>NC_080571.1:284160253-284772128 GCF_030247185.1 Malaya genurostris
AAAATTATGGGATTTTATATTTTCTACAATTATTCCAAACAAAATATATAAAAAAATAACTTGAAACAAGTTGTGATTAGAAAACTAGTTTTAAGGGGGTTATCATAATTCAATAACTAAAACTAACTTTGGAAAGGCCTAAAAAAAGTTCCATCGAGTTCCACTTAGAATTTTTTTTTATAGTATTGGGCATATCTTTTTCTATAAATTTTGTAAAAATCAGCTGCATAAAGTTGCATATTTCGCTTCGGTATAAGGTTTTATCATAGGTAAAAAAAAGGTAAAACGTTGTATAACTTTGCCAGGAAACAACAAACCTATGGGATTATATATGGGATCTTTTATTTTCTTCAATTATTCCAAACAAAGTATGCATAAAAAAATAACTTGAAACAAGTTATGAATAAAAAACTGATTTTAAGGGGGTTGCCACAAAAACGCTTTGTATATCCGAAACGGTGCGACCTACACTTTTGGTATATTTGACAAAGTAAATTATTTTTAATAGTTCTAAAAGATTGTCGAAGAAAAATTTTTTCTATCTCTTCAGAAAAAAAAGTTATGGTTATAGTTATTGTCAAAGTAGGCCATGAACAATTAGGGATAGAATCAAATTACGCGGTATATATTTGTAAATAGTTTCTTAAAAGCAACTATATGCATTAAAACAACGGTTTGGCAGCTATTGATTTATGTCCACGTTTTTATTGATTCGAACCACTGTGCCTCGGCCTGATCGATTCTTCTTGTTTCGGACTACGATCTGGTTATTTCTGCTTCTTATAGGTTCGAAGATTCAAACGTTCTTTAGCACGAAGAACACTTGATTTCGAAGTGCCCACTTTTTTGGCCACATCCCGAACTGAAACCTCCTTCTTTTTCTCGAACGCCTTCAGCATACGTTTATAAAAAATAAGGGTTAGCAGGACCTTATTTTCGACCCGTTTTCGGTTTATCCTTAAAGGTGTTATCCTCACCGAACTTCCTGATTGCATTTCATACGGCTTTTTCACTTACTCCTTCCATTTTTGCTATCTTTCTCTGTGACAGTCCGCGTTCTGTGCACCATTTGTACATAATTTTTCGACGTTGTTCTGCTGAAAGTCCACGCATTTCGAATCAGACTAATGAAAACGAATAAACAACTGCACAAGTGATTAGAGAAGAGTGTAAACAACAGGACGCAGCCATAAAAATCGACAGATTCTGAACCATTGCGAAATGGCAGCGGTTTTTGGTTGCGTCCATACTTTCTGGGACAGTCTTTAGTAGAAGTAGTAGTAGTGGTAGTAGTATTAGTAGTAGTAGTAGTAGTAGTAGTAGTAGTAGTAGTAGTAGTAGTAGTAGTAGTAGTAGTAGTAGTAGTAGTCTTACGTCTCACATAATTAAACTCACAAACCAACCATTAAAAGATCATATTCCTGCCAAGTGAATCATTCTTCACATGAATTCAAGAATTGGTTTAAACCTGCTTTACGATCAATTCAAAATAAATATAAGCTTTTATTTTTAACGTGAAAATATAGATATCACGAATAAGAGTCATAACTAATCGTCTTGAAATAAATGCGCTTTTTGCAAAAGTCTGCATGATTTATAAAAATTATTTTCCGTGATTTATCGTCATTTTCATATGAAATAGTTTCCTTGCGTCAAAACTTGTGCAAGCGTTCTGAAAATGGAGCATAAAAGTCAAACGAAATTTTCTTCGTTTTGTATTTTGAAATTTATTTGATGTCAATAGATGCTTAGGGTAGACCATTAAAATTGCGGACTTTAAATTTTTCTTAATGCGAATAACATTTAAACTACACACTCCGAACTTTCAAAAAGTCACTAGCACACAAATACAAATGAAAACGGTGCCAGAGAGTTTTGTTTAGTTTATCTCGTGGCCATATTTACGATTTTTCTCTCCGCTGATCTCTGGTTGTAGGATTATTTCTATTTAAACGTTAGATTCATTAACATCATTACATTAATTCATTTCAATTTCGTTTTCTACCCTGCAAAAGTATAAGATAACCTAAAAAAATTTAAGTTTTTCTCACCTTTCTGTCCAGTTATTCCCACAATAATTCAATAGGATTGGTATCCGGTTATTGAAGTGCCCGTGTCAAAATTTCAAGTACGCCACTGATTTCCTTCGACTCCAAATAATGTGTGCAGAGCTTGGACGTATGTTTCGGGACATTGTCTCTTTTGCAATCAAGTTAATGCCGAATGGAATAGCATGATAAAGTTCTTTTCTCATTATCCCATCGATTTTTTATAAAGAGCCGAAACCATCACAGGAAATGCAGCCCCATACTATCACTGAACCACCACCAAACCTCATAGTTTCCTTAAACACTAAGCTTTCGTCGGTGCTAACTTCCAAATTTTTCATAATTTGATTCATCGGCCCAGAGTACTTGCTTCCATTGTCTCCCTTAAAATTTACATTTTTCTTCTAACAGCAAATAAAAACGAATCAGTAAAAATCGAACTCGGTTTTTCTCGATTTAGTTATGAGCATTTAAAAACGCTTAGTATGAATTTATTAGTCGAAATATAGCTAAACCGACTTTGTTAATTCCATACCATAAGCTATTTGTGTTCTCAAATCTCGTTTCACTGTCTTTTCGACGACAGTAATTCATCGCGATTATATTTGACTTTGAAAAAAAAACTTTCACGAGACTTTCACTAGCAAACCCATGATTCAACAAGTATACTTTAGAAGTGACATGTAATCCCCGCTGTTGGGATTAACAACGTGAAAATGTAAAAAAATCTGGAATCGCAGCCAAGAAATCTAAAATCAGTGTTTCATTCCTATCAATCAGAACATAAAATGACTTACTCGAAACCTTTCTAATGGACTCAGAAGTTCAACTTTGCTTACGTCTCTGTGGGACATTTTTTTTACGCAGTACACTTGAAACAAATTGTCATTCTATGGCGCCCCTAACGGCTTCTGTTATTATTTCAATCACAACTTTGAAACTGTCTTTTCTCTTTCTCTCCCAAGCCGTTGAGCCTCGTCGACTCGTGAAGTGGCGGCGCCAGCCAGAAAACGTTTATTTTTCTTCTGATCAATCTGAGCTACTCAGAAGTGCACTAATTTCTTACTGTTTTGCTGTTTTTTTGTCGCTTTTGTTGTTGCACCCGTAAACTAGAGCAAAAACAAAAGTAATGCAACGGCTCAACACGTATCTAGCAATAAACAAAACAAAAAAAAAATAATCAGCCCCTTTTCAATCTATCTATTGATGCTCAGACCAAAGTACCAATTATCCCGGTTACAAATCGAAATGATGCTGATGAAAGATGAAAGATTAGCTCGTTTCCACTTCGACCGGAGCCGATGAGCAGCGATGGGCTAATAATGGTGGTGTAGGTTTCAACCCCTCGTCAAGTCGAGCAAATCAAGCGAATCGAGAGAAGCGGAAGCATCCCTTCCCGTGGATGCCCATGGAACTAACCTTGCTCGACGATACGCGATTGCGTTATCGACAGCAGAAGTGCTCTAATTGATACTTCTTTGGAAGGTGAACGAGGTGAAAGCGATTAGCTTTGATTGAGTGGTTTGATTTTCATTAGTATCTCGTTTTTTTCGGACAATGAATCGGATTCAACGAAATTACTAGATTGTCAACAACAAATTGTGAACAAATGTCCGCATTGTGAAATACGTACTACTCACCCTTGTTCGGGTTTCGGGCTTTCGGAGCTCAGCTCCCTACCGACAATTGGCTGACATGCAATCCCCTTCATCCCCTGCGGAACGGAGGGTTCCGCAGAACACAACATAAAACCGGTCGGCACAGATCTGATGATGTCTAGGGATTATAAAATTTCAATTTAAACCCATCAAACGCAGTACTCCCGGTAGGATTATTACAGGAGAGAACTAGATTCCCGCCAGTAGTGGCACGCCTCTTTTCTCAGCCAAGCGAACCCGTTTCTACGTTCTACGAATGGCAAGGGCCAATATTTTCACAGCTGACAACCGACGGCGGCCACGATAGCGGCCACGGTAAGTGCAGGATAATTGGTTTCTTTCGTGATCCGGTAGTGTGATTAAATTGTCAGTTTAGAAAAAGATGACGATCGGCTTTTAGATCGGGGCTCACGTGGCGCAATACTTCGCAGAAAAAGATGAGCTCGTTTCGGGGAAAAAAAGACGACGGTTAGTGAATCAAACAGCTGCTGCTGCTGCTGCTGCTGCTGACTTCGCAAGAATCGGTACCAAAAATACAGACACACGCTGAAATTTGACTGTAATCGTACACGTCAGCAGATTGGTTCAGGTTCAGGTCTTAATTAGGATTCCAGATCGGCTTCAAATGAGCGAGATTTGTAAGTTCGACCATTGAAATGGGATATCATCTGAGTGATGACAGGAACTCGAACTGACAGCCGGTCATCGGACATCTGATGTGTGCTAATAATGAGACGGATCGCTGAAACATAGTACTACATGATCCAGTGATTGTCATTTCCTTTAGAAATACATTTCAGAATTCCAATGAGAACATCAAACGGCGATGGAGTTTTTATTTCCATTTTCTGTGGACCTTCACGATGGATAAAGTCAAAACGACAACGTTCAAAATTCGAAGAACTGTGACAAGTTTGGAAAAGCTTGCTTTTAAATAGCTATCTTGAATACGGCAAATCTTCTAAACCTATTCTTTTTTTCATGTTTATTACCTGGAAGAAGAGTTCTATAAATAAGTAACAATAATTTGTAGTTATTATACTTACTGGATAGATTGTAGATTCTTTTTTGGACTAATTCCAATTTTTCTGATGAAATTTTTTCCGAAATATGCAGAGTTACGCTCGAAAATGAAAAACTTAAATGAAAGCTAACACATGTTTCGAAATTTCGGAATACGCATTTGCCGATGTCGGGATAATTGTTAATTACTGATGAGTTCAGCACAAGATTTTGCCAAATTTCGGCAAAAATATGCGCTTTGCCGAAATATCTACTGTGTTCTTCTACTTTCAATTGGTACATTGCGGCAAAACTCAATCACCGATAGTGACACCTCAAAAGAAAAACCTGTTTTAATCCACCCAGTGGTGTAATGATGCCTTTCTCATATTACTCATTACATCATAAATATTACCGTGAAACTCAACTGTTCATTGAATAGACATAGGAAAGTTTGTTCGGACTAAAAACCTCTACAAATCCTCTTTACCCTGCAGTTCCGGAACCGGAAGTAGTTTATACAACAAATTTAGGAATTCCGTATGAAACTGTAAGATTTTTCCATTGAACATATAAGTTTTCAATCATCGGAATCGGAAGTAGGATCCGGATGAAATTTCACAGTAGCTTTAAAGAAAATATGAGCTTCAATTCAAATCAAGATTTGTGGAAATCGGTTGAAGCATATGCCCACAAACTAACAAGCTCTGCAAACTAGAAAAATTTATCAAACAGTTTTATGAGATTTGTACCTGTTTTTGACCATCGTTCGTGAAAAAATACTAATGAAATTGGTGACTTTCTACTTATCACGCTTTAGTTCCGGAACCGGAAGTCGTATCCAGACGAAATGTTTTACAAATTTTTAGGAAATTATAAGACCGAAAATCGGAAATCGGTTGAGCTGTTCCAGAGATGATTGAGTGCAAACTTTTTTCTAATTTTATCATATTACCATATAACTAAGGAAGCGGAAGTCACATTCAAATGAAATTGAATAGCAAGCTATGAGATCATAATACCTTTTATTTGAATTTTAGTTTGTGGAAATCGGTGCAGCCATCTCTGAAAAAAGTGAGTGCATATTTTTTCACTTTTTTGGTACATCTCATCCTATATCTCCAGAACCGGAAGTCGGATCGGAATGAAATTCAATAGCAGGCTATGGGACTATAAGACCTTTCATTTGAATCTTTGTTTGTAAAAATCGGTTTAGCCATCTCTGAGAAAAGTGAGTGCATATTTTTGTTACATACACACACACAGACATTTGCTCAATTCGTCGAGCTGAGTCAAATGGTATATGACATTCGGCCCTCCGAGCCTCGGTTAAAAGGTCGATTTTCACAGTGATTGCATAGCCTTTCTATATGAGAAAGGCAAAAAAGGATTCCTTCGAAAAATTTTCATGTCGGTAGTTGCGATTTGACACGACATTTTCGTTTATTCAATAATACAAATAGATTTCAGCAATAGAAGTAGTAGATTTTAAGGTGATTACTACTACTTTTTCTCGTGTGAACTACGATTAAACATGGAGAATTTTCAGAAATGTGTAATATTGGGATGGACTCACACTCGATTTGTAATCGAGTTTCACGTAGGTTTCGTCGTCCATGATTATGCAGTTCAAATTTCCAGCAAGAATCGTATTGTACAGCTTTCGAACCCTCGGCCTGATCGATGCTTCTTGTTTCGGACTACGTTTTGGTTGTTTCTGTTTCTTATCGGTTCGAATATTCAAACGTTCTTTAGCACGAAGAACATTTGACTTCGAAGTGCCCACTTTTTTGGCCACATCTCGAACTGAAACCCCCTTCTTTTGTTCGAACGCCTTCAGTATACGTTTATCCAACTGAGAATTATCAGGACCTTTTTTCGATCCGTTTTCGGTTTATCCTCAAAGGTGTTATCCTCACCTAACTTCCTGATTGCATTTCGCACAGCTTTTTCACTTACTTACTTGTGGAATACATCTTTGTTTTCTATATAGGGGTGCAAATTAGAGACTCAAGGAAAAATACACGTAGAAATGTGGTCAGGTTTTAAACGCTTACAGCTCAGTATACGAGGTCTGTTCAAAAAGTTTCCGGAATTTTTTAATTGCGCGCGTCTGGAGAGTCCGGCGGTCAAAATTTTTTTTATTGTGTTGGTACATATGTCCCTAATGTATGGTGAAATTTTCAACTGTATTCATTGTTTACATTCTGTCTTGTAGCGGCTGGTGTAGACGTGTTTTTTTGAGCTCGGCGATTTTTGTTAGTTTAAACAATGGAAGAATTGAAGAGTCAAAGAATTTGTATTAAATTGTGCGTGAAAAATGAAATAAAGTGTAACCAAGTGTGCGAAATGTTACAGAGAGCCTACGGTGAGTCTGCTATGAAAAAAAACAAGTGTTTACGAGTGGTATAAGCGTTTCCAAGATGGCCGCGAAGACGTTGAAGACGACGAACGCTCCGGTCGACCCAGCACGTCAATAATCGATGAAAATGTGGGAAAAGTGGAAAAAATGATTATGGATGATCGTCGAATCACTATTAGAGAAGTTGCTGATGAAGTTGGCATATCAGTTGGCTCATGCCATCATATTTTTTCAAATGTTTTGGGCATGAAACGAGTGGCAGCAAAATTCGTTCCAAAACTGCTGAATTTTGATCAAAAAAACAAGACTTTAATCATGCCCCAACCTCCTTATTCACCAGATATCGCTCCGTGTGATATTTTCCTGTTCCCAAAGTTGAAGAGACCCATGAAAGGACAGCGTTTTTCATCGATTGAAGAGATAAAGGCAGAATCGCTGAGAGTGCTACAGAGCATTACAAAAAGTGACTATCAGGGGTGTTTCGAAGACTGTAAAAAACGCTGGCATAAGTATATTATATCTAGGGGGGATTACTTTGAAGGGGACCATATAGATGTAGACGAATAAATAAATATTTTTTTAGAAAAATGAGAATTCCGGGTACTTTTTGAACAGACCTCGTATATTGTATCAATTATTATTATTATTATTATTTCATTATTTGATTGAAAATATTTCTAAGATTCGATATGAATGTACCAAGCCACGTATTTTCAATTATAAATTATTGAAATTTTGATTAGTAGCGAGCAGTGTCCTATTCTGTCTGCTATAAATCTCCGGCATATCGGATTTCCCTGCCATAAACAACGGTTTTGAAGGAGTAAGCGATATATCAAACTCAAAGCATCGCTCTGATTGGTCAATAGATGCAAAAGCGAAGCTGTTGGAAGCAGACGAATCTATAAATAGAAGCAAAATTATAGCTAACGTTTCAGTCCTACGCGTAGCATGCTAGAGGTAGGTTGTTGCTAGACAGCAAGACAAAAAGTGTCATGAAACGATTTGGAGCTTTAATTGGTATGCTCTGATCTTGTGTCATGCAAGCTCGGACGAAATTCCATGTTATGTCGTTTCGCCTGAGAAATTGACAACTACCCCAGGGTAAATTTTGAGTGCTTAAGATTAATTTCTAATTTATATAAGATGAACTCGATTAATAATGAGAAAAAGTTTATCGCTTCAACCCAAATCGCAGAAGGATAGTAATGGTAGAGAAACGCTATAAAAATAACTGCTTGCATACAAAACTTGAACACATTGGTGTAATTTCGTCGACTATAAAACAAACAATGTTCGGTGTTGTTTCCTAATCAAGATAAATGTAGGCAGACTCTCGTGCAATTGCGGATTCAAAAGTGTGACGATTAATTGAACTGTTTGATTGTAGATCATTAGAAATTTTGGTTGCTTTGTTCCACATCAATGGCTCGAACAACCACATGGGGCTGATCCTTGTAGTTTTTGCTATCTTTCTCAGTAACAGTCCGCGTTCTGTGCACCATTTGTACACCATTTTTCGACGTTGTTCTGCTGAAAGTCCACACATTTAAAAACAAACTAATGAAAACGAATAAACAACTGCACAAGTGATTAGAGAAGAGTGTAAACAACAGGACGCAGCCATAAAAATTGACACATTCTGAACCATTGCAAAATGGCAGCGGTTTTTTATGCGTCCATACTTTCTGGGACAGTCTTTAATCAAAATTTCTATCATATATTATTGAAAATACATGGCTCGATACAATCAATTTTCTCAGAGATGGCAGAATCCATTTTCTAAAACTTAGGCGCGTTTGAAAGCTATTATTGGGCCAGTGATCAAGTTCTAAGTTCAAGTGGCTGTCGCTTCCGGCTCCGGAGATATAGTGATGTAAACGTCAAAACTCATCACCGCTAAATTTTCTCGGATATGGACTAACTGATATAAATAATTTGAGGTTCGTTCGAGATTAAAATTGGACACGTGAGGTTTCGGAAAAATAATCGTACACGTAACGTAATCGTCGAATTATTTTTTTCTACCCGCGTAATTATTTCTGATAGTGACCTATGAAAATGTTCAAATGTATTATTGCTGATACGTTTGGTTTGAGAAATGTTGCCGAATATGTAACATAAACACTGAAGCATGCGTCTGTGAACTACCCAAAATAATCTGAATAGATTGGTGTCAAAAATGAGTTCAAGTTATTATCAGAAACTATGTAAATAATAAGGCAAAAAATATTTTAATGAGACTGTTTCGAGAAAAGAGAAAAGTATTTACATACTACTAGGTGGATTAAAATAGAGTTTTTATGTTTAATATACTGCTTTCAGAATCAAACAACCTAGTAAACCATATTTTTCGAGCGGAGAGAGTTTTTCTATCAATGCCAATGGATCGATAGATAATAATTTATCCAGTTCATATTTTTTATCAATTTATATGGAATACTGATCAAATAACCGGTTCTTCTACTGTTGGTGATTGAGATAATTAATGGTAAAAAGCAAAGTTTTGGCTTTACATTCCTTTTGTGGAATTTGGCCTTTCTGTTTCAACAGACTTCGCAGCCGATTCTTAGCGTACAAAAAAACCATTGCATGGCTGGTGCTACCGATCCTACTGATGCTAAGAATCCTTACACGGGCAAAATTCCGAATCTAGAAATGAGCAAAACGAGTCATGATTTGGGGAAAATAATATATTTTCATGTTATGATAATACACCATGATTAAAATTTCTCGGATCATGACCCATCCGAACTGATTTCGATTAAATTTAAACGTAACGCACTTGAAGTTGTTGGGTATAACTTCAGGCGTGTTACTGCTACGATGGTAACTTTTGCAACATAAATTCAGGCGTTATGTGTGATTTTTGCAACATAAATTCAGTGAAAAGCACGACGAACTTCTTTTAAAATGAAAATATTCTGTTTAAAAAATAAACGAAGACGCAAGAGATAACGTGTTTACTTGCGTTCGTTACTTCAGTTTTGATTTTGTGTTTCATTTAAGCACTTAAACAAACTGCATGAAATAACACGAGTGAATCAAACCTCTTCAAAAGAAACTCTATGTCAAATTCTTGCAAAAAAAAATCGGCTTATTTATAATATTTAGGTGAATCAATACAGCTTGTGTTGTTATATCTGTGGAACAAATTAATCAAAGTGGTTGAACAAAATATTTATCTGATTTTCGTTGGATGGTGTTCCAAATTCACAATCGAATTTATTTTTTGGATTACGCTAGCTCTCGGAATATTATTCTAGCAACAACGGTCACATCAAATATGTAAGAATACATTCAAACAAAATGTAACATTGATGTTTGTCAAATGTAAAACGTAGCCGTGCTTAGTCTCTTATGATGTCAATTTTCGGTTCATTATCTTTATTTTTATGTTATGTTTAATTCTCTATCAGCCGGTGGGTAGAACAACACGATTATTAAATGAATATGCTTCAGGATCAAGTAAACATTTTCATTACTTTTCAATGTCTGCTTTTTGATTTGCTATTAATCTATTAAGGGGCTGTCCATAAAAGACGTCACGCCGCAAGGGGTAGTGGGGTGTTTCATAAAACGTGACCTTTTGTGACAGGGGGGAGGGGGGAGGTTTTCGTAATGTGACGTCCAATATTTTCAATGAGCGCATTTTTGAAATACCTAAATATATTACTGCTTTGCCCTATTTCCTGAAAAAATCTCCACAATAAAAGTTTACATTCTATAGGAAAACGTGTATTTGTAGATATAAAAGCTTTTTCTTGTAAATTCGGAAATTAGTGATGCAGAAAATCATTTCTGTTGTGATCAGCAAAAGTGCACGGAGGAGCGAGTAAATTAGCGAAATTTATAAATTTTGCCTAATATGAGTAAAAAAGAAAAAGATGCCTTCAAACAGTTTAACTTAATATGTGCACTGACAATTTTTTCAGTAATTTGATTTTCTAGCAATGATAATAGTATATCATAAGAATTTCTCTTATCTGATTCTGATGCAGTTTATTCAATTATACTTAATTTGAAAAAGGGCGGGAGATCAACGATTTCAGACGTAGAACATGTCATGTCTTATCTTGATTATATGTGATTTTACTCCACCAACATAAAAGCTTATCGAATCATCCAATGATTGAACTTTCACTGATCAACTAATAATGAAAAGATTCTCCGGCAGAGATCTCGTTTTGATGAGGTTTTGGTCTTTATTTTCTCAGCCCTGTAAGCTACACTGCGGAAATATTATTCTTTACCTAAAACAATAATATATCTGTGTAGCCCTAAAAGGACTAAAACAGATGATTTGAATGTTTCATCAATTCCAACCAAATACTTTTGTGAATTTATATAATTGATATTATTAAAATAATTCCGATGATTTTGTAGATTTATGGATATTTTTTAATCTAATGACAGCATGTAATAAATCGATTTTTCCCTCATATTTGTATGGTTTGTCATACATATTGAGAATTTATTGAGATGAACTTTATTTATTTTGAATTCGTGACACGTGATATAGGGGGGAAGGGGGGTTTTTGCTTCTGTGACAATTTGTGACAAAGGGGGGATGGGGAGTCAAAAATCGTCAGAAAAAAAAGCGTGACGTCTTTTATGGACAGCCCCTAAGCAATCTATCGCATCACTTGAGGTAGAGAGTTCAAAGTGATATCCGAGTAGAAAATTAGAGTTACGAGCTTTGAATGAAATGCATTCTTCAAGTAACGCATTTTCGAACCATGATTAATTTTCATGGGAGCAGAGTTATTGCTCATGATTTCATGATAAGTTAAAATGATTGATTTCATGATTTTTTAATCATGACAGCAGTAACGGATTTCTTTCCGTGTACAGGTCGGAGCTCGAACATACGACAACAGGCTTGTAAAACCAGCGCCCAATGCATTGAACCACCAACCCGGGTTGGTTGGTTGGTTGAACATTTGTTTATCATTATGTCATACGATTTCAAACAGGCAGGCTCACGGGATCGGGTTCCCATGGAACGAACCCCTTTCACCATTTTCCGAACGTGCGAATTTGCTAGGTGGTCGGTTTCGGTTGTCGACTTCTAGAAACCGAAGAAAATAATATAAATGAAACAGGAAACGAAAACCACTCAACAGCAAATAAAAATTCCATACTTTTTGTGAATGAACATTTCGTCAAAGCAGGTCCACACGCGTCGCCATAAATCTCGCTCATTATTGGCCTCGGCGGGGGAAAGGCGTTTTTTTTTTGTTTTCGGTTTTCACCCTGACCATGTCCGCTCCGCTGTTCAAACAGGAAGATGGATTTAGTTACCTCATGTTCGGCGTGTCACGTGTGTGCCGCCCGCCATCTGCTGTCCGGAGGTTAAGGTGTGACTTTCCAAACGGCCGAGCCTGTGTGCGGTGGTCCTTTATCGCCTGTGACTCATTAGCCGATTCCACTTAAAGCATTCGTACCTCCGACACAGGCCTAGGCCAGAAACCGCTTCTTCGCCCCCAGCCGAACCGAAGTTTGTTTTATCTGTTTGTTCTATCGGTATCCGTTTGTGATAGGTGTCGGCGGATCATCTCTGGGTGACATGTACCGGGCCATTTGACACCTATTAGTGCTTTTGTTTAGACTGGGTATTTCCCGTCCCGATGAGTTAGAATCTGTTTCAGATTAGAAACATCATTTGGGGTTAACAAAAAGGTACTACGTCTGTTTTCATTGTTCGGAACAAACAGTACCAGTGTTTGTCAATCCTTAATCGACTGACCGACCGGAAAGGTTTTGTTTGGCGATGCACTTTAAAGTGCTCATTATCACACATTTGTTCTTAATTTTTTTCTGTTTTTGGTCGGACATCCGCTTTCGGTTATGATAATCAGTTTTAGGATTTTGCTGATTCAGCTTTTAAGTAAAATGAGACCTTCAGAAAAAAAATGTGAGATCACACCTCCGGAGTCGAACCCAGAGCTGCGACTGAGACTTCGCCGGGAACTACCACCACCTGGCTGATTAGTGGTAATAGTCACCTGAGATGAATAATTCAGCTAGCAAACAGACCAGAGATTTATGGTACCCATTTTCGGACATGTCATCAACCGTCATCTTAACACAATAACAGCCCATAAAACTGTATTGTACCCTTCCGAGCCTCCCGAGCGAACAAATGAGCGTTGATTCTGTTCTCCCACCCCGGGTTGCCCGATCAGGAGAAGAATTCGAAGAATTATGACTTTATCGTACGGTTATAGCTCTATGGTCAACACAATAAACCCAAGAAAGGAATTCTGATTTCTGTTTTGATTTCTCAATTCTTGTTCGGAAATCGTTGAAATCGTCAACCCTCTCTCTCGGCTGGTTGTTGCTGCTAGTGCCGCCGCCGCCGCCACCGCCGCGATTAGACAGGCTTTTTTTTATTTTTTGGGGCATGTGGTTCCTGATCGAGAGGAGCTGATAGCTTCGTCGATTCGAATTGGTGTAATCCATCTTGATCCTTCTCGCTGCTCTCTGGTCCGTGGCTATCGATTGGCATCCGGCTATTGCCGGCCGGTCGGTCCGTCATTCGGAGCGGCCATCATCATCCATTCCATAAGCTCCGGTGTTGATGACGATAATCATTTGTTATTTCAACAGATCGCGTCTAGATTACACCTTGAATCGACGGGATGGCTCTTCTCCGTGTAGTGTTGTTTTTATTTCTGTAGCCTTTTGTTGTCCAACCAGGCCCGCATATTTTTCGAGCACTTCGTGAACAAGTTCTCCAAAAACCAATCCTCAATCCTAAGCGAAAACCGAAAACCGAAGAAAAAATCGGGGACGGTGCCCGGCGGCCGTGACGTGGCGGGAAGTGACGAACCCAAAAACCTGTGCCCATCTCACCGTGTTTCTCCGCGAGGCTTCTCAAGTGGGAAACCATAATGCCGGATTATTAACTCATTACTGGCATTGTGTGGCAAATATTTATTGAGCGTAATCCGATTAGAAGGCGTTAAATTGTCAAATAATCGAGTGGGGCCTTTGGCGTTTCTTTTCGTGAGACGACGAAACGATCGCATTAGACGGACTTAGAAATGGTATAACGAGGTGTTAACGGATGAGTTTCGATTTATTTTTTTGCTATCTTCGTGTGGTGTGACCTGTGACTAATTTTCAGTTGAAAACGTTTCGAAGCGGTTTTGACATACTTTGGCCGCAAAACGTTCAGATCCGCACTCAAGGCCCCGGTTTGTACAGGTTAGGGTCTTCGTTAAAAAGTTGAAGCTCTTATTCACTCTTCAAACATTATCTCACTTGCTCTTGCTTGTGAGGTTCAACTGCAGTCTGCAAATCTTGATTATGATTTTTGGTTTACTTCCAATCTGATCACAAAATGCAATAAGCATTACACTTATGTACATTGTTTGATTCATGGTTCCGGGGAAGTTCTGTGCGTTGGATTTGTTCTAATCCTTGAGTCGATTGCCTCGTGTCTCAGTGATCAGGACTACCAGAAATAAATTTTATCAGTAATTTAAGGACAACGAATAGGCACCGAAATTTTATTTTCGATATAAAAAATGACGGTGAGCGTAACTTTTAAATTAACATTAGAGCTCTTTCAAATTATCTATTTCCGATTTGTGTTCGATTGTAGGAGCTCTGCTTACAGACTGTAATGTAACCTGGCTGTACATTCCTGAATACATGAAAACATATTATGTTAACAGTACCTTTTTTTTATATCGTTTATTTATACCCGGCTTTAACCAAGTTGCGGTAGTTCGCCGGACAGTACCTTTTTAAAAACTGTCCCAGAAAGAATGGACGCAACTAAAAACAGCTGCAATTTCGCAATGTTTCAGAATCTGTCAACTTTTATGGCTGCGTCCTGTTGTTTACACTCTTCTCTAACCACTTGTGCAGTTGTTTTTTTCGTTTTCATTAGTTTATTTCGAAATGCGTGGACTTTCAACAGAACAACGTCGAAAAATTGTGTACGAATGGTGCACAGAACGCGGACTGTCACTAAGAAAGATAGCAAAAATGGAAGGAGTAAGTAAAACAGTCGTGCGAAATTCAATCAGGAAGTTCGGTGAGGATTACACTTTTGAGGATAAACCGAAAACGGGTCGAAAAAAAGGTCCTGCTAACCCTCAGTTGGATAAACGTATACTGAAGGCGTTCGAACAAAAGAAGGAGGTTTCAGTTCGGGAGGTGGCCAAAAAAGTGGGCACTTCGAAGTCAAATGTTCTTCGTGCTAAAGAACGTTTGAATCTTCGAACCTATAAGAAGTAGAAACAACCAAAACGTAGTCCGAAACAAGAGGCATCGATCAGGCCGAGGGTTCGAAAGCTGTACAATACGATTCTTGCTGGAAATTTGAACTGCATGATCATGGACGACGAAACCTACGTGAAACTCGATTACAAATCCTTGCCGGGACCACAATATTATACGGTACGATAAGGGCAAGTGTTGAACCAGTCCGAGACATCGATTGAAGTCGAAAAATTTGGTAAGAAAGCTATGGTCTGGCAAGCAATTTGTAGCTGCGGTAAGATTTCGAAACCTTTCATCACCACTGCTTCAATGAACAGCGAAATATACATCAAGGAATGTTTACAAAAACGACTTCTACCCATGATTCGAAGCCACATGGATCCTGTTGTCTTCTGGCCAGATCTTGCTTCTTGCCACTACTCGAAATCAACGGTAGAATGGTATACTACCGAAAATGTCACTTCCGTCCCAAAAGATCCACCAAACTGCCCACAACTTCGACCAATTGAGGAAGTTTGGGCATTAACGAAGGCACATCTTAGGAAACATGTCTCGGCAGCCAAAACCATTCAACAGCTCGAAAAATATTGGAAAAAAGTGTCAAAACTTGTCGCCAAGAAGTCTGTACGGAATTTTATGAGGAACGTTCACAAGAAGGTGTGCCAGCTAGTCTGCAATGGCTAAGTAGCAAATGTTGAGAATAATATTCTGTTTTTGTAGTCAAAAATCAGAATTTTATATTTTGAAATAGCGCGCAAGCTGTGTTCGATAATAATCACCTCGGTGACACGATTGTCATCTGCATACAGTTGCTGTCAAATACTGTGTTTAAGCAGTGTTCACATCTTCCTTCATGCGGTTGCACCAATATAAGGAAACGATTTCGACGGAATATAATCAAACTATAATAAACCATAAATTTCTTTTCTTATTCAAATAACTGGTTAAAGAGAATACAAGACTAGAGTTATACTTATATTGGGTTTGACGAAATTGACTTTGGATACCAGTGTGGTTTTATTGTATTAATTTTTGGCTGGACGGAATTTTTGGAAACTACGTTTGCCTTATGATACTACTGATTTTGAGATATGTGAGAGCAGTTTCTAATCGCGTTTGCGAAAAATCAGTAGTGAACTTTTCTTTAGTGAGTTTACAATTCGCTGATTGAAAGTCAAATAATACCCAAAATAACACACTATTTAGATGACTACTGTTACAATAAGACTATTCATATGTTATAAAACTGATTGAAAATTGATGATCTTCTCGTAGCAAGGAAGAAATGGATAATTTAAGTGTTTTTGCAATATCTAAGGCCTAAAATTATTTCCTAATATTCGTTCCATTCTGCTATATTTACTCGGTACTCAAACAGCAGGAACTTTATTGGAATGACTCTGATGAGTTCAGAGATAATTTATAGGATATCACAACTAAACACTTTTTTCAACATATACAAGACAATAACATAATATTACCCAACTGATAAAAAACTCTTCGACTTTTAATTTCTCTGCTCCGGATTGAAAATTTTGAGATTTTCAGTAGAGGTCCGAATTTCTATAACTATATTTTGTACGCAAAATAGCCTCTAAAAGTCCTCAATTTTCTAGAGAAAACAGAATGACAATGTATTTCAGACAGGGCACATGAAAGCTCCGATGCTTTTTTTGCTCACGAAAAGTATCTCGTTTTACTGTGCTCTCATGGGAAGAGGACGCAGATTTTGCACAGACTGATGTCTGAATCAAATACAGATTTTTGAAAAATTCACTTTGCATCCTTGCTCACGAGCGAATGTTTTGTTTCTAGCAGCTTGGAGAAAAATTACGCATTGGAAAGTATTTCTTAAACTATTTCAAAATATAATAGTGATGTATGTGAGCATAAACTTCAATCGGAACATTATCGTGGGTTTAAAATAACAAAAAAAATGCAAATTAAATTATGCAAATGTTTAGAATTGTTTACCTTCTACAATGATTCCAGGAACTATTAGGAACAAAACATGACTATTTTGTGGCTTCCATGGTTGTAAACGAGATAATAATTGTAACTTTTCATTTGAGGTTATTGTAAAGCAATGTTTGAAGTTTCCGTAGACGCGTTTATGATCTTGGAAAAAGTAATATTTAATTTGTAATACTTATAAAGCTTAGGTGCTAAGCGCCACCTCTCCCCTATACTTTTAATTTTAGATTTGTAGGATCTCACAACAAAATTGCAAAAACCACCAATGAAATAAATATTGTTGTTCATTTTGACAACATTACGAGCAACAAAATTCATTCAGTTGAAATTATTTTACTAATGAAAATATAATAATTAAATCTTGCACGAATCTCTTAGGTGCCGAGCTGAAGCGTAATGGAAATTCAACATCGAAACATCATTCTATGGGTGAAATTTCACCTTCAAGTATCGCTCACTTGTGAACTTCAAGGTTCGGAGTTTTGTGAATGCTTGTTTTATGAATTAAAATCTCGGAAGTGTTTTATCAGTAACTGAGCATTTTTTTAGAAAATCTATTTAGCTGATTTTTTCACGGGTTATAATGGAATGAACTTTTTTCTGATCATGATTTTTCCACCACCTGTCATTCAGGAAACGAGAATGAAAATAGTTTCATCTACTAATTTATCAGTTAAAAACTAACAAAATATGTTAGAGTAATAGCAAAGCAATACAATACAGAAACTTAATTATTTTAGTTGAAGTGTATTTGTTTGTAGTATTTATGTACTAGATTAAGTCTTAGTAGAGTAACAACGTTAATTTCTAACACAAAGTAAAGTGGTTCTTAGAAATTTTTTCTGGCTACCTAGGTTTGCATCGATCGAAGAAATTTTTTCTGGCTACCACATTTCGCACCGTCGGCACCGGGGAAAAGCTCGGCGAGGAATGTCGGCGTCAACCAAATGGATTTTATGTCGGATCCGGGATTCCAATACAAGCACACGCCGGCAGCTCAGTCATCGCCGATGGGGGAAAAAACGTCCCGGAATAGTGCGAATAGGCTTTAACAGTTTTTTTAACTACTAGTAATTAGTCAACCTTTTTTAAGGTTATTCAAAGAGTGATATTCTGAACTAATCAGTCTTTTTCAAGACTAATGAATTGATCAGCCTTCTGTACGGCTAGTTATTCAAAGAATTAATTTTCCAACTAATCAGTCTTTCCTAAGACTACCACTAAACTAGTCTTAATCAAGACTTATCTAAACTAGGACTCTATTCCAATACTAATTTAGCCTAGTTAATTTATATTCTTCAAAAATGTCCCTACCGGAAAAGTAACAAGCCTAAGGTTAAAAATAAAACGACACGGGCGAAATCTCTTTTAGGTAGTCCAAATTTTTCTAACAACATCAACGATCTTACTTATCTTATTATCTTATTATAAACAATTATAAAATATGTGATATTTTCAATAAATTCTTTTCAAATGTCGGTACCGAATTACCTGAAGCTATTCCTGTAAACTCATCTTTTTGTCCCATAAGTAATGTTCGACATGTTTGTATTTTTTTACATCCCTCATCTATAAATGAAGTGATACTGTTAATACAAGGTTTGGATAATAAGAAGAGTAACGGCTCTGATAACGTCTCTGTCAGTGTACTAAAACATAATTCATTTGCATTCGCTAAAATACTCTCTCAGTGCTTTAACGTAATTATTCAGACCGGTTACTACCCTGATTGCCTCAAGGTGGGCAAAGTCATTCCTGTGTTCAAATCGGGTGACCGTTGTGATTGTAATAATTACCGTCCTATATATACATTGTCCGTATTTAACAAAATATTTGAAAAACTTCTAGTCACTAGACTTATCGAATTCCTAAGTAAACATAATATCCTCTTTAAATTCCAATATGGCTTCAGACAAGGTTCTAGCACACATACCGCTATAATTGAATTAGTTGACAAAATTACAAGCGAGATCGACAGTAAAAATGTAGTTGGTGTATTAGTTGTAGACCTTAAAAAAGCTTTTGACACATTAGATCATAGTATACTTTTGGACAAACTTGATTGCTATGGTATCAGGGGCATGCTAATGCCCCTTATCCGTAGTTACTTGACTAATAGAAAACAATTTGTATCCATCGAATGTGACAGCAGCAACCTTGCTCCAACAAACATTGGTGTTCCACAAGGAAGTAATATTGGACCACTATTGTTTCTTTTATATATTAATGATATAGGTAATTTACATCTTAAAGGAACTCCACGACTATTCGCCGACGACACAGCTCTGTTCTATCCTGACAGTGACATCAATGCTATTATTAACTCAATGGAAAGTGATTTAAAAACTCTTGATCAATATTTCAATGCGAACTTATTATCATTAAATGCCACAAAGACTAAGTATATGATTTTCCGTTCCATAAGGAAAATTATACCAACGCATAATCATCCCCAGCTCGGACACAATATTATTGAAAAAGTTGACTATTTCAAGTATCTGGGCATATATTTCGACCCCACATTAACCTGGGCTCACCACATAAAGTTTGTTGCCAAGCACGTGGCGTCGTACTGCGGTATTTTATGGAGAGTCAAGTCCTTTGTTCCCCAGCGTGCTCTGTTAAATTTTTATTTTGCTTACATCTATTCACAGCTCAACTACTTGGTATCGGTGTGGGGGCGAGCCGCTTGTTCTTATCTGAAGCAACTCCAAACTCTACAAAACAGATGCCTTAAAATCATTTTCAATAAACCCTTACTATTCTCGAACCTATTGTTATATTCTGACAGAAACCATAATGTTTTACCAATAACATACTTATGAGATGTCCAAACGTTGCTATTCATCCATGATAATTTGCATAACTCCACAGTTCACCATAATCTACAGTTCCCAACTATATCCAATTCTCGAACAACACGCCGTAGTAACCATTTGTTTCGTGTTCGAACAGTTACAAACCTTGGTCAAAGACGAATCCTTTTTGTTGGTCCAGCTAAATATAATGCACTTCCACCTGATATACAAAGAATAAACAACCGTGCAGCATTTGCGGCTAGACTAAAGTACCATGTTGAGCACAGACTGAACGAGATATTCAGCTAATGTAGTTTTTTGTTCTATAATGTATTTATCGCCAACAGTATTTCAGATTAATAACTAATTTCCTAATATCTTTGTACTTTCTTTCCAACATAGCGTAGTAATTAAATTGTGAGCTTCAAGTGATTTTGCAAGTTCTTCTTGCGTTTGTGACGGGTTTTGATCGAGATATTTCTCCAATTCTTCTTCTCTAAGCTATGGAGACGCTCCGGATCGTTCTTTGTTAGTTAGTTTACCGTGTAATCTCACAGAACTCAATCACTGAAAACATTCCGTATTTTTATTTGTCGGATTTGCACGATACACTTTGGGCGATAATTCGTTCAATTCATATGTTTGGAATTTTGCTCGCCTTACTTTGGCACTGAATTTTACCTCAATGCTCGATCGTACCAAACATTTTAGAAAAATCAACTTTGAGTTATTTTTGGATATTACATACTACTGAAAATGTCATCATAAATGCCTGAATATATTTTCAATGATATGGAGAAAAAATTATGTTGCTGCCTTATATACAAGACGAGCTATTCACGATAAAATTCTGCGCAATCTTGTATAGGATAAATTTGGAAAAGGCATCCCAAAGTAAAGTATGAAGTATTCACGACAAAAAATGTCACTTTTAAAACATACGAACCTTTTCCGACATGTTTGCTTAGCAAAAGCATGCTCATCATATACTTCCACCAGAACACGATGACTTTCGGCGTCATTTTTCTTCATATTGAAATAATGAAAAAGAACACCCAGCAAATACATCTCATTCACCACAAAATTGGTCATTTTCATAGAAAAAAAGTAATGTTGTTTACGCTTCCGCTAAATGATACATACTGATTCTGAAACTGTATGACAGTAGCTTTCCAACGCATATTTGGAAAGATAATTCACAGGAATACAAATCAAGTCTCGTTATCTGTTTGAAAAAGGCACAAACTTATTTATACACTTATTATTCAGTAATTTTTCTCTTATGCGTATTATTCATTATACATCGACCGAACTAAATAAAAAATTAACCATTATTAGAACAAAAACAGTCTTTAAACTCACTTCTACGCTCATTATTCTGAAATCGGACTACATTTGTTCTATAGAATAAAGATTTAGCTTATACCAATATAAATTTATTCACATTTTTTTTAACAATACTTCGGAGTAGAACATTGATTTTCAAGATACCTTTCTTTTAATCAAGATCTCATTACAGGAATATCTATGAGAAAGTTCTGTCAACTTTGTGACTCAACACTTTTCTATTAGGTGCGAATTATGGGTTGAATTTTATCCAATGTGCAAGCCCAAGAATCGATCCCCAATTGACCATGCCAAGACACAGAAAAATGCAATGAAATCGTTTTTTTTTTTGTTGCAAACTTCACGACAAATGTGGACTGACTACTCTGAGATCTCCTCTCATCAGAACGACGAGCCAAGACGAGGCAACCTCCTGCTGGGCTTTTATTTTCGAATTCGTTACGGGAAGCAACGTTTCGAGGTAGCTGATGAAGGAAGATTGAAATCGAGCCTGCTCTAGATTCGAGACAATTAGACTGGTTTCCGCTGTTCGTCTGAGCCACAGTGACTTTCATTATTGTCTGAGTAGGGTTCGAAAGATCTTGGAAATGGATTTTCACTACTTCTGTTTTGCCAAATCGTCGGAGAACTGCCAACCGATTCAGGATTCAGCTCGATCTTATCGTATTCTTGTTGTGAGTAACGAAAAATTATCTTCAATGTCATTCTTTTTTTTTTCTCCAGATTCCTCCGAAAGGGGCGGTGCTGCGGATTGTGTTTCGCAAAGTACTTCCAATGACAGTGCATTGAGATTCCTCGAGCATCCATTTAATTCACGACGATGATGGAGGTTAATCTGAAGGAGTGTCTCATTCTTTCGGTCCGCCAGGAGAGGCTGCCAATATGTACTAACGGTGCACGCCGGCTATAGTGGAGGCTCGTGTCGGACGGGAGGAATTCACTTCGCGGATTGTTTAACAATGTTAATGCAGCGCTTGTCTGCGGTCGGTTTCGTTGCTGCATAAACGAAAGAAAGGGAAAGAGCATTATCAAATGCGTGGGCAATTATGCTCAATCAATGCGCTTCAATGTGCTCACGATTGCACCGATGCCGATGGGGTGGCTGTGAAATACGAATAGCTGAAGTTATTTGAATTTGGCGAGCTTTCACCATTGAAAGGATATTAGGAAGAATCATTTTTTTCTGCCTTACGCGCGGGTGAGCCATTTCATTCGAACCACCCTACGGTACCCGAAACAGTGGGCGCACTTGGAGGACGTCTCCGGTTGATGATAATGCGTTCCAATGCGACTGAAGGAGTGCAAAGAAGCAGTCAATATGCTGCCATCGCGCGCAAACCGAGACCGCCACCACGCGGATTTCGTGGGTGGATTCACGCGGGTCGAAGGTGGTTAATCGCAATGAAAAGAATTGCTGAATCGGGATGGCCTCGGGGCGGATCTGCCTTCACTGGTGAGCCCTGACTTGCGCGATTAAATCGCGAGCCCCTTGAGCTATATTCGAGCATTCAGGCTCTGGCCCCAGCATCATCAAGCAGGGGGAAAATGGCCAATTCTTACCATCATACCACCCCCACCCCCCTTCCTACCCTACTCCCTCCGGTGGAATACTCGTGAATACCGAAATCATCAATGCTGGTTGCGCCGAGCAACACACCCACAGGAAGTTGGCGACGTTTGAGCATATCCTTGGGGAATTCTTGAACTCGAACCAGCGCAATTTGTTGTGATTTCGGACACATTCATGGCGCATTGTTTCGATTCTCCCGGGATTCAATTCATGACGGATCGAAGCGAGCCTATTGATTCCCTTACCGTCATTATTATTATTATTATTTTTATTATTACTATCATCATAAATATGCCGTTGTTGTTGTTGTTGTTGGTAAGTCAGGCTCCAATCGAAACGATTAGAATCTGAATGCCGCCGTCATACATGCCTTCGGAAGAATAGAACTTCACTCCGATCCGCGTTATTGAGACGTCTTCACTCGAGCGATTATCTACGCATATCAGATTTATCTTTTGTGGTGCGCGATTTGTGTCGTTTCTTGTTCCTCATACTCCAGCTTGCCAGCCAGCCAATCCTGTTGTTCGGTGCTTTATTGAAAGAGTTTTCTCACGGCTTAAGCCGTGCCCACACACCGATTTGGGAAACGGATCCAAACGTTGCACGTTAGCGGCTCGGAATCCATCCATTCGATTATTAGGTCGTCCGGTATCCTAAATAGTCTGATCGTTAAACCGAGGTTAAATGGTGATCACGCGAGTTAGTTGATGAACTTATTTTTTCACTGCAGTAAAAAAATGCGTGGCGTTGCTAGAATTGTGTAACCGCGATGGAAATTGCCAAGCGGTTACTTTGTTAAACCAACCGTATTCCCAAAGTTCCGATCAAGAAAACAAACCAATCGTTCCTGGGTTCCTTAGTGCTGAATTTATTAATTTTGAACTCATATACCAAGCTTTACCTGTGATATAGCTCATACTTTTTCAAAGATGAATGATCTGAATTCATCATTCTCGGGCTCGCAAGTCTAGATGAGGGATTTAAATGGTATGCGTTCTCAGAACATTTTATCATTCGAATTAGTCACAAAGTTCGGTTCGGCATGAAGCAGAATAAATCTTAAAAACATTTTCAATCAACGATTATTGCAATTTTCGTCGTGGTTTATGTCAATAAGGATTCACAAAATCAGATTCAAATGAAAGGCTTTATTGTCCAATGGCTTGCTATTGCTTTCTTAAATTTCCGGAATTACAAGGTAATTCCTTAACCGATTTTCACAAACTTAAGGAGTGTATCGGAAAGTAGTTAACAACATTTATTATTGAATAAAAAAGCGAAAAAGAAAACATATTTTGACATCAGTTTTTGATATACACTGAAGTCTTTTTTTATGCGAATTTACGTACCGCACAAAAAAACCGCATAAAAAAAACCGCATAACTCTGAAAATTCGCATAAAAAAAAACCGCATAACTCTGAAAATTCGCATAAAAAAAACCGCATAACTCTGAAACTTCGCATAAAAAAAGACCGCAGAAGGGCAAACCGCATAACTCTGAAAATTCGCATAAAAAAAAACCGCATAACTCTGAAACTACGCATAAAAAAAACCGCATAACTCTGAAAATTCGCATAAAAAAAGTCGCGTAAAAAAAACCGCATAAAAAAAGGCCGCATAAAAAAAGACCTCAGTGTATTGTAGAAAAATTACATTTTTTTTGCATTTCACTGATTACATTGAAGAAAATCCTAGTTTCTGTGAAACGCTCGCACTTTGGACTTGACATTCTTCATTAAATTCTGCACAATTACTTTTGAGACTTTCCTGGTGGCAGATGTCCAGTTTTTTTAACTCCTGCATGTTTTGGGACACTGTACCTTCCTTCCGAAAGTGCCGCATGACAATTGCCCAATACCTTTCAATTGGCCGGGCAGTTCGGTGGGTTGATGTCCTTCCCCACGAATTGTACATTAGTGGGCTGAAGCCAAATCCGGCCAGAAGAGAGGAGGAGCCTTATGCTTTCTCTACGGTGGCAGCATTCTCTTCTTCAAACATTCTTTCTCGTACACCTTGGCGTTAATTGTGTCCTTCGTGAAGAAAATCGACGATCGCAAACCACAGGTACAAATTGCTTGCCAGACCAACACCTTCTGCCCAAACTTTTCCATCGCCACCGTAGTGTCAGCGTCGTCCAGGTACACCGATTACGTATAATATTGCGGTCCGGCAGCGCTCGAGAGTCTTCCTTGGCGTAGGATTCGTCGTCGATCAGGATGCATCCGTCTTTATTCTGTAGAATCCGGTTATACAGTTTTCGCGCTCTTGTTTTGGCCTGAACTTGCTGTACCAGGGACTTTTTCGGTACCTTCTGTTTCTTGTACGTTTTCAGGGAGTTCCGAACTTTGATCCGTTAAATCATCCCGATGCTGGTGTTGAACTGCTTGGCCAAATCCCGCGTCGACGCCGATGGGTTTTTCCTGATGTACTCAACCACTTTTAAGTCCCGACCGGGCTGGCTGGGACCCGTTTTCCTACCGGATCGGGGCAAATCCTCCATGGAAAGGGTCTTACCGAACTTCTCGATAATATTTTTGACACTGTTGTGGTGCACTTTCACCCGGTTTGCAATTTCGTTGTACGTGACACCACTTTCTGAGTACCAAGTGTGCAGAATTTTCTTTCGCGTTTCCGGATCAATTCGACTCATCATTGAAACGATAAACCGTACCGAAACCAATCGATTGCGCAGCTGTTATTGACATGTAAACAAACATGTCAAAGCAAAACACGCTGCAAAAAATCAAGCCATTTCAGAGTAATAACTGTTTGAATGTTGCTAACTACTTATCGATACACTCCTTAGATGCAAACGAATGGCCTGAAAATGTCGATTCGACTTCCGTTTTCGGTATTACAGCGCAATAAGTGAAAAAAATTCAATCGCATGAGTATTTTTTCACAAGAGATGGTGAAACGTGGTGCAAATTTTTATAAAACTTACCGGTAAATTTATCTTGTTAGTTAGTGGATATATAAACCTACTTTGAGACTGCTAGTCCCAGGATTCCGGTTCCGAAAGCACCGATAATATTGAAGAAAAACTCGGAAAACTGAACTAACTTTGATTTCTCAGTAACGATTAAACCGATTTTCACAAATCTTCATTCAAATTAAAGCTCCCATTGTCTTAAAAGATACTGTGCAATTTTATCTAGATACGACTTTTGGTTCCGAAACTATAGGGCGGTGAGTGTCAACACTTCTAAACCGTCATACAAAATGACGATGCAAAACCGGTACGCATCGGTATATGTTGGTACAGGTGAAGAAATACAGGGTCCACCATCTAACTTCTTTGTTTGAACTAGCGGTTATTTCGACATTGGTAGTCCTAATGTCACTTCTGATTTGACAGAAACTTAGTTTTATCCTTCCGCTGAACGAAAATGGTTGTATATACGCTTGAGGAGCGCGTGAAAATAGTGCAGTTTTACTTTGAAAATCATGGTAATGTTGCGGCCGATTTTCGCAAAAAATCATCTTCTCGGATGAGGCACATTTTCATCTCGGCGGGTATGTTAATGAGCAAAATTGTCGCATCTGTTATCATGGAGAAGCCGATGCATCCTCAGAGAGTGACGGTTTGGTGCGGATTTTGGTCTGACGGCATCATTGGGCCATTTTTTTTCGAAAATGTGCTCCTGCCTGGAGCCGCCGCCACGGTCAATGGCGAGCGCTACCGCGCCATGATTAGCGATTGGTTCTTCCCGTTACTTGAAGAGGAAGACTTGGATTAGCGATTGGTTCTTCCCGTTACTTGAAGAGGAAGACTTGGATTAGCGATTGGTTCTTCCCGTTACTTGAAGAGGAAGACTTGGACACCATTTGGTTCCAACAAGACGGCGCTCCGTGCCACACAGCCAACGCTACGATCGATCTTCTGCGCACAGTCTTCGAAGATAGAATTATCAGTCGAAATTCGGATGTCGTTTGGCCTCCTCGGAGCAGTGATTTGACGCCGTTAGCCTATTATCTTTGGGGGGCTGTCAAAGATAAGTTTTATGTGGACAAGCCAGAGACAATTCAAGCCTTGAAGGACAACATTCGTACAGCCATAGCTGAAATAAAGCTGCATACAATCGAAAATGTACTAAACAACTGGACCGACCGTATGGCGTACTGCAAGGCCAACCGAGGCAGCCATTTGAACGAAATTATATTCCACAATTAACCGG
This sequence comes from Malaya genurostris, assembly GCF_030247185.1. NCBI lineage: Eukaryota > Metazoa > Arthropoda > Insecta > Diptera > Culicidae > Malaya > Malaya genurostris. The sequence continues at coordinate 284,187,430 of NC_080571.1, forward strand.
AAGGATTGTACTTTAATATGAAAAAATAAATTTTGAAATCGGATGAACCGTTTGTGTTTTATTGCATGTTAAAACAAAAGTTACATGGCGGACCCTGTATAGTGTGCTTTGTTCAATTTTGTATAGCGGGGACGGGAAAACGAAAAGAAAAATACAATCGAATGCATCGGTACCAAGCACCCATGAGCACGTGTTTCCAGTCGTGTTGAAGGAACTGGAACGCCAGAGCGGAAACAAATGACTACACTGAGGTTTCTTTTTATGTACTGCGTAAAAAAATGGAAAATCGCGTAAAAAATCCGCGTAACTTCGCAAATTCGCATAAAAAAGTGCTTTTTTATCAAACAGCGTTTGTTTTTTGCTGGAATATTCTTCGTTGTGTTTAGTTTTCATGAAATTATTTTCATGACCGTCGTTTTAAATGAATTATAATTAAAACTTTGGAACTGCAAGACGAATCGAAAATAGAAATCGTATGAAACCCTAAAATTATTTCTTTCAATCTAAACGTGTGACAATCGATTAAACATTCCATGAGATGTAGAAGTGAGTTCCTCTTTAAAGCTTTTATCATTATTTATGGTAAGGGAGAGTGTTCGGTTACCGGCACCCTTTTCTTTTTAGCTCATAACTTCTAACTTAGTGCACATTATGCGGACATCTATACATCAATGGAAAGCTAAAGTCATTGGCTAACAACTGATTAAGAAACTAAGTTGATTTATTTGATTGAAAAACTTTATTATCAATTTAGTAAAACGATAAATTTTAACCATTTTAAAAAAAAGTGTTAGATTACCGGCACCCCAAAAAATTTCGCTAAAAATGGAAAAATATAAGTAAAGACTGCAGCTATTCAAAGAAAAAACAGAATTTATTGTTTTTGGAAGCGTTTTTGACAAAAGTCTTCATTGTCTGATTGTGACTTCGCCTTGGCTTTCTTGGTCGAATATTTGGATGGTGGCGCCTTTGGTATTAATTTGACAGCAACACAGCAACCTGACAATCACTGACAACTTTTCACGATTTGTGGAAAAAAATGGGGTTCCAGTAACTGAAATTGGTAGATATTTTGAAAATTACAAAAAAAAATCTTTGGTTGAGAAAATTTTGATAGCATCCGGTATTAAATCACGAAATAGATCTATTTCACCTCATAAGTATGCAATCCACTCACCTTTCCGATTGATGCTCTTTAATTCATGATACTCTAAAAAAAAGTCAGATAAAACTTTTGTGTTGATATTCACGTAATTAAAAGTTATTTTGAATATGTTTGCTTTGCAATTAAGCACAAAAAGAACGTGCTGCTATTAAACACACAGGACATTAGTCGGATTGACGCTATCTGCTTTCTGTCAAAAGTTACGGTGGGGTGCCGGCAACCGAACACCTTCCCCTACTTCCAAAAACGGTGTTCAGACACCAGCATAAGCAAAAATAGTTCGTATGTCCATGAATTAGTATTACGAATATATTGAAATAGTTTTGAGCCCAACTTTGAAGATTTTTTGGTATCATCATCATCTTCTATGACGGTTTGAATTTTAAAAACTCATCACCCTGTAATTTCAAAATTGGAAGTCGGAGTCGGAAAAAATCACCAATTTTGTATAGGATCATAAGTTTATTTTAATCAGAATTTTTGTTTGCTAAATTAGTTTTGGCCTTCTTTTAGCTTCTCTATTCCCAATACTTTCGGAAACGGAATTCGGAAATCGATGTAGCCGAAGTCAATTAAATTCGCCCAAAGGATTGTTAAGCATTTCATTAGAATCGAAATTTTTGAAAACTAGTGTAGCCATCTTAGAGAAATCGTAGTGCGTTCCACATAAAATTTTTGAGTACCTTCCGGGATCGAAAACCGAATACTGTGAACCCGATAAACCCGATAAATTTATGTGAAGTTTTTATACTAATCACCCTGTATCTCTTGAACCGGGCCTTAGATCTGATTAAAAAACGAGCAGTTTTTATAAGACCTTAAGTCGTTGTATTTGAATTTTAGATGAACAAAATCGGCTCAGCAATTTACTAGCAAAATGAGTGAGATTGTTTTAAATTTCATTACATATATCATCCTGTGGCTCCGGAACCAGAAGTCGGATCCAAATGAAATTCAGAAACCTTATATGGGATGATAGAACTGTTCATATGAGTCAAAGTTTGTAGAAATCAGTTAGGCCATCTCCGAGAAAAAATATTGAAATTATTTTTCACACACTGCCTATCTCGACGAACTTCTTCGAATGGTATACGGGTGTATGAAGTTGTGTTCTTCCATCATTTATTGTTGCAAGCAGTATAAATCAATACAAATATGAAATTGTTTAGAATTTGAAAATTCTGCCATCTTTCTAATACATATGTAATGTTCGAACGATCATGTTGCCAAAAAACGTACCGTGCAAAAATCGAAACGTCATGAGAAAGGGTGCTGTGCATAGTCTTTCAGGTGCTAAGAAACAATTGCATAGAACAGTATTGAAAATCGTGTTTTACTTTTTGCTCCGAAACATCGCTTTATCATCAAACGCGTAAAACTTCTACTGTTGGAATAAGGCGAAAAGTCGCTAACACAAAAATATCGATATCTCCATTAAAATGGACGGATTTTTACAATCTATGGCTCGTTGAATAGCTATTACCGTGCGGAATCTAATTCTAAAACCATATTCTGTATTCAAGGTCAATTGTGACAGATATTCAAAAAATACTGAAAATTTTGACATAGAAATCTTTATAGCGTTCAGGGTGACAAGAGAGCTTTTTTTATTTCAATTATAGGAATTTCAACACCTTAAGGTCATTCGCCTCTTCGGACCAGAAAATCTTTCTTACCCTATGTGCGGGGTTGGGAATCGAACCCAGGTGGGCTGTGATAGAGAGCAATATTTGCGACTAGCCAGATCGAAAGCGGCTCAGTCATCTCTGGAATCTCGGCCCAGGCCCGGGCGAAAGAGGGGTGGGGGGTATAGTGCGGTTTTAAATCCCCCCCACATCACCCCCTATGGAAAATTGTTCAACAGTAAGTTCCATGAACAATAGAGTACTTTTTATATCAAAGTGCAAATAACTTGACTGTTCTTTCAAATTTTTGCACCTTCCCCACCACCCTTGAACCTTCCTATCCCCCCAAACTTTGACCCCCCCTCCCCCTTCCTTGAATGATTCCTGCGCACGGGACCTGTCTCATCCTCTTTGTTGACAACACACAGTTTTCGTTGTTTCCGTCTTTTTTCAGTTTCTCTCAAAAACTCAAAATAACATAAATCAAAAATTTTTTGATATGTTATGTAAAAAAGTTTCAGCTTTCAGAAAAAAATAAAATGACATTATGCCCATTGGTCGCAAACCAACCTTTAAAAAGTTATACAATTGCCTTTTTCATACACCATACTTTAACTGTACAATATTTGCATATTTAACCTAGAAGCTATAAACATTTATTGACAACATATCCGTAAATTAGCGGAATCGCAAAGTGGTTTAAAAGTTATTATTTAAAGAAAAGTATTTTTTAAAGAAAATCGAAAATAAACCCTAACAAACGGAACTGGCAAAGTGGTTCAAAAGTTATGATTTAAAGAAAAGTATTTTTTGAAGAAAATCGAAAATAAACCCTAACAAGTAAAAGGTAATTAAAAAAATACGGTTCTAATATTTTTCGATGCAGAACGATTCTTCCAAATATTCCGAAATTCTGATAGATCATATATCACACAGATAAAAATATTTCGTGAGTTTACATCTCCACTGGGGTCTCTTTTAACGCCGATTTCCGAAGTTACGCGGATTATCAAAGTTATGCGGTTTTCTTGTTTTGTCATAGAAATGCATGAAATTCAAGATCTGGTGTTATCCCGATTTTTTAAGTCAACTTTTTGACACAAAAAATATGTACAGATTACTCCAGATCTGGACATTTCATGCATTTCTAAGATACGTATCGGTACGTATCCCCCGCGTAAAAAGAGACCTCAGTGTATTTTCATGCACATATTTGGAGCAGGTAATTAAACATGAAGTTTCTTTACACTTTTGTACGTGTCATTATAGTTCAATCGCAAAACTAAGCGTTAATTGAAAGATACAGTTCTATTAATTGGAAAATCAATGCAATTCAATTTAGTTTTACATTGATTATGGTTTTTATTAAAATTTTCGGTTCAACCCATGTCTATTCCATGTTACTATTGATTTACATATCGTACAAAGGGTGTAGCCGGGTTTTTATATAAAAACTGCCTCCAAACAGAAAAAAAATTTATATACGCTGTTTGGAAGGGTTTATATTGGTGATGATTTTCCCAAAATTTTAACCCTGCCATATTGGTGGAGTTAGGGTGGTTCTTCTGATTTTCATTTTATTCAAATTTTTCAAAAACCTCTTGAGCAAAAAAATTGAAAAAAAATCAGGAATTATGGGAAACCTTTCTGATTTTTTTCAGAATTTTTCCAAATGTATTTCATGTGAAAAAAATATGTTCAAAATTTTCGATTTTTTTTAATTGCACCTACAATTTTGGTACCACTCTAGATTTTACATTAAAAATAAATCATTTATGAGTACATTACGCTGTATATTTTTCAGATTTTTAAAGAATGTGGACGGGTATTCGGAAAACCATTCGTCTCCATCAAATTGTCATCATCATGCCCTTATCATCACATGTCCTTAGAACTAAATACCATGCGTTTCCATCTACAACTTGAGCTCAGGGCTTAAGAAAGAATTTTCATAAGGAAAAACCAGTGAGAGAAACATGAATCAGAACTAATCAATTGACAAATATTTAGGTTTTAATATACGGTTTAAAGTTTTTATTGATGAACTGATAAGTCATTTTAAATTTATTTTACATTTATTATATTCAAATCATTTATAAATTTCTAATTTATCCTTAGTTATAAATTCCTGTGGGATTGCTGTTGTCACTAATTTTCACACCCCTCAGGGAGGGAGGGCTTAACGATTTCAGACGTGGATCAATCGGCACTCATGTTTGATCTTGATAATATGTGATTTTCCTCCACTAAGATCAAAGCCGATCGAATAATCCAGTTATTGATCTTACATGAATCAAGAATTTTAGCTCGAAATCACTACCGATTTTGTGTGACGGAAGATCAGTACCGATTTTAATCGATGTGATTTAAAGATCACTGATCCACTGGGCTTAAAAGATCAGATCAGTTGTGATCTTTATTGGGAAAGACCACAAGCGATCTTCTTCGGTAGTTATTTCGATTTGACTATTTTTTGATCTTGATTTTCCCAGCCCTGTTTGATAGTACCATAAGTTGACGAAGAATGTTGTCTCGGTCTGGCTTCCGCTTCCGGAAATACAAGGTGAAGTGCATTTGAAACTGCAACCCGTTATTTGGAGCGGCGTTGCAAAAAAAAAGAAAAACTTTAGGGTTTTATAGTTCATCAATTTGCTATTGGAATTTATCCGGATCCAATTTTCGATTCCGGAACTACAGAGTTAGTTATGCTAGTTTTTGCCCAAGTAAACATTCTTATTCGTATTCAAGATTCAAAGAAAGGTTTTTGAAGAATCCCTAATTTATATACTTTAAAACAAGAATTTTAAGAAAAAGGCATCATTACAGAACTAGGTGAATTAAAACGGTTTTTTGATCAAAAGCCATTGTTTATGCAAGTACTAGGGTTACGGGACTCCCTTTCATCTCTACGCTAGTAGTCATCTCATGTACTAAAACCATAAATGAGAGTGATATCTACCATCTCTGTTCGATCCATTGATTCTAAGGGTAAGATGGAAATAGGATCATTCTCTTCGAGTAGTATTGCACGGGAGCGGGTCATTTCGCCGAAAGTCGTTTCGCCGATAGGGTAATTTCGCCGAAAGGGTCATCTCGCCGAAAGGGTAATTTCGCCGTAAGGGTCATATCTCCTGCATGTTATGTCTCCTGTGTAACTGATGTGCCGCAGCCACATAACCGAAGACAAGATGGCTCGGCGGCACAAAGCCAAAACGGTGTGGCGTAGCCGCATTAGTATTTTTTCATTTTCACTTAATAAACGGAAAATACCACCTACATTTGCCTAGTAGATACACCTATGCAATTGCTTTGATGCTTACTAGCTACTAGCAAAGACATCATATTAACAAGATATCCAGCTCTCACATTTCCCGAACAAATCATTGGCAACATCCTTTTTTGCGTGCATGGTGCCCTCAGGCGAGTCCGCATTGAATTTCGGGGAGCGAAAACAGCAGCACTGCGCACTCATACAATTGACATGATATGTTGAATGTGATGCCGTGCGATGGCGTTGCTGAACTGAAGATTGAGATCGCTTCAAGCTGACAGGGTCTGCTAATAGTCAACAAGTTTTCTTGGGAACTACTTTCTGAGGTTCATGAATTCATTTATTTTTATTCAAGAGTACAACAATCAATCATTATTCAAGAAGTACAATGGTAGGTTAACAAAACAAGCGTTAACGCTATCATCTTTCGTTTGTCTTTAATTTAAATCAATTCTAATTACGATTTCAGGACGATTTCAGGATTCGGCGAAATGGCATTCGGCGAAGTGACCCATTCGGCGAAATGTCATTCGGCGAAATAACCCTTTCGGCGAAATGATTTTTGGCGAAATTAATTGTTTGTGTGGTATTGATTTTAAAATTTTATCACAAGTCGAGTAATCCACAAAATAAAAAAGCGACTTTAGCAGTGAGATGACAATTAGTTCAACAGCCCTATCTATTGTTGGTATGAAAAATTTTATACCGAAAGGTTGCTACTAGCCTGGTGTTTAAAAGTTATTCTGCTCTCCACCTAAAAAAAGTCCGTTTTCTATCAGTTCGACCGTCCCACGACAAAAGGGCCTAACTGCAAATGACAGTTTCTCTTTGTTTACTTTTTCTTTCACGATTTACCGAACTGATTTTATATTTGACACTTTACTCTTCGCTAAACTTTCAAGGTAAAACTACAAGCTTTCGATTTATATTAGAAACATTAGAGAATTTGCAATAATGGCTCCGTAACAATCAAAAGAGAAAGTAAACAAAGAGAGGCTCTCATGAATTAGGAAAACCTCCAGAGCAATGGACTACTAGATTATTTTTCAAGACGTGAAACCACCCTGTCCCTTCCATCATACACTTTTGTAAACCATGAAAAAAAAACAAACAAAACAAAGAGAGCAGAAGATTCAACGAGTTTACAATCACAAAACAACTCCAAACTCGCAAGTAAAGGAATGCATCCGAAAGACAAATTTATTTCGTCCGCCAACGGTTCGGTGTGGCTTGCAGAGGATGGGCTTTGCAGCTGAAAAATTAGCTTTTAAAAGCTTTTATAAGTGTGTTTCTGTGTTTTCTTATAGGATCCTTTCAGCGAGCGCGTACCCACCGGGTATCAAATTTCTTCCTTCGGCCGGATTTGCCGGACTCCATTCCCGGCGAGATATGGCTCGTTATAACGAAAGAATGTTGCAAACAAATTTATTGAGCCACCACGACCACGGAAGATACGTGCGCGTGTTTCGCGTAATTGAAGGAACGCTCGCCCGCGGCGTTGCTGCTCGAGTGTCGTCAGATTTGGACAGAGGTGATTGGCCCGGTGTGAGAGTCCGCACGAAACCGAGGGGCTGGTGGCTTGCGTTATTTTTGGCTCTCGGCTGATTAGTCAGCCCCCGTAGACTGTTTTGACTGGTTTTGAAGGGGGGGTTGATGATTTCATACTTAATATGAAAGGTGGAACTAATTTAGATAGCGATCTGTACAACACGGGGGTTTTTAAAACGACACTGATTGGATATTCATGTGTCATTTGTTAGCTAGAAGTATTGTGAATCATTCGCATGATGAGGCCTTTTGGAAATTGGGTGGGAAGTAATGTCCCCTGTTTCGAAACAGGCGCCTACTGCGGCAGCGCGAAAATACGGGAACTGTTTCTCGACATTCCACGAATTTTGCCCACGCTTCGCTCCTCGACAAACAAGGCAAGGGTCGTCACCGGAAAAATTCCCCAAAATTGTTTACATGCTCGAACAAAAGAATTTCCTCTCGCAAACAATGGCTCGCGGTTCGTCTTTCATTACCGAACCGCGGCGCTCCGGCGCTTCGCAGACGATGGACGAACAGAAAGAAAAGACCCTAAAGAACATGTTTATTTTTTCATCACTTTTTTTCAAACGCTGTAAATTATGTTGTTCTCGTTGGCCGGCACTTCCTCTTTGTAATAAAACACTGAGAAGCGGCCCCGCTTGAAATAATATTGCTGTGGCACAAGGAATTTTGGAAACCCTAATGCAGCCAAATAAAGTTCTGCGATTCGAGGAAAGTGTGACTTTGCTGCACTGGAAAGAGAGGCCTCTTATCAGATGCCATTTATATCCCGGGCCTGTCATCAGCCTGTCCGAGTTTAGCCGTTTTGCTAAAGACTCGCGTGGATCGCAGAGCCCGAGAATGGGAAGCTGTGCACTCTCAACTGACAGAATGGCTTTAAATTTCAAATAAAGATAACAAAACTTCGTTAGCTGCGGTGGTTGTCAGTGCAATAACGAGACAATCAGCAGATTGCCGAGCGCATTGACCGTTCGAGTGATGACAAACAAACCTTTTGCACTACACTGGCGACTGAACTATTCAATTTCACAAAGTCAAAATTTCATATTGAAAACCGAATAAAGTCATAAACCCGTATCACTGCCAGACAGGAAATAATTTAACTTTCATCTCGATATGATTCTCGAACGATCGTCGGCGCTTAGCCGTACTAAACCACCTAACCCCTTTGACATCAGATAGCGGCACCGAAGAGTGAATGCCCATCAGAGTGACAATCTTTGAAAAACACAAAACAAAAGTCTTAAAACAAAGATCATCATTAAAAGCGCTTGAACGATATGTTCCGGACCGATCATTAGAAAGACGACACGTTGTCACTCTGATCGGATCACCGTTCGAGATCAGCTCCGTCGGGGGGACTTTCGAACGACCGCACCGGAGGATCAAATGGTGGAGAAATTTTTCTCATCCCATACCGGGGTCAATTTATGAGGACCACCGCTCAACGAGGTGATAGAGCGCACGAACCGGTCGTAAAGATTGGAAAACATCAACGCCATCAGCGGAGACGAACTCGCTGCTGAATGAACCGAGCTGCTCGATTGACAGTACGACATTTGAGAACCCACATTCTACGGTTCCGCTATTTGAGGTTTGAAAATGGGTTACGTTTTAGCTTACTACCAACTTTATTCGGTTTAGGTCTAAATAAAATATGCGTTCGTCAGTCAAATAATAATATTGTTAAAGTTTGCAATTAAATATAAACGAAATTAAGTTACACGCATTACTAACGCTCGGATAGTTTTTTTTCTCGAAATACAGTGCATTTAAAAGAAAAATATACAATACATCGGCTTTAAAAAAAACAGTACATTATATAAAAATGGTGAATGAAACAAAAGAAAACTATTATCAGATGATATTTTTCTATCATCTCAATGGTTAATTTTTTTATTTCGCAATGAAAATAAAATAATTATTTCAGTTAAATAAAAAATACCAAAATATACGTATCAAGAAATAATCATCACACAGTTATCAGCTCAATGGCCAGTTTTTACAGGTTCTGTATCATTTGATGGATAATTTATCATCCGCTGCAAATGATACAATCACTGTCCTGCAGTGAAATTGTCGAAGCATCATGCCAAAACTTGATTCGGGTAAAGTTTTATTGCACAGTCAAAAATGTGATGTTTTTGTTTTATGCGAAACATGGCTTACTTCAAACATAGCTTTAAATTTTAATGACTTTAACATTATACGTCTCGATAGAGACTCTCCGTTTGGTGAAGTGGTTTTGGGAATTAAGAAATGCTATTCCTTTTATAGATTAAACATTCCTTCGACTTCTAGTATAGAAGTTGTTGCTTGTCAAATAAACATTAAACGAAAGGACATTTGCATTGCTTCGGTATATATTCCTCCAAGAGCTCAAGTTGGACAGCGACAGCTTAATGGAATGGTTGAAGCCCTTCCTGCTCCACGATTGATTCTGGGAGATTTCAATTCGCACGGAATTATGGGGGGTTCCGTTTACAATGATAACAGATCATCTTTAATACAAAATATTTGCGACAATTTCAACATGACAATATTAAATATGGGTAGCATGAAACGGATTCCAAGACCTCCTGCACGTCCAAGTGCATTAGATTTATCTCTTTGCTCGACTTCAATTCGACTAGATTGCACCTGAAAAGTATTTCCTGATTTACACAGTAGCGATCATTTACCAATCATCATCTCAATTAGCAGTAGCAATTGCATTGCTACTTCAGTTAGTATTCCTTATGATTTGACAAAAAATATCGACTGGATTAAATACCAAAGTAGTATCTCTAGTATTTTGAATTCAATGGAAGAGCTCCCTCCACTTGAAGAATATGACTTCCTCATTTGTTCGATTCTGGAGGTAGCAGAACAATCCCAAACAAAACATTTTCCAGGGCCAACGACTAACAGAAGGCCTCCCAACCCCTGGTGGGACAAAGAGTTCTCAGTTGCTAAACTCGCAAAACAAAATGCTTGCAAGACGTTTCTAAAACGGGGAGGAGGAACTCCTCAGAATTTAAAAAAAAATCATGGCTTTAGAAACCAAGTACAAGAACATACTTCGGGCCAAAAAATGTAGCTATTGGAGACATTTTGTCGAAGGTTTGTCAAGAGAAACCTCAATGAGCACTCTTTGGAACACGGCCAGACGAATGAGGAATCGTAACGTAGGAAATGAGAGTGAGGAATACTTGAACCGATGGATATTAGATTTTACTAGGAAAGTTTGCCCGGATTCTGTTCCTACGCAGAGCATTATTCGGGAATCTCCTCCAAACAATGGTTTTATAAATAGCCCCTTTTCAATGATGGAATTTTCTATAACACTCATGTCTTGTAACAATAACGCTCCTGGGTTAGACAGAATTAAATTCAACTTGGTGAAGAATCTGCCCGACCTCGCTAAAAGACGTTTGTTGGAATTGTTTAACAAGTTTCTTGAGCAAAACATTGTTCCACCTGACTGGAGGCAAGTGAAAGTTATCGCCATTCAAAAGCTGGGCAAACCAGCTTCCAATCACAACTTATATAGACCCATTGCAATGTTGTGCTGCATCAGGAAATTGTTCGAAAAAATTATTCTACGACGTCTCGACACTTGGGTCTAGACGAACGGGTTGTTGTCAGATTCTTAGTTTGGCTTCCGTAGAAATAAAGGGACAAATGATTGCCTTGCATTACTGTCGTCTGACATTTAAATTGCCTTCACTCAAAAACGACAAATGGCATTTGTGATTTTGGACATAAAAGGAGCATTTGATTCAGTTTCCATTGATGTTCTTTCAGATCAGCTCCACCAACATGGTGTTCCAGCGGTTATAAATAATTATTTGCACAACCTTTTGTCAGAGAAACGCAATCACTTTTCAAATGGCGATTTGGCAACATTCAGAATTAGCTACATGGGTCTAACGCAAGGCTGATGCCTCAGTTCGCTTCTCTATAGTTTTTACGTGAACGACATTGACAGCTGTCTAGTAACCCCCTGCACACTAAGACAATTGACAGATGATGGCGTGGTTTCAATTACTGAACCCAAAGCTGTTGATTTGCAAAATCCATTGCAAGATACCTTAGATAACTTGTCCGTTTGGGCTTTTCAGCTAGGTATCGAATTCTCTGCGGAGCAAACAGAGCTACTCGTCTTTTCAAGAATAATGGGAAGCATGGTCCAACTGGTTTTGACTTTCAAATACTTCAGGGTGTGGTTTGATTCCAAATGCATGTGGGGAGGACACATCAGGTATCTGATAACGAAATGCCAACAAAGAGTAAATTTTCTTCGAACAATAACAGGATTTTGGTGGGGTGCTCATCCGGAAGATCTAATAAAATTGTATCAGACAACGATACTTTCAGTGATGGAATATGGATGCGTTTGCTTTCGTTCCGCTGCAAACTCTCATATTATCAAACTGGAGCGAATTCAGTATCGTTGTTTGCGAATGGCCTTAGGCTGCATGCATTCGACACATACAATGAGTCTTGAAGTTCTGGTGGGAGTTCTTCCATTGAAAGACCGTTTTTGGGAGCTTTCATCACGACTGCTAATAAGATGTGAGGTACTGAATTCCCTGGTTATTAATAACTTCGAAAGGCTAGTTGAGCTTCAATCTCAAACAAGATTCATGACAGTATATTTTAATCATATGTCACAGGAAATCGACCCTTCAAGATATATTCCTATCCGTGTCAGCCTCCTAAATGTCCGTGACTCAACTCTATTTTTCGACATATCCATGCAGCGCGAAGTGCGTGAAATCCCGGAACACCTACGCTCGATGGAAATACCAAAAATATTTACAAGTAAGTTCAGGCATATTGACTCTGAGAAAATATTTTACACGGACGGATCACGAATTGAAGAGGCAACTGGGTTTGGTATATTCAACAATAATGTTTCGGCCTCTTCAGGCTTCAAGAACCTGCATTTGTTTATATACCAGAGTTAGCAGCAGTTCGTTATAGCTTGAGTGTAATCGTCACATTATCTCCAAACCATTATTTTCTCTTCACAGATAGTCTGAGTGCAATTGAAGCCATTCCTTCAAACGCTGTTGGAAAAAATGAGTCGTTTTTCTTGGGCAAAATAAAACAGTGTCTGAACGACATATTGAACAACAAAGCTCCATTCCAGGCAATGAAAGAGCCGATATTTTAGCCAAGTATGGAGGGTGATATTTATGAGCGACCGATTGCTTTCAACGAATTCTAAAGCGCATCTCGCCAAAGAACACTTGCCAGCTGGCAAGCTTCTTGGGATAGAGATGAACTGGGTCGGTGGATGCACTCAATTATTCCGAAAATATCGACAAAGGCATGGTTCAGAGGACTGGATGTGAGTAGGGATTTCATTCGTATGATGTCCAGACTCATGTCCAATCACTACACGTTAGACGCACATCTCCTTCGAATTGGACTCTCCGAGACTAATCATTGTTTCATCGGAATATTGATCATATCGTTTGGACATGCGTGGAGTATCGTGATGTCAGATCTCAACTAATAAATTCTTTGCGTACCCAAGGTATCCAATGTTCCAGTTCGAGACATTCCTGCTTGTCGTGACCTTCCATACACGAAACTTCTTTATCATTTCATAAAGACAATTGGAGTTTCAATTTAATAAATGACCCTTTTAGGACCTAGTTCTGATTCCAGCTGCGTCCATGAGTTCAACCAATAGCTAAATTAGAATAGAAGTTATGTAATGATACAAACAAGCTCGAAATACTTTATGAAATTATTAACAAAATGTCTGAAAATAACAGCTTATTTTATAATTTGTAGAAGTTAATCGTTTGATTCAAATAATAATATAGATTTCATAATTAATGACGAATTACCTAATATGATATTTAAGTAATGGGAGGAATATGTTTTAATAAATTTAAATCGTTGTGACTATTTTATAATTATATTAGGATAAGAATTTTATGTAAAAGTGATGCTACACGGAGAACCCTTCGATCATAAAATTGCGATATCGCAGTTTTTGATTTTTGCGATAGTTGATTTAACTAATTTCTTTTTGATTCAACCAATATGGTTTTTGATTTGCATATATTCAAGTAGTTGAAAAATATGTTGTTTTGAATGCTGTCAAATGCCGGAGACAGTTGAAAGCGAAACAATAATCGCAATGCAAAATCAAAAAACTTTTTTAGTTGAAATCTGTTCGCGTCGGTTCAAAATGTCAATGAAAACAACATCGATGGTTAAAGCGTTTGGTGAAATAAGGTTCATTCGATTTGAGAAATTTATGATAACAAGTTTATCTAACAGCGGTTTTATGATAAAGTTACCCTTGTTTAAGATGAAAAAGATTTGGTGACAAATTAGAAAATGTTAATGAATGATCATCTCGTAATCTTTCAGGTATGCGCAAAAATTTTATGCTTCTATTTTGATCATTGATTTACTTTCAGCAGACTGTTTTACTTCCAGCTGTTTGATACCGATGATGATGTTCATGCATTAGCAATAAAACGCTTTTTGACATGAATTTAATTTATAAAAGTAACAGGAGCGAAGGTTTTCAAACACACAAAACACGCTGCGATTGAATGGCGCGTGTGAGTTGCCGTCGCAAAATTCCAATTCCCAGCGGTTGATGCACCCAAGCTCATATAAATTGACTAAAATTATCAGTGCATAACTTTAGTTCAACCGTTTGAAGGCATCATCTTGCAATACTCATTTTAGGTAAATTTAATAATTTCGCTAATTTACTCGCCTCTCCGGGCGCTTTCTGCTGATTAAAAACGTTTGTCTACATCATTCATTTCCGATCGAATCAGAAGTGTTTTTTTAGAATTTAGATCTTTACTGATCTCGACTTGACATGATCATGATCATACAAAAATCAAAATCACTTAGAGATCAGATCAGTTCTGATTTCGTAATGATAATTTATTCCTCGGTTAAGATCACTTGAAATCAGAAGTAATCGGTGGTTTTCCCAGCCCTAATGATATTACATGTCAATATAAAATACTGCTTATATTTTAACAACGATATTTATTTCATGAATCTCAACATACCGAACTTATTTCAAATAGATCATGACGTGTATCAGTAAGTATATTTTGTTTACTTTCGCAAATCAATAACATTGTTCAAGTTGGTTCAACTATTTGCAATGTCTAAAACAAATAAAACCGATTTATTTTTCAACTAACAGAATTTTCAATAACAACACCAGTTATTTCAACTAAAATATTTGTTGAAATTGAAAGGTATGTGTCCTCACTAATTGACAGCATTTTTTTTTCAAACAGTTAAATTAGTTGTTTCAACCATCGTTTCTGCTAATCGAAAAACAAAAATGACAGCTTAGTTAAAACAGCAATCGATTAGTTGTACCAATTTTAACCGATCGAATTCAGAAAATCAACTAATATTCTGGTTGAAATGGGATCGCGGGTGGTTCCGTGTACGGCGAAGAAAAACTTATGTAAACTGCCTTAAGAAATAAACGTATTTATGAAAAAAAAAAAAGAGACAGCATAGCAATTTTGTTTTATTCTTAGTCACATTCGAACCATTTTTCAAATGTGGAACGAAACCTTAAGACTCAGGATAAATTGGGGTAAAACGGTACAACATGATTCGTGCGGCCATCGAATCTATTCGTAATCTCATATTTTGGTCTTTCTTCGTAATATCAATCGATTTTCAGCAACCGCAACTAGCCTGCTTTCGGTATGCGAAAGAAAGTTAACCCAGAGATACGACTTATGAAATAAATTGAGGTAAAACGGGTTAAACAGGCTAGTACTGTCATTCCCATTGTACGTAATATGAGCCAATATTGATAGATCGTATTGGATTGTAGATCTTATATCTACTGAATATTATAACTAGAAAAGAAATGGGGTAAAACGATACAACGAGTTTGCTGCTGTCATTAGAACTATATGCAATCGATTTGTTAGACTTTTTTGCATCAGAGGCACTCTATTCGCTCTTCTGCAAGTACTTCGGTTTTATGTTATACAGGTAAGCTTTAAAACGATATAGTACAGACCTTTTCTAAATTATAAGGCCCCCATAAATTTCAAGGTACAAAATAAAGGAATAGTTTTAGGATTTTTTTTTTATGGAACATGAAATTAGATTGCAAAACACGAATGTGAGTCCAAGAGTCGATTGATTTCGCTGAAAAACTTTTGTGATAGAACGTTTTTAAGGAAAAATGGCTTTTCAAAATTATAAGGCCACTTGCAGTTTATTGAGGTTCGGATGATTAAAATGAGCAAACAAAAAGCATTGAATGATCCGTTGCTCCACCGGAACGGTTTATTGTCTGAAAAATACGATTTGGCATACTTTCTGCAGTGTTGCCAGTTCAATAGCTTCCCAAGACTGAAGAATAGCACTTTCTAGCTCTTGTAATGATGAAAATTGATGATTATCGGCATAAATTTGTTGTACCATAATACCCCAGAGATTCTCAATTGGATTTAAATCCGGTGAGCAAGCTGGCCAGTCCAAAATATAAATTTTCTCGGACTTTAGCAACTTCATTGTTTCAGCACTTTTATGAATACTAGCGTTATCCTACACTGAGCTAAATTTTCTTTTTCACATTATATGATATTCTAATGATTTTGTACTATTAGCATTTCCAATGATAGCTACAAGGTGTATTCAATATCATGTCAAATACATAGGATAATCTCATGAAACATAAAGTTCTTCTTAACGTTATTTTTACAAGATTTTCATATAATTAATTAAATTTCTAGCCTGAGTCAAATTTATTGGCGCACCTTGTAATCATTACTAGATATCCACCCAACGTACATTGGAACAATTCATGAAGCGCATATTATATTAACTTCAAATTTATATAGATAGGTTCATCTATACCATATGACTATTTTTTTAATATTTATTCATAATTTTTGATGGAGGTTATCCCAGTTCTACATAGCAGTTATAAATTATAAAGTTATAAATTTTAATATTCAAACTTCACTTACTTCTTTAGAATTGGCTGATTTCGTCGGATATTTACTGTTACCAGACGAATCAGATGCATTAAAAAATGGCAGATAATCGCAAACTATTACTTTTTAGAGGTTTTACGCTATATTGGTGGGCATTTCCGTAAGGAAGTACCTCCTGAAATTTGCGAAGAAGTGGGATCCGAAACTGAAAATAAAATATTTTAATCCTTTTACTAGACAGACAGAGTAATGAAACGTACGGGATATTTATTTCATGATTCTTGAACGAAGTTGAGTGAGCTGTCTTGTAAGCGATTTAAAATAACATTGACAACTTCCTAGAAAACTGTCTGTAGGAGTTGTATGATATGATGAAATCGAGGACACAACTCTTTATTCAGCTTCCAACAGTACGATTCACGACTATTCTTTCGTAAAAACAAACTCCACTACATGTCTAAGTTAAAAAAAACATTATCGCAAAAAAACTTGCCATTTTCTTCAGCCTTATAAAACAGTTTCTCTTTTTTTTCTTGTTGCAGATTTTATATACGCTTCCAATAAAAGTTATAAGTTTTCATATCACTTTTATTGAATATAATCAGCATGCAATCCATAGAAAAATGTTATGAATATTATAATTATATTGGCTTAAGTTTTATCGACTTTTCGCATAACTTGTATATGGTATGATCATCAATATCATAAAGATTACGAAAATATAATATTTATTGAACATCATTTAGATTTTATGTAGAGTTCCATTAAAGGTCATAAGTTGTCATATGTCTTTTATGGAATATCGTCTGCGTACGATTTATATTTCACATCCAATAAATATAAATTATGTAACGTGTGAGGTTTCATCGGATTTCTATATAAATTATGTGGGATATTCTTATAATTTTCGTTATGGTAACGTATATTTAGATTTAACTTACACTTTAAATAACGATTATAAGTTTTCACATAACTTCTATAAATTATATTCTGCATGTGATTCATATGACAAATCTAGTGAATATACATAAGATTTTCATTTCAGTGTACTGGAAAATGAGCTTTGACTTGCGTCTTCTTTTAATTACTGGCAGCATATCACCTGTAATAGTTTAACACATTTGTTATTAAATAGTTTGAATGCGTTCATTTTTTTTTTAATATTGCAGAACATGTTCATACCTTTTTCCAATTTTGGGGCATGTTCCGACGTGCAAATTCCAGTCGAGCTTCCTTGTGGTGAGGTAGTAAACGAGGAGCACTGTTCATTTTTGCTCGAACTATGTTGGGCGAAAGTTTCAATGCCCTTCAAACCGTCGAAACTGAAGCTTCCAACTTAAGTTCAGTGCGGATTTGTGAACAACTCAAGGTAAAATTCGAAGATTTATTGACAATTCGACAAGTATCTCTCTCTGACAGTTTCTTTTTGCGTCCTGCATTTTTATTCTGACCATACTTTGCTAGATTTTTCAGAAAATTTGCGACCGCACATCTGCTACGACCAATTTCTCCTGCAATTTTCCTGATCCCCCATCCTACCGTCTTGAAGGTCAAAATTTGTCCTTGTTTTTGTTGATTTAGTCTCTTTCGTATTCATTTTACTCTGTTAATTTAAAAAGGAGAATACAGTACAAAGAAAAATACAGTACATTTTAGTTAGAGTGAAAAACAGTACGCAGTATTTGGGTCGAAAATACAGTTCGGAAACGAGCGTTACGCATTACTCTAGTGCAGTGATTCCCGAACTGTTCCCTACAGTCTTGAATTATAAATATGTGTACAGTTTTCCACAATTTTTCAAGTGTTGCAAAAAATACTGTATTTTTTTAATGCTGTATCCTAAGCTTACAAACTTTCGCTATCATACTAAAAACTTTTATATTAGTCTGATAGGTATAATCGTAATAAATATCTGCTCACTGTTATTTTTCCGTAACCACAGCAAAGCCAGCTTAACAATTTTCAAAGCGGCACTCACTTCGCAGTCAAGTAATCAATGTATCCAGGACAGGATTCGATCATACGCTGGAATGGTAGTGCTGCTGCATACGACGTCCAGTTTCAATTCCAGCCGAAGCTACAAATGATAGGGGCTCAAATTGAGATGTATTCCGATTTGTTTATTTCACACCTCAAACCCAACCGGGCGGTTCATTCCTACATTCCTAATTAAATTAATGACCTGATCGCATCTTATCTGGTCGAATCCATCGGGATCCATTTTTCATTGCTCGGGTTCGCACCTTTCCCGGCGGAACAACGGTGAATAGAGGGGGGAAATTATCTCTATCTCTCTCTTTCTCTCTCTCTCTCCAGAAGGTATTCACTTTACGTATGTTATTCCTGCAGGTACCATTTAAAAGATTCCAATAATTGATGGTCATTAGTTTGGTTGTGTTTGGAGGATGGACGCCCATTGCCTGGCAAGGGAGGCATAGTTCATGGTGATAATCCCATCATGATAAGTCACTAAGTCAAATCACTAACAAACTGAAAAAAAAAAATCGTTCGAAACTGATCGTCTTGTGAACTGTAATTTTTTTGTGAAGTCAGATACGATCTTATCCCTTAATCTGAGATTCTCATCACGTTTAGGAAAACCATTAGTTAAAAAGAGATATGCCATCTCCGTTCAACACATTGGCTCAAAAGACCAGATGAAAATAGATACAATCGTTTCGAATTTTTGTGTCACTATAACAGAAGAATTGTTGCACATTTTTCTTAAATTTTTGGGTGATATTACTAAATAATTTATTAATTAAATGTGATTTTAAAAAATGGATACCGACCTCTTTAATGAGACGCCGGAGAACAGTAATGCTGATCCCGATTTCCGTTGTTATAAATAAATAAATCCTTTATCAACTCCTATAAGCATAAAAATGAAGAACTGATAAAACGAATACCGTTGATTTTTTCACGTACATTCTACTACAGCCCGTCTCGTAAATACAAGACCACAGAAGCAAAATTAATTTTTTTAGAATTTTTTTTTTACTTGTTGGAACCTGCAATACCCTGCTTTTCACATCGCCGCTTCAAATGGCGCTTTGAGATTTCAAATACACTTCATCTTGTAGACTCAGATCCGGATGAAATTCCATAAGGCCTCTCGTTTGGGCTTAAGTTTTTGAAAATAGGTTCAGGTGTCTGTAATAAAATGAAGTGAGTTTCATTTTTAAGTTTTTTTATCACTATCTCTGGGACTGAGAAGTGGGAACCGGTGTTGCCGAAGTCGGTTCGTTTGGCTAACATTACCTATATATTAAAATTGTTTTGATCTAAATTTAGAAGAATTTGTACCAAAGCGAAAAAAATAAATTGAAACAATTGTGTCTCCAAGTTTTTTTGGCAAAAGTTTTTTTTAACCCGATACTTAAAGCTACATTTGGTGGTGTTTAAAAGGTTATTCAAACTGTAAAATATTTTGCGTTTCATCTTTAACTTATCAGTGCATATCATGTTGTACTACCACGTCACACAGCAGTTCAATATAAAACGCTAATAAGACGTAAAGTTATCTCAATTAGAGAAACTTAAGTTGTACCGAAGTGCAGTGTCTTTACTGATGAAAACTCGAACGTGCACTGTCTACAAACCGGTTACTTGTAACCAAACCACTACATGATGATACTAATAATATTGCAGTTAAAGGAGATTCTTTCCATCCACCCTATATCTCCGAAACCGAAAGTTGGGTTTGAATAAAAATCGGGAGCTATAAATACGTTTATTTCTTAAGGCAGTTTACATAAGTTTTTCTTCGCCGTAGCATCACTTTTACATAATATTCTTATCCTAATTTAATTCTAACATAGTCACAACGTTTTGAATTTATTAAAACATATTCTCTTATAGCTTAAATATCATCTTAGGTAACTCGTCATTAATTATGAAATCTACTCGGAAATATTATTTGAACCAAACGATTAACTTCTATAAATTATAAAATAAGCTGTTATTTTCAGACATTTTGTTGATAATTTCATAAACTGTTTCGAGTTTGTTTGTATCATTACATAATTTTTATTCTAATTTAGCTATTGGTTGAACTCATGGACGCAGCTGGGATCAGAACTAAGTCTTAAAAGGGGCCTTTATTAAATTGAAACTCCAAAAAAATCGGGAGCTATGGCCTATCAGTTTGATCTGAGATGGTAAAAATAGGTTGAGCCATCTTTGAGAAAATTGAGAAAAATTAGTTTTCATTTTTTTAACACGCATTACCCGTAATTCCGGAACCGGTAGTCGAATCCGGATGAAATTTAGGTACTTTGTGTGGGACCTCAAGTTCTACTATTCCAATCTAAGATTTTTTGGTGCATAACATCCCGTAATTCCGGGACTGAAAGTAGAATCTAAATTAAATTAAAAAACTATATAGAGGGTGTTTTTTAAGAGTTTGCTTTTTTTGGTGCATATCAGTCTGTAGTTTATTAAATCATTTAAATATTGGTTCTTTGAAAGGTGCACACACACACACATTCACAAAAGTGTTTAAATACCCAAAGCCTGACTAAATTTTTGCACCCGAACCGTACCTGTAGGGTTCGGGTTCGAGTCGGGTTTCGGGTAAAAATACCCGAAACTCAACTGTCTCTAATAAACATACAGACAGTTTGAAATCTCGACGAACTATTTCGAATGGCTTGAAAAGTCGCGAGCCTAACACATAGATGGCGCTAATTTTATTGCTGTCACCTTTTTTCAGTTAAGGGGTTACACCACTGTAGAATTTTCAAGAAATCGGAATGTCAGTTCGGTTTCACATCTCATCCAAGTCAGTCGATAAACCAAAACCACTTACGCTCGGGACAGAAGAAACCAAGTACAGTATTGTATGGTGAACAATAGAACGACCTCGAAATGAGTGAACCAAACGAACAAAAGCTACCGCCGACACAAAAGAATACAATTGTTGTTGACTTCAGGCAGTGCAAAATTCGACCTTCGATACGAGAGCTTGAAGGGTTGCTTAAGGTGCCAATGCATCTTGACATTAAACGTGTGCATTTACTTCAATGCAATAAGACAAATAATGTTGTTTATATCCAGTTCTATAAAGAGTTGGATGCAATTCAATTCGCAAAAGACAATAAGAATGTGCACTGGAGTTTCATGTGGAGCATGAAAATATCAAGTACAACATTCCAGTATATATGGAAGATAGTGCTGTGTGAAGTGCGTGTGCATGATCTTCCCTCAAGCGTCATCGATCCTTATTTTCGTAAAACTATGTCAAAATACGGAGAGATTCTCTCTATCGAAAAAGAAAAGTGGAAGAATTTTTTCCCCGGTATTCTAAATGGCGTACGTTTGTTACGCATGCGCTTGAGGAGGCCTATACCTTTTTATGTGACATTCGGTCAGGATACAAGAATCCCGTGCAAATCACTTGTTACCTATGACAATCAGATGGCCACATATCAATATTGCCAAAAAGCTGTTCACTACGGTAAGCCATGTGATAAGCCGGACAAGGAGACAACTATACCACAGGACAAAGGTGCTTCCTTCACACCAACCCCGAGCAACCCCAGTACACCTGTGACAGTCACCAACAACAGTGAAGCATCCCCTTCAACGAAATTGGATGGTATCCCCTATAAAACAAAGTACACCAGCTGCAGTTAACAGCTTACCATCCAACCAACCAGCAACTGCAAACAATGTACAACAAGGCGCATCTATAGCAACTAGCAACGAAATCAACAACAATACCACGGCAATGGATGACGAGACGAACCACGAACAAACTGCCCCTCAATCCTCGCAGGAGTAAAATGGAAGCTCCTCTCCATCTAGAGAAAGGGTGACAACAAGATCCAATACAAAAAAAATTATCTAAAAACTCAGCTAAATCGGCCACGTAAAGCTTGTACGCAAATAGGCCTGAATAAAATATCTTTTAAATAAAAAAAAAAGAAATCGGAACTTTTTATTTCATTGTAAAAGGTCATGTATGATCTTAAAATTAATATTCCAAAAGCACCAAAAACTTTAAATGCGTTTATCTCAGAACCACGTTTTTTGAGCTGGCCGGAAACATAAGTCAAGTAAATCTTGACTAATCGATTCAAAAATTTTACAGAATATTCTCGATAGTTATCTCCACAATATAATATTTTTTTATGAACAATTTTGTGATGAAAAAATGCGGTTTTATTTTCAAAGGGCTGCCATTTGACAGAAAATCAATTAATTAAAAACCCCCTACGTACCTCTATCCACACTGTAATATAAAATTACAAAAAAGTTTTGTTTTTTTTTTGTTCTAGATCGAAAATTACGAAAGCTGAACTTTCCGGCCGTCAAAAAGCAGCACTTTCGCGGAAATGCCGCCAAGCCGCCTTTTTGTTTTTCAATTTTGAAAACTGATAATTTTTTTGTACTCAAATATACATATTAAAAAGTGCTTCATACTAAATTCGGATTACTCCATTTTTTGGTTCCCAAAATATTTCCCCAAAAAAAGTTCTTTTTTTGTATACAGTGGTGTAACCCCTTAAGGTCTGAGGACAGATGGTCGCGTGTTGAGTTTTAAATCGACCACGTAGCTCGCCCAATTCCCTTTGCGCATCTTGCACTCTCTCGTATATGAGCAAACTGTACCGGGTTGCCATCATACATTTTATTATTTTGAAGAGAAGTTTTATCACATTAATCTATCGTATGGGTTGGACATCATATGGATTTCAATGAACAATGAAAAAATATTCAACTTTTACAAAGATTGAATGTCTGTGTGTTTGGCAGCCTTGTCGTGAGAATTTTATTTCTCTCTCCTTTTTCAGAATGCTATCAGAAAACCAAAGCGAAAAAAATGGCGGATGCATTGAAAATGATTTTGTTTCACAGAAAAATAAAAGACATTATTTTTATCGCGATAACGTACATGTTTTAATGTACTAATCGAATATAAACTAAATTATCTAGACTTTGTCACGGTAGATTTATGATACAAGCCTTCAAAGCCGAGATATTCGATGAACAAGTAGAGGTATGCATTTCCGAGCGTTCCAATTTTCAGCAGTTCTTCAGTCAGAAAAAAATACAAGTCCGCTAAACTCAATGAATCATTCTGAAAATTTCACAGAATATTTTCAACTAAATTTATAAATTAGTTTGTGAGTTATTGTGCTAAGAGAGACGTTAGTTTTGTTATTTCCAGAATAATGGATCAAAAAAAATTTCTGGTTTTAATTTTACACTACTTCTTGATGGGAAAAATACCGTTCAAACAAAGTAATGGCTTGAGAAGTATTAAAAAGAAACAACAATAAAACGCTGATTTGTTGACTTTAAACGTTGTCGGGTCGTAGAGACACCGATGATGCAGAACGCAGTGGACGTCTAAATGAGGCGGTAATACCAGAAAACATAAAAAATCCACAAAATCGTTTTGAATGATCGCAAAGTAAAGTTGCGAGAGTTTGTTGACATCGAAAGATATCAAAAGAACGTGTTGGCTTTTTATTTGCATGAGCATTTGCTATGAGAAAGCTCTGTTCTAAGTGAGTGCCGCGTTTGCTCACTGTTCACCGAAAACGAGAACGTGTTGATGATTCTGAGCAGTATTTGGCCATGTTTAAACGTAACAAACCGGAATTTTTGCGTCGATATGTGAAAATGGATGAAACATGGATTCATCACATTCTTTCCGGAATCAAAACGATCACCATATGAGTGGACAGCAACCTTTTCCAAAGCACCCGAAAACACAACAATTGGCTGGAAAGGTTATTTCCTTGGTATTTTGGGATGTGCGTGGTGTAATATTTATCAACTTTCTTGAGAAAGCAAATACTATTAACAGCGAATTTTATATAGCGTTATTGGAGCGTTTGAATGCAGAAATTGGAAAGAAACGACCGCATAATGCAAAGAAAATCAAGACATCATCAAGACAACGAATCGTGTCACAACCCGAGTGTGAGATCAAATAGAAAACTCATTTTGATGTTGTGATGTTCGCATTTGTCGATTACTCAATTTGCTGTTGTTTTGGTCGTTTTAAGTGGCAAAAAATCAAAATCGAAATCAAAAAGATATTCCGATGATATCGAACAGAAAACTATTTTTGCTAACAGCGAAAGCAAACTGAAATTTAAATAAGATATAGATTGTTTCTTGTTGATAGCAAAACTAGTTCTCAATTTGATGTTATTATTAAACAACGAAAACATAACTGGAATGTATAATCAATTATTGATTTGCTTTAAAAAGACATTACTAAAAACAAACAAGTCGCGAGCATAAGCTAAAAATAGATTGAGCAAAAGACCCGGGATAGTATACCTTTAGGCGATATTAGTTGCAACAATAAAAAAGCGTCAAAAGCACCAAAACACCTCCACAGAGAGTGACTTGGGTTTCGAACCTAGGTGATTTGGATTCCGAACTCTCTCGAATGCCATGGACTGTGATGTTGAGCTGTAAGTAGATGGAGAATTTTCGATCATATGACAAGCAGTGTTGATTTACAAAGCTGTATACAGGTAGTTTTAGCCGATGTACACTCGTTTCGTCGCATCCGTCCCGCAATCATCGTGAATGGAAGTGCAGCTATTTGATAGGTATGAAAATGTGCTCTTTGTCTCTCTCGTATCATAATATCAAATTGAGTTATTTATTTGATCTCACTCTACTCGAGTATGTAATCACTTTGCAATACGAATTTCGCGGCTCAGAAGAGCGAGCGGTTTAGAGTGAAGTCTTTTACAGCAAAGGCTCACTGCGGAGACGTGAATTAGGAATCTTACAATAAGCAATCCCAGATCATATGTTATTTCGATTCCAAAAAAATTTCTTACTTATTTCGACTAATTGGGACAATAAACGAGTATCTCACTTCTGCCCACAGACAGCATCACTTCATTCGATGAAGATTTATTTCGGAGCGAACATTAAGCAATTAATTTGCTTGCTTCAGATAAAATGGAGTAAACATAGATAATTCATGGAAATCTGATTATTTGTAGAATAGGGTTTTCAAACTAGTTTTCTAAGTCTTTCAAATATTAATGCAAAATCGCTGTACTATATGGAGCTAGTGTGCTAAAATATGATCTAGCTCAGAACCTGAAATCTTCAAAGCTCGGAGGAAAGTTGTTCGGGATGTCAAAGTCTACATTATGAAGAAAACGTTAGTTAGGAATTCATTCACCAAGCGCTTCTACAGTGCTCGAATGTTTCTGATAGAAGACATATTACGATATATCTCTGAAACATGATGATTTAAAACGTCGGTAATTGGAGGTTATAAAATTCTCTCATTTGGTGGCGATAAAATTCAATCAAATATTCAAACTTCCTATGACTCAAAATCATACAAACCATAGCAACATTTGGCATATCTTAGATGCTTATATGGGAGGTGAATGCAGCAAGTGCCTTTGAAAAGAGAGGTGTTATGTTTCTAACGGTATAACTCCGAAACTACTGAACGGATTGCTATCAAATTTAGCACAGATACTTCTTGCTCTTCAGAGATGGTCATAAGTGTATTTTTTAGGAAAGGGGGCCTAGCAAGGGTCTTTAACAGAAGATCATGAAAAAGATTATCTTATTGGACGAGTATCGATACTTTTTGAAGACCATACAAAGTTCTTGTAAAACTCAAACATGGAAAGGATAAATTGTATAACATAAAACAACTTCAAAACAAATCAATAGATTATAAACTATAAATTATTATTACTTCTTGATGATATTTTAAGAGGAGGGGGTGGGGAAGGTTGTGCTTTCAGTAAGTGTTTGCTAACAGGGGGAATTTGAGGCAAAATGTTTCGAGTTTTACAAAATCTAAATTTTTCGACAGGCACATATATTTATTACAACTAATAGATTATCGTAAGGGTAAAAGATAGCAAGTGTCTATTGAAGAAGCTCTCAGCTCATTGTTTGTAAATATCGGAATAATTCCATAACAACTCACTAGATTATCACCAAACTTGGCAGAGATATTTTTTGCAATTAAGAGATGGTAATAAAACTATTTTTTTCTTGTCGAGATCAGATATTCATTGCATAGGTGAACAAAAGGTTGGAGTTTGTAGCAAGTGCCTCTAAAAAGAGGTTTATTGTTACATTTCTCTTATTTGTCGACAAACGAGGGAAGCCGGAGAATAAAGATTAGGAGAAAAGAGTAGGGAAAATCACTTTTCACCCCCCCCCCCCCTCCCTCTTTTTTGACGATCACAGATACTTTTTACACTACTCAGAGGGTAGAGAGCTGTTGCAAGTTCGCTAACATAAGGGAGGTTCAATATAAAATTCATTCGACGAGAAACGATACTTCTTGATTAATACAGATACTACCTTCACATCAAAGTAGATTAAAGGGTTATTTCAAGGAAGGGGTGTAGCAAGTGCCACAAACATGGGATCGGATTTTACGAAAAAATGGTACTTCTTGACCAGTACTGCATATTTCTAGCGACTAAGTGAGGGTCACGAAAATATTCACAAGAGGCAGGGGAAATCTTAACCAAGGGAGGTAAAATTGATCTGAATTGACGAAGAAATCATAAAAATAATGTTCCTTATTTCATGTAAATTGAGCAAACTGTCGACCCAAGCTGATGAAAATAAGTTTACAACAACATTCGAATTAACTGAATCGTTATTTTATATAACGAAAGTATTATCTAACGTAGTTATGAACAGCCTTTCGTTATCAAATAATCATTATAACAATCTTGAGCAATTATGTGGAAATAAATTGTGTTTCACTACGCTCTGAGTATTTCAATGGTCAGAACAATTTCTAAAATTTGTTTTGCGGCCTTCATGAAACATTTTCAAGCAACGCCGGCAATACCGTTAGTTGATTTCTGAACCACAGACAATAACGGTCAAAACTACAACCGAAAATAATAGTCAGAACATTTAACATCTTTTTTTAACTAAACGCGAAAACTGTTAGAGAATCTAATATTTAACGTACCCCACAGGAAATCGTTGACGTCAAATGTATTTTTCATATCAAATTCCTGAAGAAGGTATTTTTGTGGCTGACGATCAGCGAGATGAGAATGCCCAATGCCAATTCGTCCTCGAAAGAGAATGAAGGCTTTTGGTCGGATTTGGTAAAGGCACAGTATGCCAGGAGATCACTAAAGGAGATAAACTAGCTTCAGATAAATGTGGCACCAATGATCGCCAACCTATCCATTGTCCTCCAGATGTGTGGTGCTAGAATTGAAGGAATAATTGTTCGATTAAAATTTATTTTTGCATTTTTGTATCGCCTAATAGAATTAGTCCTATCTTGATGCAGTTATTAAGTTGTTGCTTTTGAATAATCATTTTTGGAGTTTCCCAAAAATTTTGCCTCGCATGTTTTTTTTCCAAAAGTAACAGCAAAAAGATAACATAATGTGATATCAATTGAAAAATTGATGAGCAAAGATCATATTAAGATTTCAATGTGATGTTGCTATCATAATAAGATTTAGATTTGCTCTCGTTTTGATGTTTGACTTTGCTCGGGTTGCCCGACCATCTCTATCACATCCGCTTTATTCACCAGATCCAGCACCTTCTAACTTTTTTCATCGATGCACGCTCCATCTTAACAACATTTTCAAACTTTCGAGGATGTGCCATATGGGTGTCGATGAATGGATGTCAATGAAAGGAGTAAAATTCTTCTAAGATGGCGTCCAGCAATTGCCAAAGGGATGGACAAAACGTACTGGAAGCGGGAGCTTTTGCTTTGAATACAAAATATTAGGTCATTGTTTTTGAATATTCGACATTTGAAACAGCCGTGATTCATGAAGAAAAATTGAATGAAAGCTTTAGGTACAAACTGTTGATCTATCTTCTATCTGGCAGAATTACGACGTACACCACTGACTTCCCGTTTGTACTGTTATTACTAATTGTTCAACAGCTCGATCATGTCTCGATGACAGGTGAAATAGTATAACTTGTCAGTTTATATCAACTCCGTCAGAGGCAAAGGAAGGAAGGAAGGCCCACTCAAAAATGAAGGCAAAATTATCATGCAAATGCGGTAAATTATCATTTTAATTATTTACCGGTTGCTATTCAGTGAGCACCTAAGTCGATGTAACTGAGTGTGAGCTTATGGCGGATGTGCTGTCATAGCGCGTGGTTCATTTGCATTTTACGTTCCGTGAGTAGTGCAGCTTAATTCCGGGGTGGTCTTCTTGGATGCGAAAATTGTCAGTAATATCGTGCTAGATAGCTGTATTCGCCCCTTTGGACAAGTTTCATATAAATTATAGTTTTTGCAAGATTTATTTCTGAAATTGTCGATGGTACATTCGAATCATTGACAAAAAAAAACTAGTGAACTGCTTCTGTCTCCACCCTAGCGATCAACGGCGAATACACGTTCGGGCACCTGTTGAACATGTAAAGATTTCTCAATAAAATACCAATTAAAATGAGGTGCAATAATTACAGGGAAAAAAACGCGATCATGCTCGAACAAATTAGTCAACACCTCCGAGTGAGCGAAACTACTGCCGTGCATGTGCAGGAATTGAGTCATCTCGATTGGACACACCGCTTTTTTTTTCACCTGGTTTGGAAAGATTTATCTCGGTGTCAGCGATCTAGTTTCTCGCACGGATCGGCGCCGAACTCGTGCCTATCGGTTCGGTGGGGATAGGCGGGGTGGTTCGGACGAATTGAGGTAAAATAACTCCAACGGGATCATCATAAATCACGGTGATTTATTCACGATTTTCAGCAATATTTTGCCTGTTTTTATTCGGCATGTTTGTGGGACATTTCCGCTGTAGCCGATCGGGGCTTGGACTTAGAATCGTCGGTTGAGCAAGAACCTGAATCAACGGAGGGGCCGGCCAGTCTGTGTCGATCTGATTTCCATAAGTCGGCTCCGGTGAGTAATTTGAATCGAAAGTATTGATTTCGAAGTGCCATTTTTTCTGCGCTTTGTTAGCATAATACACAACACTCGGAAACATTCGTTGTTCACCCCTCAGCCTCAGTGGGTGGGTGGTTCCTCAGGAAACAACGACTGGCAGCACTGCATCCCTCATGCCGATCCGTAACGTGGCATACGACACGCACTGGGTGGGAGAAATTCTCCACCCACTCTCAACGTTTGTAGCGCATAATTTTCAATTTTCAACGCTCCATCCGAGCCGCACCAGAGCAGTTCAAAGCAAGGGCGAAATTTATGGGACCCTGTGACGCACTCCGGACGTACAAAATTGTCTCTCCCGGTTCTGCCACCCGGCAAACCAGAAAAGGTTTCCCGGCGAATCGGAACCACCGCTGCGACAGGTCACCACCGAAGTCAGCTCCAGTTTGCGATATTTTGTCGAAACATTTAAAATGCTTTTCTCTCACCTTCACCGAGAATGTCTCAAAACAGCGGTGCTGTGCCGGTGATTGTCAGTTTAAATTTGTTCAAGATTTATCTGTTTCGGTTATTTTTATTTTTATTTTTGTGTGTGCGTGCGCTAAAACCGCACTCGGCTTTGCTGGTTCTTCTGGTGCTGTTCAAAGTTCGATTGCAGTGCAATTGAGATCCGGCGATTTATACTGCATTCGTAAGTGGGACCATCTCCATTTTGGTACGTCGGTCGCCGTTTAGATTTATATGCTCTGGAAGTTGATTTGTGCGAATCGGTTCGGGATGTCGAAACTCTTCAGCTCGACCTATCGCCACGGACATTGTATGTTAGCCTCAGATTGGGTGGGTAATTAATCCCGCTGTCATGTGACAGGGTTTGACAAACACCAGCCGGGGCGCACTTCGACTCACAGACAGACAGGTAGGTAGGTTGGGTTCCGGAGGTTGTCGATACTGTCGGTACGGGTGAAAAACCTGCCTGAAACGTGTGTAATTTAATTATTGACTAGCTGATGATGGCGACGGTGCCAGTTGAACCGATTCACCGATCGCAGCATGGCGTCGATATACGGGCAAATAAGTGGCTAGTTTCGATCAGATTTGGACAAGCGAATTGCCAGTTCAGCGATGTTTTTTGTCGTGTCGCTAATCGTTCACTATTTTCTGCCGGTTTTTTTTCTAATTGTGTCATAGTGATTGGTGGACAGCTGTAGGTGGTCTTGCATCACTGCTAATGGAAATGACGATGACTTCAGTGTAAATAGTTTGAACTCGGATTGGAACTTTGGAAACCAGGGCAGTTCCAACGCAGCAAATCAGCTTTCCTCACAAATTATGTGTCATAAGGCAAACCGAATATGAGAATTCATTTCCTTGAGATTCCGGAGCCGAAATTTCGGATGAAATTAAAAAAAATCTGTCTTTTAAATCAGTGGCTCCCAAACTTTTTTGGTCGAATACCTAGTTATGAAAACATTATTTTTCCTACTACTCTTCAAGTTTAAAATTTAAAAATTTTGGATTGATGGATAAATATTTTGTTTATTGCAGCTAAATTGAGTTTCGACTGTAAAGTAGAGGGAAATGGTAAAGACACTAGTTTTGACATTGAAAATGCCTTACTCTTCACTATACGGGGCCGGGTGTCAATTAAAAGTTTCAAAGTAGTCGCGTTATCTTTTTCTGCCATAGATTTTAACGATAATAACTCAGTCACTTGTTGATGGGTTTATATAATTTAACAAACAATCGATTCAGAAACATTTAACTCAAACATGTATTGCAGCTTGCTATAGAAAAATTGGTTTGATCGATCTATGCTTTCACGAACCAATCACAGCATGCCATCATGATGTCATCTGTTCGATTTCTCTTGCACGGCCGACGGTCCGTTCGATGCTTACACCTCGAATTTTATTTTAGTAACAAATTCGCTTCCAGTCGGTGTTGAACAGTCGTTCGCACCGCACGCGTATAGCTCTTGGCTCCTTGAATTTTTTTCTGGCTACCTAGAGTTTCATTAATTCAAGGCTTCAGTCTTTTTCAAGGCTACCTGAATCACTAACAGTCTTTTTAAAGACTAACAATTAGTCAGCCTTTCTCAAGGCTATACAAAGAGTGATATTCTAATATAATCAGTCTTTTTCAAGACTAAGAAATTAATCAGCCTTTTTTAAGGCTTGCTATTCAAAGAACTATTCTTCGAACTAATCAGTCTTTATTAAGACTACCACAAAATCAGTCTTTTTTTCAAACTAGGAGCCTAATCGAAGACTAATTTAGCCTAGTTAATTTAATTTAAAATTTCATTCATTTCAAGAATGCCTGCGTCCAACCGGAAAGGCAACAAGCCTAAGGCTAAAAATAATTCAACACGGAATAAATCACAATCCGTTATTCAACATTTTTCTAATAACATTCACGATCTTATAGAATCTGAATGTAAAAATAAAAGACAACGGACGGATTTCCCTTCCGTTGATCCTATGCCGTCTAACAATATTTACGAGATTCTTCCTGAATCCGATTGTAGCGACATAGAAGAAAATTCTTCAAAAATTCCCAAAATGGACGCTTGTCATTCTGGGAAGAACCAACAATCTATGCCACCAGTTACGGTGATGATTTCCGACTTCAAAGCATTCCGTACTGAGCTTTCTACTTTTCTCCCGGAAGTAAAAGTCTCATTTAAAATCGGACGAAGAGGAGAATGTCGAGTCTTGGTTGATGCTTTGGAAGATTACGAACGTCTTATTCGATATTTGTCCGAGAAACTTCATAAATTTTATTCATATGATATGAAATCAGACAGACCCTTCAAGGCTGTCTTGAAAGGTTTATCAAATGATCAAAGTACTGATGAAATTAAAAATGAACTAAAAGAATTGCTTGGTTTTGCCCCTTTCCAAGTAATACTTATTGAAAAAAATCAACAACCTTAACTTTACAGAACCTACCTGAAAATCAAAAAACCGTTACAAATGCCACGCCTATTTCTTCGAAGGCACTTATTTCTTCGAATTTAAAACAAAAAACATGTACGCCTTCCAATTCGTCTTCTAACGAACACAATTTATTAATAGGTAGATCGGCCATATCATCTTCTTCTAATGGCAGTTACACTAGTGTAACAGGTAGAAATCTACCTACCAAAATTCTTTCAATGCCATTCGCTTCTTTAAACGAAGTCGATTTAGGTGATATAACTGAAAATAAAATGATCTACCTACAAGATCAACTTTTTCAAATAATCATCCGAATGAATTCGACTTTATCACTTTTTGAAGCATTTCAAATCGGATGGCAATTTGCAAATAATATTATAATGAAATTAGAATTTAACAATGATGTTAAATAATTATTTGAATATTTTAAATTGGAATGCTCGATCTTTGAAATCGAGTGAAGATGAATTTAATAATTTTCTCAAAGTTCACAAAATTCATATTACACCGAAACCTCCATTTACGAACTAAACGGGGGTTTGTAAAAAGAGGTAGTTCGTAAAAAAAGTTTACGTTATTTGGGATTTGGTTCGTAAAAAAAGTTTACGTTATTTGGAATTTACTTCGTAAAAAAAGTTTTGTGTGATTATTGTGGAAACCGCGCATCATATGTTTATTTTCGGAACGGATGTGAAGAGTAAGTGCAAGAAAATGATGTTTGGGCTCGTTTCAAAATCCAAGATGGCGGCTTCCGGTATATTGAGATTGCCTAAAACCCCTAACAATATGGGTATCTTCGGAACGGTATTGATAAGTAGATGTCAGAAAAGGATGATTGAGATAGTTTTGAAATTCAAGATGGCTGCTTCCGGTTTGTTGATATTCCTTGAAAACCCTTACATAATGGGTATTTTCAGAACGAGATTGATGAGTAGATGTCAGAAAACAATGTTTTGAGGTGATTCTTAAATCCAAGATGGCGACTTCCGGTTTTTTTATATTCCTTGAAAACCCTTGCAATATGAATATTTTCGGAACGGGATTGATAAGTAGATGTCAGAAAAGGATGATTGAGGTAGTTTTGAAATTCAAGATGGCGACTTCCGGTTTGTTGATATTTCTTGAAAACCCTTACATAATGGGTATTTTCAGAACGGGATTGATGAGTAGATGTCAGAAAGCAATGTTTGAGGTGGATCCAAGATTGCAACTTCCGGTTTCTTGATATTCCTTGAAAACCCTTACAATATGGGTATTTTCGGAACGGGATTTATGAGTAGTTGTCAGAAAACGATGTTTGAGGTGGTTCTTAAATTTAAGATGGTAACATCCGATTTGTTGATATTCTTTGAAACCCCTTACAATATGGGTACTTTCGGAAAGAGATTTGAAAGTAGACGTCGGAAAATTATATTTGAGGTGGTTTTGAAATGCAAAACAGTGACTTCTGTTTTATAAGTATCTTTTGAAAGTTTTTGCCATTTTCCTTTAACTTGGTATTCCTATAAAACACTATTTCGTTCCGAAAATATCCATATTGTAAGGGTTTTCAAGGAATATCAAAAAACTGCAAGTTGCCTTCTTGAATTTCATAACTACCTCAAACATCGTTATCTGACATCACTCATCAATTCCGTTCCGAAAATATCCATATTGTTTGGATTTTCAAGAAATATCCACAAACCGGAAGTCGCCATCTTGGATTTCAGAACCACTTCAAAGATCATTTTCCGACATCTACTCATCAATTCCGTTCCGAAAATACCCATATTGCAAGGGTTTTCAAGGAATATCGATAAACCGGAAGTCGACATCTTGGATTTCAGAACCACTTCAAACATCATTTTCCGACATCTACTCATCAATTCTGTTCCGAAAATACCCATATTGCAAGGGTTTTCAAGAAATATCAATCAACCGGAAGTTGCCATCTTGGATTTCCAAAATTCCTTAAACATCATTTTCCGGAATCTACTCTTTAAACCCGTTCCAAAAATACCCATGGAGTCGGAAATCGCTTTCGATGAATGACAAAACCTCTTTTAAACGAAGTAGGTTCGTAAAAAAAGATTACGTTATTTGGGATTTGGTTCGTAAAAAGAGGTACGTAAAAAGAGGTAACGTATAAAAAGTGTTCGTAAACGGAGGTTTGGGTGTACCATTGTGACAGAAACTTTTCTTAAATCAGATGTCAAATTGAAAAGTAATCCACATTATGTGGTTCATCGATTTGACAGGTTTACTGGAATGGGTGGTGGAGTTGCCATTTTTGTCCAACGGCAAATTAAACATCGAATTTTACCTTCTCTCAATACTAGAGTTATTGAAAGCTTGGGAATCGGAGTTGAAACCATTCATGGAATTTACTTCATCGCTGGAGCATATTTGCCAATCCAATGCACCGGCGAACAATTAAATTTCTTTGAAGGCGATTTGCAGAAACTCACAATATATCGACCGAAATTTTTCGTAATAGGGGACGTAAAAGGCTAAGCATGTCCAGTGGAATTGTAGGCAAAATAACAGTAATGGTAAAATACTTCATAATCAACTCTCAGCTGGTTACTTCACGGTTCTTCATCCCAGTAATCCTACTTGTTTCTCTTCCGTGAAAAACCCGTCTACAATTGATCTGGTTCTAACAGATCAAAGTCACATTTGTAGTGAACCGATTACACATGCTGATTTTGACTCAGATCATCTTCCTGTTACATACAG
This sequence comes from Malaya genurostris, assembly GCF_030247185.1. NCBI lineage: Eukaryota > Metazoa > Arthropoda > Insecta > Diptera > Culicidae > Malaya > Malaya genurostris. Next base: position 284,222,521 of record NC_080571.1, read on the forward strand.
ACTTTCCAACGAAGCTTTAATTAATCCAATTAGTTCTATATTCAACTATCATAGAGCTAATTGGTTGGATTACAGATCTCACATTGAAAATCAATTGATAATTTTAATCATTACATTATCGAAGCTAGAAATCTTTCAGTTCCCAAATCTCAAGCTAAATTAAATTCTCCTATCATCGATGACAATCTTCAACTGCTCATTCGGTTGAAGAATGTTCGTCGACGACAATATCAACGTTCTCGTGATCCTGCTATGAAAAACATAGTTAAGGATTTACAAAAAGAAATTAAACATAGATTTACTCTTTTGCGAAATGAAAATTTCGCTAAAGAAGTTGAACAAATTAAACCATATTCTAAACCTTTCTGGAAACTTTCTAAGGTTCTTAAGAAACCTCAGAAACCAATTCCTGCTCTCAAGGAAGGAAATCAAATACTTCTTACAAATGGCGAAACAGCTCAAAAACATGCTCAGCAGTTCGAGAGTGTCCACAATTTAAATTTAAACGTTGTGAGTCCTATTGAAAATGAAGTCTCACTGAAATATGATCATATTTCAACCCAAGTGTTATCACAAGATGACATTATTGAGACGAATTTTGATGAAATTAAATCAATATTTAGGAAACTTAAAAACATGAAGGCTCCTGGTAATGATGGAATTTTTAATATTCTTATTAAAAATCTTCCCGATGTTGCCTTGAGACTCCTGGTTAAAATTTTCAACAAGTGTTTGTCATTAGCTTACTTCCCAAAAAGATGGAAAAACGCTAAAGTAACTCCTATCCTCAAACCTGATAAAAACCCAGCAGAAACATCAAGTTATCGACCAATTAGCTTACTTTCTTCTATCAGTAAACTTTTTGAAAAAATTATCTTGTTGAGAATGATTTCTCATATAAATGAGAATTCAATTTTTTTACCAGAGCAGTTTGGATTTCGTCATGAACATTCAACTACTCATCAACTTGTAAGAGTTTCGAACATGATAAAAGCAAATAAATCTTCTGGGTTATCCACTGGAATTGCTCTTCTAGACATATAAAAAGTATTCGACAGCACAAAGGTTTAATAGCAAAAATGTCTGATTTCCAGTTTCCTATTTATTTGATCAAAATGATTCAAAATTATTTAACTGATCGTACTCTTCAGGTTAGCTATCAGAATTGTAAATCTGAATTGCTACCCGTACGAGCCGGTGTTCCGCAGGGTTCGAGTGTAGCTTCAATCTTGTATAATATTTTCACTTCTGATCTTCCAAATCTACCCGTTGGTTGTCAGAAATCGCTATTCTGTGACGACACAAGTCTGTTAGCCACAGTTAGAAATCTAAGAGTGATCTGCAGTCGCCTACAAAGAAGTTTAAATATTTTCAGTGATTATCTGTCAAAATGGAAAATTAAACCAAATGCAGCAAAAAACGCAATTAATCATCTTTCCTCATAAGCCAAGAGCTTCTTTTCTTAAACCAAACAATAATCACATTCTCAAATTGAATGGCTTGGAATTGACATGGTCTGATCAAGCTAAATACTTAGGTTTAACGTATGACAAAAAACTCACTTTCAAGGATCACATTGAAGGAATCCAGGTAAAGTGTAATAAATATATTAAAATTCAAATCGTTCAAATTAAAATTGTGTACACTCTCGAACTGCTGAGCAAGTTTTTGAGCTTTTTCACCGTTTGTAAGAAGTAATTGATTTCCTTCCTTGAACTCTTATAAACAGAAATTCTAAGCTCTGTCTAAAAAACAAATTGTTAATTTATAAACAAATTTTCAGACCAGCCATGCTTTATGCAGTACCAATTTGGTCAAGTTGTTGTTCCACCAGGAAGAAAACGCTTCAAAGGATTCAGAATAAAATTCTGAAAATGATTTTGAAGCGTCCTCCCTGGTTTGGTACAAATGAGTTACACAGACTCACAAATATAGATCCATTAGATGTAATGTCACATAATATTATAATCAAATTCCGACAAAAATCGATGCAATCTTCAATCAAATCGATTCGCTCTCTGTATTAGTTCGTAAGTTAGTATATAAGTTCCTGTTCCCCATTACACAATACAAGTAGGTTTAGAATTTTCCCTACACAAAAATCTCAGAATTTCGGAAGCAAATGATGTCTTCATGATAACAACCAAATCATATATAGAATAGGGCTGAAAAGTCACCACTTGCGGCTGAACATCCAATTTAAATCTTAATAATTTAATCTTAACTCATATTCCGATAAATAGTTATATAAAAAAACAAATTGGAAAAAATTCTTCTAAAATCGATTCAAAACTATTTCAATTTTTAGGTTACTTGCTAAACGAACCGATTCCGACGCAACGGTTCCCAGTTTCGAGTTCCGAAAGTACCGGAAATAGTGATCAAAACCTACAAAACAGAACTCACTTCATTTTCTCATAGATGGCTGAACCGATTTTCACAAACTTGTGGCAAAATGAAGGTTTAAGGCTGTAAATTTCAAAACCGTCACTTAGCGAAACTGCAACAAACAACTCTTCTTAAATTGGCATAATTGTTAACAAATTGGAAGGTTATGTTAGTTCATATCCAAATAAACTAACTAGTTTTTATTCATGTTCCGAATAAAGTTACGACTATTTGCACAAAGGTCATTCTGGAGGTCCAATTTTCCGTTCCAACGTTCCATTCCTCGAAATAATACTGACGTTGAAATGTTCTTTCAATAAGTCGATTGGTTCAGCCGCAGTATGACAAATGGCATCATTCTGTTGAAACCACATTTCGCCTAGATCCACATTTCTTGAAGATTTGGAAACAAAAATTTATTAATCATGGTTCTGTCGCGATTTCCATTGACGCGTAGTCCTTTCTTATTTTTAAAGAATTAAAGACCGATGATTCCACCAGCCCATAGACCGCACCAAACAGTATATTTATCGAGATGCATCGGTAATTCTTGAACGGCTCCAAATACGGCAATTTTACTTGTTGACGGATCCATTCAACCAAAAATGCGCCTCATCACTGAAGAGAATTTTGCATCATAAACAGTGTTAATTGAACACTGATTTTTCAAATAAATTTCCACGATTTGGAAGCGTTGTACTGGAGTTAACCAGTTTATGATGACGTGCCAAACAATACTTAGTAGAGACGTTACTTTACACTGTCAAAACAACATTCAGTCAATAAAGTAATCCATATTGAAAATAATAACCTTTCTGAAAGAAACACCCGTTGTATAAAAATACATATGACATTACTTTGAATTTCAAGGTATGTCACAAATACGAAGTTTTCCATTACTTATACCTGCACTTTTGATTGAGATAGTCAAAACTTTTATTATCTATGGTTAATTGAAGTATATCACAGCTCATTCATTTTGTGAAAGAATTATGTTTCAAATGATCGAAAAAACGGCTTCCAACTACAACTAGCTATAATTAACTAGAATTAAACGCTCCGTAGTTTGAAGTTCGTTGTTAAATTTGTGCATCAATTTGTTATTCCAAATAACACAGTTCGAAAAAGTCTTGTGGTTTTATATCACACAAATTTGAATCCAAGAACATGTACAATTATTTGAATTAAACTATAAATAGCAATAGTGCAACTTGAACCTAGAAACATTACACTACAAAGCACATCCGTTAATCGACTGAGCGACAGGGAGATTTTTTAAGAGGTATAGAATTCAATTTTCAAAAATAACATATCAAATTTGAAAAAATTGAAAATTTTGTTGGAATCAATAGAACGATCAATATTATTTAATGTTTGAAGATGATTTCATGCAAATGTCGGCCGTAGCTCCACTTTAGATGGCCCATGCGCAAGGTCCAATTTTGGCACACTTTCTCCAACATCTCGGCCGGTATTTCACGAATGAGTGCTTCAATATTGGCTTCCAGTGATTTATCCTTGTGCACATGAGCTTTAACATGGCCTCACAAGAAATAGTCCAAATGCGTTAAATCACACGATCTAGGCGGCGAATTGACGGGCCCAAAACGTGAGACATACGGCTCTCAAATCGGTTATAGCTTCGCGTGCCGTGTGGGATGTGGCACCGTTTTGTTGAAACCATATGTCAGGCATGTCGAATTCTTCCATTTTGGGCAAAATAAATCGTCAATTATCACCCGGTAGCGCTCGCCATTTACAGTAACGTTCCGCTCATCGTCGCCTCTGAAGAAGTACGGCCCGATAATGCCACCGGCTCAGAATACACACCAAACAGTGACTTTTTTGGGATGGATTGGTAGCTCTTGCAATGCTTCAGGCTGGCCTTCACTGCAGATGCGGCAATTTTGCTTGTTGGCATATCCATTCAACCAGAAGTGAGCTAATATTATAAGCAATACGATTAGGAATCAATATGGTATATTGTATGATTCTGAATCAATTCAATTTGAAATAAGAAATGACTCTCAATTATCTCTTTTCTATGCCGTTGTTTAACACCCATCTCAACATAACACACATTCCTCACCCAATATCTGTTTATGCCTAAAAACATACTTCGAAAGGCCTGACTATAAACCACCCAAGCCTGCCACCGTGGGTGGGTAATTCGTACCGTCCACTATCAGCCCATCGGACACCTCGTTGTGGCGAAGCCTTATTAATATTCTAGCTCTTTTGTCTTAATAGCACCCCTCCTAGCATCCCGAGTGTCAAGGGGGAGAAAACAGTTGTAAATGTTTTGCGGTTGCTTCGTCTTCTTCTTCTTCTTCTTCTTCGGCCATCAAACCGCCACCGGGACACCGGAGATAAGAAGCGGCTGAAGCGGTTAAAGCCAAAGCATCTTTAATTGAAACATATCCAACAACTCTTTCCCTGACGAGTCCGGTGCCCGTTTGAGAAATGATCTACATGACAAAGACGACGACGACGATGGCGGCGGCAACGCCTTCAACCAGTCGAGAAATTAAATTCGATAAGACGAACGATGCCGCCATTTCCAAAAATGTACCGAACATCGACTTCTTCAGCATATTGTTTTAAGTAGAAGAGTTTTAGTTCGGCGAGGACTATGAATATGCATATCGCTGGCGGTTTTCGCTTTGTTTCTGTGACTGGAATGCTTCGTTCCTTTGTGGGAGGTGACTTTGGTCATAATCCTAACCAACAACACCGGTAACACCATTCTCAGGTTCTGGTTCTGGTGAGTGGGTGGCCTTCTTCAGTGTCTCGTTGCTGCCACAATCTAATCTAATTCTCCGGCTTTTTAACACTTCTGAGAAAGCCATCACCCTTAGCTCTTAGGACCACCACCAACGGCCGTCGGCAGTCACAGGATGGTGGCCGGTGTCAATTAGGCTGTTCATAGAACAGTCAGTCATAGGAAGTGGACGACTTTCGGAGCGGATAGGAAAACCGATAATTGAAGTCACCTCCCCTGTGGGTTTGATCAATGAGCAAAGTCCCACCACCGATGATCAAAACAGACTGGAACAGGAGACATACATATATCACGCCCTCGTTCGTCCTTAGCATGTTTTTTTTTCTCTTTCTTCTATGTACTTCGGGAACATGTGATCCTTTCTCGCAGGAGACATAATAGGATCATAATCACAGCAGGTTGCTATCTTCCAACAAGCCTATTAGCTTCCTCGCACCACCTCGAGACAGCGAGGGCAGCTGGAAAAGGACAAGGCTGGAAAGGCGAGAAATGAGATACATCGACTCTGTGTGCAAACAAACAAACAACTCCTCTGTACGGGCGAATTCTCTCTTGTTCCCAAGAACTAAACCGGCTGATCCTTTTAGCCATGGAAAAGCTGTCCCGGACCGGACAAAAACAGGAGAAAAAAAAGCATTCCGATAGCTTCGTACCTGTCGTTCGTCACCCGGAGAAAGAGGATCTATCATCCCACTAACTGTGACAGTGATGTGTCTCACATTTAACGCATCTTCCCTTTCAGAGTTGATCTCATCAGTCAACCTTGCCGAAAAAAAATAAAATATATTTATGTATATCCACACAAACCGACACGCTGAGGGAACATTCTTTTCATGCGAACATTTTGTTGTGACAATATTATGGGCTTCGGTCAATTATCTCCGTCTCCGTAGTTGAAGGGAGATTTCATTTCACGCTGATCCTGATGTTGACGAGTTTGGATTCTCGAAACAACCAACGACCAACGTTCGACCGACCACCGTGATTGATTTTGTACGCTGTAGGTTGCGAGCCAGGGGACACAAAATGCATGCTGAAACATTTAAGGTTAATTTTCAGGATTTGGGCCGTGGGTTCCGATTGTCTTCCGATCGTTTCACGTGGTGAAACCTATACCGGGCTGGCCACGATCTCCGGTTTCGATACTTGAATACTTGAACGCACTAGCACGGTCGTTATTCCGATTCCCCTTGATTAGATGTTTCAACTTTAGCTTTTTCAAACTATTTGCAAAAGTGGTCATGAACGTACGACCCGAATGCTTTTGCGCCAAGTAATGCTACCTGTTCGTGGCATATCACAACCAATAAAAACCACTGATTGATGCAAATCCCAGGTTTAATGTTTCACGTTTCGATATACTGTTGGTGCGGGTTCTCACGTGCTCTAGCTAAGCTTGAATAAAAGTAAAAAAACCCATTGGTTTAATTATCCACTGCGCCTGGCACTAAAGCGGGGTAAGCACCAATGCATCCAGATGCAATAAAGCTTATTCACACGTTACCGACAGGCCATAGAGATACCGTTGACTCGAGGCAACTGACTCCATTCACCTGTTCGAAGGATCTAATAGTCTAACAGCAAGACGGCACCGGCCAATCGAAGTTGCACCTTCAGCTTCGGAGACAAATCATGATAGCGAACTGGTTCCCTTAGGTTACGGAACAGTGCAGTGGCAGGTGCAGCTCTGTTAAAAAGGTTTTCGTGGTTCGTGGCTTAGCAATACTAGCCAGGGTATCTATTTAGAAGTATTAGGTGCAGAGATGTTCGGTAAAAATTTCAAATATCTTCAGACAGGGTTGCAAAAGTCTGTATATCGGAAAAAAAAATCTGCAGTTAGCAAGTATGTCTTGCTGGCAGTAATTTCTCTATAAAGTATGATACGCTAAACTGATTTAGCGAGCAAAACAAAAAGTTGAGACAATTTCAAAAGTCTTTTAATTTTGACAAAAGTCTGCGAAAAACTCGATTTTCAAAAGTCTGCAAAAGTCTGCACAATAAAATATGTCTGCAGCACTATGTACGAAATCTGCAAATTTACAGACAAATCTTCATATCTGGCATCTCTGATTAGGTACGAAACCGAAGTTTTCGTTACTCGCCAATAGATGGTGCTAGCAGCGAGATCTAGTAGGTTTCAACACAGATTTATTTATTTTTTCACTCAATTCAATTTATTAGTGTCAAATCAAAGTTTCAGCAGTAGCTGAAAAAAATATCCTGCATTCCTGCTACTGCAGGTGAGCGGTTCTATTAATAATTATAACTTTTGTATTTTCAAATCAACGGTTTACCAAGGGGCTGGAGCCCACTAGCTAATTTCTAGTCGCTATTATCTTGCTCGGGACAGAACTGTAGAATACGGCAAGAGAAAACTTTACCAAGTATATATCCACCAGGTTCCAGTTTTCATGTCATAAAAGGCGACAACTCCAGAACTTTTCTTTTTGCGCTCAGTTGCCAGATTTTTCCAACGTTTTATATCTGGTCGCTCTATTTTTCTTAATTATCTCACCATGCAACAAACAGGCACCAACTGGCGGTTGGCACGACTCCCTTTGATTTGCATCAAACTTTGCATGTGTGTTCGGTATAGCAAATAAAGTATTTTTCGCTGATTTAGAGATTTTTTCACTTAAGACTAATTTTTGAAAAAGGGTGTATGTGTTTGAAGCCATATTATTTTCAAACAATTAAAACTCGAAAATTACAGCGTCTACGGAAATTGTCTCTTAAAAGAAGTTGTAGGTAAATACTAGAAAAAAACACTGAAAAAAAACTTCCATTTTTTCATAAAAACAAAACTTAAGCTTATTTTTTGAAACTCAAGGTTATTCCACCACACGATTTTTCTTATTTTATGCCAAAAAAAGTCAAGTTACAAGGATACTTATAAATGTTGATAAAAGTTGGAGAGATGATCAACAAAAAAGTTTTCCGAAGCATAATAATGTTTTGAAAAAAATAAATGTGTTTGAGCCAAGAAATATCCAAGCTACGCTCAATGAAAAGGTCCTTGGAGTGCTACTTTCTAAATGCAGTATTTTCGAGATATATGATCGAGAAAATGGATTTTTCATGATTTTACCTGACTGGTGTAAGAATATGCCTTTTTATAAATTATAAAATGAAGAAGCCTGCAGAGCAAAGTTTATTACTTTCTCAGTCCTTATGAAATTTTGAATAATTTTTTCTTTAACATCAAGACGATGCGAGCAGTTATTTTCATGATATTTTGAAAACAAAATCAAAGAAAAATCACTGGTTTATAAAAATCACAGGTACAACTGGAGAGTAAGGAGTGTATCTAAAATAAGCTATCCAAAAAATTATCTTTCAAATTAAGATAAAAAACGATTTTTTTTTTCAAACTAAAAATTGATCCTTTATTGTACGAGGTTAAACTTGAGCATAATGAAAACCGGATGAAATTTAAGTTATTCCTCCACGAGTTTTCGAACTTTTGATCGAACGCTCTTCATCAAGTTCTGGACAAGTGTTGCATCGCATTTTTTGGACGCTTGAGCCCAAATTTTTTTGAACTCCTGCATGTTTTCAGCTGCCTTACCAGTCTTCTTGAAGACCCTCTTCACGATTGCCCAGTAACGTTCGATGGGTCGATGCTGAGAGCAATTTGGTGGATTGATATTTTTTCAATGAAGTTCATGCCTTTTTCCGCAAGGCAATTGAGAGTGGTTTTGGCAAAGTGAGCCGACGCTAAATCCGGCCAAAACAGTGGAGGTGTACTATGCTTCTTATATGAAGGCAGTTATCTCTTCTAGAGACACTCAGATCGATATATTTCTGCATTTATAGTTCCGGTAATGTAAAAAATGGTTGACTTCAAACCACAGGAAGATATTGCTTGCCATACCAATATTTTTCGACCGAGTTTCTATACTTAAATCGACCTGTCCGCATCGCTCACATCCTCCCCAACAACGACAGTTAAGCATTGTGAACCTGAAAGGATTTTTGAGTCCTCCTTTACATAAGTCCCATCGTCCATCAAAACACATGAATCAGGACACTGCAAAAGACGCGAATACAATTTCCGAGCCCTTTTTGCTGCTCGCTTCATCTGTTCTACACTTGTTTCGAGATTTTTTGCTTCTTTTAGGTCTTCAGATGATTTCGCCTCTTGATACGCTGGATCATTCCAACACTCGTTCCCGCTTTTTTGACCAAATAACGTATTGACATTGATTTGTTCTTCATGATTAGAGATACCACTTTCTGGTTCAGTTTTGGGTTGAAAGAACCGGGTTTTCTGCCTCTTCCTGGTAGCTCATCCAAAAAATAGTGTTTCTCAAACTTATTAATGATGGTTTTAACACTGGCTTGATGAATTCCAAACCGCTTCGCCAATTTTCGTATAGTAATACCCTGCTTACTTACCCATGTGTCCAGAACCTTAATTTCCACTTCCTTTTCAATACGCGACATTTTGAAAACGCAGAATTTCAACCGCACAAACAAGTAAACAAACGAAAACTGACAGCCAAACGCACAGCATGCTGTGATCTGAGCATAAAAAACCATCACAAATACATGCGTACAACACAAATGTATGTGGATAGCTTATTTTCGATACACTCCTTAACCACCATATTGAGAAATATAACTACTTTTAGTTAATCGGTTCAGGTTTAAAAAATTAGGTTACCGCGGTTTTCTTGTTTTCCACTGGTATAACAGTTTATCTATGGTATAAAAGATTACCTGTACTCAACTATAGAAGCGCAATCTTGAAATAGATAGTATCAGTATGAAAACTACCATAAAATGACTATAGTAATCAGTGAGTGTGACTTAATGATGTGAAAATATGATTGTTGTAGACCTTTTCGTGATAACGGCAAACCTTGTCCGTCTAAGCGTCGGAAAGTAACAGATAGTAGGATTGAACACTTTGCTTCCAAACAGTATGACTCATGTCGATTATGTTCATATCGACCTGTGTCTGTTGAAAGTGCACAGCAACTAGCTTCCAGCGACAACGAGATGCCAGATTATACGACAGATTCACTGGCAAAACCGGGAAATCGCTATCGCTAGCTACATCGAGATAGGATTTAGAAGAAATACTATCAGCGGCTTCACTCATGGTGATCTAGCGGATGGTTAGTGGAATCAAAATGTTGAGGTATTCAATAAATGTATTTCTGGAAATCATATATCTCCTATAGCAAATCTGACAACTATCGCCAAGAAAAGTATTCCAAAATCGTTGAAGGCATCAGGAAACAACTATTCGACCATCCACCACAAAATGAACCTGAAGAATTTCAGACAGTGAGAGCTAAGGCTGCAGCATTCGACAGAATCATTGATTAAAGGCGAAATTTACCGAGCCAGTTTGCTCAAGAGATGATAAAATACGGATACTCTCAATTTTAACCAACTCGTGGTCTGTTCCAATGATGATGAAAGAATTTATTGTGAATAAATACACGGTCTCACTGATAAAAGAATTTGTTAACGAGCAAGAAGTACTGCAGTTTCTAAACGACGATATAAGTAGAACTATACCAGGACAACAATATTACATGTATTATCAGAGCTAAAAGTGAGTCTGAAACAGCTCAGAAACGGTTTTTGCTTTCAAGTATCAAAGAAACTTTTCAACGATTCGAAAACATCAAACCATTGTAAACTTCTCAATATTTCAGGTTGTCATAATATATGTGTTTGTACAATTCATGAAAATGTTGAGCCGTAAAAAATATACATTTCAAATTGATTGTAAAGCGCCTTTGATGAAATTACTGTGTAATTCACCGGTAAGAACAAATGATTGTTATCTCCGCGAATGCAAGAAATGCCCCACCTCTTCAATCTTCCTGTTAGAGGAACTTGAACAGCAGATTGTAAATGAGATTTCTTTTGAACTATGGATAACTACTTGTAGATGCAATCTAGAAATCTCAACAAAACCAGTTCATGCAAATATAAAAGAAAAATTAGAAAAAAAATTATAACTCATGACTATATAAAAAACCTTTTTCAATCCTCGTAGTGGTGTAATGATGCCTTTCTCATATTGCTCATATTACTCATATTGCATCACCAGAAGATTCTGTCAAGATATTATTTAAAGTTGAATGAAATCGAAAACTTGTTTTGGGGTGTAAACTACCGTAACCTTTTCAATTTGTAAACAGTTGTGTGTGACAATATATAGACTTGAAAGTGGCAACCCTGCACGCTATACAAAATAGAACAAAGCACGCTGTATGATAGGCGTGCCATTTGAGCCAATTTGTTCTGATTCCTGATGCTAGGCAGTAGCGTTTTCTTCTTCCGGACCAGCACGTACCAATGCGTACCGATTTTTGCATCATTTTGAATGACAGTTTGAAAGTTTTGATACTCATCGCCCTATAATAAAGGTTCTGTACGAAATTGCACAATATCTATTGAGACAATGAGAGCTTTAATTTGAATCAGGATTTGTGAAAATTGGTTTATCGAAGTGAGTAAATTTCACTTATCGCGCTGTAATACCGGAATCAAAACGGAAGTCGGATCTGGATCAACTTTTCGGGGATTTTTTTAGGAATTTCAAGACTTCGGAGCCTCGGTTAAAAAGTTGGTTTTTACAGTGATTGTACCCTTACTACATGAGAAGGGTAAATATGTGCACTCAATTTTCAGAGTCAGCTTTACCGATTTTCTTTAACTTAGATTCGAACGAAAGTCCTTATAATCCCATAGTATGCAATTGAATTTCATCTGAATACGACTTCCTGTTCCGAAATTGTGGAATAAAATGCGCAAAAAAAATAAAAATGGGCACTCGATTTTTCCATAATTTGCTCGACCAATTTTCACAAGTTTAGGTCCTACAATCCTATAAAATTCAACTGAATTTCATTCATCGTTCGGTTTTGGAATTACACTTTGATAAGCATAAAAATTTCATTTCCAAGAACGTGGTTTTATTCATGACATAGATAAATCGAGCCAAATAATTTCAACTAGCCGTTCTACGATTGGACAGATATGGTTAATTGAAGACCAAATACATTGATTTTGAGTATATCGGATCTTGGTGTCGGGTTTCGGAAATAAGGAAAACAGTGATCGTCTACTCCAATCTGGAAATCACTCCAATTTTCAGAAACGGCTAAACCGACTTTCACAAACTTGGTATTATGTTCCCATAAGTTGAAGTAGAATTTTATCCAGATGTGGCTTCCGGCTCCGTAAATATAGGGTGAAGTGTTTATGAAATTGTAACCAGTCATCTAAAGCGATAATGCAAAAAACAATTTTTTCCCGAAGTTCAGCTCTAAACTATTTCAAACAATGTTAACAAACGAACCGATTTCAGCTATACCGATTTCATGTTACCGGTTCCAGAAGTACCATCGAAAATGGTAAATTCAAAAACTTAACTGTCCTCATTTTCTCAGCGGCGACTAATTGGATATTCATGAATGGATGAAAAGCTTCACGGTCTCATAGACTGTTTTTGACTTTTGTTCGCATCCGACTACCGTTTCCAAAAGAACAGAGTTTGAAATTTCCAACCGTCATTTAGAGCAACATTAAAAAAAACTGTTTTAATCCAGCTAGTGGTGTAATGATGCGTTTCACATATCAATCTTACTATCATATATAATACTGTGGTATTCTTTAAAATAATTTTCTTCGATTCTTGAAATAATAACCCAAATCGGTTTGTTTGACCGTCTACTAATAAGAACTATCAATTGGAGAAGATTTGATGTCGATTTAGATTTTTTTTAGGGGTTTTTGCCCTTTCCAGCGATGGTATAAAATTTTTAACACACTTTACCCTATATTTCCGGATCCGGAAGTCGGATTCGGATGAAATTTAAGAACTCCGTATGGGACCACAGGACCTTTTATGAAAATCGGTTCAGCCATCTCCGAGAAAAGTTAGTGCAAAAAAATGTTACATACACACATACGCACATACACACTCGACGAACTGAGTCGAATGGTATATGACACCCGGCCCTCTGGGCCTCGGCTCAAAAGTCGGTTTTCACAGTGATTGCATAACTTCTATATAAGAAAGGCAAAAAGAATAATTTCACTGAACATTGCTCATAACTGTTTATACATTGAAATAGTGATACTAGTTTATACCAAAACGAACATTTTTTTGTTATTCAAGATTCAAAGAAAAAAATTAAAAATGATATTTATTATATTGTATTATATTATAAATCAGATGATGGCATCATTTTGGAGTTGAAAGCAATTCCATAATTATATTGTTTTAATCTACTTAGAGCAATAAATGCTGGAAGAACATAACACCCATATACCATTCGAATCAGTTCGTCGAGATAGGCATGCGTGTGTGATAATAATTTCAAAATAAATAATTTCACTCAATTTTTTTCGGAGATGACTCAACCGTTTTCTACAAACTCATATGAAAAATCGTATACTCCCAAACAAGGTTCCTGAATTATGTTTGGTTCCGACCTCTGGTTCCGGAACTACAGGATGATATGTGAAACGAAATTAAAACTGTGTAACTCATTTGTCTCGTAGATGGCCGAACCGATCTAAGGTTCGAATGAAAAGTTTTATGATTCTAAAAAAACATCTTTCAGTCAGATCCAACTTCCGGTTTCGGAGATACAGAGTGATTAGTGTAAAAATGTCTATTTCACATAAATTAATCAGATTTATCGGGTTAGCAGATTTGGATAGTCGATAACCAAATAAACTTATTTCATTTTTGGTTGTATTCAGTTTTCGATTCGGAAGGCACCCAAAAATTTAATTCGCACTACGATTTCTCAAAGATGTCTACATTGATTTTCATACATTTTGAAACAAACGTAAACCAAATTTATCCAATTCTGACTTCCGATTCTGGAATCGATAAGTAGTTAACAACATTCAAACAGTTATTACTCTGAAATGGTTTAACTTTTTGCAGCGTGTTTTGCGGTGACATGTTTGTTTACATGTCAATAACAGCTGCGCGATCGATTGGTTTCGGTACGGTTTATCGTTTCAATGATGAGTCGAATTGATCCGGAAACGCGAAAGAAAATTCGGCACACTTGGTGCTCAGAAAGTGGTGTCACGTACAACGAAATTGCAAAACGGGTGAAAGTGCCCCACGCCAGTGTCAAAAATACTATCGAGAAGTTCGGTAAGATTCTTTCCATGAAGGATTTGCCCCGATCCGGTAGGAAAACGGGTCCCAGCCAGCCCGGCCGGGACTTAAAAGTGGTTGAGTACATCAGGAAAAACCCATCGGCGTCGACGCGGGATTTGGCCAAGCAGTTCAACACCAGCATCGGGATAATTCAACGGATCAAAGTTCGGAACTCTCTGAAAACGTACAAAAAAAAGGTGCCGGAAAAGTCCCTGGTACAGCAAGTTCAGGCCAAAACAAGAGCGCGAAAACTGTATAACCGGATTCTACAGAATAAAGACGGATGCATCATGATCGACGACGAAACCTACGCCAAGGAAGACTCTCGAGCGCTGCCCGCACCGCAATACTATACGAAATCGGTGTACCAGGACCTGGACGACGCTGACACCACGGTGGCGATGGAAAAGTTTGGGCAGAAGGTGTTGGTCTGGCAAGCAATTTGTACCTGTGGTTTGCGGTCGTCGATTTTCTTCACGAAGGGCACAATTAACGCCAAGGTGTACGAGGAAGAATGTTTGAAGAAGAGAATGCTGCCACTGTACAGAAAGCATAAGGCTCCTCCTCTCTTCTGGCCGGCTTTGGCTTCAGCCCACTACGCCAATTCCGTTCTACAGTGGTTGTCAAAAAATAATGTACAATTCGTGGAAAAGAACATCAACCCACCAAACTGCCCGGATTTTCGGCCAAGTGAAAGGTATTGGGCAATTGTCAAGCGACACTTTAGGAAGGAAGGTACAGTGTCCCAAAACATGCGGGAGTTAAAAAAAAACTGGACAGCTGCCACCAGGAAAGTCACAAAAGTAACTGTGCAGAATTTAATGAAGAATGTCAAGTCCAAAATGCTAGCGTTTCACAGAAACTAGGATTTTCTTCAATATAATCAGTGAAATGCATAAAAATGTGATTTTTCTACAATATATCGAAAACTGATGTCAAAATATGTTTTTTTTCGCTTTTTAATTCAATAATCAATGTTGCTAACTACTTTTCGATGCACTCCTTATAGGATGATGATTTTTTAAATTCAAAGCGATATAGAAGATGACAATCCCGAAAAGCTTTAAAGTTGGACTCAAATATTTTGCAATTTATTCGTCATATGGCCATACGAATCGGTTAGGGTTATGCTGGTTCCTGAACACTGGCTCTGAAAGTATCTTAAATTACCCCAAACTCTAAAGTGGGAATTACTTCGACATATCATGGAATGTTTAATCGATTGTTAAACTTTTAGATTCAAATTCGATCCGATTTGCAGTTTCGACATTACAGAGTAATGAGTGATTGAAATCTCAAACTGCCACTTAAAACGACGGACATTAGAATAAAGTCATGAAAACTGAAACACCGAAGAATATTCATGCAAAAAACACATGCGGATTGATAAAAAAAAAAGGTATCATCTCACTGCTAGGTGGATTAAGCACGTTTTTGAAGAATCTCTTACCGTTACGTGAAGGTGCTTCAAAATTGACCAAAAAAAGTTTAGATATATCGTACGAAACTGTTCGCAGACATTTGATCGCAAATTATTTGAAATTTCGAAGTACTTTGCAAAAACCGATGTTGAGTGAAAAACGTGCAAAAACGTTTTGAATTGGCAAAGGAGCAAAATGGTGTCGTGACCTTGGATTGGCCCTCTCAGTCGATGCTCCGATGCCAATCCAATTGAGAACATTTGGGCTCAAATGAAGATGAAGCTTGGGAAAAACCGACCACACAATTTGAAACAGCTTGTTCAACGAATTCACAAATTTGGAGGTCGTTTTCAGAAGAATACGCGCAGCTACATTTTCGTTTAAAAAATAGCGAGGGCTCAGTTTTGCATTTAAAAATGCGAAACCGTTCCTTGTTTTCTTGTAAAGTTTGCTCAACAACATAATGTACCAATGAGCATTTTTCAAATTGGTTAAAAACTAATAAAAATATGATACATAATATTTAAAACAACAGCCTGATTTTATATCCTGAAACTGAAATGTTCACATAGTCTCTCAAAGTCTCTTTCAGCATCAAATTTGAAATAAAGATTCGAAAGCATAACAATTTCTATATTTAATTATTTTGTTACAGTTTATTTAGTAGCTCCAACTCAACACAACAGAACAGAAATTTACCAGAATCCTGTAAAATCTAACTCAAACGAATAATCTGGTAATCTTCTTATCTATCAGCAGTGCTCAGTGATTCTATTTCCAGAAGCCTAATCCGACAACACCTATTTTCTGAGCCAAACTCGAACCGATAACTTACAAAGATAATTTTCAAATGTTTTGATCAGTGAATGTATAATCCAATCCGGACATGTTAAATCCACCTCATTAGGATTTTTATTCCACCTATGATTTATGGCTGCCCAATGCTAGAATATACCAACTGTACCTGCAGCAGACACTAATCCTTTTTCCAGCTTTGGACAAGATCGTGGATTTACGATCTACCTATGCGGGCTCAAACATGTCGATCTTTAAATTTTTTCTGTCCACACACACACTTGGCTGCCAAATAATCTTGCAAAAAAACACAGGACGCCCACGGGTCGTTCTAATCCTGCACATGTCCAGTGAGTGCTTCTTCACCGGAAAATGTCTTATCGCAGGTCGGACATCATAAACAACTTCTCGGTTCGGTATCGGTGTTTGCCAATTCTGCCAAAAAAAATCGGAGAGCCAAAATGCATCCCATTCTATCCGATCCGCAACGGCCCGAACCGAGCAACTGGGATGAGAGCAACGAC
Source organism: Malaya genurostris (assembly GCF_030247185.1). NCBI lineage: Eukaryota > Metazoa > Arthropoda > Insecta > Diptera > Culicidae > Malaya > Malaya genurostris. The sequence goes on from NC_080571.1 coordinate 284,239,585, forward strand.
AGAACAATTCAATAAATTATAAAATGCATCAACTGACAGAAAAGCACTCTCGAAAAAACACGAATCCCAAACTCATCACACCACAACCATCTTGATTGGCCGGCGGTCGTCCGGATCCGGCGGTAACGCCGTGCAACCGAAAGCGACTCCGTTGATTATTGCAGCTGCGTGGCCACTGACTTCGAATGGAGTGAGGAAATATATTAAAATGTATCTTTAAATGTACACCTTTACGACAATCTGGTGGACACTAAATAGATACATATATTAATAAAAATGTCACCCACACGGAGTTTGGTTTTTTTTTCTCGTCCGTTGTCTCACTGTCAGCTCGTTGTTATGTCCACTGAAAGATTGTTTCGATAATCATATTTGAACAAGAGATGGGTTAGACTGTAAACTGATGACTTGAATATGAGGAGTTCCAATGACGGATGTATCCATGCATGAAATTTCCCCGATTGGTTTCACATCAGAAACAGTAAATTGTAATTAAATAGTATCTAAAAATTTGTTTGAAATCAATTGAACACAATAAAAAAAAACTAAGATTCTAAATACAATAAAAAACGATTTAAATATATGCCAAACAAGCGGACGTGTAAATTAACATATTTCAGCACATCTATGATGCCAAAATACATTAAACATGAGTTAAATCAACTGTAAAAATGTGTCATTTTTTAATATGTCATTCTAAGAAGACGTAAATTTACACAATATCTTTTAGCAGTGTTGTTATTCAAACTATTTTGTCATTTGAATCTAATCAACATTTGAAGTTAATTTATAGGCATTTGTGAAACTTCAAATTAAAAATAGGCCCTTGATCACTAGAAATTTGTAAAAAAAAACTTGAAGTAGATAATGTCAGAGACATCGCTGCAAGATTGACGTAAGACTGCATTCGAGATGTGTGTAGATATTGACTGATTTGATACCGGTTACCCGTTTAAGATTTTGAAGTCCTGAAAAGGACCATTCGGTTTCGGATGCTAGAAATTAGAGCGGTAGACTAAGACAGTTTTCTAAATAAGTTCTTCACATTACTTTTGTCAAAAAGACCGTTAGTGGCTGTGGAGTCTTGAAAATGACTGTTTGGATACGGATAGGTACGCTTGTATTCCAGAAAGTAGGAAGCCACTCCAAGTCATTTGTAAGTTTGAGCCTAGACCTAGAAGAAATCTTATCGTAATCTAATTCGTACAATCTCTCATATATTTCAATATTTCATAAATATTTGAGAGAAATAAACTATCAAAATGCTGTATTTCAATTTCGATTTTCTGAAGGGCTCTACGATATTAAACACATTTCGAACATTTTACTCAAAAAGGAAGCAGCCAAATTATTCGCGCTAGTTTGGTGCAAAATTCGAAAATAGCACAAAGCTGATCAAATTATTTAGGATTAGCACTAAACTGATGAATTTGGCTTCGTATGCACTTCTTCGTAGATAACATTTAGAGGCATTAGAATGGCTGATTTTGTATTATGTTCCCCGTCGTGTATCACTTTTCGTTTTCTTTTTCTTCAATGTAAACGACCATCAGCTAGATGACACAATCGTTTGAATTCATCAGAGCTGGATTTGCGAGCAAAAACATAAGGTCGCACCACCTGCTTTAAACCCTTTAACTACGAAAACTGAAAATCGGTATTTATCTATATGAAAATTGAATTATCGGTATTTCCTTCCTGTATCGAGTACAAAAATCGGTATAAATACCGATAAATCGATGTAGTTGGCAGCACTGCTACTCATAGTGCCGGTTGATTTAATATTAAACAAGTTTTGGTTTGGAGCTTTCTTTTTACGTCATTTTCTTCGTAATTTCCCCATAATTTGGCGATCCTAACGGCCTTATAAATAGAAACATTCAACATTTTGATGTCGATTATTTCAATTCGGATGTCTATATTTCAGTGAAAGAAACTATCAAATTGCTGTAAGAGATTCATTCCCGGCTTTCAAAAGAGTCAAATTGTGAAATTCTCTACGATATTAAACACTCTTCGAACATTTTGCTCGAACGCAAAGCAGCCAAATTCTAGCTTTATTTGTGCTCATTCGGTGCGAATTTCGCACTGTGAAAAAAAACAAAGCTAATCAAATGATTCCAGATTTGCATTAAACTGATAATTTTTACCTTCGATTTGCGAAGAATCTTAATAGTTAGTGTTTAGAGCAATTAGAATGGCTGACATATATAAAAAAATACCTTGTTTTCATGATACGAGTATTTTTCAATGAAAAAACCCAATGTTTGAACATAATTTGAAAGAAATATAAAAATTATCTCCTCCGCCTTTTTTTATAAACATGCTCGAAAATATTTTCTGTCAAATACAAGACACGGTTTGCCTCAATGTTAGATATAGCAGTTTAAAAATAACCTGTTTTTGAACTAGTTTTGCTCATAACTTCGGTTCAGAAAACGCTACCTGAATACGCCAGTCATTAAAAAATTGGTTTTAACAAACTCTAAAAGATGTTCAAAGATACCTATACGAAAAGAGAAAAATATAAATGCTAGAGCAAAAAATCTGATTTTTTGAGGAACACCCTAAGTTGCTCTTTAAAAATAGCTGTAACACTAAAACCGTTGCAGATACTACTATGGTGTCCTCAGCAAAGCTGCTCGATATAAGTTTATCTACAATTTTGCCGAAGAATGCAGTCCTCTATCTCAATACATCCGGAAAATAAGTTCTTGATCACCTTAATAATAAGAGCTACCCTAATACCATGTACATCGACATATGGCTTATCTTCACTGATCATTTGTTATGAAGACATCATTGCTCTAAAGTATAAGGTTAAGCCACAAATGTTTTTGTCCCCCTAAATTGTGGATCCGGACCACTGCGCAATGCAATTTAACTTAGAAATTTTAAAATTTCCGATCTTTTACCTATTTTTTGAGATTCTACGGCAAACCTACAACAAAATCAGAATTTTAGTAGTTATCAATTGCGTTTTGGTTGTGTATAAAAATTGTTTAGATCGTTTGTCCATAACAAAAATATAACTATTTTTAGAGTTTTAGGTTATTTACTAAATTTTTTTAAATTTTCAGTGAAACACAAGATTCAGTTTTTTTTTGTAAATTTTGTTTATAACAAATTTCCAACTAAAATAATATAAAAGTATATGTCATAAAATTTAAAAGTTTTGATTTGATTTTGTTTGGCAAAATATTCCCAATAATAGAAATTCTCAGTATTTGTACCCAATTTATTGAGCTTCTTTAAACGGATTTATAATTTTGGTCATCAATACATTGTTTCTGGTAATGATTCCAATATTTTGAATCAAAAAAATGTACATATCATCGCTTTAATTTATGAGTTTTATACAAACATGTGAAAAAAATGAAAAATTCATATATATTTATAAATTCATCGATTTCTTAATGTTTTCTTTTGATTGTGCAGGAATGGTAGATGAGCGAAAATTGTAGCTGGTATCACTAGCAATCGAATGATGTATAAAAATATATAGGTCATCGATTTGAATTTCGAGATATTTACGGTCATTGTAAAAAGTCTCACCTTTTCTTAGGTCATCTATCTACAGTTTTCATTATAACTTTGGATTGACAACCCTATATTTCGTTTTTTTTCAGTGGTTTTTATTTCTGGAAGTAGTACTTTTCCAATGGTGAACAAATTTTGAAGATCGGTTGACTAACAACAAAGTTATGACTCGGTAAAGTTGAAGTATTCAATATTTTCTATGCGACGATTATGTCAAAGGAAAGAAAATTGGAAAGCAGATAGGGCATATTGGGCGCGTGAAAAAAACTTGGAACGGGAAAAATCAAATTTTCATTAGTTTTCCTTTACCAATCGTCTGCTACAAAGTTTTGGAATCAATCTACGAACTTCACAAAATTCGAAGGTGTGCAATTTATTGAGATTCTGCGCTATGACAGCTCAAAGTTACCGTTCCAACTTTTTTTTAGGCTTGGTATTTGGAGTGTTAAGAGGCGGGTAGGGTCTAACACTTTTGAAAAATCATTTATTATTTTCTTTCTATTTTCTGATAGTAAAACGTTTCATGACTACTCTGTGAAAATTTGAAGCCTATCGGAACAAAACTCAGCAAGTTATGGGCCTTTTTCTTTGCCGATCTCATACTACGAAGAAATAAGAGCTGTGCACACAGGCCCAAGATTTCTGCTTCGATTGACTTAAAAACTTGACAAAACATTCTCGAAATGTTTCATTATAACAAAATACAAAAGAAAAAATTTGGGTTTTTTGAGAATGCTAGAGCCTACGTGCTCCCTTGAGTAATAAATTGTTTCCTTCGATTTTATAGACAATAAACTTTGAACGCGTTTTTCTCGAAAGCAAGCTTTGAAAGTCCGTGTCCATCGTCATTCAAAAATTACTGCACCATTTTTTTTTTCATATTTTGCACACGCTTTCTACTTATAAAAAACCAGACCCCAACGTTTTACTTATCGTTGTTGGTTGTTATGGGGAGGTTTCACAGCTACAAAATGGCCGATTTTTTCGTGAAAAATCGTACTTTTGAATTTAAACAACCACCAAAAATTCGAAAAATTGAAAAAAAAAATCAAACAGAAACGTTGGGATCTAGAAAAACTTCTGCTCTAACTATGCTGCTTTGATTTGTTCACTTTTGATTAGTCTGCGCTGAGATACAGTGGACATTTTCACCAGGACAGCTACAGGTACAGAAAAAAGGAACAAGTACAGAAGCAGTTCCGGAAAAAATAAAGAATGTACAGGAGCAAGTGCAAAAAGTACAATAGCGGAGACCGGGGCTAGTTGGCCGAAGGGGCAGTTTGACCAAGTGACTTTCTTGAAAAGGCTGTTATGCGCAGTGGCATCATAATATTTTTGGTGGAGTATTAGGTCACCATTGTACCGACGCAATTTCAGGTAGTTTCATTCCTTGGGGTAGTCCGGCTCGCACTTAATCGCAAATGGATCCAAATTTTGACCGATTCTCCAATAAAAGCAGCATTGGGGGAGGATAAAAATGAATCCAAACGAAAGGGCATGTTCAGGAGTGTTCTAGTTCCAGATGCATAATTTATGTCAGTTACAAAATTTTAATCTGAATTTTATAACAAGAAAAACTGGCAGCCCCAGCAGTGTTTTACTCGTGTTTCAAATATACAAAAAATAGAACGGAATCGTAGACCAGTTTTAAATTTGACAGAAGAACTGGTCGAATAAATAAAACTAGAACGGCTTGCTGGGAATACGTTTGTTCTAGTTTCTGCTCTATTATAGATCTTCCATATAGAACTTCTATCTGCTGAATTTGTTCTAAGCGTACGCTGGAGGAGGAAAAGCTAGAAGCGAGAGCTGAAAAAAGTTCACTAATGTCCAAATAATTATGACTAAAAAGTGAGGAGGGGGGTTTTTTTCGTATCTACATAATACAGAATGGTGCATGCTACCTTTTTTTACTAATAAACGTTTTCCTTTGATGCATTTGATGTATTTCACATATTTTTTAAACTCGGCCAACCAACCCCGGCCCTAGGGTTGGTCCGCTTTTGATTGTTGGTAACTATTTCCCTGATTTTTATTCAGGCACAAGTTAAAAAGTCTAACTAGATAGAGTACTGTAGAGTATCGTAATCAGCAAGGTAGTATTGTCATTTTGGTCTGTAACAAAGAATTAATAATTTCGCTATAGGTGAGAAAATCAGTTGGTAGTTAGTGTCCATTTATCAGCGATCATTCCGTAATTTCTCTGTGTGGATTTTTCACGGCACGCTTTGTCCAATGATTTGTACAGTTCATGCGGTTGACATTTTGCGTGCCAAAGTAAGTTGGCACTGAACTTACTCGTTCGAAACAAACATTTAAGAAAACTTTATTTTTGAGTTATCTTATCTGTAGTTATCTTATACTACTAAAAACTTTGAAAACTTTTGCAGAGTCGTAACTGATTGATTCAATCAGATAAATTTCCTTTATTTTCATAATTAAATCTCATTTCATTTAGCTGTTGTAGAAACTCGAATCCGATGACATAACTTTCATGTTCGGCAAACCCCTCGCCGTAACTGACAAATGCTCATAACGGGTGCCACTAGGAAAGGAATACATACATTCGTTCGCCGTAGCTTCTGACGTAGCCAAACAGATCGTAGCAAATCGCATCAACCAGTCAGAACAAATTGAATCTCACTTCTGCGCTTCGCGGGGGAGGCTGTGAATGGCAGCATCCCATACAGCTCGGCATTAGTTATGATTAATCAACAAGATAACGTGTTTAAATTATTTCGTTTGTTCGTAGACAATCGATGCTGTCTATGGAGCCTGCTTCAGAACTGGCCTATGGGCATAGGCATTGACTTTTTCTGTTTCTTTTCTTTTCATTTCCATTTTTTTTCGTGGGTCCATTCGAATGTCGATTGTGTTGTGTACGTTGCGCCCGGAGGAGAAAGACCCCGCGTGATGATATTGAAATAAATGGCTGTTGAAAAGGCTTTCGAGGATTGAACCGCCATCCCACACCCAATGCTGTACCCACATTCTGCCCCTCGCCGTTCCTTTCGTTCCCGGGAGGAAACACAGGCTTCACACGCCGAGCAACAATAATGTGTGTGCGCGCGCGCGTTCGGGATGAGACACCAGGAGGTCTCCTCCGCCAGCCGTTGGCGTTGAGGTGGGCATTGTGGGACTTTCCTGCAGCACGGCAAACGCGGAGACAAAGATTCGACCCCGTCACGGGCAGGCCGGGAAGAAAGATGGGCGGTGATTTAATCGTAAAAAAGAAAACACAACGCGTTGATTATCGACGATTTGTCATCTGGAATGGGTCTGTGATACGATCTAAATAATTTTGTACACTCTGACGACGTGCCAAAGCTGACGATGCGATGCGGTGACCGTTTTATTTTTGTGGAGGTTTTTTCTCCTTTCCTTTCCTTTCCTTTTCTTTCCTTGCCGCCTCGCGGACTGTCCAGCGGTACATATTTGTTAAAGGGTACTGCACAGTTTAGGGGACTTGGCACGATTCAAGAGGTTTTTAATGAAAGATTATCTGGCGAGATGCCGTTTTTACGCCGCTGCAGTCGTCGACTCTTTGAACGGCGATTGCAGTGGTTTATGATTAAGCGATTGCAGTTTAGATAAATGAGCTGCTAAAACGGTGAGAATAAAATATGTGAGAATGGAATTTGTTACCTGTGTTGCAATTTTATTAACGATTTCGGCATTAGATTTAATGGCAGCCGTTTATCTAAACAGAGGTTAAATGGGAGTTAACTTATGTCCTGTAGTAAAATTTAACCGTTTTCCCGGGCGACAACTGCCAGCCAGAATCAATTAGGTTCCGTCCAAAACCACTCCACAGACAGGTGCAAAGTTATTGAATCAGAATCGAAACGGCTTCACATTGAAAAAGTTCATTATTTTCTTGATTGGGCCAATACTGTTCAATCTCTGCGTGCTTCGTCAAAAAAAATTCTTCCTCATCACAACGTAATTTAATTTTGTGTTGTTGAGCCCCCCTTAAAAAACGAATCTTCAACTAAAAACCGGCACCGATTCTAGCTACCTTAAATGAACCCCGAATGAGCATGCAACATGACAACAAACCTAATCAGCCTCCGAGCTTCTGTCGATACCGACGAAATGATCTCCCGGTTTTTTTTTTGATGGTCGAGGAAAGTTACATCAAACATTGAGTCCGAACAACGATGCGTATCGCAATCGCTGATCTTTATCTCATTTCAACCCGACGCCGGGTCGGTGTCGGAGTCAGAACGCGCATGATCCGGGGCTTCCTGCTTTTCCTGCTCACTAACTATCTCTCCACCCGGGAGTGAATGGTGTTCGATCTGGCCGCCAAGTTACCCGCGGCAGCAAACGAAACGATGATTATCAAACTTCGCATCGGATCATCGCACCGGGACGGCCGCAATGAACCGAAACAACCGGCGTGTTCTCTCTGGTTACCGTACGGCTTGGAAACACATCCCGAAACCCGTGTAATGGAGCGAGAAATTAATTACCAGTAGCGCCGGATTCGGTGGGCTGAACTACCGGCCGCCGGGAAAATAAATTGAAAGTAGTGTTCAACAACCAGCGAATAAATTAATTTCGGTTAATGATTGTGTTTCCACGGGAGTTTGTTCCGCCTTGGCCGTAGTGAGAACACTGGTAGCTTGTAGGGATTCATTCATCGCCGATGACGGGGCGATAAACCGAGTTCGGCCTATGATAAGTGTAATGAGAACATTTCTCATGATTAGTCTGCTACCAGGTAAGCCTTGACATGCTGCGAACCATTCGTGGAAGCTCATCAATCCAGGGATTGAATCTTCAGTGCAACGTAATGCTGTACGGAGTCCGTCTTTGAATTTGGAATAAAACAATGCTACTAGTTCAATCCATGATGCATTTTCATTCATTTAATTGTGCATTTTCAGTCATTTTAAAACTCATTACAGTCACGTAATTATGCTGCATGAAAAAACTACCAACTTTTGAGTTTAGTCCAGCCATTAGGGTCTCTCTCATTTGGCCGAAAGCCATTTCACCGAAAGCCGTTTCCCCAAAAGCCACTTGGCCGAATAATTTTTCGCCGAAAAGACCGAATTAATTTAAAATAAAGACAAATGACATTATTGTATACTGCCCATACTCGCATATCAGTTCCATATGGCTTCCGGCTACTTTTGAGTTCAGGAATCAGATTGGAAATTGGCTCAAATGGCACGTTCCCCTTGATAATTGGAGATTTGTGCCTTGCCATCAATTTGTTTTTAGCATCATTTTCCTGATATATAAGAGGAAAGGATTGAAAGGAAATGGCAAGGGTTGGACTAGGAGGATGGAAAAAATTGACGACACAAAAACACATAAAAGCAGAAATAAATTCTGCACCCCTAAGGGATGCTGAACAATCTGCTGGGGATCACATATAGTGAAAGCAGAAGTAAATCTGAAACGCTACGAGATCCCGAACAGTCTGCTGTTAATAAAACCTCCAACCCCCGAGAGGATTTAGAGATCTTACAAAAGCGACACCATTCTGCACTCCCGGAAGAATGCAGAACGATTCGCAGTATGTACGAGCAGAAGTAAATTCGGTACCCCCTAAAGGATGCCAAACAATCTGCTAAACCTTATTTAAGGTGAATACAGAAGGGATTCATTCACTCCAGGAAGAACGATGATCTCTTCTGACTATAGCTCCTTACCACATTGAGTGAGAAACGAGAGAATATCCTTCAATTTTAGCTCCGCATACACAGACTCAACCATGTATGAAGAACCAAAAACCCGGATACGTAGCTGCGTCAATGCGGGACAGTTACATTTCAGATGATATGAAGTACCATAATCGCATTCACACAAATCACACGAATAATACTCAGCACGTTGAATAGTAGCCATGTGATAATTGAGTTTGCAATGTCCAGTCAGAGCTCTGACCAGAATACTGCAGCGATGCTTGAAGAAATGCAGTAGACACTTTGACATTTTCAGATTTAAATCTGGTAGAAATGCTTTTGTCTGAGCGCAAGTTTGCAGAACGAATCTTGTGCTTCATCCAACTAGTTGGAAGTGGTAAACCTGGTTCAGGACCAACGAAATCATTCGTTGCACCAGCTCTAGCCAACTCATCAGCCCATTCATTTCCAGTAATACCAGAATGGCCGGGTACCCATAAGAAGTAAACAGCATTTGAAATGCTGAGGTCTTCAATTTGAGTTCGACATGCGATCACTAGATTAGACCGTGAGTCATTCGAACTGAGTGCTTTTAAGGCTGCCTGACTGTCGGAACAAAAATAAATACGTTTACCACCGATCCTCTGCTGAAGTGCCGATTGTACTCCACACAGAATCGCGTAGATTTCTGCTTGGAACACAGTACAGTATCTACCAAGTGAATGAGACTGCTCCAGCCTCATTTCACGACAGTAGACACCAGCACCAGCACGACAATTCAACAGAGAACCGTCCGTATAACAAACTATGTGTTCATCAAGTTGTCGTTCCAGACAACCAGACAACCATTCCTCACGACGAGGATAGCTTACATTGAATGTTTTAAAAGGAAAACTGCATGTGAGAGTTAGGTCACTAGGAGCAAGTAAATACTCATCCCACGTAACCATTTGAGACCACAAACGAGTGTGGTTGGTAGCATAATCTAAAGGGTTACTGTTCCAAAGCCCTGTAACCTTAAGACGGTATGCACAAGATAATGCTTCTTGTTTTAGGAACACATGTAGTGGTTTAATGCACAGTAGCGCCTCTAGAGCAGCAGTAGGAGTTGTCGTAAATGCTCCTGTCATCGTCATTCGGACCATCCTTTGGAGATGATTTAGCTTTGACTGAACTGTCGCGACTTCTCCTTTCTGCCACCATACAAGACATCCATATGCTAAAATTGGTCTAACAATAGTTGTGTAACAGATCGGCTGAAAAGTTCGTATCGTTTCTAAGAGAGGGCGCCACTAGAATTAAATCCATACCATTTTCAGTTAGTACCAACCTTCAAAAGATACGTGTGTAAATTTGACAGCTGTCTGATTATTAGTTTGTGAGATATTGCATTTTGAGTGAAGCTACTTTTGTTATTGTGAAAAAAATGGAAAAAAGGAATTTCGTGTGTTGATGAAACACTACTTTTTGATGAAAAAAAGTGCCGCCGATACCAAAAAATGGCTTGATGAGTGTTATCCAGACTCTGCACCGGGCGAAGCAACAATTCGTAAGTGGTTTGCAAAATTTCGTACTGGTCATATGAGCACCGAAGACGATGAACGCAGTGGACGTCCAAAAGAGGCTGTTACCGATGAAAACGTGAAAAAAATCCACAAAATGATTTTCAATGACCGTAAAGTGAAGTTGATCGAGATAGCTGACACCCTAAAGATATCAAAGGAACGTGTTGGACATATTATTCACGAATATTTGGATATGAGAAAGCTTTGTGCAAAATGGGTGCCGCGTGAGCTCACATTCGATCAAAAACAACAACGAATTGATGATTCTGAGCAGTGTTTGGAGCTGTTATATCGAAATAAAACCGATTTTTTTCGTCGATATATAATAATGAACGAAACATGGCTCCATCACTTAGCTCCGGAGTCCAATCGACAGTCAGCTGAGTGGACTGCACGCGATGAACCGAACCCAAAGCATGGAAAGACTCAAAAATCGGCCGGTAAGGTTATGGCGTCTGTATTTTGGGATTCGCATGGTATAATTTTCATCGACTACCTTGAAAAGGGAAAAACCATCAACAGTGACTATTATATAGCGTTTTTAGAGCGTTTGAAGGACGAAATTTCAAAAAAACGGCCTCATTTGAAGAAGAAAAAAGTTTTGTTTCATCAAGACAATGCACCGTGTCACAAGTCGATGAAAACCATGCTGAAATTGAACGAATTGGGCTTCGAATTGCTCCCTCATCCACCGTATTCTCCAGATTTGGCCCCAGTGACTTTTTCCTGTTCTCAGACCTCAAGAGAATGCTCGTTGGTAAAAAATTTAGAAGCAATGAAGAGGTAATCGCTGAAACTGAGGCCTATTTTGAGGCAAAGAACAAATTGTACTACAAAAATCATCGCAACAACAGAAAACCGGCATGGTTCATTTAACATAGAATCGATGACCTGTCTGAGAATCAAAGGTTAGCTCGCTGCTGTGGGGATCCTCTCTGAAACAACAACCGGTCGCTTATTCTCGTTTCGCGATCCGATTCTGTATGGGCAGAGGATAATAGCGATAAAATCATTTTACTATTGCCACTTATTCTAACTATGTGCATATAGCCTTTGTATAAGTTGTGTCTATTAACACTCCAAATACCAAGCCTCAAAAAAAGTTGGAACGGTAACTTTGAGCTGTCAGATCAGCTGTTTTTCAACGAATCTCAATAAATTTTACACCCTCGAATTTTGTGAAGTTCGTTCATTGATTCAAAAACTCTGTAGGAGATGATTGGTAAAGAAAAACCAATGAAAATTTGATTTTTCCCGTTCCAAGTTCCCTATCTGCTTTTCAATTTTCTTTCCTTTGGCATAAACGTCGCATAGAAAATATTGAATACTTCAACTTTACCGAGTCATAACTTTGTTGTTAGTCAACCGATCTTCAAAATTTGTTCACCATTGGAAAGTTACTACTTCCACAAATAAAATGCACTGAAAAAAAACGAAAAATAGGGTTGTCCACCCAAAGTTATAATGAAAACTGTAGGTAGATGACCTAAGAAAAGGTGAGACTTTTTACAATGATCGTAAATATCTCGAAATTCAAAGCGATGACCTATATATTTTTACACATCATTCGATTGCTAGTGATACAATTTTCGTCCAACTACCATTCCTGTACAATCAAAAGAAAACATTAGAAAAATCGATGAATTTATAAATATATATAAATTTTTCATTTTTTTTTTTTTCACATGTTTATATATAACTCAAAAATTAAAGCGATGACATGTACATTTTTTTGATTCAGAATATTGGGATTATTACCAGAAACAATGTATTGATGACCAAAATTATATATCTGTTCAAAGAATCTCAAGAAATTTGGTACAAATACAGAGAATTTCTATTATTGGGAAAATTTAGCCAAAAAAAAACAAATCAAAACTTTTAAATTTTATGACATATATTTTTTTTTATTTTTTTAGTTCCACCTATATAGTACTGCGCGAACTATTTACTATCGGTACACCCCTTGTGTTATGTAAAAGTTTTTTTACTAGTTGGTTCCCCCTCGTTTGTCAACATCGATCAGCTGCATACAGGGATGCCTTATTTCATCCAAATATTTAAAAATGAATCGTCACAAAAAACTATTGGATTACTTTGATAATATTTATAACTTTTTAGCGATGTTGGAAGGTAACCATTTGTTTTTCTCAACGTTGTTCATCTAGACTATTTTTAACTGTGTTGGTAATTTTCACCCGAAATTAAGTGACGGCAGACCAGAAGTAAGTAAATTTTGTAACACAACGGGTTCGATTTTGTATTGCGTTGAAGGATGAGAAGTAGGCACAATTCTGTACGTTTACAAATTTACAACACATTAGAGGTAATTCAGTAGGAATGGCAACTCTGTTGGTAAATGAAAAAAATAAACACAGTCTAGATGACAGACAGGATGATTTTAATAGGGTAACGTGGCGCCATCATGCCATATGCGAGTACTGTCCAAACTAAAGGAATATTCGTAATGATCGTTAAAACGGTTAAAGAATCTAATTTGAGTGTCCTGTCTGTTAGTCTGTGTTATCTATATATATATATATATATATATATATATATATATATATATATATATATATATATATATATATATATATATATATATATATATATATATATATATATATATATATATATATATATATATATATATATATATATATATATATATATATATATATGTATATATATATATATATATATATATATATATATATATATATATATATATATATATATATATATATATATATATATATATATATATATATATATATATATATATATATATATATATATATATATATATATATATATATATATAAATACAGAGATCATTCTTTGTAATCGCATCACTTAAGAACGGATTGACGGGTTTACATGAATCTTTTTTTGTTTTATTACTTTCTACCCCCACCGGGTTTGCCGGAAAAGTGGGAAAAATCCATAAAGTTGTTTTGTATGGAGAATGGGATTTTCCGTTGAAATAGTCGTCATTGATTGCTAGATCTACGATTGATGTTTGGTGCGCAACGAGTTGTGTTTGGTCGTCGAAGAAAAGAATACTAGATCGTAGAAAAAATCGTTTGGCGCGCAACGAGTAGTTTTGTGAGGAGATGTCACATGCGTACTTGATTCATGTTATTTGTCATTTCAAGCCACGTGCTCAATTGGATATCAAAATTTTTGCTTGCCAAATGACTCAATAACGGAATGCATATGACTGTTCTAGAAAACCGCTGTAGGCAGGAGATAAACTTCTGATATCGTTTACCAGTTGTTGGATTGTGTGTAATGGAGTTAGATAAATAATATTGGTCATTGTGAGCGCGATTTTAACAAATCACAACATTTTTGAATGAATCAATGAAAAGATTGTGCTGTAGAAGCACTAATGTCAAGATTTTCCTTGCATTTTGCTTTTTAATGATTTAGCGCACACAATAAGTGGCAATTAGATATCAATGTTCAATATGATTATCATAATGGGATTATACTGCCATTTTAATTTCATATTCTGAGAAGAATGTTGAAATTGGCAAGATCAATGTCAAATTAAAATTTAATCGACGAATCTCTAAACAATCAAAAGTTCCACAGTACCTGACAGGCCCGTGTTGGGTTTCAAGAGAGGGTTCTATGGAGGGTTTAAAAGAAGGGGGACAGGTGTCCAAGAGGGGGGGGGGGAGGTTCAAGGAGGGTAGAGATTCGAGGGTGGGGCAAGCGCACAAATTTGTAGGAAAAGTTATTAGCACTTTTATATAATAAGTACTTTACTGTTCATGGAACCTAATGTTGAAAAATATTCATTTGGTGGGTAGAGGGGGGAATAGGTAAAAACCCCTTAACCCCTTCCCCCCTGCGCACGGGCCTGGTACCTGAACATTATCCACTCTATTAGAGCCCTAAAGTACGCGTGGCACTGTTTGGCAACTTGAATATACAGAACAAAAAGTCTGAAAAAACTTTCTCGCTGCTTAAAAACTGTACAAGGAACTCCTTCAAAGTTTATTCTGTTGCGTCGGGTGAACATTCAAGTATGAGTGGTTCCTTAAAACGGACTATTCAGAATGGTTTGTATGCTTTGTATGTATGTGTTGAGTTTATCAATACAAAATTCTGGTTAGTGAGCTTTTTTATCCATTACCGAAAGCAAGAATCACATCTGGAAAAGAAAGCGTGGCACCTGATATCAGGCGCGTAGCCAGAGAAAATTTTCGGGGGGGGTTTTAGAACATGGTGATAAATCAACACATGTACAATTTATATCACAATGTTTCCCATGGGTTATAATTTTTTGTTTCGGGGGGGGTTTGAACCCCTAAACCCCCCCCCCCCCCTGTGTACGCGCCTGCCTGATATCCTTTACGTCGAAGCCATTAGAGAGAGATTCTTTATTGACTCAAAGGATTGAATGACAATCTGTGGATTTGCTCAATTTTTCTTAACAGAAGTATTTCACATTTTCACCTTAGAAATACCATTCTGCATAGTCTGCATTTGTTCAACGAATAAGTAAATAAAGGTAAACTAAATACTGTCACAAAATGGAAGCTCCAATCTTGAACATTCCGAACAGAAACGTTAGTTTATTTAACACAAACGCAGACGAAACTCTAATCTGTCATCAGCTCCGAGCGACAAATAAAGTCGTTCGAAATATTAATCACACACCGAATCTTAACGAGAAATCTTGGGTCTCAGACTTCTGGAAATTGAGTAGCAAATTTTTGTTTAATTTTATTGCCACCAAGCCAAGCGCGGCAATGTCCCAAAGATGGTCAGATTCCCTTCGGATGTTTCCCACGATGCCATCGAAAAGTGGTGTGACGATTATCGCGTCTGCTTGGCTGGGGCTGAACATTCTCGCTCCGGAGATATAACCAGTGGCCGCAGTTTAATTTTCTCGAGGGCCAGCAAACAGAGCTGTTTGCACGTCGATCACAGCCACACACAGATAGCGATCTGCAACAGGGAGCCAAAATATCGGTGTTGATCGCGTTCGTCGTGGGACAAAGCTTTCTGCTTGTGAGTCCCGGAATTCGGTGGAATATTTTATTTTCGTTTGCGGTAGAACCGATGCCCGTGAGAAAGTCGTTCGAACGGCGCGTTCTGATTCACTGGAAACTGAGTGTGAGTGTGCGAGATCGATCATCGACATTGTGGAAGAAAAACACAACTAGTCCGAAGAGCCGAAAAGAATAATAAACTGAACAGACCGAACACCAAGTCGATGATTGTCCAGATTTCTACCGAAAGTAAGAAAAGCCGCCAATTGGTCATCGCTCGTGTCGCTTTCAATAATAGAAATATTTCAAGTCCCGAACCCCGAAGCTCGAACCCCGGGGATCGACCGTAAGAAGAAGGCCCACTTGAAATTTGGTATCGTTTCAACCTGAGCACTCACTTGACGTCCACTTCAATTTCCTTTCGATTGCTGTTATTATTATATTAGCATCACAATGTAAGCCCGGACCCTGCAAGTAATGCTCACAACAACAACAAAGTTCTCCACCTGGACCGACTGCAGTCGCGCTTTCGATCCACGATGACCGAAGAAGTGTCGATGATAAACGGCGGCGGATATCAAAAAAAAATCGAACAAAAAATATCACGGGTCCAGTTAAAGAGATGCTGAGATGAGCTGTCGATAAGAGAGGATATACTGATGATGGAAACTCCGAACGACGATACCCCGAAAAACAACCACGTTTGCACGCTGGTTGGCACTTGAAACCGCTAAAGAGAGTGATTGAAATTTGAATGGTTTTATGGATCATCGCCGACAGCTGACGGATTTTTTTTTCTGGTGAAGCCGCGGGTTCTGTTAAATGTTAAACAATGATGATAGAGACTTAAGGAGGGTAACGAATTGATAGACTTTCGATTCAAGTTATAATCGGAACATTACAGATCATTAATGCTATTGAGCCTGATAAAGGGTGTTACGAACAAAAAAAATGTCAACTTCAACTTAAACCTTTTTTTTCACTTTTTTGATTAGGTGGATTCTTTTTTCTTACAGAAATAAAGTTAGAAAAAAGATGAATATGAGCTTAATGGGAATTATAGTGAGTTTTGATACCCTCTTTGAAAATATTTACTTGGATCTCAATGAAATTATTTAGTTAAGTCGAGTTTTTATCCTATTTCTATCCCCACTGTGCATTGTTTCAAAAAAAAAACTATCCAAAATTTAGTTCGCACATCGCGTTCGAAGGTGCGATACAAAGATCCGGCGTGCGGAGAAACGGAACCATCATCAATAAGATAAGTCTCACATGCTTTTTGGTTTTGTGGACGACCTTGATATTATTGGTGTGGATCGTAGAGCTGTGGAAGACGCTTCCCTCCAAGAAAGAAGCTGCGAAAATATTAATTATTAATATTAATTAATTATCATTATAACAATTATTAATTACTGCACTTGCTGCTTCTATTGATGATATGACTCCACCATCACGGTATTGCCGGATAAATTTCGAATATATCACCACTATTGATCCACTTATCAACCAACCTACGCGCACTGAACCTTTTCAGAAAGGGTTAGTTTTTGTTCATCGGCGAATTCTGCATAGGGTTGAGATATAACGGCTATGAAAATTCATTTCCTAAAAATCTTACTTTCGAGAATCATATAGAATTATGTAACTTATTTCTCAAATATCATCGAGCAGTATGTTCGCTAGTGATATTTTCACAACTGATTTTTTGCCACGTGAAATAAGTTTCAGTGAGAATTGCGTACTGATTTTTTTTTTGCAGTGAGCTTTCTGATCGATGATTTTTTTGTCTGAAAAATTTTAGTCGCCAGTTTGATTTTTTGCAGACACTGCTTGTCTATTCTAATCTGTTTCAGGAACATTTTTAGTCATCCAAGGACTTCAATGAATCACGAGTATGGAGCGAGAGTATTAAATTCGTTAATGCACTTTGCTCCGCTGGAAGATCTTAAGGGCTGAGGACAGTACCGTAAAGTGGTATTTTTCCGTTTCAAATAAAATTTTCTTGGAAACGGTGCAGAATATAGAAAAACCCACCTGACAATGTCCTCCAAATTTAGTTAAGAATATTCTGTGAAATTTTCATAATGATTCATTGAGTTTAGCGGTCGTGTTGTATTTTTTTCTGACTGAAGAACTGTTGTAAATTGGAACGCTCGGAAATGCATACCTCTACTTGCTCATCGAATATCTCGGCTTTGAAGGCTTGTATAATAAATCTGCCGTGACAAAGTCTAGATAATTTAGTTTAGATGCGATTAGTACATAAAAACATATATGTTATCGCGATAAAAATAAAGTCTTGTATTTTTCTGTGATATAAAGTCAGTTTCAATGCATCCACCATTTGTTTCGCTTTGGTTTCCTGATAGCATTCTGAAAAAGGAGAGAAAAATAAAATTGGCTCGACAAGGCTGCCAAACACACAGACATTCAATCTGTGTGAAAGTTGAATATTTTTTCATTGTTCATTGCCATTGCCATTGTCCAACCCATACGATTGATTGATGTGATGAAACTTCTCATCAAAATAATAAAATGTATGCTGGCAACCCGGTACAATTTGCTCATATACGAGAGAGTACAAGAGAAATACGATGCGCAAAGGGAATTGAGCGAACCACGTGGTCGATTTAAAACTCAACACGCGACTCTCTGTCCTCAGACCTTAAGGCCTATATTCCATGTCGTTTTTGTATGAACAAGAACTTTCTCATAATTCATCACAATGATCCCATTGATTGAATCCACGAGTATGGACCACAAAAAAAGAATCACACTACTGTCATCGGTTACATTGGTAGACCTTAAAGCCTATATTCCAAGGAGATTTGGAAGGACAGATATTATCACAATACGTCAATTTGTCAAATATAGTACTACGAGCATATATCGCCAGTTACGCGTTTATACAGGGCCGGTGAAAGAGGTGGGTACGGTGGGTAGCACTACCCACCTGAAATTTCGAACAAAAAACAATGGAAATATTAGCATTATTCATAATAATAAGAATATTTTTATTGTAATTCGGAATAATAAATAAATTAACTTTTCTCTTCCAGCAAAGAAGCCGAGCTTAAGCATCTCATCAATGCCAATCACTCGGGTCTCTGAGATACCGGAAAATACCGATAAAGGTATTTTACTCTTTACATTCCGAACCGGCAAAAGAAGAATGCAGTAGCAAGTAGAAAGTTGGTAGCTCTGCCGGAATTGTAAATAGTAGAAGACCTTCATCGGAATTTTCCGGCAGATGTTTAAGGTCGACTCCTCTTGTAAAAAGTGAAAGTTAAATTACTAAAAGATTTCTGCATGATGAAATGAACCTTGTCACATCTCACCTTCTATATCTTCACATGAAGAAAATCACGCAAAATCTTTTGACGTAGGACTAAGTTTTTTTTCATTCAATAATATAAGATAATTTTAAGGCACACTGCTTAAGTTCTTAGATGCCAAGGGTATTTTCTAATCCTAATTAACGACTAACTTAAAACTAGAATAGTATCATTAAGTAATGTCGTATTGGGGTCGCGGATTCACGAAAATTCAACTTTCTGGTGGCGATCATCAGTGGCCGGTGAATTGAATATAGCATGAGAGTCTTCCAGATGGCGTTGGTAAATATCTATGTTGGCCGCATCATTCAGTCCGTGTGGGTCCGCGGGAAAAATCATCAGGCTACAAAGACTCGGCTGGTGGCCCGCAGCCTGGTCATCGACTGGAGCGGTTCTCCGTTGTCGGTGATGGTGATGTTACTGAAGAGAATGAAAGAGAAGTAAATATTGTGGAAAACGAGGTAAAAAGCGGATGTGGGAACAGCATGTCTAAATACGACAGAGATCTAATTAGTTGCCATCGAGATGGCGAAGAGACGGGGGAAAGGAGAACGAAAAAGTTAGTGACAAAAAAACAAAGATCTTGTTAGTTCTAATAAAGATGGTAGACAGGGACGGATCGAGAGAATTGGGCGGATGACTACGTTTTTGCTTTCTATACCGGTGTACAAATTCAAAATACTGAGAACCGTACAAACAGAGCTCAGGTTTTGAACATCTATATCTCAATCATTTTTAATTATTTTCCATATCATTACATAAACTGCATTGAAAATATTTCTACATTTCGATTGGAGTAGATGAATCTATATCTATAACATCATATTTCAGATAATTAGTGATCGAAACATCAGTTAGTAACGAAAATCTTTGTCATGGTTTCTTCTAATAAATACATACTTGTTCACGGTTTCCATTAAATTTCTGCGTTTCAATGAGTGTGTTCGCAATCGTTCAAGCACTTTATTAATTTTTCAATACCACCCTTATAGAATGATTTGTTATTGGTCTAAACATCGGCTTCCTTTGCGGCGATGACTGTCTTATTCGAGCCAAATATTTTTCTTCGGCGTGTCTTTTTCTGATCCGCAAAAGACAAGCAATCGCTGGGGGCTAGGTAATTGTGAACAAGGTGGATAAAGTAACAGATCGCAGCCCAATTCGTTTAATATTGTCTTTGTTTTCATTGACTTATGGCACGGTGCATTGTCTTGGTTAACGGTGAATAACTTTTGATGGTACTTTCCTGTTCAAGATAGTCGATGTTAATTATACCTCGAACATCTAAAAAATTTATGCCATGATTGTTCCAGCTACCTGTTACGTTTTTTAGATATCTTTCCCAGTCTGAAGGCTGGTATGACTCCGGATAAAAATAGTGGATCCATGTTTCGTCCACTGTTCCATACCAACGCATTCCATTTTATTGCGACAGACTTCCAGTTCATGTGCTAACGATCTCATACATTACGATTATCAAAACTTGCCTTATTTTTTCCGGTTGACTGCTTCATTTAGCCACGTTCAAAATCAGAATTCCACATGGTATTCCTTCTCTGGTATTGAAAAAGTGCTCGAACAGCCTTCTGATTCCACTTTCGATGCTGTTTCATATCTCACTCAATTCAGGAACTTTTCCGGATATTTGGAAAATATCATATATTTTTCCGGTTTTCAAGAAGGGAAATAAAGCTGATGTATCTAATTATCGAGGGATAGCCGCACTATGCGCTGTGTCTAAGTTACTTGAGAATATAGTTCTGGACTTCATCAAGCATAACTGCAATAACTACATTTTGGAAACACAACACGATTTTATGCCAAAACGATCAACTACAACGAACTTATTGTCTTATACATCTTTTATAATTCGATCCCTACAAGCACGCCTTCATGTTGACGCTATCTATACGGATTTCTCCGCAGCCTTCGACAAGATAAACCACCACGTTGCAGTTGCTAAACTCGAAAATCTTGGATTCAGTGGATCTTTACTCAACTGGCTTCAATCATATCTTATTGGTCGGGAAATGTTAGTGAAAATCGGTGAATGCATTACAACACCGTTTGCTGTAGGTTCAGGAGTCCCTCAAGGCAGTCACTTGGGTCCATTTTTATTCTTGCTCTACCACAATGATCTCAACTTTCTATTGAAATGCCACAAACTATCTTTCGCAGATGATTTTAAGCTATATCATCTAGTAAGATCGCCCGACGATACTATATTTTTACAGTCACAGCTTGAATCATTCGTGAAATGGTGTAACGACAATAGAATGGTCCTGAATGCCTCGAAATGTTCCGTTACGTCGTTTACTCGCAAACACTCGCTATTTAGCTACGACTATAACATTTCGCAGATTGTACTGAAACAAGAGTCTACCGTTAAAGATTTAGGTATCATTCTTGATACCAAGTTGAATTTAAAAAGTCATATCGATTATGTGATCTCTAAGGCCTCTAAGCTTTTAGGTTTCATCTTTCGCATTACTAAGAGCTTTGTCAATGTACATTGTCTTAAAGCATTATATTGTGCTCTAGTCCGCTCGACGCTTGAATATTCAGCTGTTGTCTGGTCACCATTATCAAATCGACATAGATCGGATCGAAGCTATTCAACACAAATATATTAGATTTGCCCTGCGTAACCTACCATGGAGAGATCCTACTAATCTTCCTAGTTACATAGATCGCTGTAAGCTTATTGATCTTGATCGGTTATTCGTTCGTCGGAATGTCTCCAAGGCAACTTTCGTTGCTGATTTGCTTCAATCACGTATCGATTGTCCCGAACTACTTCAATTGATTAGTCTCGACATTCATCGACGCAATCTTCGTTCCCAGCCCATTTTGAGATTACCTGTTGCAAGAACAAATTATGGTTATAATGAGCCGTTCTCCAGTATGTGCCGAACATTCAACAACTGTTCCAATGTCTTCGACTTTCATTTATCTCGAAACATGATTAAACGATTGTTTCATAGTCACCTGTCAGATTAGGATTTGTCTGGAACCGTTAATATTTTATTCTCATTCAACCCCCATTCCGTCTCTCTAACTTGAATTTTGAAACTAACTAGATTCGCTCGCCTAAATTAACCTGGTCATTATTTCGTCGTATTTTTTTTGTCTTCCACCATCTTTTTGATAACAAATTAGATCTACATGCTGATTCCAACTCCGTGTTCGTTTTCGCTCGTTTAACACCCCCTCCACCAACCCTTGTTTTCAATTTACCTAATACATTTTCTCCTCTCTTTCACCTTCTAAGTAAGAGTACTAATACTGTTATGCTTGGTGTCATCAACTAGTTATAGTGTTATAAATTTAGTTTTAACTGTTAGTTTTAATTGTAGTGTTAGGCCTAATTGTATCTGTTGGATCATTGTAATCTGTTGATACAAATCTATCTACTGTAATTCTACCCGCATTCATTGGTAGTGGTAATGCCTTGAACTGATGGTGGCTTCACACATCCATACTAGACGAATGTAAGCCGTCCATGAACGCCAGAAACATCACGCAAGTTTCTGTGCGTTGCACGAATTGATCTAGAATTGTCAAAATAATTTCTCACAATTTGCAGGCATTGTTCTGATGTGAATCTATTAATGATTACTGAACTAAACATCAGAGGTGACTTTGGCATTAAGATAATTAAAATGGCAGTCCTCTCTGTCGGAGAATTTGACACTCAAAAAAGTTTTAGTGTTCTAGTTCTAGACGCATAATTTATGTCAGTTTTAAAATTAAAATCTGGATATTATAACAGGAAAAACTGGCAACCCCAGCAGTGTTTTATCCGTGTTTCGAATATAGAACGGTAGCCAGTTTTGAATTTGACAGAAGATCTGTTCGAATAAATAAAACTAAAACGGCTTGCTGGGGATACGTTTGATCCAGTTTGACTTCCAGCTACTGAATTTGCTCTTATAATGTAATCAATATTTTTTGTCTATTTATCAATTATCAAAATGCTTTATGAACTAGTTCCTACTGAAATAGTCATAACTTGTTGTGTGCCCATTTTTTTTTTAAATTATTTGTTCACGAAAACAGATACTATTCGAAACTGTTGTGTTAGATTGTCCTTACAATAATTCTAAATCGGAACGACGAAACGCCAGTTTAGTACATTGAAAATCAAGGTAGCAATTCAATTCCCCATTATTTTCATCAAACCTGCTTCTCTGAATCGAAATTAACATTTTATTCAGTTCTTTGGAACATCACTAACTCACAAAACAGGCGACCAGCAAAACGAAACCGAGTCACCGAGTGGATGAACACATAAATTATGATAACCATAGGGGAAACAAAATGGAATAGTAAAAACAACAGGAAGAGGAGAATTATTATTCCTAATTATAATTTCAAAAGAGTCACATTCGCCGGTAAGCGCGGTAACCGAATACGCAGCCGCCATTAATCGTGATGAAGATGAACCCACAATTAATAAGACGAATCAGTGGCATAAATTATCATTTGCCACTCTACCGAATAACTGCTTCCTGCGGTTCCCGGTTTCCCCGTGCATTTTTTTTTTTGAAAATGTGAATATGAGATGAATCCCGCTGTTTTCGGCGCAGGTCGCCTCGGTTCTCGTTCGAGGAACCGCCGCGCGATTGCCGGGGCTAGAGTTCTGTATCGCTCGAACGCGAACAATGACCAAAATCAATAATAATCGAGTCTGGTACGAGAAGTTCGAACCCCTTTGTCCGGTGCGGTGACGCTTCGTGGTCGATCCGCCCCCGCAGTCCGGAGTAACCCGGAGGAGATCGGTGGCACCCTGGAGCAGCGTGTGTATAATTGGCTTTATAAATATTAGATTACCCAATAGCCCGTCTGTGGACAAGCTTGTGGACGGCCGGAATTCGGAAGACGTTCGCCAACTCCTTCTCTCTCTCTCTCTCTCGCTGCCACGAGTTCGATTGTTATTGCTGACTCCCGGTTTCATAACACTTCTTCAATAAAAATTTAGCCTGAATTTGACACTAACAAATAATTTTCGGAATTGTAATAATATTTGCGTAAGAATTTGGCATCTTGAACACTATTTTATAAAAATGTTGAAATTCAAAGAATCCGGCTTCCCCCCATTGACAAGGTTTGGTTCATTAGAAGGATAGGAGAAACCGGGAATCGGTGAGGATCGCCAGTCGAAATTGATATAAATTAGTTTACTGTAAAAGTAGCTAAATTATACTGGGAAGGGTTCGGATTTCAACCTGAATTTTCACTTGGGTCGCGCGTGAAATTTATGTCTTCGATAAAAATGAATAAAACGGCTGCACATCGCGAGATATATTATTAAAACGTCAAAAATACTCATATATCGCGGAGCCTTTCTGTTTTCCGTCCGATTCTGGAGGTATGGCGATAAAATATTGGTATGTATTTGGGCGAGGTAGGTGAAACCTGAGCCGGAAACTGTTCCACCATTCCCAGATTGGTGCTGTCCCATCTGCTGAATGGTTATTATTTTCTACTTCGCCGGTATTGTACAGGGCTGTTGGAGGAGGGGGTTGGTAAGTCGAACGAAAACAAAAAAAAATGCCACCGCACCGGTGCAAGCCATACTAAATTCTGTCCGCAATTAATGGATACGGTGGAAGCTGTGTGGTATCGCGTTTTATATTTTGCGGGTGACACTTTATGAGCCCGATTATTAAGCACTTTAGATGACATTGTCGGAGGTAGAGTATTGGAGTATTTTATTTTCATTGGCTATACACTGCCGATCTTACGTTGGAGGATTATTCGCAGTCCTACCAAATGCTATCAGGCTGTTTTTGTTTTTTGATACTACGATACTGAATGGACTCCGTGCAAAGGGTACATCTTACGAGATCGTTCCCAGATCCGATTTTCCCACCGATTCGCTTTTATTTCGCAATTTTGGCAGCAATAAATAAAATCATCGGTCCAATAATCAAACACCATAATCAACAGAGAAGAAAAAAAAACATCTACGGCTTCTAATATTGCCCGTTGAGCCCGGCTGTAAGTGGAAACAGAGCAGTTTGCGGGGGCCCCGGCGGACTGCCGAAAAAAAAAGCAATTTACAATCTAAAACCGCGTCACAGCGGGAGCTCTTTTGCACAAATCTCAATAATCATAACATAAATATTTCCCATTTATGCGCCTGCCTTCCGCGCGCCACTGCTTCAGCACCGGTGGCTCAGCTCTGCAGGCGTAGGCCGTAGCCATTTTGCGAGGGTGATGATCTTGCTTGCCGAAATATATATAAAAAAAAACTGGACCGGAAAGCAGGTTCTCTGCCATACCACCGATTTCGGCGTGTCTTCGGCGAAAAAACCACGCAAATCGGATCCGATGGCCACTGCAGTTTCTGCGCCCCATGGGTTCCTTGAAATGTGTGGCTTAGGGATGTTGACGTTTAAGCTGAACCTAGAATTGTTCAATTTCAAAATCAAATTACAATCACATTTCTGCATTTTCTAAATATCAAATGCCAAATAAAAGAAAACAAAAATTAAACACAAACATTTCCAACAGTACGATTTGAACATTCCCAAAAAAAATCAAAGTTTGATTCAATAGTTGGACCTAAGTCGGTTAAATTTGGCCCTACACGATTTCTATCGCAAGAGACTGATCACATAACACACGAGGGTTATGAATGAATCCTGTCGGTATGCAGCATAATTCCAAGAAGGTCTACAACTTCGAACACTTACCACTACCACTTACCATTGAATGGAATGGTATTTACATCATTAGACGGATCGAAGTTGGCACTGAAGTTCTCTATGGCAAACTCGAATTATTTTACTATGCCGCTAAAAGGTAATTGAAAGTCCTATGTTATTTTCGCTTGGTACCAAACCTTACCCAATTTCCACCCTAACTGCTGTCAAACTTGTAGCTAAATGTGAAACCAACACAGTTTCGTGAAAAGTGTTTGTTTGATGAAACTACCCTAGGTCAGTTTTTTCAAGCGAAAACGACATTCGATTTCGTAAATCAAACTTCAACATAAAGTAGGGTTCCCTATTTCATCTGAGCTCCTATTTCCATCTTATCCCTTCATCTCATAACTTTGAACAAACTATGAAATGTTTTAAGATGTTTATTTAAGTTTTGTCACACTTTCCCATTAAAAAAAAAAGTTAAAATCCTTCAGCGATCGTTTTCTGCATTTGAAATAAACTCATTTTTCAATTTAGGAAACATTTTCGTCTCAACTTTTACAGGTCGTCATGCTTCTAAAGATTTACTAATCGATTCGTCTCAATATATGATCACATAATTGCACCACTATTGAATTATGACTTCATAACTAGGGTAAGGGCTCCCTATTCAATCTCAGCTCCAATTTCCATTTCATTCCTTCACCTCATAACTTTGAACATTTATCATATCTTTAAACGAACCTGAACGAAACTGTGGAACGTTTTAAGGTCATCGTCCAAGTACCATGCCCACGGGTGGTTTTAGGAAATTTTCGATGGAAATTTTGAAAAATTTGCCAAAACCAAAAACATACAGACCTTTGAAATACTTTTATCTATCTACAGGGTGAAAATGGCTGGAAAATTCGGAGGATTTTCCGAGTCTTATAAAAAATAGCTCTGAAAATTAGGTGTTTTTTTGTGATTTTCCAGGTAAAAAATAGATTTATTCTAGGTCTTGCCTCACTTTCTATTTGAAAAAAATAGTTTAAAAACCTTCAACGATCGCTTTTTTCATTTAAAATAAACTCACTGTTTGATTTAGGAACCACTTTCGTCTGAAGTTTTACAATTCATCATGTTTCTGAATATTTACTAATCGGCTCGTCCTCAAGCATGATCACTATTTCACATAATTACACCACTATTCAATGTTGGATAACTTTATAATTAGTAATGTTCACTTTCCACTTGTTTAATCAACGATTGAATACTTGTATTTTTTGGTATCCGTGACATTATTTTAATTATATCATCGATATTTATATATAAATAAAACTGTTTCGGATTCTAATATCACAGGGTTAACAACGTCATCCAGCAAAACAAATCAGTGTCCAAAACGACTGCCATGGCAATATTGGATATTGAAAAGGCATTCGATAATGTGTGGCACGATGGACTGGTGTTCAAACTGCATCGGTATAATTTTCCCATGTATCTTATTAAAATTATCAAAAATTATCTTGCAGATAGAGCATTCCAGGTTTCTCTGAATAATGCACTTTCAGAAAGATTTACTATTCCTGCTGGTGTACCCCAGGGAAGTATCCTAGGTCCCATTCTATACAACATTTTCACATCAGACATCCCACCTCTTCCAGGTGGTGGTGTTCTGTCACAATTTGCTGATGATACTGCCATTCTTTACAAAGGTCGTGTCATTAATGCTCTGAAGAATAAACTACAGACAGGTCTGGACGCTTTAACGGAATATTTTACAAGCTGGAAAATTGTGATCAATGCAGCAAAAACTCAGGTCATCTTGTTTCCACATTCAAGATCTCCAAAACTTGTTCCATCAGACGAATGCCGAATACGATTCGGTGATGAGGTCATTCAATGGTCCGATGAAGTTATCTATCTAGGACTCACCTTTGACAGACATCTGATATTCAGGTCACATGTTGTCAAAATCGTTCAAAAATGTAGCATACTCATTAGGTCTCTGTATCCGCTGATTTGTAGAACATCTAAACTATGCCTGAAGAATCAGATGGCTGTCTATAAACAAATCATCTACCCCGCAATTGAATACGCAGTCCCTGTTTGGCGGGGTTGTGCACGAACACACAAACTTAGGCTTCAACGCATTCAAAGTAAGATCTTAAAGATGATTCTAAATCTACCCCCTTGGACAAGGACTAGTGAAGTACATGAGATTGCCTCACTGGATATACTAGAACAAAAATTCGAACAATTCTGCACGAAATTTGAAGAGAGGTGCTCAATCTCTGAAATACAAATAATCCAAAATTTGTACGTATTAGGTTAGGGATAGTTATAAGTAGGTAGACATTTTATAAATAATTAAAATAAATATTATGATTAAACATTAGTATGTAAAACAAGAGTAACTAAAACACCTAATATTAATAACGAATCGTATGAACAACAAAGATGAAAGGCCAATGGGTCAAAACACTTGTACTGTAAAATGTTGATGTAATACACAAAAATAAGATTAATAAACAGATATTTATGCAAAAATTCTAATATCACCAAATAGAGCGTGTTAAATACCAATCAAATAGCCATTGTGGCAAATCTAGTAGCACTGGTTTTTTTCCACTATACGTCACCATAACACTGTTAAATGTGTGTGTTTCATCGACTGTGCACAGAGATACCGGAGATACCAGATATATTCATAGAAAATATGTATCTGCTCTATTTGTTTTCACTCATAAAATGAATCAAATCAATCGTAGCAGTCTGTACTCTAGAACGGACGGAAAAAATTTTCGCTTGTCATTTTTCCGTTTTAATTACAGACAATTGAAAATTAGTTTTCCATCCTAATTATTTGAATTAGTGAACAATTTCAATAACCAAATAGACTTGTTATAAGTTATAAGTTAGTGAAAACGGTGTTAGTCGGTGTGTGCTTTTTCCTCACGGAGGTTTTTTGCACAATATCAAAGCAGTGATTCACCGGTCTACGAAGGTTAGACCTTGGTGGATGCTCTTGTTTTAGGATTATAAGCTAAGTATTATTTTCTTCAATCCCTTTCGTCTTTCAATTTACTATAATATTTTGTCCCCAAACGATCCTTTTCCGTATCTGCACGGATACAATTCCGTGACATGGTAAATCGTCTTGAAATTGACCCCCCTCATCCCGATATTGAAATGGAAACTGCTTCCAAAAACATCAAGACTCGAATTAAAAACTATCCTGATGGACTCGCACTTCCGGCCGGGCCATATGCGGCCTATTTCCGGACCAAGTCAAACGAAAAAAAATTGAATATTCTAAAAATATCGCGAGACCTGACTTCGCGATACAATACCATAAAAAGTATTGATAGAATACGGCCAGACAAGCTCAGGGTATTGTTTACCAGCTCAAAACAGGCTAATGAGCTTGTTCAAAAGGATCCTTTTACGCTGGAGTACCGCGTCTACGTGCCAGCTCGCGAAGTAGAAATCGACGGTGTGGTCACCGATCAGAGTTTGACTTGCGAGGACATTCTTAAGTACGGGGAGGGTTGTTTTAAGGGCCCCTCACTTAAGAACGTCAAGATACTGGAGTGCAAGCGATTGCATTCAGTATCGATCGCAGGGGATGGAACAAAGTCTTATCCCCAATCAAACTCTTATCGTGTGACCTTCGCCGGATCGGCTTTGCCTAATTACATCCTCTTGGACCGGGTTCGTCTGCCTATTCGCCTTTTTGTATCTCGTGTAATGAATTGCACCAATTGCCAACAGCTTGGGCATACAGCTACCCATTGCAGCAATAAGCCACGTTGTGCTAACTGTGGAGAGGCTCATGCGGATGGCTCTTGCGGTAAAAATGCTGAAAAGTGTCTCTACTGTAAGGAGGGTTCGCATGATCTAATGGCATGTCCCACATACAAACTGCGCGGAGATAGGATGAAGCATTCTCTGAAAGAACACTCCAAGCGTTCATTTGCAGATATGCTTAAAAGTGCCACCCCTCCTAAACTGACAACGAACCCATATGCCTGCTTGTCAACTGACGAGAGCGAATCTGACGACCCTTTAGAAGGTCCATCTTCGGCGGTCCCTCATAGCTGTAGAAAAAGAATAAACAAATCCTCTCATAAGCTCCCTAGTAAGGGTTCGAAGATGTCTTCCAAAGGGCTTCGGAAAGTTACAGCTAACGGGAATCGTGACAAACTACCGAAGCACAAAGCTCCTGGTCTCGGAAAACTCTGATCTTGTGGACTGGATTTTTACAACTTTCAATATTTCTGAACCTCTTAAAAGCATTTTAATTGCTTTCATGCCAACAGTAAAAACATATTTGAAGCAGTTGACTGCAAATTGGCCCCTTCTCTCAGCGATTGTATCCTTCGATGGCTAAATCATCCATCGAGGTCACGGATCTAATCACTGTTTTACAGTGGAATTGCAGAAGTATCATTCCAAAAATAGATTCTTTTAAATTTCTAGTAAATAATCTGAAATGTGACGCATTTGCATTGTGCGAAACTTGACTAACTTCTGAAATACCCTTAAACTCCCACGATTTTAATATTATTCGCCTGGATCGAGATGATCCCTACGGAGGAGTACTTTTAGGGATCAAAAAGTGCTATTCTTTTTATCGAATTAACATCCCCTCGATTCCAGATATTGAAGTTGTCGCATGTCATGTTACAATCAAATGTAAGGACCTTTGTATTGCTTCCATCTACATTCCTCATAGAGCCTTGGTTGGGCATCGGCGGCTCAATGATATCATAGAGCTCCTTCCCGCACCGACGTTGGTTTTAGGCGACTTTAACACACACGGTACGGGATGGGGCTGTCTTCACGACGATAACAGATCAGCTATGATCCATGATATTTGCGACAACTTCAATATGACAATCTTGAATACGGGAGAAATGACACGGATCCCTGCACCACCAGCAAGACCAAGTGCGCTGGATTTATCCCTTTGCTCGACATCGCTACGGTTGGATTGCACGTGAGAGGTAATTCCTGATCCCCACGGTAGCGATCATCTACCGATCGTAATATCAATCGCCTACGGATTAAGACCATCGGAGACAATCAATGTTTCGTATGACCTCATACGAAATATTGATTGGAATGACTACGCAAGTTCAATATCTGAGAAACTAGAAACAACACAAGAACTTCCTCCGGAGGAAGAGTATACGTTTTTGGCTAGCTTTGTTCTCGACTCCGCGATTCAAGCTCAGACGAAACGTGTACCCGGCGCGAAAACTAACATCCGTTCTCCCAATCCGTGGTGGGACAAAGAGTGCTTATCACTGAACGCGGAAAGAACCTCCGCGTTCAAACAGTTTAGAACCAATGGAACACCTGATAGTTATTGTAATTACGCAACCATAAACAAGCAAATGAAGAACTTAATTAAAGCAAAAAAACGCGGTTACTGGCGCCGGTTTGTTAACGGATTAACAAAAGAAACATCGATGAGCACTCTTTGGAACACAGCTCGACGAAAGCGCAACAAAAACACCAGGAACGAAAGCGAGGAATATTCTAACCGCTGGATATTCGATTTCGCTGAAAAAGTATGTCCAGATTCTGTTCCGAAACAAACGATTATACGCGTCGCCTCATCAAACAGAAACGAAACACCTTTTTCAATGGTAGAGTTCTCACTTGCGCTTTTGTCGTGTAACAATAAAGCTCCGGGGTTAGACAAAATCAAATTCAATTTGTTGAAAAATTTACCTGACTCTGCCAAAAGACGCTTATTGAATTTATTCAATAGGCTTCTTGAGGATAATATTGTCTCACAGGACTGGAGACAAGTACGAGTTATTGCCATTCAAAAACCAGGGAAACCAGCCTCCAATCACAATTCGTATCGGCCGATTGTTATGCTTTCCTGTATCCGAAAATTGTTCGAAAAAATGATTCTGTTTCGTCTAGACAATTGGGTCGAGACTAATGGCTTACTTTCAGATACACAATTTGGTTTCCGCAGAGGCAAAGGAACGAACGATTGTTTGGCGTTGCTCTCAACCGAAATTAAAATGGCATTTGCTCGTAAGGAACAAATGGCGTCAGTTTTTTAGACATAAAGGGGGCTTTTGACTCAGTTTCCATAAACATCCTATCTGAGAAGTTGCATCAGCATGGTCTTTGATCAATTTTGAATTACTTTTTGTATAATCTATTGTCCGAAAAACACATGTATTTCGCGCATGGTGATTTGTCGACAATACGATTCAGTTACATGGGTCTTCCTCAGGGCTCATGCTTAAGCCCCCTTTTATACAATTTTTACGTAAACAGTATTGATGAATGTATCAACACATCTTGCACGCTAAGACAACTTGCCGACGACAGCGTTGTGTCTATTATAGGACCCAAAGCTGCCGATCTCCAAGGACCATTGCAAGATATATCTCGGGGTCTGATTCGACGCCAAAGGCCGGAACTTGGTGGGGTACCCACCCAGGAGACCTGATCAGGCTGTACCAAACAACGATATTGTCCGTAATGGAATATGGATGCTTCTTCTTCCGATCCGCTGCGAACACCCATTTCATTAAACTGGAAAGAATTCAGTATCGTTGTTTACGTATTGCCTTGGGTTGCATGCAATCGACTCATACGATGAGTCTCGAAGTGCTCGCGGGCGTCTTACCGTTGAAAAACCGATTCTGGGATCTCTCATATCGATTGCTAATCCGATGCGACATCTTGAATCCGATGGTGATTGAAAACTTCGAAAGGATTGTCGAGCTCAATTTTCAGACCCGTTTTATGTCCTTGTATTTTGATTACATGGCTCAGAATATCAATCCTTCTTCGTTTGTTTCCAACCGGGCTCATTGCTTGGATACTTCTGATTCTACTGTGTTTTTCGACACATCCATGAGAGAAGAGATTCGTGGAATTCCGGATCACGTACGCCCTCGAGTGGCCCCTAATATCCTTCATAATAAATTTAGAATTTAGTCAACTGTTAAAAGGAGTTTTACACTGACGGATCAAACATCAACGAGTCCACAGGCTTCGGCATCTTCAATCAGAACATCAGCGCTTCGTACAAACTCAGTGATCCGGCTTCAGTCTACTTCGCAGAATTTGTTGCTATTCAGTACACCCTCGAGATCATTGAAAACTTACCCAAAGACCATTACTTCATTATCACGGATAGTTTAAGTTCAATAGAAGCTCTCCGTTCAATGAAGCCAGGAAAGTATCCCCCATATTTTCTGGGAAAAATACGAGAACACTTGAGAACTTTATCTGGTCGGTCTTATTTAATATCCTTAGTCTGGGTCCCATCACATTGTTCCATTCCAGGCAATGAACAGACAGACTTATTGGCTAAGGTGGGTGCATTAGAAGGTGAAATTTATGAAAGACCAACTTCATGGAGCAATGACGAACTGGGACGATGGCTATACTTAATTGTTCCCAAAATATCGATGAAACCTTGGTTCAGGGGGATGAACGTGAGTCGCGATTTCATTCGTGTTATGTCGCGGCTCATGTCAAATCACTACACTTTCAACGCACATCTCCGGCGTGTTGGGCTCGCGGCGACGGTTATCAGGACATCGAGCATGTCGTGTGGTTGTGCGTAGAGTATCGTGACGCCAGGTCGAAGTTACTGGAATCCCTTAGGGCTCGAGGTAGACCGCCTGAGGTTCCGATTCGGGATGTGTTGGCGAGTCGGGATTGTTTATATATGCTTCTTATATACCAGTACCTCAAACACATTGATATACATGTGTAATGTGTTATTCCTCGCTCAAAAAGTATGAACTCCACCTACAGGTTCGACACTAACATCCACATGATTCTCTCGATCCCCATCCCGTTCCACCATCTTCATTGGAACTAACAAGATCTTTTTTTGTCACTAACTTTTTCGTTCCCCCTTCCCTGTCTCTTCACCATCTCGATGACAACTAATTAGATCTTTATCGTTTTCATTCATTTTGTTCCCACATCCCCTTTTTACCCCGTTTTCATAATATTTACTTTTTTTTCATTCTCTTCCGCAACATCACCATCATCGTCCACGGAAGACCGCTCCAGTCGAAAACCAGCATGCGGGCAACCCGCCGGGCCTTCGTAGCCTGGGGGTGTTTCCCGCGGACCCACACGGACCGAAGGATGCGGCCAACATCGATATTCGCCAACGCTATATGGAAGACTCATGCAACACTCATTTCATCGACCACTGCCGATCGCCAGCTGAAAGCTGGATTTACGAGAACCCAAGATAACATAGTCTAATGATACTATTCTAGTTTTAAGTTAGTCGTTAATTAAGATTAGAAAATACCCTTGGCATCTTAGAGCTTAAACAGTGTGCCTAAAATTATATTACATTATGGAATAAAAAAAAATACTATTTGCTTTATTAAAAATTGTATTATTATGTTTCACGAGCAGGTTTTAAGGGCTGAGGCCAGTGTGTTTTATTGTGATTTAGAGGACTATTTTCACGCTTCAAATCTCAGAAACGGTGACGAATATCAAAAAACCCAACTGACAATCTCTTAGAAAATTAGTTTAGATTATTCTGTGAAAATTTCAGAATGATTGTTTGACTTTAGCGATCGGGAAAGTCTTTTTTCTGAAGGAAGAATTGCATAGCTGAAAGCGGCAAATTTCAACTTGTTCATTGAATATCTCACCTTCAAAAGCATGGATCAAAAATCTATCCTGACAATGTCTAGATAATTTAATTAAAATGCGATTAGTGCATAAAAACATATATGATGTCGCGATGAAAATACACTTCATTTTTGTGGAGGTAAGTCAATTTCTATGTCGGCACCATTTTAGTTTCCTGGTAACGTAACGAAACATGAGAGAAAAAAAGCTGCCAAACAAGCGGCAGCTTTCTTGGATTTCATGTGATGTAGTCAAACTTGTAACGGAAAATATCAAAACTTTCTTGGCCACCCGGCCACATCGAGAGTCATTTTGCACATTTGCGAGAGAGCATGAAGAGAAATGTAATACGCACAGCGAGCCACGTGGTTGTACGCGACCTACTGGCCTCAGCCCTTAAGTATTGAATTACGCTAGGTCTTGAATAATTTTACATTTTTCTACGGGTTGGTTTCCTAAATATATTTAAATAGAAGGAGACATGGTTTTTCTACTAAACGATATTGAACAACATTTCTTAACGTTTAGTTGGATTAAGCTTATGTTACACAAAATATTGAATACGCTAATTCCATATTGGAATATAGCATTTTCTATTTCCATCAAGAGCTTCAAGGGCCTAAATGTGAACCTTGCGGAACGCCTGAAGTGATATTTATTGATTTGGAGTATTTGTTTCGATAGAGTACAGTAGTTTGTTTACGTTTTGTAAGATATGATTCAAGCCATTCCATACTATTAAATTTTGAATAGTAATAATGATTTGTCAATTCTGTCGAAAGTTTTTGCTGAAGTCAGTATATAGAGTTTCGAAGATTAGATCAAGCGCTGGCAAAAGTGTGTTGCAGTCGATGGGGAGGACTTTGAAGGGGACAGTATCGAAAGTTTGATGAATAATCTTGTATTATTAATTTTCTGAATGAATTTCGTTAACTTTTTGATCAGTGTAGTATTGTACAATATACAACTTTGTCGGACAGACATGAGCTGCCACACTTCGTTTCGTTTCACCGAGTCGTACGCAGCTTTGAAATTTACAAACAGATGATGTTTATAGACCGTAAGTTGTACTCCCAAAACTTATCAAGAATTTGTCGCAAGGTGAACGTCTGTTTTTTTTCTGTTTTAGTACCAAATCTTTCATTCGGAAATGAGGACAACAATGAGTGATGCTGATATTTTTCATAAAATCACTTAAAACTTCTCCGGGCAACACCGGATTAGTAATAATAAATAACAAGGCGTCCTTCCACGAACTATGTTACTATGTACGGTTTTAATGTTTGTGATCTGCAAATCGTTCCTACAATAACTCGATTTACTTTTTCCAGGTAATTTGAAAAAATTTCAATGACTTTGGAACTATCGGTACCTTAGAAATAGTTTAGGTTTTTACCCAGCTAGAATCTTCTTAAAATTTTATTTTCCGCATACTTCTAGTCCTGATCGTGTCGATATCTTCCTCGCATCTATTTCTATTATGAATTCAATCAACAACATATAAAACTACCATTCCCTCTGACTGCCACACGCATTAACTGGATCGATATGCATTCGATGTTGTTCGAAAACTATTCCCTCGCGTACATTGTAAATAACATTCCCACGTCACTTCGTCGTGTACAATCAAGTAACGATCGTCATTCTATCGTGATTCGGAGACCGCCCCTGGAGCGGCGAACAGCTTCGATCAAAAGCGGTGACCGCCATCGCCGAGAGTCATCATCTGATGGCCAGTGTCAGTGGGAAATTTTTCGTAGGTTCTCGCAATAAAAACCCCGGCGGCCGCGCTGCAGCTCGGGGGCGGGGGAACTCTATGGATTATTCGGATCTGGAACAGGCGACCTTACAGCATGTTATGTAGACCGACCGAAAGTCCGAACCCGGTTCTGGCCACTCTGCGATCCACTCTGCTCCCCAAATGTTTTCGTTTCTTTATTATCGTTTATATTGCGGCACATTATCACAATCAATAAATTTTATATTAATATGAATCCTCAGCGGGTGGACTCAATTCTGGCGACGATCGCTGCTTGTTTTGGCGCAACGCGCTGCCCAACGAGTGTGCTTTGTCCTTTCGGATTTTTCGGGTCCCCCTCCGGTCCACATGGTAACATTTGTGATCAATAGGAATCTTGTTAGTCGCTTTCATCGCTGCTGGGAAGTTGGTCGGAGAACATGTTTTTTCTCTTCGGCGAAGTGCCGATTTGAGGATGACGCTGGGTACAGGGAATAAACATAATATAAAGCAGTGAACATGTAGAGTGATTTCGTTTGTTCTTTTTCTCTGTTTTTATTTCATCCCCAGAATGACATGGCTAGCTTGGGGATGACCTAACGAAAGTTACGCAATTGACGCGTCTTCTCAGCTTGATTGGATGTGATAGAATAGCCTTGGCTTGCGTTACTCCAAACAGCAAAGTTGAATAAAATTCCATTTAATATATGAAGGATGCTTCCATTGAGTACGAAGCCTTTATTCTACCAACTAAATAAATTTATTCACTTTGCATGCCGGATATGCTAAACAGCAAATGTTTTAAAAATCCTATGCTTGCACAAATACTTTGTATCGATTATAAAAACACATCATATATGGAACATTTCGCCACCTAAAAGTAACAGAAAACGCGGGAGGAAGATGCTCTAATTTCAATTCGTATTTTGTACATAGGGTTACCACTTCGGGAAGAAAATCCTGAAATTGAAGTGAGTTATTCATATAACTTTACGCCTTATCAAATCACGCATTACTCCAGTTCTTATACCTTTTGCTGGAAACGTAACTGAGAACTAATTCTACCTTATTATACACCGCTTTTGTTTGGAGTGTATGCATCTAACAATGGATCTAATTACCGAAACCTCAACGATGCGTGGGAAATGCGCATTGTTTTATCTAAGCGAGCTTATATTTTGTTTACAATGTTTTAGCCGAACGGAAGCTTTATATAATTTACTTCAATTAAAATTGCAAATAAAACGTGGGTTGTTATGTATTTAGCCTTGGTAACATTAAATGATGATGCCCGGGGAATCTGACGTTTACATCATAAAGTTATACATTTTTAACCATTACCATCTTTAGGACATTCTGCCATTTGAGCGCTATTCGTTTTGTTTACAGTGAGTTGAAAATTTTACCTCAGCACAACCATGAATCGTGAACATTTTCGGTAATGATTTATTTCGATTTTCGTCGTGGATCCTATGCGACTTTAGAAAACTGCTATAATGAATTCAATCGTGGTCGTAGTTTGCTTGCCGATGAATTCAAAGAAGGCCGTCCAAAATCAGTTGTTTTGCCAGAAAACATCGAAGCTGTGAAAAATCTGATAACGAAAGATCGCCATGTGAGGTACCGTAAAATGAAGGCAGCCTTAGGCATTAGTGTGAAAAGCTTGTATGTGATTTTGCATGAACATTTAGTCGTGAAAATAGTTTGTTGACGTTTGATCCCATATAATTTGACATTCGCTCCAAAAAAGACTCGTGTCGTAGTGCAAAGAAATACTCAACAAATTCAATTGTGGTGCTTCAGCTTTGGCGTATAACATCTACACAGGTGACGGAATATGGATTTACTCATATGAACCTGAAACTAAACAGCAGTCGACTGTATGGGTGTTCCAAGAAGAACCAAATCCACCAAAAGATGCTCGCGCTCGAAGCGCTTCAAAGAAAATGGTGACTTGTTTCTTCGGTATAAACGGACATATCGCTACCGTTGCTTTAGATGAACGTAAGACCGTCAATTCTGATTGGTATACCAACATTTGTTTGCCAGAAGTTCTTCGTCTAATAAGGAAAACAAACGCAAGATGCAAAATCATTCATCATTACGATAATGCAAGCTCTCACACATAGTCTCAAACAACCGAATATTTGAGCACACAAAACATCGAATTGATTGGCCACCCGCCGTATTGTCCTGACTTGGCTCCTAACGACTTCTATTTGTTTCCTTCCGAAAAGAATAAGCTGCGTAAAGAGCGATTCAATACTCCTGACGAAACTGTTGAAGCGTTCAAAAACCATGTTTTGGGGGTACTTCAAGAAGAATGGAAAAAATGTTATGAAAATTGGTTCAAGCGTATGCAAAAGTGTATAAATCATCTATTTTGAAAAACCATAAAACCATTTCCGATCAAATTTTTAGGCTAAATACATAAGTAGCAACCCTCGTTTTTACACACTTACTGTGACCAAAATTGATCAAAAATCCTATCACAAAACATTATATAACAATGATATCTTATTTAACTAGTATGAAAAAGTAACAGAAATGTTGAATTTCGCTAAATTCGTTTGTTTTTGAATAATTGGTGATATTAATTTGAATTGTTTTCATTGAAATAGAGGCATGAAAGGAAAGCAAAACAACTGGAATTAAAACAGAGACCTTGCCTCTATAATCAATATTCAAAATAAAAAAAATTTCATTGAATTTATTGTTAGTGGGTATTGGAAATGGAACAAATTTCTTAAATTGTTCATCCAAATTTCATCCAATCCGACGACACAAAAAAGTGCGACATTTTTGAAGCAGATTGTAAAACTATTCTAACTTGTAGAGCTGGTTATTTAATGGCCCCACAAATTTACTGCAATTATGACAGACTCCCGATGCCGGTTTCGGAAACAGTTATCCAAAATGTCCAATTTGAAACTTTCACCGATTTTTCGGGAAATAGTAATGAGAAATACATTACTAGGCGAATTAGAATAGGTTTTTTCATAAGTAACCATGCGATGAGTAGCAAGTTCTTTAAATAGACTGAGGAGAAAATATCCACAAAATTTTCTCTCAAATTATGATACAAAACGATATTTTATTCTAACTAAAAATTGCTCCTTTATTGTACGAGGTTAAACTTGAGCATAATGAAAACAGGATAAAATTTAAGTTATTCCTTCACGAATTTTTGATCGAACTTTTGATCGAACGCTCTTTATCAAGTTCCGGACAAGTGATGCATCGCATTTATTGGACGCCAAAGCCCAAATTTTTTTGAACTCCTGCATGTTCCCAGCTGTCTTACCAGTCTTCTTGAAGACCCTCTTCACAATTGCCAGTAACGTTCAATGGGTCGCAGTTGAGGGCAATTTGGTGGACTGATATTTTTCTCAACGAAATGAATACCCTTTTCCGCAAGCCAATTGAGAGTGGTTTTGGCATAGTGAGCCGACGCTAAATCCAGCCAAAACAGTGGAGGTGTACAATTCTTCTTATATAAAGACAGCAATCTCTTATGGAGACACTCTAATCGATAGATTTCTGCATTTATAGTTCCGGTAGTGTAAAACATGGTTGATTTCAAACCACAGCAACATATTACTTGCGATACCAGTACCTTTCGACCGAATTTCTCCACTTGAATCAACCTGTCCGCATCGCTCACATCCTCACCAACGACGACAGTAAAGTATTGTGGATCTGGAAGGTTTTTTTAGTCCTCCTTTACATAAGTCCCATCGTCCATCAAAACGCATGCATCCAGACACTGCAAAAGACGCGAATACAATTTCCGGGCCCTTGTTGCTGCTCGCTTCTTCTGTTCTACACTTTGTTTCGAGATTTTCTGCTTCTTGTAGGTCTTCCGGTGATTTCGCCTCTTGATACGCTGGATCATTCCGACACTCGTTCCTGCTTTTTTGGTCAAATCACGTGTTGACATTGATTTGTTCTTCATGATTAGAAATATCACTTTCTGGTCCAATATCGGGTTGGAAGAACCGGGTTTTCTGTCTCTTCCTGGTAGCTCACACAAATAATAGTGTTCCCCAAACTTATTAATGATGGTTTTAACACTGGCATGATGAATTCCAAACCGCTTCACCAATTTTCGCATAGTAATGCCCTTCTCACTTAGCCATGTGTCCAGAACCTTAATTCTCACTTCCTTTTCAATACGCGACATTTTGAAAACACAGAGTTTCAGCCGCACAAACAAGTAAACAAACGAAAGCTGACAGCCAAACGCACAGCTTGCTATGATCTGAGCATAAAAAACCATCACAAATACATGCGTACAACACAAATATATGTGGATAGCTTATTTTCAATACACTCCTTAATACATTACACTAGTTTGTAGCTCAAGATAGTCTATGACCGAATAAACTCATATCAGATTTCTTTATAATCAAGCTCAAATTAACAGAACTAATAGTCCGATAAAACCTATCCAAGTTTGACTTCCGGTTCTAGTATTGCAAGGTGAATCACCTTAGGTGATATGTTTTCAAAATTTCAAACCGTCATAGAAAATCGTACAATCGTGTCTTCTTAGTTATGTTAAAATCTGTCCCAATTTATGGGTCTTGTTGGTTTATATGTTGGTTATACAAGACTTATCTCAAATCGTCATTTAAATCAAAAGTGCAGAAAATTTTGGAAATTCTTTTCAATTCACCTTAAAAGTGTTTCAATTTGTAGTTCATATTATCGGATGGTTGAATAAGGTGGTGGTGAGCTCACTTCGTCCGCGTCCCTTGTTCCCATTTTTTTCAGAAAGCAGCTCGTCGCCAAGGCTGTCATATCATTTTTCTTCAATTCATATATCATCGGAAACCTAAATTGTGTTGCAATTTCATCATCAACTGCAAATTTTAAGTTGTATGTACGTGAAAGTGATGGCATTGTAAGGGAAAGCGTATCCACCGGGTGACACCAATCAAGCCCACACATTTTGTTACTAAACAGTATATGTTGATACTTACTTTAGTGTTTGTATGATCTACTAGGGATCTTTTCAATGGATTGAAAATATGCAAAGGAATAACGAATTAGTTAGTCTAAGCAAACTATGGATTATGTGGTGTATCGAGCTGATTTAAATCGCATTCATTTTTCATTGAAAGATAATTTCGCTAAAAATTTAAGTTACTACTGTGCGCAAAAAATAGTAAGACTCTGCTCAAAATTACAACATTCTTTATTTATTCTTCCAAATCTATTTTCGGAATAGCCTTCAATGCGCGTTTGACGTTTTCAATTGACTCCAAACGGTTTACTCGGAACGGTCATTTGAGTTTGCTGATTAGCCAGAAGTCACACGGAGTTAAATCAGGCTACTACGGTGGTTGCGGAACGATATTGGTAGAATTTTCGGCGTAAAAATGCAGTATGCTACGGTGCATTATCGTGGTGCAAAAAACCAAGAGTTGTTGGCCCATAATTCCAGCTTTTTTCTACACTCAAATAGTATTTCTTGTTGACAGTTTGGCCGGTCGGAAGGAATTCGGAGTGCACCACACCTCGATAATCAAAGAAAACAGTCAACATTACCTTGATTTTTGACATGCTTTGACGTAACGTATTCTCGCCCCTCTTTGAACAAATTATACCACTATCGAGCACTTGCCTGTGACATACAATTATCACCGAAGCACTTTTGCAACATCCTTAACGTTTCGGCACCAGAAATTGGATTCCGCTAAGAAAATTCAATGAAGCTTCTTTGTTGAATAACTTTACTCATTGTATAAATCGCCGATTGCTTTCTTAATGACGTATACTAAACACTAATGAATATTTTGACATGACACTTGACACAGATGTCATTTACAGTCATACCAACCTAGAAAAAGAATATTTCGACGAATAGGGTTTCCGCGCGAAATATAATTCAAAATTCTTCCCAAATACAAATTATAATACGGAATGCTTCGACAAATTTTCAAGGACACATTTTGCAACGTGCGGTACATTGTCATGACACACTATCAAAGTGACAATGTACTTTAACGAATTTTATATAGAACTAGCAACGCTGAAGGGTAGGAACAAGTTCACCATAGTTACTGTTTATTATAGTGAAAAATAAACTTGAACTATGTTGTTGTGTATGAGATATTTTTGAGAATTTTAATTACATGCATTCTTATTATTAACGTTCTGTTACTTGCAGGGTTTAACAGTTTATTTACCTACAGATCAGTTGTGGAGAGCACTTTTGGAAACACACTGAAATGTTTCTTAAGAAAAACTACCATGGGAACCGACAAATGCAAAATTGATTTCCTAGCACAGATTAATCAGACGCTAGCAATGTTCCTAAAACGGGCAGAATGGTTCTGTAATTCTCAAGCGAATCATTGTCTCCAATAATATCCACTTCCGCTTTGAAACCAATTTAGATGCCAAGTGCCTATTGATTTTTCTGCAAGTGACTATTACAATAATCTCAAAACGTACACATTTCTTAGATTAGCACTTTATTTATCCGTAGTTAGCAGTTCAATGGAAATCGTTTCGAATGCTAGGCTGACTCACGGATTCGTTATTCCTCGCCGGCAGACCAACGGAATCGGTCTCCAAAGTGATGTGGAATGTTCTCAATCCAACTGCATGTTCCACTGCCTAGTCCGTTGGGGTTGCCGCTAGTTCAACATTTGGTTGCGATCGCTATAGTGAAGGCTATTCTTGAAAGTGTAACAGGATATGATCAGTTGGAAATGGCTGATTGATATATATATGCGAATGAGGTAACGAAAATTGGTATATATTTGTATTTGGTCTTACTACTTTTTGCCCACAATAGTATATAAGATCATTTCATGCAGTTTCATTCTTCATGCTGTCACAATTGCAGGAGTTTCTCTTTCCCTAATATCGATTACCAGATTTTTAATGTTTCGAGTTTGGCTGTCTCTTGTACTGAACTATCCTTTCGTTCAACATACTTTATGTTTTCGAGAAAACTCTTCCTTATTCATTTCTGTAAACTTCTAATAGCACTTCTATTTGATAAAATTAGTTTTCTTTTTTCGTATTATTTCTAATCTTTAGGACTACAATTTGAATGATGAAAATAATCTCTCGTGAAGATCCATCAATATTACAATATTAGTAATGGAGACAAATGTGCCTCACTGCTTTTGTGATATGTTGAATAAATGAAAGGATAATTTCAACCTACTGCAAGAAAAACTAACGATTTTTTCCGATAGCCGACTTTCCTGCATAAAATTATTTGAGTATATTGGTTTGAAAGCGGGTTTTAGAGTAGTTTGTCATCAAGCTATACGTTCATTTTTTTGTTATTTACCTAAAGACTAAAGTTATTTAGTTATTTATGTAGAAAAAAGGTGGAAAATTTGTTAAATGAATGATGTGACAAATCTCCTGACAGCCGGCTGTCTTGAGTGTTAGGAATTCCCAAAGTTTATCGTTTCGTGCACCATACTTTCTATTGAGATCGTATTGTTTACCAAGACATATCCCAGACCTTCTCTCATTCCTACAAATACCTCTCCTATCCTGTTATATTCATGGAGAAGCAGTGGTACTCGCGGTCTCCAGCAAAAACGAGTATCGGACAGACATTCCTTCCCTTCCTCAGTAGCCCGGCTTCTAATGATGGCCGGCGCCGCTATAGACCATTCAATGAAAAGTCTTGTGTGAGTTAGTGTGCGCAGCGAAAATCATTTGCTTCTCCCAAGAACTAATTTTTGGTTTATTGTGCATTTTTACTTATACAGTCTATCACGAAATGCAGCTACGGGCGATCTACTCCAGCTCAGAAGTTTAGCTCAGTTCATATTATCGGATGGTTTAATGATCTGAATTTCATTATACCGGGATACCGAATATAGTGTTCAAAATCATTTGATGGTATCCGTCGATATCCAACGATTTACATGGATACTATAAGCTTTGACCCAAGGCCACGTTTGAAGGAACGGTTTTCTTCAAGCTCATACATAGTACAAGTATACGATTTAATTCACCATTTTGTTCCGATGAAAAGAATCTTCCTGAATTTGTTCCGATGAAAAGAATCTTCTGAAAGAATGAATATCATGGTTGTGAAACTTGCGGCTTTTGTTGCGTATGACCTCCCTCCGAGTACTAAAAACTGTACTTTTGTGTATATTTTTTTTACAGCATAGGTAATAATTGATTCAATTTTCTGAAAAAATTATGTTATGTGTGTAATGTTTACATGTGCAAA
Organism: Malaya genurostris; assembly: GCF_030247185.1. Taxonomy (NCBI): domain Eukaryota; kingdom Metazoa; phylum Arthropoda; class Insecta; order Diptera; family Culicidae; genus Malaya; species Malaya genurostris. Next base: position 284,283,922 of record NC_080571.1, read on the forward strand.
TTCATCACAATTCGGCAAGCGGTTATCGGGATAGCTTACAAAATAAGAGTACGCCGATCGATTTGCTTCCAAACGAAAATATAGACCCATTTCATAAGTGCATCACGATGCAGTTGGGAATTTACATTTCGACCATGTCTCGTGTGGTAAAATCGCTCAAGGACTAGCCGACAATAAATGAAAAACGGATAAATGGAATCCCGTGATGCAAACAAGGTGAGGAATCACTTCAAACAAAATCGGAAAAAACCTTCCGTCTTCCGTCCTTTATGTCTTCAGGATAAAAAATAATGGATGACGCGCCGTACATTGAAGCAGACGCCAAACAGATCCCTGGAGTTTTTCGTCGGCATGTCTCACCTGGAGGTTCGTATGCCCAAAGTCGACAAAATTACCAAGAAGCTCTTGGTATGGCAGGCAAACTGTGGTTGTGGTAAATTCAGCCAGCTGGACATAATGTCTCAAGAATTTCACCCAATAGACATATTCTAGGCGATTATGCAGGGTAAGCTTTGTAAAACAGAGAAGGTTGTACAAAACGACAAGGATTCAAAGAAAGAGCGAATGAGAGTGAGTAAGAAAAATGGTACAGTACATTCAGTCTAAGAAAGCAAGTTGAATAAATCAACTTTGCAAAAACATATTGTATGCGTTTTTATTTCATCCTTGAGAGTTTCAAAATTATCCCATTTGAAATGAATGTTTGATAGTCTTCTCTTATTGTAAGTCCTGCTAACCCTCAGTTGGATAAACGTATACTGAAGGCGTTCGAGCAAAAGAAGAAGGTTTCAGTTCGGGATGTGGCCAAAAAAGTGGGCACTTCGAAGTCAAATGTTCTTCGTGCTAAAGAACGTTTGAATCTTCGAACCTATAATAAGCAGAAACAACAAAAACGTAGTCCGAAACAAGAAGGATCGATCAGGCCGAGGGTTCGTAAGCTGTACAATACGATTCTTGCTGGAAATTTGAACTGCATAATCTTGTTATAACCACAATGTTATACGGTGCGAGAAGGGCAAGTGTTAAACCAGTCCGAGACATCGATTGAAGTCGAAAAATTTGGTAAGAAAGCTATGGTCTGGCAAGCAATTTGTAGCTGCGGTAAGATTTCGAAACCCTTCATCACCACTGCTTCAATGAACAGCGAAATATACATCAAGAAATGTTTACAAAAACGACTACTACCCATGTTTCGGAGCCACAAGGATCCTGTTGTCTTCTGGCCAGATCTTGCTTCTTGCCACTACTCGAAATCAACGGTAGAATATTATACTACTAAAAATGTCACTTCGTCCCAAAAGACATGAATCCACCAAATTGTCCACAACTTCGACCAATCTTAGGAAACATGTCTCGGCAGCCGAAACCATTCAACAGTTCGAAAAAGATTGGAAAAAAAGTATCAAAACTTGTCGCCAAGAAGTTTGTACGGAAATTAATGAGGAACGTTCGCAAGAAGGTGCGCCAGCTAGTCTACAATGGCTAAGTAGCAAATGTTGAGAATAATATTCTGTTGCTGTAGTCTAATATTATCAGTATATCGAATAAAATTTGAATATCTAACACTTGTGAATTATTTACAGCGAAATCAAAGTGCGTCCATACTTTCTGGGACAGTCTTTACCGCCTTGAGATGCATTTGCTCTCTTTTCAACATTGCAGTCAATTGTAGGTCGAAGTCAACAACGTTTCAAATCAATGATGATACAATTAGTTGCGGAAGTCCAAGGTGCCTTTTGTTCGTTAGTATCGCGTCTTAGAATCATCTGGTTGTTCATTACGGTTTATTGTTTATTGTTTTTGTCGTCCCAACCGTAATCGTTCTATAACTGTATAGACGCGAAAGCGATCAGTTCTGTTTTTTGTTCTCATTCGTTTGACACCTTGTCAACGTCGCATCAAATTCTCCAATTATTTAATTGAAACAATATTAAAAATGTACTTTTGGAAATTTACTTACCATTGATAAAAAATGAACACTGCAACTCTATCTTGAGGAATCAGTATATTTGTGGAGCAAATATTTATACCTTCAAGAGTAAACCAACCAACAAGTTCAGAAGACGGTAATTGTTTTTGAAGTGGTTCGTATTTATGACTTCGAACGTTTTTTTTTCTGGTGCATTTCTTTCAGTATTTTCATAACCAACAACAGTTAGCTTTCGTATTCGTATTTATTTCACCTTTACATGCTTCACATGGGAGAAAAATTATTAACATTGCTGTACACGCGGTACATTATATAATCATTTTTGTTTGTAATCACTCAGTGTTTCTCTACCTATTTTGTAGGTCTCGGTTTCACATCAATCAGTTTACTCGCAAAGGCAAGAGACATTAGCAACTAAGGCATAGAAATAAATAAGTGTGTATCATTCGACGATTGATTTGAAGCAACACGACGACGTGTTGGTTGCTGCTATTCGATACCAATGAATTCCGATGAATTACCGAACAGGGTGCACAGAAAAAATATTGAGTTGTGGGACAAACGAACGCACCCGAAGATTGCGATCGAGAACAATGTGTTTTTCCGAAACATTCTATGAAAGGGGAGACTCGTTTTTCTTTTCAACTGGAAAACAGTGTGTATTGTTTTCCTTTTAGTTATTTTTGATCGTTTTTATTTTCGTGTGCGTACGATTTCATTTCCAAAGGCAGACTAGAATCTGTTTTGTGCTTGTTTGACTCAAAAGCAAGAATGGCAGATGAGATTCCGGAAGGGTATAGAAATCAGTAGGCGATGGTAGTTTCGGGAAATTTATGTCGTTTTCGTTTTTAAACTGCACTACACCGGTGGAGTGCTACACCATGGCATGAATAAACGAACAAAAATGATGAAAACATAAACAGTAACCATTGACTACAATAAACGATTCCATTGCACAGAGCTACACCAAACTTTTGATGAGTGCTACACTAGTGGTATCGGTGCAGATAAAGTGTAGCACTGGTGTAGTGCAATTGGTAAAAACGAACGGTTTCAGTGCAGCTTTCGCTACACCTGTGTAGTGCAATTTAAAAACGAAAACGACATTAGATGCACTTTTGCCAAAAAAAAACCAATTGATAGGTACCGAAATTTGAAAAAATAATTCTTTCTTGTTTGACCTTTACTGAGTCTAAAAAGCCGAACAGATGATTTCAGTGCATTGTTACAAATGTTTATCGATCTAAAGATTTAATGACTGAAATTCAAGACACTGATTGCTAATGAATAAGAATAAAAATTGACAAAATAAACATTTTCACCAAGAAAACACTTTTTCGTATGATTTATATATTAGCGGATCGCGTAAGAATTGCAAACCGAGGGACATCAAATTGAAGGAAAAATTGCCGGAAAAATTGTTCGTCACGATTATTATATTATATTCCTATTAATTACAATTCAACTGGGATACTTTGCGTTTTTCATTTAAATATATATGTATAGTTCTCCTACAGTAACGACAATAGATGACATAATGTTAATTGTTCAAATATAAATTAGTCGTACATACCTAGAGTTGATCGAAAATTAAAAATGACCTTAACTAACACTAGAAACTTATGCTTATCCTATATTCTCGTATTGAAAAGCTCCCCATCACGTTATTTTATTCTTTCTTCTGTTATAAATGATGATAGAAACAAGACAATAAAACAAAGTTTAAAGCATTTTCATTCGCAAAACTATGTACATTCTTTAAGTAATATAATAGTAGTAGTAGTTCCACTTTTTGATTGTTGATCTTCAAAGTTTAACTTTAAAGATTGGCTCCTTCGCTCGCATAACACATTTTGCTCAATGTACACTTTGTTTAGCGGACTGCACACCTAAACACACGCACACACGCACACTCCTATTGCTCTTCTCTGTCCAATCGCATTTTGCGGGGCGCGTTCGATTGCAGTCGCTATTCTGTACGTTTCGCGATTATGTTTCGATACTCGCTTCATGATTAGGATTTTGCTTAGGTCTAGTATATTTCATATATGTTACGTTTTAGTTTTCTTTTTAAATAATAATTAAACAGTGACAAAGTATTTTGCTGAGTCGTGCTCAATATGCTCGGTTGTTGTTGTTACCGTTCATTCCATATGTATGGATCGATCTGGAAAAACAGTTGATGGGAGAGAAAGAGAAAAAAGATGGTTTTATTGCGTGGTTCACTATGGTTTCTACTGGGGATGAATGGGTTTCGTTTCTGAAAGTAGCTTAGTACACTGATTCGAAGGCTAGTCAAATAATATCGCAGATCGGAAAGTTTGTGTCGTTTATGCAATTATTTATTCGAAAATTGTTCAAATTATCTTCGTGATTTACAAACTTTGGTTTCTACAGTTGTGAATAATATAAATTAAATTCAGAATCCACAACATTAAGAACACCCTAACAACAAATATTTGTGCAGGGGAGCAAACTAATGTGAATGGTGAAATGCGAAAATCAAATAAGTGCAACTTAGTTTTAAAATTCCGTTGAAGTATTTTCAGTACAAAATCCGGATACAACACGGGCAAAGTTTTTATCCCGATTATGTATTGAAACTATTTTTGTCTGGTTTGTGCAACAGAGATGATTCCAAAAGAGTTTGGCTATGAAAAATACAAGTCAGATTTCTTCACTGAATATTCTTGTCCGTTTTTGGCATTGAAAAACCCTTAAACGGGTTTTCCGAACCAAGTTGCGCTTATCCAATTTCCACATTCAGCAGTTCATATGTAATCTACTCTATATGGGAATGCTTTTTATTTATAGGATTTTTGTGATAAACGGATGCTTCAAAAATGGTAGACGTTATTGCAAATACATTTTAATACAACAAATGGAAGGGTTTGGCATGTTTTCAAAGTAACAAGAGTTTAAAGTTTCATATTGAACTGGTCTATGCACGGTACTTTCTTATCGAACATCAGGCTTCATTTAATAAGTTAATTTAAGATACATAGGCTCTGAGCTGATTCCATCTGGTTACACACCTAGACAAAATCGTGTAAATTTACGTATTTATAGATGCACATAATTAGAGTGTAGTAATCTACTTAAATTTACAATTCAAAGCATGTAAATTAACTTCACAGGTAATGACAATACAGATACAAAAATTATATTTACCTGCTAATAGATGTAATATTGTGTCATAACCGAAGAAATTACGGCATGCTTGAATTAGCGCAATTTTTTTTTCAAGAATGTAAATCTACTCAATAATCATATTATTCATGTAGAGTTTAGGTTGATCTAATTTTAACTTGTTGAACTGAGTTCTCGATGTTGAGTGGTACACACTTAAAAAAAAACTCTGTGATTTTACATCTTATTATATGCCCATAAATGGAGCGTCGCAGTTCACGCAAATTTACGTCGAAGAACATTTAATATTGTGTCTAAAACTCCATGCATGAAATTCGTTGAAATAAAAAAGAATACTGATAGCAACCGCCGCGACTTGAACCGAGAATCATTGGATCGCAAGTACGTCTGTTAATCGACTGAGCCACAGAAGCATACATCTGCTTCGCTGGTAAAAGGCACATTTAAATTCATACAGTCGCATCTGTTAGCAAATGCAAGTTACAATCGAAACCAGTAAAATTCAAGCTATTCTAGAATTAAGTCATTACAAATTTTCCGTCATTTGACAAATTAGGTCTTTATGAATTACATCGTATGAGGAATTAAGTCACCTGCAAAATTTAAAATTTTTTAGAGTGTAGAGTAACGGATGTATTTTGGCCCCGCGTTCATATTTTTGTTGTAATCAAAATGAAGTACTTTTTCATATCTAACATGTTGAAGAATGGAAAAATCTTCAACATTCTGAGGCATGATGTACTGCATTTTGATTACAATCAAAAATATGTACGCCGGGCCAAAATATAATAGAGTGGCTAAAATATTCCCGTTACCCTATTTCTCTTTGCTTTTTGACAATAACGTAAAGAGATTGAAGAAATCTCAAAATTAAATTCAACGTAGTTAATTGATAGGTTCTATTCCGGAATTCACAACTCGCGTTTCGATAACCAAAATCACTACGAATCAAGAATATTATCCAGGTAACATGTAAATTTAGGTTATTCAGTTAGGAGTGTAAAAATCTACCTAAAAACTGTAACGATGAACCTCGATTTGATAATTTCGGATTACATTCACGGCTTTTAGTGTCGTTTTTACCTTTCGCATGAAGAAGAGCTACACACTTAGAAAACATCGTGCAAATTTACGTTTCGACAGATGCACACACACGCAGAACAAAATAATGTAAAATTAAATAAATTCCTGGTGAATCTAACGTTTTTTTTTGTGAATGTAGTGCCAATAAAACTTCTGGTTTGATTCAAGCAACTGTTTTTTTTTTGCGATAACTTGGTTTGAAATAACTTTTTTTTTTGTTCGATGAGCATCTAATCGTTATGTTGTTTAGAAAAAACACTGGGATTTTTTTTCTGCGTTAAAGAAGTATCACAAATAAATTCATTTCTCAAAGCATGGAAAAATGAATCATTACTCAATTATGTAATCAACTGTTAGGAAACACGGCATGCTTCAATTCAATTTTTTGTTGAAAATTGTACACTCAACGAAACAGTCATATGAACTTGCGTCTCGGTAGATGCACATAAAAGAAACCCACAAGTGGTATATGAGATGAATAGAGGAGCTGAGATGAATTAGGATGCCGTTAAAAGAATTACAGTTTACTGAGATTGTGAGCTATTTTACGACTTATTTTAGCCTTCGCTTAAAGTTTAACATTTAAGAACTTGTTTTTGTTCTTTGCCAAAAAATAACCCTGCCCAGCAGTATGGCTCTTTTTTACAGTTCGATAGACAAATTCTGATTTCGATTAGTTGACTAACACAGTGCTCAATAATCAAAAAGCTACTAAAAGGAATATGTTTTATATTCAACCGTCGTCCGGAATACCATAGAAATTGACGTCAATTGAAGCAAGGTTTACATCAATTTTGATGTGGAACACATCTTTATTTTCTCTATAGAGGTGCAAATCAATGTGGTCAGGTTTTAAATACTTACAGCTCAGTATATTCTGTATCAACTATTAATATTATTTCATTATTTGATTGGAAATATTTCTGAGATTCGTTTTGAATGTATCAAGCCACGTATTTTCAATTATATATGATTGAAATTTTGATTAGTAGCGAGCAGTGTCCTATTTGGCTGCTAAAAATCTTTGGCATACCGGATTTCCCTGCCATAGACGACGGTTTGGAAGGAGTAAGCGATGTATCAAAGAGAGAGCATCGCTCTGATTGGTCAATCGATGCAAAAGCGAAGCTGTTGGAAGCACGCGAATCTATAAATAGAAGCGAAATTATACCTAACGTTTTAGTCTTAAGCGTAGCATGCTACAGGTAGGTAGTTGCTAGACAGCAAGACAGAAAGTGCCATAAAACGATTTGAAGCTTTAATTAGTATGCTCTGATCTTGTGTCATGCAAGATCGGATGAAATTCCATGTTCTGTCGTTTCGCCTGACAAATACCGCAGAGTAAATTTTGAGTGCTTAAGATTGATTTCGAATTTATATAAAATGAACTCGATTGATAATGAGAAAAAGTTTATCGTTTCAACAGAAATCGAAGAATGGTAGAGAAACTTAAGCTATAAAAATAATTGCTTGCATAGAAAACTTTATCACAAGTTTGGCGAAGAGAAGCTCAAGTATCGAAATCCGTATAGCAAGTATGTAGAAAGATATAATTGCATACATTTGGGATATTGGTGTAATTTTGTCGGCTATAAAACAAACACAAATCATGATCAACAATGTTCGGTGTTGGTTCCTGATCAAGATCAATCTAAGCAGGCTCTCATGCAATTGCGGATTCAAAATTGTGACGATTTATTGAACTGTTTGATTGTAGATCATTAGAAATTTTGGTTGCCTTGGTCCACATCAATGACTCGAACAACCCCATGGGTTCTCGAATCAGTTGATCGAGATCAGCAAAAGTGTGTATGTATGTTCGTATTATTTTTGTACATTCAATTTTCTCAGACATGGATGAACCGATTTTCACACACTTGGGTTCAAATGAAAATTCTTGTAGTCCCATACAGAGCACCTGAATGTTATTGGAATCCGACTTCCGATTCCAGAAGTACTGATTGATTAGAGCACCAAGATTTTATTTTGATTTTACGTATGCGCTCCTAGCACAAATTTTGGGAGTAAAAATAGGTTTTTTCTTCCCCATCAAAAAATGTTTTTTATTCCATAACTGAACACGTCGAGAGCTGCAATTTCCTTGAAAATTGTTACGAAATTTCTCTAATCTTTTTGGCAGATGTCCAAATAATTTCTTTAATGCCATCATCTAAATACCATGCGCGCGGGTGATTTTAGGAAATTTTCGATGGAAATTTTGAAAAATTTACTAAAACCAAAAACATACCTTTGGAAAACTTTTATATATCTGCAGGGCAGAAATGGCTGAAAAATTCGGAGGATTTTCCGAGTGCTATCGAAAATAGCTCTGAAAAATGAGTGGTTTTTATCTTTCACCATTATTTGGTAAAATAGTGCGATGATATGATAATTTTTTTCGAATAAACCTTTTCCTAGTTGCAAGGATTGCATTCAGACACAGTTGCAAGGATTGCATTCAGACACGATTTCGTTTGTATTTTGACGATTTGGAAGTACTAAATGAAATACGAATTATTTCGCAACGATGATAATTCAATTTATAAAAGTAATTGACGTAATTAATTAATTACGAATATGACGTAAGTAATTGACTTTATAATTTTGTAGTTTTATAAATTTTCTACAGAATAAGATCAATTTTGCAATGAACTGAAGAAAATCCGCTTCAATTTGAATGTGTGTACTAATTGTGAAAGATCACAAAAACACTAATTTTTCTGAGCTATTTTAGATAACACTAGGAAAATCCTCCGAATTTTTCAGCCATTTTCGCTCTGTAGATAGATAAAAGTTTTTCAAAGGTCTGTATGTTTTTGGTTTTGGTCAATTTTTCAAAATTTCCATCGAAAATTTCCTAAAACCACCCGCGCGCATGGTGCTTGGACGATGACCTTAAGTTGTACCAGCCCTAGTTTGCGATTCCGCAAGTACTGGGAACAGTGATAAATAACTCTAAAACGGAGCTCACAAAAATGTCTCAGCGTTAATGAGACCGATTTTCACAAACTTTTCTCTTAAACAGTTCTGGAAGTACCGCAAAAAATGGACCAATATTCTCACTACGATTTCTCAGAGATGGCTGCGCCGATTTTTTTAACCTTAGATTCAAATGAAAGGCAATTATGGTCATATATAAAACTCATGAGTTTTGTCCGGATCCGACTTTTGGTTTCAGAGTTAGAAGGTAATCAGAGTTAGAACGTAATGAAAAGAATCTGCTATTTTATGTCAAAATGAACATTTTTGTTTTTATTCAACATTCAATGAAAAGATTTTGAAAAAATCTCTTAATAAGGGGATTAAAACACACACCAAAAAATTAGAATTTTGCAGGTGTCTTATTTCCTCATACGATTTCGGTTCAAGTTGCGCGACGGTTGCTATCAGTACTCATTTTTTTAATATCAGTGAATTTTAGACACAATATTAAATGTTCTTTCACGTAAATTTGCGTGAGCTCGTTTCATTTATGTATGTGCATCTAATAAGATGTAAAATCACGGAGTTTTTTTCGGAGTGTGCGGTCATCCAATTTAAGTGTGCGGGTTGATGGAACAATTCCGGGATTCAATGATTTTTGGCTCATGACGTAATTGCGTTTTTTTTTTGTGTGTTTGATTTCATTGAATATCAAGCCACAAAATTTTCAAATCACACATTTGTTCATGCTATTGAAAGTAAATGTTCGTCAAATTCGACGCTCCGTTTATGCGCATTTTATAAGATATAAAATCACAATATTTTACCCAAACAAAAATTTGTCGAAACTACCCAGAGTTCGTACATTTTAACAGATTTTTTCGGCGTGTTTCGGCAGCCATACAGAAATATTTCAAATTTGTAACAAAAACATGACCCTTCTTCGATGCAGGTACGTAAAGTTATCTTTGTCAGTACGTAAAAATACATCATCCTGCATATGCTAAATCCATTCTAAAAATATGTCATCTTTGACATTCGTATAAACCGGACTCTAAAGAAATGAATAAATTTGCACGTGAGTGGATGTGGAAAATGTTAGACCAAACTTGTTTACTTATCGAACTCTCAGTACAATACAATTGCACTTTACTTGCGGTTGATAGTTGATATAAAGTAACCGCCTACTACCATTTGTTGATCCGTTACTACGACACGTTACATCCCGTTCATTGCAGCACGCATATATTTGACTAGCCTTACAAGTGTGAGTAGGTATTTTACATTGCTACAAACATTTTCACATATTCATTCAGATAGTAATTAAGTTTTCCTATGATTAATGCTAGCAAAGGCCACATACAAATGAAAATTTTTAATTTATTTCAATTTTCGAATGCGATTTTGATGATAGATTGTTTGTGTGTGACCTTTTGAATATGGTTAGTATTCAGTGTTTTTATCGTCATCGTCTATTGATCCCTAGAGCTAAAAATTTTGCGTCCATATGTGTGGGTGTTTCGTGTGAAGGTTAGTAATTGGTCTAACTAAGTTTCAGTGATTCGGAGATAGTGAAACCCGATTTGCTCTGTGTCGCTTGAAAACAGCATTAGAATAACGCACCGGATAAGAAATGCCACAATGAAACATCCGTCAAATATCACAGCCTTTTTGGGAAGAACAAAATCTAACATTTATATAAAAGCATGCAAGTAATACAACATACAGTACTAAATTTCGAATCACATATCAGTAATCACCGGGTGATGTTCCACTGTAGAGTAATTGCTACTAGAATTGCACCAGGAAGAATGAGCAACGTGAAAATTAATTGGTCTTGTTTCAAGCTCAACAGGAAATCGTTTTCTGATACTATATTTTAAATGTTTTGAAATGGCGGCTTCCGAAAGTATGATTGACTTCTCGCTTTATTAACTAATTAATTGAATATCTATAGAATAATCAGCCATCGAAGAATATTTTTCTATGGCAATTGTATGATCACCGTCTTTCGATATTGAAACGAAATAACAAAAAAAAACATGGCATAAGTCAGTTATTATTATTTTTTTTGCTGTCCTCCCCTAAGTCGGTATCATAACCATCAAGTAGTACAAATATTAATAAACCAAAAAAAAATAACAACAAGCGGTGTCCGTTTGTGTGGTCGCGTTTGTTTGCCGAAATGTGATCCTAATAAAAATTCCGTGTAGTCGTGCATAAATTTGGTTCTTTCTGTTCTTAGTTTTTTTTCATCTCTCATCCTTCGTGGGTGAATGTTTGGAAAACAAAATGATAAAACTAAAAACTAACGCAAAAGCGAGAAACATAAAAGAATGAGTGTTGGAGTTGGAGAAACTATGATGACGCTGAGCATAAAAACAAAGCTAATGTGAAGTGGTAAAGATCCTGTCAACCTGCCACAGGTGATACAATTAACTACGAACTGATGAGTGATTTCATCGCTTTCAGCAAAGTTTTCAGCGCTTCCTATGTCTCTACAAAAAAAACAGTCGTTCCGAATAACATTATTTCTTTTTTTTTCTCGCTGGCGAATATTTCTACGTAAGTACTAGATCGTGTCTTGTTACGGTTACTTGTGCTGAGTTGTATTACATTTTCGTCCATATCTAAATATTTATAGCACTCAGTTACTACAGTTTTTGCTTTTCATTCGCATCCTAACCACTGAACATAGGTTGAATTTACGTTTTGACACGTTTGATAGTTTTGTTTTGCTTTGTTTCGTTTTTAGTTTTTTACTATTCATTATGGCAGCCGCATTTCAAAGTTTTGATGTTCGTTCGTCTTCTAGCGACGTGGTTTCAGTTTTGTTTTTAATTACACTGTTACTCATCTATCTCCCCTTGCTCCTCTCGAATGAGGGTTTTTCTTTTTTTTTTTTGTTTTTTTATCAACTTGTGTCTGTCTAGTGTGGTTGGTACGTAAAGAATATAGGTGCTTACCGCCAAATACACTGGCTGCATCTGGAACGAGAAGAGAAAAAAGAAGAAAAATCGGATAACGAAAAGCAACCGTTGTATTAGTAAATAAAAACAATTACACACTACAGATAATGCTAATAATGTCGAAACAATTGTTCGACCCGTTCATTCTAATCAATCATTCGTAAGTGTTCGTACTATTTTGCTTGCAGGACAAAAAAAAGCCGAAAATCTCTATTGACAACCGCCTAATGACGCTACCAAACTCGAACTCCGGATGATTGATTTGCGGGTGCTTTCATGTTTTATTTTTTATTTTTTTTCAATACTCCAAAACCCACTGCTGATCCCGTTCGGAACATTTCACGCCGCAGCGATAGCAACGAGTGAAGACTCTATATGGTTTGGAGTTGAGTGTGTTTAAAATAAATTAACAAGAAAACAAATATTTATCAACAAAATAATCATGTGAGTGGGAACTAAGCAGTGAGAAAGTGCCGGTTCGCGCCTTGACTTGATAAAACAAACATATGTACGATGGGAGCGGGAAAGGAACGGGGGCGAGATTTCGGGTCGGTATGAGGAACAGAACAAATACTGGCTGTTCTGTGTTCTGTGGTCGGCTGGATTAGCCTTTAGGAGACTGAGAGGCCGTTCCTGTTGAGATGCCGGTTCGGTTGTGTTTATTTTCTTTCGAACCTTAATCTTTATATGACAACAATTGGATAGACGACAGTCCTACGAATCGCTACAAAGTAATTGTGATACTTCTCGGAGCGGCAAATATACGTCACCTGAACGAGGAAGTATTTAGATTACGTAGAATTTTATTGAAAAACATGTTTATAGCTTTTTCGATTTTTACGTAATTTCTCGATAGTTTTTAACAGTTTTTAGCGTGTTTAACGCAGAACTACCTAAGATAATTCGATATCATAACTTTTGATGCCAGATTGTCTCGAACTCAGTTTTTTACACAAACTACTGATTACAAAATGTTCATTCGATTCTCCGAAAGTCATTACTAGCTACTCAGAAAGTTTAACTGTCGGAAATCTGTAACTCCGAGTAACTTCCTTTTCCTTTTTTTGCAAATGGACAAACTTACAAGATCGAGCCAAAGAATAGAGAACAGATTCCTAATTTTGAATTCAATAGAAGTTGAAGAATTCCTCGAAAATTAAAAAATCCCGATTAGAAACAATTCTTTTATTCTTACGATTACGATTCTTTTATTCTTATGATTACGAACTGTGTCGAAAGTTAAATTCAAAAATCAGATTTCCGTAGATGAAATCTACGAATCCGTAGGTCCGTATAATTTTCATAAAAACTGGCCACATAGTCAAAAAATAACACTCTTACAAATGCAGTGCCCGGAGTACCCGGCAACGAATGCACTTATTTTATGTAGTCACGGCTTGAGAAAATGACCTCCTCAGATATAAATTCGTTTTGCTGATAAGTTCATTGGTAAATTTCGGATTTGGCACTGCAGACAGTAAATTCAAGTTCTTGTTACAGATGAGTTTATGAATTTAAGGTTGTGTTAGGGGACCTCAAATGCGTTGCAAAAAAAAATGGTTAGAATTGGCTAGCTGCCACTACAGCATAGATACTCATCAACGGTACCATATGAAAACTAAAGCTTGCTTCATTTAGAATTGGAACAAACTTTTGCTCATATTGTGGCGCTCCTGGTAGACGGATTTGGAAGTTCTTGGCACCCACGTGTCGGGAATTTTGTCAGCTTCACGTATGATTTTTCACATTCCGCAAATCGACTGTACTTTGTAAACAATCAACGTGGAAACCGAAAGAAGGGAAAAACATTGTGCACAGTTATTTGGAAAATCTGTTTGTGGTCTGCATCTAGGCTAGCTAAACAGCTGAAATTGCCCAGAAATACCGTATGGCGCGTTATCAAACGGTGTAAGGAAACATTGACGACGATTCGGAAGCCTCAAGCCAATCGTCGGAGTGGAACTGTCGACCGGAAACTGCGTGGTAAGAGTTTGAAGACGATTAAAAGGAATCCTAATCTGTCGGACCGTGATTTGGCCAGAAAATTCAGTGCTGCCCATAGTTCCGTAATTTAATGTAATTTAGTTTTCGATAAAAAAAATTACTGAAAAAATAAATTAGGACTGAACAAGAGAAAGGAATTTTCCAGTATTTTTTCCTACATTTGACTGATTTTGTGGAAATCACTAGTACAAGACTTTTCGGTAGGATTTTTCCGATTATAGCCATTCAATAAAAATTGGTATTAAAACGTTTGGCCCTTTCGAAAGACAGTGTATATTAAAGTTGTAAAAACTAGTTAAAAGTTTAAAGTTATATTCGTGATGTTGAGTTAAGCGCTAAAATAGCTAAACAAAATATTTAAAATTGCCAGCCGCATGAGCAGCGTAATATCTAATTGAGGTATTTCCTATACCAAAACAATAGCACAGTGATATTAAAATGTAAAATATAGTGACTAAAATTAAAATGCATTCAAATTATATTTGTGGGAACGCGATTGACGGTTTCGAAAACTATTTTTCTAATATTGATGCATGCCAAATGAATGGCACAATAAAATTAAACGACGTATAACTATTCTACTAAACTCGTACATTTTATAATCCAAAATTTTAATGTGTTCTACACAAAATTTGGCTTTTCTTGCATTTTTACTAAATTCACTAAAAACTTCAAAAACTACTCTCTTCTCTATTTTACCAAATTAAAGGGATTATTTTGCCATTTAAATAATAAAAAAATGCCTAAATAAGTAAAGGTAGTATTACATTGATATAAGTTTGTTAACGCTTTATATTCGGGAATCGCTGTTAGTTGTATGAAAATGAAATCCCTCTATTGGGAAAAAATATCGTTAAACTTTTTTTCAGAGTATACTTTCACAGAATGCTTAATTGATTGCCGAATTGCAACAATTGGAAGAAGGTTCATGCAAAATGCATCCCCCCGTTTTTAAAATCAGTTGTAAGTGCTTCCGCCCGTGCAAATTAAATTAAATCGTCTGATGTTTTGTGACTCGTCTCTAGGATGGACCTGTAGTGAATTCGTTTTTTGAAGACTTATACTCGATCAATAGAGTTCAAGCAAGTCAAAAGGTTATCCTAACATGATCAACCCAAAGACTGCTCTCGGGACTCGCCCTGTCACGAACGGTAACTATAAAAGCTTAATATTTTAATCAATTATCACATTTGAATTTCTAAAATTTAGAAAACACAACAAGCAAATGCGACGAACATCCCTAAATCACGATAAAAACGGAACCAACCGAACAAAACATCCCACCCAGTCTAGTCGTGCTGCAAAAAGTAGCAAATAATGTCGACCGAGCGACCATAAAACCGAACTGTGTTCCATTTTCCTCCGAACGGTATGCCAACTCAAAAAATTTATTGGTACCACTCGGTAAACAATCCGCAGCGAAGAAGCGCAAAGTCGGCATCCTTTGCAGATAAGCGTGCTATCTGCCAAGATGATTCCGGTGTGATGAGTTTGATGTTCCGTGAAATACCAGTGCAGGCTTATCACAGCGCGATCCATCCGAAACCATCCGCCATCCGTAGCCTGGCCGTAGCTCCCCGGTTTGATGAGCTAATGGTTCGGGACGCGAGAAGAAGTGCTAACTTGTTTATGCGCCTGTCGGAAATGTCGGCTGCGCGCCTGTGGACGTTTTTTTTTCTTGCTCGACAACAACGCTGCCAATTAATTCAATTAGGCATTCACCCTTCGGTGTAAATCATTTCCCACCTAAGAGGGAAAGCCCAGTGATGGATCAAATTACCCTCCGGTCAACAATTCATCGTCCAGATTCATCGGACCGTAAACAACAATTTCGAACGAAATGCTGAAGAACGGAGCGTGAGAAATTTATCGCTCGATAAAAATTAATTCATTAGGAACATCAAACTCCCAACGCTTGACTACCCCGGACGTAACTTTCGTCAAATCCTCTCAATAATGGTGTGATCAAACAGTTCCACACTCCGACCGGGGAGGTGGCATCGATCCGTTGAACACGAACCGGGCACCAACACGGCGATCGATACGAAATAAAATCTCACACCGTTCTCCGGTGGATTCCGGCGATTGGTGCCAAGTTGGACTCTATTAGATAGATCGTTGATCAATCCGGCAATCGGTCTAGGCGCGGGGGAGCCTCGAACCCGCCGTTCATCAGGTAGCGTGTCAAAATGGGACGAGAAAATGACATTCGATCTCGGTCCTCAGTTGGACCCACGATCGTAACTTATCCCGCGATCGAAAGCAACAGACTCGTCTTATTTTATTGCTCAATTTCCACTCAGGTGTGCGGTCGGTCCGGTCCAGAGTCTGGAGTCCGGAACCATGAAATTGAATCCCGAAAACAAAAGGGAGAAAAGATAAATATAATTTTAATGAATGAAAAGCGAAATGGGTCGACCACCGCGAGGATCCACGACCAATGATTTGATCTTGACGCTAGATGCTAGTTGATAACAACTTAGCCACCGCCACCGCCACCGCCACACATAAATATATAGATACTGCAGAGATGGCAAACCCGTGTTCCTTGAGTGATATGTTGATGGGATCTCCAATTTGGCGGCAGCCTGTGCCAATGTCACGCGGCAAAAGAAAGCCGAGCCGAAGGCTGATTACAACTCAATTAGACCTGTCTGTGTGTGATAACGGGTCTCGCTACTGCTTCAGCTTTGCGCAGTAGACGTTGGCGATTCTCTGATTACTGGGTTGCTATATGCAATTTAATTCTTATGTCAGTTTTGCTTGAAAATCCTGAAACAAACACTGACTAATTACTTCAAACAACAAATAGTTTTCGCGGAAAAAACTAGACACAGAAGACCGCTTTTAGAGCCAATTTTGGACCAGCTCATGATTGGTTGAAATTCGCAGATTAAAAATTTCATATAAACTGAAATTAGATAGAATATTTATCAAATACGCATCATAGGTCCCCAGAAATAAGAAGATGCATTTCATCTCGGATGCATTTCATTTCGTACGGTCCTCCTAAGTACGTGAAATCGAGTTTACTGACAATTTTACGTGAAAAAATTCTTTTTAATCTAATTAATCAGTTGTATCATTCCTCTGAAAAACTCGTCGCGCTTTTAGTCCATTTTCCCTACTGTGCACTGTTTCAATTGTTCTATTTCCTGTAATTTGAATTCGCACCCCTATACAGAAAACGAACACGTAGTCCTACGTTGAAAAACCTGTTTCAATCCACCTAGTGGTGCAATGATGTCTTTCTCATATCAATCATACTATCATACTATCATATTCCGGAACCGGAAGCCGGATCCAAATAATCGCCCTTATTCTGAATAACGACGTATTGATTTTTCGATCGAATGTGGTTCGATCGAATCATAGCTACCTTTGATTTTGGAAGCGTTATGGGGAATACAAATGAAATACGAGGGAAAAAACGATACGTTATTCAGAACAAGGACGAATATTCAGGAATTTTGTATGGGACCACAAGACCTTTCACTTGAATCTAAGTTTATGGAAATCGGTTCAGCCATCTCCGAGTATAATTAGTGCAAAAAAACGTTACATACACACATACGCACATACACACACAACGACGAACTGAGTCGAATGGTATATGACACTCGGCCCTCCGGGCCTCGGTTCAAAAGTCGGTTTTCGCAGTGATTGCATCACCTTTCTATATAAGAAAGGTAAAACAAAATAAAATGAAAAATATTTCACCATTGTCAGGGGCCTTCCTATTTTTAACTTTCCCAATGATTGTATACATTTCATCATAAATTGCCTTAGTAATGTCATTTATTGTAATAATACTAGTTTAAAAATGTGATTATATTTCCACCAATTTAAATACCTTTTCGCCGTTCGTAAGGAATATTTGGTTTCCTTCAACGAAAACTGGTTTCTGTGGTTTATATAGAAACTAAGAATGATTTTATTTGTCATCACTGTCAACCGATGAAACAGCTACAAATGAAAAAGTAACGAGTGTGGTTTTATAATATAGAACTTGGATTGAGAAACTAAATCAGTTCACTGCAAATGTGACTTTGATCTGTCAGAACTGTCACAGAGATTTAAGAGATTTCAGTAACATCATCTCGTGACGAAAAAGGCTATTAGTTCAGTCATGTTTAACAGTTTGCGTTTAGCGTGCACCCAGAAGTGAAACCTCGGTTAATTTTTCAAAAGGGCGTTTCAGTTTCTCTTTAATCACTCTCTCTTTCGATTATAGTGATGTGTTTAAAAAGATTTTCTTTGATATCACTATTCTGTTTGAAAGTCGAAAGTTTCGGGTATCATTTCATGCAAAGAGTTGAGTGATAAACGTGGAAACCGCTTGGTAATTAATAGAAGAGAAAGTAAACAAAGAGAAACTGTCACTTGCTTATACGCCCTTTTGAAAAATTAACCGAGAAATGTCAAAAATAATTGAGCATGATGTCCACATAGAGGTGTAAACTTTTTTATATTCTAGTGTGTTTTTTTTCTGACGAAAGTAACTATCGCCTATAAATAATGTAGAATCAGGCTTTTTCAGATCTATCGTCTTCACGTTCAAGAGTTATAAAGTAGTATTCAATTTTGCTCATGAATGTTATGAATAGTGCTGAAAAGACTGAATCTATAGGCTGTGAGGGCGATGTTTGGCCGATCACTTCTGATATATAGAATATATCAACAAAATTAAAATGAAATGAACGGTGTATTACAAGTTACTGGTTGCGATATTTTTTCCATTGCGTTCATGACATTGCATTCAATTTCTTTGCACATGAACTTTTTTCTCAGGGATAGTTGAAATTTAAAAGAAAATTTTCATTTATATAAATTGTCTATGAATTGAAAGTGCATATACTAAGCGATCTGCGCCTTACTGTGAACTGCTTTGTGAATAGTTTAAACTGCTAGTCAAAAATTGAAATTTCGGTATTTATTTTCTAAAAAGTAGTTGAATTTCACTTAACAGACAAACCATTCCAAAATTCGACAAATTGAAAGTTTGTTTAGTACTGAAAAAATGTTAATGAATAGTTTGATAAGTGCAATAAGAAATAACTTGTTCTTATTACTTTTACTTCAATTCATAGCTCTCGTTTAGGTAAATTACGAGTTACAATTTATTTATATACTAGATTGTTTTGTTTTGAAGCATTTATTTATTTATATCACTGGAACCGTAATCATTATCTCCGGAAGCAAATGTATTAATTTTTCATATCAAGAAATTGTAATACTAAATTCGGAAACGTTGATTAATTTGTTTAGTTCTGCGTTTAGATTTCACACGCATTTATAAAAAAGGTATTTTTCTATAACAATGTGTTCTCTTCCGAGTTAGTATCAGATTGCAATTCTAAACCGTATTTACAACTTATTTTTTCGTGCAGTGTATATCGAGAAATATTCCATATATTTGGGGCTGTTTGGTTCAGTGTACTGATTGGGGGAACTGTCATATATGCATTAAAATTTTTTAGTGTATTAGTAACCTTTTTCGCCACCACACTCTACTGTGATGTCTCTCGCGAATCGCAGGTGTGATCCATATTGATATACATATAGTATATTTGGTGCAAATTAATAGTCATCAGCTCCGTTTTATTTTTCAAGTATTTCTTTAGAAGGAGCAAATCCAAGCAGAGCCATTAATTCATTTCTAATTTCATTTGTTCTTTAGTTATTTGTTGCATCTTTCAGGACAACCTTGACAGGTAAGAGGAATTTCTAAATACACTGAAGTTTTTTCTATGCGGGGGATAAGTATCGCTCAAAAAGAACACTTGAAAAAATCGCGTAACTTCGGAAATTCGTGTGAAAAAACTGCGTAGCTACTAAAATCCGCGTAACTTCGGGAATCCAGGTAAAAATGGTGTAAGTTTGGAGATCAGAGTAGAAAAAACGTGTCGCGTCCGCGAAGAAAAATACCTCGTAACTACGGAAGTCCGCGTAAAAAAACTGCGTAACTTTAGAAATCAGCATAATAACAATTGCGTAACTTCGGAAATTCATGTAGGAACTACTGGATAGCTTCTGAGATCCGCATAACTGCGGAAATTCCGGTCAAAATGGCGTAAGTTCAGTAATCAGCGTTGAAAAACATAACACATCACTACGGAAATCCGCGTAGAAAAAACGGCGTAACTTTGAAAATCAGCGTAAAAAACCGTGTAACTTCGGAAATCCATGTAAAAAGCAAACTGCATAGCTTCTGAAATCCGCGTGACTTCAGGAATTCTGGAATCCAGTTAAAAAATGCCGTAAGTTCGGAAGCCAACGTAGAAAAAACGCGTAACTACGGAAATCCGCTAAGAAAGAAAAATCGTAACTTCGGAAGTCCGGGTAAAAAGACTACGTAACTTCGGAAATCCGTTTAAAAAAAATTCTGAAATCCGTGTAAATACAACTGCATAGCTTCTGAAATCGCATAACTTTGGAAATCCTGGTAAAAAAAATAGAGTAAGTTCACTGATCAGCGTAGACAAAAATAACGCGTCACTACGGATGTCCCGCGTAGAAAAAACGGCTTAACTTTGGAAATCCACAAAACAAACTCCACAACTTCGGAAATTCATAACCGCATAACTTTGAAAATCCGTGTGAATAATCGCGGATCCGAAATAACACGGTTTTTGCGTGGATTTTCAAAGTTTTGCGGTTTTTTGTATGCGGATTTCTGAAGTTGTGGAGATGTTTTTGCGGTTCGGAAAACCAGCGTGGAAAAAGACGCATCACTACGAAAATCCACGAAGAAAAAACTTCGGAAGTCCGTGTAAAATACTGCGTAACTTCGGAAATCCGCGTAAAAAACGCATAACTTCGGAAATCCTCGTAACAAAACCGCGAAACTTCGAAAACCGGCTATAAAAACAGCGTAAAAAGAAACCACATAAAATGGTACCAAATGTACCTCATGTAGCAAAGAAGTCGTTAGCATTCTTTCAATCAACCAAACTATTAAAATTGGAAGCCATCCGATGGAAATGAAATGATTTCTTCTATTGTACCAAATGTTACAATGTCACACTCAAATTCGAATCGGAGATAAAATACAGTGCAGTGAAAAAAAAACAGGAATGTCATGACAGTTTAGTTACCAATCCAAATAGGCTGTGTTCAAAACAACCATTCAAAGCATGGACCTGACCTCTTCTGACTATTAGTACACGGAACCACAAAACCCGGGTTGGCGGTTCAATGCATAGGACGCTGGTCTTACAAGCCAGTTGTCGCGTATGTTCGAGCCCCGACCTGGAAGGATTCTCTTAGTGTCAGTAGAATCCATAGTACTAGCCATGCAATGATTCTGTACACTAAGAATCGGCTGCGAAGTTTGTTGAAACAGAAAGGCCAAATTTCACAAAAGGAATGTAATGCCAAGACTTTGCTTTAACCACAAAACTAAATAGTTTTGAGTACTTTCCATCTGACTTCGGGTTCCGTTCAGTAACCTAATTTTAAGTAAAGTCATTCTAAGTAGTTTCTTTAAGGCACTTGCAAAAATATACTGAAATTGAGTCATATTTACTCACTAGTAGTTTACTGAACGGTTGAGTCGAATTGACTCAATTTCAGGTTGAATGTGATTTACCCAATGTTAGCTAATTGAACGAAACTTTCGGTGATGGGAAGTTTTGTTTCTTGTATTTTGACAACAATGGAAAAAGCGTTCCTCTACTACTCCGATAAAAAAAAGTAATAAAAACATGAAAGACACTGAGCGCACTCACTGCCGGGCACCTACCTGTGGGAGCGGAGGTTGTCCTGCCGTTTGAAGTACTTGCCGCACACCTCGCACGAGAATGTCACCTCCGGGCTCTTGTGGGTGCGTTCGTGGATCATCAGGTTGTACGGCTTGGTGAACCGGCGCTGGCAGTACTTGCACACGAACTCGCATTTCGGTCGCATCTTGCGACGGAAGTCCGACCTACGGTCGTCATTGTCAATTCGCATCACCGCGAACATTTTTGAACGGATTTGTTGTGCCTACTTTGATTGAACTCGTCGGTGTTGGTAGTAGTTGCGGTTGTTCTGATTGTTATTTATTGTTGTGTGCGAGTGTGAAAGTGAGTGTCACTAATTTTCTATATTTCAGATTCTTCTGTAAACTGCTAACTTCGAACTAAGTCACCACCAAGCCGGATTCTTCAATCTGGAACACGACCAACACTCAGCGAAGTGATATGCGAAATGCCTGAAAAAAAAACGAAAAAAAATAAAACGTTACGTTTATGTTTTCTCGCTTTTATCTAAATGGCAGAAATTATTTCGCCCCAATGATGATGATGATAATAATGAAAATGATGATGATGATGATGATGATGATGATGGTGTTGGAGGGTTAAAAACTAAAGTGTAAATATTTATATCCAGTAACCATGGAAAACGGTACAATCGGGTATTGTGAAACGGTGCATGTGAACTTGGCCTACCAAAAAACCGACCGAGAATCGATCGTATTCCCACACATCCCGACAAAACAACACACAGTGAACGGATGCGTCATCTCCGTTGACAACGCTTTTTGTTGCTCGACGAATCAGATCACTCACAGACGAAATGGAACAGTAATTGCCACAGACGTCGTTTGATTTTATTGCACCGCTGAGTGGCCCGGTCGTATATCACTAGAGCATCGACAATGTAGTCAATCATGCGAACGAGATCCACTTGACTCGTTTGACGACACTGATTACAAAACAATCTCTAGTAGTTTCACAGTGCAACCCTGAGACGGAAACCGTTCTCCAACCCTGATTCAACCCTGACTAGAATCAAGCAGTTCACTGGGTTTGGTGGCGCCCTCGGTCATTGAATCATCCCACGTTCACCAGAAACATTACCCGCTTGATGAACGGAGCCAATTTTTACTGGATTTTTATAGGTCTACGATTTGTGAGCTGTTGTCCGTGGCGGTCGAGGTGGGCGCTCGGAGCATCCCATCAGCAACGATTGAATGGGTCCGAATCAGGGGTGAACGTGGCCGTTCCTTTTTGCCGTGGCCGATAATCTCACATTCCGCGAACGGTTCCACTACTACTTCTGGTTAGTGTCACGGCTCTTAGTTTTTACGATAATGACTTATGCTAATTGCTGTACTCTGAATTGGCTACGCAGAGAGCTACGGAATGTTTCGGGGAGATTCTATTTCATCAACCGCGGGGACTAAAGATTAGCACCAGTTTCATAGTCGCACCAACGGCAACTTACGAGTCAAAGCCAGAAGCGTAAATGAGGTCAATTTATTGGATTTTTTCGAGGTAGTCGACCGTAAAAAAATCATCTGCGTAAGCATCCTCTGATAAGCACTTGGAAGGTGCTATTTCCTAACGTGTTCTCATAAAAACGGCCGAAACGTGGTTTGAGATTGTCAAGATTTGCTTCTCGTTTTGTTATGTTTTTTTTACTCACTCACACTCCCTGGTCTGATTGACGACACTGACATGATTGTAATTAGTAGGCCTGTTGTTTTCCTGAGGCGGGTAACGCCATTCGCCAAACACGGTGACTAATGGCATTTTACGAGTCTGGTAGTTTTTTTTTTTTGATGATAATATTCGGCTGATGATTGCCTCTAACTAGACAGTCTAACGGAGCCCCATCGGAGGTTTAAGTGCTCCTTCAGAAGTTACGATCTGCGATAAGCTTTAAAGAGCTGCGATGATGGGATTGGGATGCTGAAGTGTTTAAGAATATCACTTAGAGGTGGCGCGCACGAGAAAAAAAAACACGCGGACTATAAAACCTGTCTCGATGACGACAACGGTTTATTGGTTCACACCTTAAGGTCACCGGGTCGGTAGGGAATTACTGTACTGTGGTTTGAAATGTTATGGTACGTTGTTAAGGTTTCGCCTTAGATTTGACATTGAAAGTATACGCCTGGCGTTAGAATCATATGTGTTACAAATTGTTTTTGTTCAGTGGCAGTTGTGTTTTAGTGATTCAAGTAAAACTTGTTTATTTGCATCTAAGCCACTTTCGTACTCTCGAAAATAATGCTTCATGTAAATTGAAACCCCTGAAAAGGATCGTTCAGTTTGTTTATGTTGGTTATGAGATCCTGGTCTTCCAGCACACAATAATCAAGATTATCTAGCATTTTCCCAGAATGAAAAGCGAACGGCGCACAAAGCAAACACAATACCTAAACGAATTACTACTAAATTATGTATTGCAATCGAAAAAAAAAATCCTTGCCAGGCCTTTGGAAAATACTTGTGGGCTCTTAAAAAGACTTCGTTTAAACAGTTTCTACGCTATGCGAAATTCAAAGAGAAATTGTCGTCTTTTCTGGAGGAAGCCAGGTTTCTGGCTTGAAGAGCAAGGAAAAGTAGACCTTGTTAGATAATCATTAAGTTTCAACCACTAATTATCAAAAATTTTTGGATTTACCAACTTGAATCGAACTTAGAAATATTTCCAAGCAGCAAGTGTAACAATATCGAGAATCTGTTCAAATTTGGTTGAGCTGTAGATGTTCAAAGACGCAGTCCTACGTCAAAAACTTGGCCGATTTTGGCGCAGTAAATATTTTAACAGGCTTTAACTGGGAAAATGTTTTTTACCGACCGATGCTACGAGATCAAGCTCGGATAGCTTATTTGTTACAGGTTGCCTGGTCTGTAGTTCTTACAGAAGCACCAGTCAATCCATGGAGTCATATTGCAAAAAAACAGGTAAAGCATAATTTTTTATTTTTTTTAACTTTTTAAAACCCGGTATTTATCCGGTTTTTGCATTATGTAATTTTTGTCCGATTATTGCACTGAATACGTATTAAAACGACTTTTGTACTGAAAAACTCAAGTTCGGTTTTTGTACTGTATTCTTTGATCCGGTTTTTTGAGTTCGAAACTACTTAGGCGGTTGTATTTATCCAATAGTTTCATTCAACCGTTCAATTATATTGTACATATACAAGTCATATCTGTTACAAAAAACTGCTTTACCCACAATCGAAACAGTAATAGAGGGCAAGCCTTCAAGAAGCATAACACTTTATCTCAAATCTTTACCCAACGAAGAAATGAAGAGAAATACGATTGACGATGGGATATAACTCCTTAGTATTCGCTTTAATCCCAAAGCGCCGAAACGAGACCACATCGCGAGTAGTTCTACTCACCAAATTGTTTTGAAACTGGTAATATTTCAGTAGTGATAAAACAACGATGTCGAATGTTTAGTTTCACTGCTACTGGACACATCGATTGCATGCAAAATCTTTTGAAGTGGCACATCAACAAATGACGTGGCAAAAATCAAGCATTACAAACACAGAAATTTAACCTGCCAACCAGTTCCAATTCAAGGAACAGCTGTGCTATTGAGCTACAGTGAAATATATTTAAAACGTGGACGAAGTTGCATCGAAGGACTGTGTGTTTGTGTGTGTGTAAATTTGTTAAGTATGCTTTTAGAATAGTGTAGAATCTTCACTGATGAATGGGAAAGGGGGGCAAAGCGGAGTTTTCTTGATATCTGTTCAGGTTTCTGGTGCCAGTTACCGAAAAAACTGGAATTTCGTGTTGAAACATCAGTTCGAGGGTGTGTTTTCGGCTATTTTCTTGTAGAAGTATTATACTTATGACACTAGTCTTTTGTTTCGGTGCGTCATTATAATCGTTCGATCAACCGCACGTGAGGTATCTCAATCCATATAGGAAAAAATAAGTTTCGTAGTATTTCATAGTGCATGCTTTTATGCTTAAATGACGTTTTTTTTGTTTTTTTTTGTGAAATCGGAAAAGTTCAACTCAATTAAAAAAATCCATTTAGGTATTTTCGAATACAAAAACCGAACATTGTTCGCCAAAACCGGACTAAGATTATTCAACGGAGCTTCTTTAATACAAGAATAGGACGAAAACGAAAATTCCAATGCAATAACTGAATAAAACTACAAGAGAATTTTCTAACCATCATTATATATCGGTTTTTTTCAAATATTCATAGATATTCGTTAATGTAAACAGTATTATCGTGAGATTTTATAAAGTACCTCACTTTACCCCCTGCAAGGGGTAAAGTGGGGCAAAAAATTTCTTTTAGATCGTTCTGAACAATTATTTAACGTATCGAAAATTAAAGATAAAAATAGTTTTATTGGTTACCGAAGACAAAGCAAATTTGTATACGCTATAAACATCTCATTTTAATAATGAAAATAATCATTAAACCAAAAAGTCTTCCTTCACTTATGTAAATCAGTCCAAATGAGGCGGTAACACTAGAAAAACATAAAAAATCCACCAAATCGTTTTGAATGATCGAAAAGTGCAGTTGCGTGAGTTAGCTGACATTGTAAAGATATCAAAAGAATGTGTTGGCTTTATATTGCATGAGCATTTCACTACGAGAAAGCTCTGTTCAAAGTGGGTGCCGCGTTTGCTCACTGTTGACCAAAAACGAGAACGTGGTGATGATTCCGAGTAGTGTTTGGCCATTTTTAAACGTAACTCCCACATCCACCTCTTTCGCCAGATTTGGCTCCCAGTGACTACTGGCGTTCGCAGACCTGAAAAAATGCTCGCCTGTAAGAAATTTGGCACAAATGAAGAGGTTGTCGCTGAAACTGAGGCCTATTTTGAGACAAAAGATGAATTCTTCTATAAAAGTTTTATTGAAATGTCAGAGCAGCGCTGGAATGATTGCGTTGTTCTTGATGGAAATATTACGTTGATGAATAAATTTAATTTTGAATCAAAAAAATCGTGTTCTCTTTGTTAGGCACGGGATTTTTCTGTCGATGTGTTAATAGATGCAAAGTCAAAAAATGAAGATTGTAGGGTAAGGGCTCCCTATTTCGTCTCATTTGTAAGGACGTTACCTTAAAAACCTAATTTAGCCACCAAAATCACTACGATTTTTTCATATTTCTGCTTAATTCGCCTTGCTCCACATTGTGAATTGATTCACATTCCTTGGAAATTGAAATAATAACTAAAAAATCAGCTAAAAACACTTCAGATATGTTCACTACTGTGCTTCTTCCTAATTCCATCTCAAAGGTTTTGTATTCATCCTATCGTTGGTCCTTTATTCATCCCATAAGCTAGCAATGGCGACAGCAATCAAAACCAAAATAGTGCACTATTACACTCTCAGGTTCAAAATGTCAGAATTGTCCTTAAAAAGGGCCTAATGCCAACTATGACACAACACACGATATTTAAAAAAACAGTTTGGAATCATTTCGACGTTTAAAATTTTTTGGATCGTTTTTATTACCATTCGTTTCAAATTTAAAATTTTACGCTGCAGTTAATTTGGAGGATTAAAAAAAACAAAAAAAAAAAGAATTGTTACTATTTAGGCATTAGCCCTTCTAAAAACAAAATGTAGAACCAGAGATGCCATTCATACAGATTTATCTGTATTGTATAGATTTTTGCGTTCGCGTTCGTTAAATCAGATTACAGATTTTCTAAATTCAATACAGATTTGCAAAGATTCATAAAAAGTGAGAAGTAAAACGTTAGACTTTTCTCTCTGGGTATCTATTAGTATTTGATTACAGTACTTCTTTAAAAGTTTATTAATCAACGGACAAATCACATGTTAAAATGGAAATCGTTTGTGCAAATGTTTGATTAAGAACACCGATAAACATTTATATTAAAATTTAAAACCAATTTGAATTTGAATTTGATTCATTTTATTAGTGAAAACAGATAGAGCAGATACATATTTTCTATGAAAATATCTGGCATCTCTGTGCACGTATAGCGGAAAGAAACCAGTGCTACTAGATTTGCACAATGGTTATTTGATTAGTATTTAACACGCTCTATTTGGTAATATTAGAATCCGAAACAGTTTTGTTTATATATAAATATCAATGATATAATTAAACTAATGTCATGGATACCAAAAAAAAACATTTGTTGATGATAATTTAAAGAAGAGAAAATAAAATTTTTTTACCATTATGAGAAAACTTCATTCAGTAATAGCCGTTCAACCGAGAAGGTTGTGTATAGAAGCGTACAGTTTAATAACGCTGGTTGGTTTACACGCGTTAAATACGACAACGGTTGAACTACAGGTAGAGACCTGTTGGCAGCAGCCGTTAAAACGTATAGTCGTGCTGCATAAGAGAGCCCTAGTGCTGGGCCAAGCTGGTGAAGGAAACAACAAAGGGCGTTTCCCAAACTCTACCCAGGCCGCAATATACAGCCACAAGTGCTGAGCAGGAGAGTGCAAAGGCACATCGAAGAGGAAGAGTGCAAAGGAACATAGAAGCAGGAGAGTGCAAAGGCACACCGGTGCGAAGGCACTTCGGTGCAGAAGCATATCGGTGCGGAGCACAAGGAAGAAGGAGACAAGACAACTCGGTCTTTCCACTGCCATACAACACGCAGGTATACACCGGTGACCTGCGCTGGTTACAGCTGGCGAAGACAAAAGTAAATCGGAAATCGAGTGGTGCTGGATGTCAGGTAGCAGTAGCATCACATCCAACAATCAGCAACCAACAAGAACATCTAGAGCAACGAGAATCTACACGGCAGTGCAACGGAGATAGACAACAATTTCAAGGTAGAAGTTTTTTCTTTTCCTTTTGATTGAGTACTGTGTAGTGTTGGTTTCAAATTTTATTTTAAAGTTTAGTTAAAAATTTTAATGTAATGGATGAATCCATGGACGTAAATCCTAGCATGAATCCGATACCCCCACGAACGAAAAAATATCAGGAGAGCTCTTCTGGGCCTTGGATAGTCTTTTTTAGACGTATATCAAAGCCATTAAACATTTTTCAAATTAATAAAGGTTTGACATCACGATACTCTTCAATCAAAGAGATCATAAAAGTAAATAACGATAAAATTCGTGTTGTGGTAAATAATTTGAAACACGCGAATGATATTGTCTCTTCGGAACATTTCAATAAAGAGTATAAAGTTTACATACCCTCCAAAGATGTCGAAATTGACGGTGTTGTTACCGAAGCGAGTCTTTCGGTAGATGATTTACTCAAGCATGGTGTTGGTCGTTGGTCGAAAACTCTATGCTTGAGGGTGTGAAAATACTGGAGTGCAAACAACTGTACTCAGTAGTTCATGAAGAGGAAAAAAAAGTTTATCGCCCATCAGACTCGTTTCGAGTGACATTTGCCGGGTCTGCGTTGCCGTCCCATGTCTATGTCGATAAAATTCGCCTCCCTGTTCGGCTTTTTGTTCCAAATGTAATGAATTGTACGAACTGCAAAAAATTCGGCCACACAGCTACTTACTGTAGTAATAAACCAAAATGTATTAAGTGTGAAGGGCCTCATAAAGATAATGATTGCAACAAGGAAATTGAAAAATGTA
The DNA here is from genome assembly GCF_030247185.1 of Malaya genurostris. Taxonomy (NCBI): domain Eukaryota; kingdom Metazoa; phylum Arthropoda; class Insecta; order Diptera; family Culicidae; genus Malaya; species Malaya genurostris. The sequence continues at coordinate 284,313,297 of NC_080571.1, forward strand.
TTTATTGTGGGAATAGTCCTCATGATGATATTTCAGTATGCACTGCATTTAAAGTGCACAAAGACAAAATTAAGCTTTCTTTAAAAGCACGGTCTAAGCGCACATATGCAGAAATGCTTAAAACGGTCATTGATGTCCCCCCTTTGGAAACCGAAAACGGGTTTTCAAATCTAGAGGAACCAGAGGACTCTGACTCTGACGAAAATAGTGAAGGTAATTCGTTTATCACTACCCAAGGGTCAGTTAAGAGAAAGAAGTCTTCCTCCAAATTACCAAAAAAGACACCTAAAATTTCATCTTCAAAAAAAGATCCCCGTGTTAAACAAAAAAAGTCAAAACCAAAGACTGTGCCTCCTGGTTTGTCAAATTCACAAACCAATCCAGGATCTAGTACAGAAAAAGATAATAATCCAGTGGGCTCCATTTCACAGCCACCAACAGGATTACTGAAGTTTTCGGAAATTGTTGAATGGATTTTCTCAGCATTCAATATATCTGAACCCTTAAGGACCCTCATAATGGCATTCCTTCCAATAGCTAGAACCTTTTTGAAGCAGTTATCAGCTCAATGGCCAATTGTCTCAGGTTTTGTATCTTTTGATGGATAATTTATCACCCGTCGCAAATGATACAATCACTGTCCTGCAGTGGAATTGTCGAAGCATCATGCCAAAACTTGATTCATTTAAAATATTATTGCATAGTCAAAAATGTGATGTATTTGCTTTATGCGAAACATGGCTTACTTCAAACATAGCTTTAAATTTTAATGATTTTAACATTATACGTCTCGATAGAGACTCTTCGTATGGTGGAGTGCTTTTGGGAATTAAGAAATGCTATTCCTTTTATAGATTAAACATCCCTTCAACTTCTAGTATAGAAGTTGTTGCTTGCCAAATAAACATTAAAGGCAAAGATATTTGCATAGCTTCGGTTTATATTCCTCCAAAAGCACAAGTTGGACAGCAACAGCTTAATGAAATGGTTGAAGCCCTTCCTGCTCCACGATTGATTCTGGGGGATTTAAATTCGCACGGAATGATGTGGGGTTCCGTTTACAATGATAGCAGATCATCTTTAATACAAAACATTTGTGACAATTTTAGCATGACGGTATTAAATATGGGTAGCATGACACGGATCCCAAGACCTCCGGCACGCCCAAGTGCATTAGATCTATCTTTTTGCTCAACATCAATTCGACTAGATTGCACCTGGAAAATACTGCCTGATTTACACGGTAGCGATCATTTACCAATCATCATCTCAATTAGCAGTAGCAATTGCATTGCTACTTCCGCTAGTATTCCATATGATTTGACAAAAAATATCGACTGGATTAAATACCAAAGTAGTATCTCTAGTATTTTGAATTCAATGGAAGAGCTCCCTCCACTTGAAGAATATGACTTCCTCATTTGTTCGATTCTGGAGGCAGCAGAACAATCCCAAACTAAACGCTTTCCTGGGCCAACGACTAACAGAAGGCCTCCCAACCCCTGGTGGGACAAAGAGTGCTCAGAGGCTAAACTCGCAAAACAAAATGCTTGCAAGACGTTTCTAAAACGGGGAGGAGGAACTCCTCAGAATTTTGAAAAACTTATGGTTTTAGAAACCAAGTACAAGAGCATACTTCGAGCCAAAAAATGTAGCTATTGGAGACATTTTGTCGAAGGTTTGTCAAGAAATACCTCAATGAGCACTCTTTGGAACACGGCCAGACGAATGAGGAATCGTAACGTGGGCAATGAGAGTGATGAATACTCGAACCGATGGATATTTGACTTTGCTAGGAAAGTTTGCCCAGATTCTGTTCCTACGCAGAGCATTATACGGGAATCTCCTCCAAATAATGGTTTTATTAATAACCCATTTTCAATGATGGAATTTTCTATAGCACTCTTGTCTTGTAACAATAACGCTCCAGGGTTGGACAGAATTAAATTCAACTTGGTGAAGAATCTGCCCAACCTCGCAAAAAGACGTTTGTTGGAATTGTTCAACAAGTTTCTTGAGCAAAATATTGTTCCACCTGACTGGAGACAAGTGAAAGTTATCGCCATTCAAAAACCGGGGAAACCAGCTTCCAATCACAACTCATATAGACCCATTGCGATGTTGTCCTGCATCAGAAAATTGTTGAAATCAGCATCAGAAACACTTGGGTCGAGACGAACGGTTTGTTGTCAGATACTCAGTTTGGCTTCCGTAGAAATAAAGGGACGAATGATTGCCTTGCATTACTTTCGTCTGACATCCAAATTGCCTTCGCTCAAAAGCAACAAATGGCATCTGTATTTTTAGACATTAAAGGAGCATTTGATTCAGTTTCCATTGATGTTCTTTCAGACAAGCTCCACCAACATGGACTCCCAGCGGTTATAAATAATTATTTGCACAACCTTTTGTCAGAGAAACACATGCATTTTTCACATGGCGATTTGGCAACACTCAGAAATAGTTACATGGGTCTCCCGCAAGGCTCATGCCTCAGTCCGCTCCTCTATAATTTTTACGTGAATGACATTGACAGCTGTCTAGTAACCCCATGTACACTAAGACAATTGGCAGATGATGGCGTGGTTTCAGTTACTGGACCCAAAGCTATTGATCTGCATAAACCATTGCAAGATACCTTAGATAACTTGTCCGATTGGGCTGTTCATCTTGGTATCGAATTCTCTGCGGAGAAAACAGAGTTAGTCGTCTTTTCAAGAAAGCATGATCCCGCGCAGCTTCAGCTCCATATGATGGGAAGAATGATCCAACAGGTTTTAACTTTTAAATACCTCGGGGTGTGGTTCGATTCCAAATGCACGTGGGGAGGACACATTAGGTTTCTGATAACAAAATGCCAACAAAGAGTAAATTTTCTTCGAACAATAACAGGATCTTGGTGGGGTGCTCATCCGGAAGATCTAATAAAATTGTATCAGACAACGATACTTTCAGTGATGGAATATGGATGCGTTTGCTTTCGTTCCGCTGCAAACTCTCATATTATCAAACTGGAGCGAATTCAGTATCGTTGTTTGCGAATTGCTTTAGGGTGCATGCATTCGACACATACAATGAGTCTTGAAGTTCTGGCGGGAGTTCTTCCATTAAAAGATCGATTTTGGGAGCTTTCATCACGCCTGCTAATAAGATGTGAGGTGCTGAATCCCATGGTAATTAATAATTTCGAACGACTAGTCGAGCTTCGATCTCAAACAAAATTCATGACAGTATATTTTAACCATATGTCACAGGAAATCAACCCTTCAAGATATATTCCTACCCGTGTCAGCCTCCTAAATGTCCCTGACTCAACTTTATTTTTCGATACATCCATGCAGCGCGAAGTGCGTGGAATCCCGGATCATCTACGTTCGACGGAAATCCCAAAAATATTTTCAAGTAAGTTCAGGCATATTGACTCTGAGAAAATGTTTTACACGGACGGATCGCGAATTGAAGAAGCGACAGGGTTTGGTATGTTCAACAATAATGTTTCGGCCTCATTTAGGCTTCAAGAACCTGCATCTGTTTATATAGCAGAGCTAGCAGCAGTTCATTATAGTTTGAGTGTAATCGTCACATTAATTCCAAACCATTATTTCCTCTTCACAGATAGTCTGAGTGCAATTGAAGCCATTCGCTCAAACATGACTGGCAAGACTGAACCGTTTTTCCTGGGCAAAATAAAACAGTGCCTGAACGACATATTGAACAATAATTATCTAATCACTATAGTCTGGGTCCCGGCTCATTGCTCCATTCCTGGAAATGAAAGAGCCGATATTTTAGCCAAACGTGGTGCTATTGAGGGTGAAATTTATGAGAGACCAATTGCTTTCAACGAATTCTATAGCTCGTCTCGCCAAAGAACACTTGCCAGCTGGCAAGCTTCTTGGGATAAAGATGATCTGGGTCGGTGGATGCACTCAATTATTCCGAAAATATCGACAAAGGCATGGTTCAGGGGACTGGATGTGAGTAGAGATTTCATTCGTGTGATGTCCAGACTCATGTCCAATCACTACATGTTAGATGCACATCTCCTTCGAATTGGGCTCTCCGAGACTAATCATTGTGCTTGTGGCGAAGGTTATCGAGATATTGATCATGTCGTTTGGACATGCGTGGAGTATCGTGATGTCAGATCTCAACTAATAAATTCTTTGCGTACCCAAGGTAGACTATCCAATATCCCAGTTCGAGACATTCTTGCTTGTCGTGACCTTTCATACATGAAACTTATTTATCATTTCATAAAGAAAACTGGAGTTTCAATTTAATAAAGGCCCCTTTCAAGACTTAGTTCTGATCCCAGCTGCGTCCATGAGTTCAACCAATAGCTAAATTAGAATAAAAATAATGTAATGATACAAACAAACTCGAAACAGTTTATGAAATTATTAACAAAATGTCTGAAAATAACAGCTTATTTTATAATTTATAGAAGTTAATCGTTTGGTTTAAATAATATTTCCGAGTAGATTTCATAATTAATGACGAGTTACCTAAGATGATATTTAAGTAATAAGAGAATATGTTTCAATAAATGCAAAACGTTGTGACTATGCTAGAATTAAATTATTATAAGAATATTATGTAAAAGTGATGCTACGGCGAAGAAAAACTTATGTAAACTGCCTTAAGAAATAAACGTATTTATGAAAAAAAAAAAAATTATGAGAAAACTTGGCAATCTTGCGATACCAAATGAGATGAAAACAAAGCGCAATCAAGTGAATTAAATGCAAATTTGCATCTCATATTTTTCATTGCTTTTATTGCTTATCAGGTAATTTCAGAAGTCTTTTATCGTTGAATAAACAAGTGGAAAGTGAACATTACTAACTATAAAGTCATCCAACATTGAATAGTGGTGTAATTATATGAAATAATAATCATGTTTTGAGGCGAATCGATTAGTAAATATTCAGAAACATGATGAATTGTAAAACTTCAGACGAAAGAGGTTCCAAAATCAAAAGGTGAGTTTATTTTGAATGAAAACAGCGATCGTTGATGGTTTTTCAACTACTTTTTTCAATTGGTAAGTGTGACAAAACCTAGAATAAATGTTTTAAAACGTTCCACAGTTTTGTTCAGGTACGTTTAAAGTTATAATTAATGTTCAAAGTTATGAGGTGAAACAATGAGATGGAAATTGGAGCTGAGATGAAATAGGGAACCCTATCCCTAGAAGAAATTATCTGCGCACTGAAAGGGTAACTTTTTTTTTATCCGAAAACACTTTTAGTACTGTGAAATATGTAACTGCTGCTGATAAAACAGATTCAACAGAATGCATTTTTAGTGAAAATAGCAAGTTTCTATGAGAAAGCCCCAGACTTCCCTACCACTTTTTTCCGGTGTAATTTTTTTTTTGTTGAAGTGTTCAATCCTGGTTTCCTGCAGCATTTTTCGAAACACCATTTCACCATACTCTATTCGTGATGGTTGGTGGTTGATTAGCAGTACCGAAGATACGGACAAAGTCTCATTTAAATTGGTGCAAGTTGTTCCTGATTTTACCACCTTTTCTGCTGTTAATTTCTGGAATTGCTCTGATAGAAATGAACTAAAAAAGTCAAAAGAAACAAAGATTGTGGGTACAATCAATTATTAAACTTATTGTTGCTCTTTTCCTCGCAAATTTTACCTAACAACTGTACGAAAGACAACACTGTTCCCAGACCGTTTCGCACTCGGTCCGTTGCGGTTTACGGGACCGACATCATATTGAGGTTAGGCGCAGGCTGCTCTAAATTGATCGATTAATGTGGCAGACACGGTTCGGACCGGGCCGAGCAAAATCCAGTCCTCTTGCCATGTACGGGACATTTGCAGAACTGCATTCGTGACTGACAGGTTGTCTAATGGTGCATACACAAGTACGTAGCCATCGGACGGAACCGATGCGTGATGGTGGATTTTCTGCGAATTTTTTGACGACCACAAAAACACACACACACACAGAACACGGGTTCGACCTCCGGTGACCGAGAGGATGTATGGAAGAGCATCGTCAGAGAGCCACTCAATCACCGTCGGCCGATCCGATTTCACTTTGCCCAAACTCACAAATCAATGCGCAAATGTTGTCGTCGTTTTTGTCGTCGTCAAGTGGCGAGAGCGCAGAAGAAAAAAATAAAGAGTACATTCAACATGGTTCGCATCGGATTACCTGCCCGAGTGCCCGGTACCGGTAGGCCGCACGAGCGAATCGTTTTCATGGTTTTTTTCTAGACGGAGAAGTATTGTGTTGAACTGAACCTAACACATTGTATCGGCTGATTTATGTAATGCGATCAATTTACCGCGAGTTGTTGGTTACGATGCAAATAATAACCTAAAGCCGGCTGGAACTTGTGCCCGAACGCGGACAGCTATTTGTGCTGGAACCGTTGGAGGTCCTTAAGTGAGATCGTTTGGGAAAACCAACCCACTCTCGACGACCGACCGTCGACGAAGGCAGTAGCATTGTGCCGTAGTTGCGTGGTAGTAGTACTAGTAGTAGTTGAAAGGTGCTGCTGCTGCTGCCGTTGCTAGTCTCAACCTTCGCATTTTGCCGCGAATAACTCACCCTGAAACTTGACCGTTGCCTGAGGAAGCGTACCGCCGCTTGGGAAGCGATTGTCTCCGCGCCGGCACCATTATTATAAATGACAAACCGCACACATGATTAATTAGAAACGCGACGTCGAGGCGACGAACGGCTCAAAAATCAAATGCGGCGACCGGCAGGCAGGGCCTAGTAGGCTTTGTTCTATCGTTAAAACATTTGTACGTCTCGGCGCGTTTTGATGTAACGAGTCTCGCGCGAACCGGAGTCGTCGAGACTCAAGAGACCCCTTCTGTCATTGATCTGCTGCTCCGGGGGCTACAGATTGGGATTTTGAGAAAGGAAACCGGCCTCGTCGTCCAATATCCAATATAACAAAAGAACGCTTGTTTGTACCCATAGTACCCAGATATTGTTTTACCAATCAAGTCGATAATTCGAAGTTTTTTTTCTTCTTGACAGCTTTGCATTCGCTATTTACATAATTAGGTGCTTACCTAAGTTTGTTCAGTGGAAACATATCCTACTCAGTCACGTACCTGCTAAATCTCGTTCAGCTGTTCAGCACGATTGTAAATCCTTTAGGAACCACACTTCACACCGGTATTTGTTTAAATCTTGTAACACATGCGTCCGGGTGATTTTCTTCTTCGGTCAAACAAAACCCACAAAGCTGCGCCACAGATGGTTACACGCTTGTCCTGAGAGCCATAATAATGCTTATAATAATAATCGCACTTTAACACAACATCCCCGATCCGAATCGTCACAATTCAGCTGCTTTTTCTGCACAACCTTTCGCCCTAAGCCAACCGGAGGGATCCTGCCAAGGCGCGCAACAAGCAAAGCCAAGAAGTGCTAAAAGGTCACTAAACAAAACTCTTGATGCGTGTGATGCGGTTTAATGTTTGGTTTACCTTTGCGACTGAGCCTGTTGCTCAAAATCCAAAAGAAAAACACACTTTTTTCGGGGCATGGGAAAACGAAAACCAGAAACCGATCGGTGTCTTCGTTTTGGGGTGGGTGCGTGTATGCGTGAAGTCGTGTTACCCACAAGGACACACCTTCGACGTCGGTGGCAACGAAAGCCAATCGCAGAGAAACTAAAAAGGACGACAACCACCAGGTTTTCCCCTGCCGTCTGTCGTGTGTCCGCCATACAACCAAAGAAGGATCAACACCAGGTAAGCGAGAGAAATCGTTCCTTCTGACCAAGTCATGTCGAAATTTTATGACCGATCATCACAGCCATCACGTGAGAGCTCTCACGGGGGGTTGCAGGCAGTGAGATCGTAATTCATCGTGCGACCGGATTTGGTCAGCTGCGCGACGCAAGTCCAGTTAATTGCGTCGGCTTGTCGGCCGCCGCCGCCTCAGCCACCGAATGGAATGCTCGAACTCGAACCCCCCTTTGGCTGCTAGCGCACGAAGCCTCATCCGGCAAAACAACCAACCAACCAACCAACGCCCGGTTGCATCTTATTTCAGCAATCAGCAGCGCTATAAATAATTACTTTATTGTTCGCGTCTACAAGCGAACGAATATATTTAACGCGTGAAACGACTTTCGACGAAAGATTAGTGATGGAGTGCCCGCAACGCCCGCAAAGTGCATTTTTGCCGTGGAAGAAAGGGACGCGTGATCGCGCGCCAGATTCACATTATTAAATCACTAGACACGGACAGATCGGATCGGTTTCCAGCAGGTACAGCAGTCCTGTAAGTCAGCAGTCCTTCTGTTGGTCGGCTGGCTTACGGCTTCCCCATCAACTCTGATCGTAGACACAGCTCAGATAGTGGCAATAATTCATTGATATGTGCATACATATTTAGGCCCCTGGGCTAATGACGGTGCAGTAACGAGGGAAGGGGTGAGGGGGAAAGGATGCGATAGGTGTGATCCAAAGTGTTGCCAGAAGCGCGATGCACTTTGGATACTGGAGCTATTGAATAAAGTACATTTCATTGAACCACGCCAGTAAAATATTGAAGCTTGAGTCATTTTGGACCACCATAATAGAATTAACAATTTTGAGTTCCCGAAATGGAGGTCATTTTTACAATTTATAATTAAAAAGTATTTCAACAAGGCCTAATTTCATCATATTTTTGCCACCCTGTTGGCTTTCCTGAGAGACCTTTTTGCTCCACGATCTCTTCATCTTTGTCGCATCCGAGTCATCTTCTTCCATTCTTCTTTAGCCTCTGTTTGACTTCCCTCTATTTCTCAATTGGTCAGAGTTGATTGGATTGATGTCCTTTTCGAAGAAATCCGTCCGGCTGTCGCGATACCACTGTAGGGGAATGCGGGGTAAAGTGTGAACCCTAATGATCATGGATTTTTTCCATATATTATACAATAAAATTTCATATTCATTCTTCATATTTCGTAAGAATCTTTTTGTATAACTTCCGAGCATGTCTTTCGGATACTAAGGAGTGTATCGAAAATAAGCTATCCACAAATTTTTCTTTCAAATTATGATAAAAAACGATATTTTATTCGAACTAAAAATTGATCCTTCATTGTACAAGGTTAAACTTGAGCAAAATAAAAACCGGATGAAATTTATGTTATTCCTTCACGAATTTTCGAACTTTTGATCGAACGCTCTTCATCATGTTCTCAATTGCCTTACCAGTCTTCTTGAAGACCCTTTTCATGATTGCCCAGTTACGTTCGATGGGTCGAAGCTGAGGGCAATTTGGGGAATTGATATTTTTCTCAACGAAATTTATACCCTTTTCCGCAAGCCAATTGAGAGTGGTTGTGGCATAGTGAGCCGACGCTAAATCCGGCCAAAACAGTGGAGGTGTGCTGTGCTTCTTATGTAAAGGCAGCAATCTCTTCTGAAGACACTCTGATGGATAGATTTCTGCCTTTATAGTTCCGGTAGTGTAAAAAATGGATGACTTTAAACCACAGGAACATATTGCTTGCCATACCAGTACCTTTCGACCGAATTTCTCCACTTGAATCGACCTGTCCGCATCGCTCGCATCCTCCCCAACGACGACAGTAAAGTATTGTGGACCTGGAAAGGTTTTTGAGTCCTCCTTTACATAAGTCTCATCGTTCATCAAAACGCATGCATCCGGACACAGCAAAAGACGCGAATAAAATTCCCGGGCCCTTGTTACTGTTCGCTTCTTCTGTTCTACACTTTTTTCGAGATTTTCTGCTTCTTCTAGGTCTTCAGGTGATTTCGCCTCTTGACACGCTGGATCATTCCGACACTCGTTCCTGCTTTTTTGGCCAAATCACGTATTGACATTGATTTGTTCTTCAAGATTAGAGATACAACTCTCTGGTCCAGTTTCGGGTTGGAAGAACCGAATTATCTGCCTCTTCCTGGTAGCTCATCCAAAGAGTAGTGTTCCCCAAACTTATTAATGATGGTTTTAACATTGACATGATGAATTCCAAACCGCTTCGCCAACTTTCGCCTAGTAATACCCTTCTCACTGCGCCATGTGTCCGAAACCTTAATTTTCACTGCCTTCTCAATACGCGACATTTTGAAAACGCAGAATTTCAACCGCACAAACAAGTAAACAAACGAAAGCTGACAGCCAAACGCACAGCATGCTGTGATATGAGCAATAAAAACCATCACAAATACATGCGTACAACACAAATGCATGTAGATAGCTTATTTTCGATACACTCCTTAAATTCGGTTTTAGATGTGAAACCTTTCTCGCAGACGAATCCTTCTCGCGATATTTTGGTTGGCATTGGATTTCTTGGCGACATCCGATCCGATAGCCTTGGGTAACTGTTCTCAACACGTTCAAATACAGTTTCCGATTCCTACATTTACTGTTATTCTACCAATTGATGGTATACCACTCCCAGAAATACTTTTTTTTTTGTTTCGATTATAGAGGTTTTAACCCTTAAGATCATTCGCCTCTTCGGGCCAGAAAAACTTTCTGACCCTATGTGCAGGGGTTGGGAATCGAACCCAGGTGGGCTGCGTGTAAGGCATCGACTTACCCATTACGCTACACCCGTCCCCTCCCAGAAATACTTTAGTACGCTGCACATGGTCGATTTAGCCAGTTTCATCGACTTAGCGATTATTTTACCAGACCATGTTGGATTTTCGAAGTGGGGTGTTCAAAAACTATTTTCGATTTACGGTTTCCACCTACTATAATTTCTTTGGAACGAAATAAATCACTTTTTTAAATTTTTTTCTGCACTGAAAGAGGAACCTTTCATAAATTGTACTGTAAGAACATTCCAGATCGAAAGATGCCAGATCAAAATGTCCAATATCTTCAGGCAGGGTTGAAATAGTGTCTGTAAACTCGAAAAAAATTCTCTGGCCTCAAGTGTTCACCAAGAATAATGCACGGACTCGTTTTTGCGAGCAAAAACAAACGACTGAAAAGCCGCCGCCTTAAAACTTTCTAAATTTTGACGAATATCTGTAAATAACATGGTTTTCAATAATCTGCATAAATAATTCAGCAGAAAAAAACATGTCTGCAGCTTATTTGAAAAATCTGCAGATTTGCTGAAAAATCTGCGGGCTCGGCTTCTCTGTTCCAGATCCGAGCACAGGGTGGATCAAATAAAACCTACCAAGGTTAAACACTATATTTTTCTTTTTCTATGTTATAACTGAATTCTTGAAGCCATACAGTACAAAACAACGCGGTAAAATTGTCGTGTTTTCAATTCTTGGCAATGAACAGTTTTTATGACGCAGCGTCAATACCGGCAATATTTTAATTCAAAATCTGCTTTCACAGCCTTCATGAGTAGAAGATTGGTAGGTCATTTAGGGGGACTAAAAAATCTGGAACACATCAATATAAGTTTCAGTCATCTAAATATACTGCTTGGGGATGTGTAATGACCAATTTAGTTATAGATCCATATTTCTTAGATAATTAGAAATAATAATTAATTTCTGAAACTTCAAACCAAAATTTTGAGGAAAATTTTGAACATTTATCTGCTGTCTTACTTCCATGATTCCCATGAAACATAATTAATGTGTATAAAAAATAAACTCAAATAATTTCCTATTATAAAAGTTATCTGTGTTCAACATTAATAGGTTTTATTTGGCTCACCCTGTAGAAGTGCCTATAGAATTTTGATATTTTTTCGCCATTGACATCTCTACGTTTCATCGAACTGCAAATACCTAACGTCTTCTAATCGAACTGGTCTACAAGTCAAGACACATACATACATAGATTCAAACAGAAGGTCTATTGGTCCCATACAACGTTTCTGAATTTCATTTTCATCCGACTTCCGGTTCCGGAATGACTGAGTGATATGCACCAAAAAAGTGAAATTAATGTCATTCAATTTTCTTTGAAACAGCCAAAGCGTTTTGCACAAACTTCATGATTCAAATGAAAGGTATTATGATCTTCTACAAAGTTCCTGAATTTCCTTTAGATCCGACTTCCGGTTCCGGAATTACAGGTTGAAATACACCAACAAGTGAGAATAATGTCACTCAATTTTCTCGATTATGGCTTATCCTATTTTCACAAACTTAGATTCAAATCAAAGGCCTTAGAGTCCTTTATAAAGTTTCTGAATTTCATGTAGATCCGACTTCCGGTTCCGGAATTACACGGAAATATGCATCAAAAAGGTGAAAATAATGTTACTTTTTCCGAAGATGACTCAACCGATTTTTGCCATTTTAGATTCAACTGAGAGGTCTTTAGATACCATAAGAATATCCCGATTTTTATTCAGATCCAACCTCTGGATCCGGAGATAGGGTAACCACCAACGAATTCTTTAAATTGCCTAATAAATTCTCTAGTTTTCAGATCAAGATAGTCTAGGGCCAAATAAACGCATATCAGATTTTCATAAAATCAAACTCAAATTAACAGGTCTGATAGTCCCATCAAAATATCCAAGTTCGACTTCCGGTTCTAATATTACAAAGTGAAAAGTTTTCAAAATTTCAAACCATCATAAAAATCTTAGAAAATCTTCCAAGTTGTGCTCCAAACTGTTCGAATTTGTAGGTTATGCTGGGCTTGTCATTTATTTCAAACCACCATTTAATACGAAGGTGCAGAAAATTTCGGAAATTCTTTTAGAACTTTTAGAACTCAAAACTGTTTCAGTTTATAGTTTATATTTTTTATGGTTTAATAGTTTGAAATCCCGGTATTCGGTAACGGAGATTCCGGAAATAGTGACCAAAACTTTTAAAACAGAGCTCACTTCATTTTCTCAAATATAGTTGAATCGATTTTCACTAACTTAAATTCAAATGTAGAATTCGAATGTGGTAGTTATTATGCAAAATAAGTGTTCAAAACTGGGTGCTAAACTCTTTCGATTTCTTGTATTCAGATTATTCTTGATGCAATAAAGGGTGATTTTTTCAAGGGGTATAGGATTTGATTTTCAAAAAAAAGACACAAAAATTAATGGAACCTCTATTGTATTCAATAGAACAATGAATATAATTTATTGTTTGAAGATGATTTCATGCAAATGTTGGCGGCGGCTTTGCTTTGGATAGCCCATGCCCAAGGTCCAATTTTGGCACACTCTCTCAAACATATCGTCCGGTATTTCACGTATAATGATACCGGCCCATAATCTACACCAAACAGTTCCTTTTTGGGATGCATTGATAGCTCTTGCAATGCTTCTGGCTGGTCTTTATTCCAGATGCGGCAATTTTGTTGGTGGACGTTTCTATTCAACCGCAAATGAGTATCGTCGCTGAACACAATTTTCCAATAAAAAAAGTAGATCTTCCTCCAACTTTGTCAGCGTTCATTTATGATTGAATTATAGACCAAAGTAAACAAGTTTGATAATCACACAAGACATGATTCACGCGTGCTCTGTCAAAAACAGTGTTCCCAAAAAGATACCAGCAAAAAATTACCCTTTGTGTAGATGATAATTGATAATATGAAACAGACATCATTACATTACTAGATGGATTAAAACCAGTTTTTTTAAATAGGTTAGGGTCATATTATCAAAAGCCGTTTCGCCGAATAACGTTTCACCGAAAAAGTAATTTCGCCAGCATACAATTGTCTTGAAACCCGTTGGTGTTCATACCAGATTTGTTGACCCAAAATCGTTCATGTACGATATTGCTATATTCAAAACTACAGATAAATCAATTTTATGATTTCCTAGTCACAATTAGCCTAGAGGACGTCAAATATTTCTTAAGGACTGTGGACAGTACCGTAAAGTGGTAGTTTTTTTTGCTATATTCCAGTTTCAAATAAAATTTTCTTGGAATCGGTGCAGAATATAGAAAAACCCACCTGACAATGTCTTCGAAATTTAGTTGAGAATATTCTGTGAAATTTTCAGAATGATTCATTGAGTTTAGCGGTCGTGTTGTATTTTTTCCGACTGAAGAACTGCTGAAAATTGGAACGCTCGGAAATGCATACCTCTACTTGTTCATCGAATATCTCGGCTTTGAAGGCTTGTATCATAAATCTACCGTGTCAAAGTCTAGATAATTTAGTTTAGATGCGATTAGTACATAAAAACATATATGTTATCGCGATAAAAATAAAGTCTTGTATTTTTCTGTGAAACAAAGTCAGTTTCAATGCATCTGCCATTTATTTTCCTCTGGTTTCCTGATAGCATTCTGAAAAAGGAGAGAGAAATAAAATTGGCTCGACAAGACTGCCAAACACACAGACATTCAATCTTTGTGAAAGTTGAATATTTTTTCATTGTTCATTGGAATCATGTAATGTCTAACCCATACGATACATTAATGTGATAAAACTTCTCATCAAAATAATAAAATGTATGCTGGCAACCCGGTACAGTTTGCTTATATACGAGAGAGTACAAGAGAAATACGATGCCCAAAGGGAATTGAGCGAGCCACGTGGTCGATTTAAAATTCAACACGTGACCCTCTGTCCTCAGACCTTTGACAAGGCCTGTTTTCACAAACTTAGAAGGTCGCATTGGCAGCGATAAAATCCGATTTCAAATTTCAGAGCTACAGGGAGATGAGTGTTAAGAATTTCAACCCAGTTCAGTAATAGTAACGATAGAATAAACGGATTTTTTTCTAAACTGTTCATATTTGTTAAAGGCAGTTCGCACCGTCTTCGGCTTTACCAGTTCCTAGTTTTTGATTCCGAAAATACCTAAAAAGAGGTCAAAAACTCCAAAATGAAACTCAAATTGTTTCCTCATAAGTTGACCAAGACCGATATTCAAAAACTTAGCAGCAAGCAATTACAGAAGGAAAACACTTCATACCGAACTGTGCCATCCATTATTAGCTCGTTCGCCGGAATGAGCTCAGGTACATTAGTGGAATGTGCCAGATCGGTTCGGAAACCGGATTTTTACATGAGCATTCCTTGCGCAAAGCAGAATTCTTATTTCCCACGAGAGTCGCCTCGACATGGGGTTTGCGTAATTAATTTGCATAAACCGCAGAAATTACTCGTGTATTAAAAATTCCCAAACAAATTTCGTCATCACGAAACTGAGAGGTGAAGCGTTGAAATGGAGGATACAAATTCGTGTAAATTATGCCCAAATCACCACTCATAAATTTCCCTCCGTCTTTCACTGTGGTCGTCGATAAATCAAATCCGAACTCCTCGGAAGGGGTTTGGCCCACGGAGCCTCCTGTCCGTGCATTTCAAGCGCATCTCTATAAATTTCCAACAAGTAGCGAGACTTTAGTAACCGAGTGACGAACGTAAATCTTCCCCCACCCGGCACGACGTGTGCCGTTCGATTGTTATGCAAAGTGTGCTCTGTTCGAACCCCGTCTCATCCACATACGGTTTTGAGTTTCTCTATAATTTGCTTTTCAATTTCATACCTCTCTCTCTCTCTCTTTTAAGCTTTAACCAACCGGTGTTACACTCAATCAAATAAAGCATCATTACTGAAATGCGAAACTGCTTTTCGTGAAAAAAATATGAACGACCGACCGTCGATTTGTGTGTTGACCCATTGATGTTTTGCCGCACCGCCTCTCGCAAGCATGCGTGAACATTTGAAAAAAACCGCAAGCAAATCACACCACTGCTGCTGCAGTTCCTATCTGTCAGGCGGAAGGGGCCCGGAGTGGCTAGAGCCCGAGACAGAGAGAGAGAGAGAAGTGAAACCCATTTGTTCGACTGTTTCCGATATTATTGTTGCTGTTATTATTTGTTTACTCATATCAATATGCGTGTTGCCGTGGGACGTCGGTTGGTTTATTTTTATCGCCACATGGGTAAAATGTAAATATTCAAGCTGGCTTAGAAGTGTGCCGACTTCGAAGCCAATCAGGTCTGATCGAACAAGCAGGCTGTGTGAATGTGTGGATTCCATTCTGTGCGGGTTGGAAATCGGTGCGAACTGCGGCGCGGTAATTGACTGTATCGTGTACACCGGACCGGAAACAGCAACTACCGGTGTCACGCAAATTCGCTCAAGTGATTTACACTGAATTCCTCTTTGACTGACAAAAGAACTAATATTGGGTAATTTGTGGCCAGAGTGGCCGTGAGGGAATTGCGTCGGCAATGTAGAGCAACGTAGTGAGAAAAAGTGAACTGAATTGTCAATACATTTGTTGCACGTTTTCCTGTTGATTTTCAATTGAATTCTGAACAAAAATTTTGTATAACTAATAATATATAATATACAATTAAAAATCTTGAAGTTCTTCGGATATATAGAACTTGTAAACAATAAGTTCTTCCTAGAATCCCAGTACAAACTGGTGAAATTTGCTGGGAACCAACAAAAAGGCCCACCTTAAACAGCATCGTTTATTCTTCTAGCTGAAGTGTAATAAAATGGCGTAAGTCGACAGACTTTTACACCATCACATTCATAAAGTGAGCGAAAAATCAATGACATTTATAATGCCATTGTCAATCGGGTTGATCGAGCACTCAGAAACGAGCAGTCGAGTAAGAATTCATTACTCAGCGTGTCTTTGAAACAATTTTCGGAATGTATGCAATTATACAGGGTCCGGCGCTCGAAGTGTAACCAATTAAAAAGGCCATAAATTCAGTTTGGAAAATTACTTTTACTTAATTCAAAGTACAAAATGTGTAAAAATAATACAAAATTCAGAATCAATTCACTTTTGCTCGATATAACCACCTTTTGCCTTGACTTGATGACTTGAGAGAGCGAAGGAGTTGCTTCGTTTGGCCGAATGTGACTTGCAGGTATTTTGGCCCACTCGCGGACAATAACTTTTTTCAGCGCCTCGAGACTGGTGTATCTTTTAGTTCGGACTTTGCTCTCCAAAATGGCCCAAAGAGAATAATCCATTGGATTCGCATCTGGTGAATTCGAGAGCCATTGTGTGGACGTGATGAAGTTCGGAACGTTGTTTTTCAGCCATTCTTGGTTCACTCGAGCTTTGTGAGACGGTGCCGAGTCCTGCTGAAACGTCCATGGTTTGCCACCGAAATGTTTGTCTGCCCACGGCTTCAAAGCAACCTCCAGAATACTTTCACGATAATATGTCGCATTTACCTTGACGCCAGGCTCGATGAAAACGATTGGAGAGCGCCCATTTGCGGTTACAGCGGCCCAAACCATTATCTGTTGCCAGTGCTGCCTCCTGGTGGCCAATCGATGACTCAAATTCTCGTATGAACGGTCGGTCAAGTAAACCCTATCGTTTTGAGAGTTTACGAATTGCTCAATTGGAAAAATTTTCTCGTCAGAAAATACAATGTTCGGAAATTGACCGCTTTCGGCCAAACGAAGCAACTCCTTCGCTCTCTCAAGTCATCAAGTCAAGGCAAAAGGTGGTCATATAGAGCAAAAGTGAATTGATTCTGAATTTTGTATTATTTTTACACATTTTGTACTTTGAATTAAGTAAAAGTAATTTTCCAAACTGAATTTATGGCATTTTTAATTGGTTACACTTCGAGTGCCGGACCCTGTATTTATAGCGCTTGCTAGTGGGTGGAATGTTCCAGTTTTACTGGCAAGTTCGCTTAGAATGTTATTCAAATTCTTCGCTATTCTACAACTGATAGCCGGTAGAAATTTTGCACGAGAATGAATTTATTACTGAAAATTTTCAAACACGAGAATCGAATTTCCTTAAGGAGCAAGACTCTTTGCAAGCGTATGAGTAATGTCAACAATGTGTGCGTAAAAACAAATTCCGGCGCTTCTTTTCCTGATTTTAATCAATAAATCTTCCATATTGTTGAAAAATAAACCAATCGAATCATTCTGCTTAAAATTACATTTCAAGAAAAGCGAAAATCTTATGTCGTTTTTCATGGCGAACACTCGTGGAGTTTTTTGCTCGATTCGTGCACTTTTCGTGCAGTCGGGCAATCAAAACAGGTGCACTGTGTTTCATTGATTTGCACCGCACGAATTAGTCTAATGTCGTTTTTCATTGATTCCACTCGCACGGTGCCAGTGTTTTGCCCTGACAGTTGATCAATGAAACGGTTTTGTAAAGTTTGGTTTGCACGCTTGCTGCTCTGAAAAGAAAACGGGTGCAAAATAGTTGCCCGAGAATTGCCCCGAAAGTGCATTTTTTTCGTGCGGTGCAAATCAGTGAAACACAGTACACCTGTTTTGATTGCCCGACTGCACGAAAAGTGCACGAATCGAGCAAAACACTCCACGACTGTTCT
Source organism: Malaya genurostris (assembly GCF_030247185.1). Classification (NCBI taxonomy): domain Eukaryota; kingdom Metazoa; phylum Arthropoda; class Insecta; order Diptera; family Culicidae; genus Malaya; species Malaya genurostris. The sequence goes on from NC_080571.1 coordinate 284,331,496, forward strand.
CAATGAAAAACGACATAAAACTCTTCCGCTTTCCTTAAAACTGCTCGAGAAAAAATATTTCACTTTCAGCTTACATCCACTAACACATTTGATTAGCAACAAACACATTCCTATATGGATTTCCTCTTGCAGCAATTATTGCGATATAAATGTTTACGTAGCTTCTATAAGTAAACCCGAGGAACCTTTAATTTAACACGCGAAAAGCAATGGATATGGAATGTTGTCGTAAAACTATTTATTTATCCGGAAAACTGCTTTTGTAACAGAAAATACTTAGTTTCATAAAATCTAAGAAAATATTCAGTTTCATAAAATGTAAGCAATTTTCCATCAAACGTTGGTAAAAAATTATAAAAACTGATATTTCATCCAAAATGTCTGACTTAACGTTCGTTTGAGAATAAATTATTGCTAAAATGATTGTTTGAAACTCAATCATGCAAGCCACTTTGATAAACTGGTTGCACTGCATATATGAATACATAGATCTATGACATACGTACCAAATAAAATGTACGTAATACACAAATTACCAACACAAGTTAACTTGGTTTACTCTTGATCCTTAAAATATTCAGAAAACTTGAAGCATATATCAAACATTCGAAATTCATTAACAGAATGATATACTTAGCAATCAAATAGCGTTGTTTTCATTGGGTGGAATATATCGTCTTTGAAAACATCGTTAGTTGTTTGATGATTCATTTTATTATACAAATTGGCCAAATATTATAGATATTTATTTAAATTGATTGCCAAATATTGAAAAGATAGTTGTATCCTAAATTCTTCTTATTTCGTTCTCTATAACAGAGTATTTCCGGCGACACGACCAGACACTCCGAAGAAAAATCGGAATAAAAAGTGTTCGTGAGCGATTTACCACCAGTTACCATAAATATAGCGACCCCTTGAAAATGACAAAAACTAACTATTCGAGCAATGCTGTTTCAGTTGCTATGAACTAGTTACCAAGGAGCACCAGAATAAATAAATAAACAGTTTGAAATAGTTATGGAATAATTCCACATTTCATTATTAAAAATTGTATAATTCTATACTGCCCATACTTGCATATCAGTCCCATATGGAAAATCGGCATGTCGAGAAAAAGACGATTAAAATTTTATTTTCGAATTTTTTGATTTATTTTGTTACCTATGCTAAATCGTGGTATTATTACATGAAATATCGGTACTACACCTTCGCTATTCCAATATTGCAACAAATGAAATTATTGATATTTGCACTGAATGGGACTGATATGCGGGTACTTTGCATATGGGACAGACATAAGTTGATATTTTTTTAACATTTTTCTGAATAAACCATAAACTTTAATTGCAATTTCTGAGAGTATATTAAGGGCAGATTGCATTCCTGAAGCTAACTCAATATTGGCGAAAATCGATATGGGACTGATATACGAGTATGGGCAGTATAGCTCAGTACTAGGACTGCGGTTTTCGCGAGAGTGAAAAAACAACTTAGCGTCCGTTCTTCGCAATGGTTAACTTTATTCTGTCCTATTCATTACAGCAATGTTGCCAGGAAAAATTAGAAGTAATTCAAGCTAGAAAATCAATAGATAAAAATTATATCAAGAAACTGCGTTACACAACATGTACATTCTAAGTATCAATTCAAAAATATTTTACAATTTTTCATTATTTGTATTTTTCATTATTCGGAAGTGCATTCGACGTTCGAATGGAACGCAATCACTAGACGGAGTGTGTGCCATTGTTAATAATGCTGCTAGTTGCTTGAAACAAGACTTCATAAATGCTTTGAAATCACCTCTGAAATCTGGTTACCGGTTACATAGATCTAGCCCAATCGGCACTTCAAAGTTCAGTTCAGCAAGGGCAATTACAAACTAGTGACGTTGAACAGGCACTTTCAAAATTTTTGACAACCTTAAACAATGCTGATATGTCCACCAAGTTTATAAAAACACTGTGGTCACCTGGAGTTATCAAACAGTCTACATTCAATCGGCTTGGTGGACTAGTTTTAAACCAGAAAGCTCGAGCAAAACTTTAAACGAGGAATGTAATTCTGGGAACATTATGAAAGTGATAAATGCTTAATTAGATGAATATATTCCCTCTGAAGATAACACACGAGAAGTTTTTATTGCCTTAAACAACCGAAATCAAATTTTTGTTAGTCAATAATATTCGGTACGCCACTACGAATTACATATTCGTTATGAGACAAGTACTCCAGGAGTGTCGAGAATACAACGCGCCATTGACTTCAAAGCGACAACGACACAATCGCTATGGCAGATTATGCAGCTATGGCAGATTATGCACGAATGCGGATTTCCGTATAATTTGACGTGATTGGTCGAAGAAACGATGGATAGAGTAATGTGCTACGTCCAAGTATCTGGGACGCTCTCGAGTCGTTTCAAGTCTCAGATAGGGCTACGGCAAGATTTTGGATTCTTTTGTCTCTTGTTCAATATTGCTTCGAAGAGCGCGGATCAACAGGATCTTCCAAAAGTACGTACAGCTCTTTGGCTTCGCTGACGATGTTGATATTGTGACACGTAACTTTGAGATTATGGAAATAAACATCGAGCTGATAGCCGAAGCTAGAGGTATCTGACTGGTTATAAAAAGATACAAATTAAAAAAAATGACTCAAAACTCTCTGAAAGAATAAATTTAATACTTGCCAGCGGCCAACTACACTCAGTGGTTTCGTTTCAAGTGAGAATCTCTTGTTTTTGTTTGCATTCCATATGTGGTTACCAAGGATACTGGTAACTGTTTTTCAAAATCAATAACTTACCAACTTGTGTTGCCAGTTCCAACATTATTTCAAGCAAGTCCGTTTTGACATTACCAGTTACTAAGGGGTAGTTAAATTTGCGATACAGTTTTGATAGTCGAGCGGCAGGTCGTGTCGTCAGTATTTCTTTTGGCATGAGACCTTCGGTAATAACTTTTGACCGAAAAAACTCATGCAGTCGATTAAAACAATCGATAAAGAATGGTACGCAGCAATGCGTTGGAAATCATCTCTTTGGCCACATAAACACGACGCTGTTTTCGAATGAAATTCAGCTTTTTTGGCACCAGCCGAGAAGCGACGCGTTTCAAACCCAAAACATCAGTTAAAATGTGTTCGGCTGATCCATAAGAGATGCCCAACAACACAGCAATCTCTCTAATCGGACGCTGGTCTTACAAGCCAGTTGTCGTATGTTCAAGCCCCGACCTGGAAGGGTTCTTAGTGTCAGTAGGATCCATAGTACTAGCCATGCAATGATTCTGTGCACTAAGAATTGGCTGCGAAGTCTGTTGAAACAGAAAGGCCAAATTCCACAAAAGGAATGTAATGCCAAGACTTTGCTTTATATAAAAGGAGCGTCGTAATTCACTTAAGTTTACAATTAAAAGCATGTAAAGATAAGTCATATCAATAACTTCACAGTTTTTTTTATTCAATATTACAATATTACAATATAAGCAATTCTAATGATTTTTACACCTCAAAAGTAAGAATTCACTAGTAAAAATTCATTCTAAAATCATAAACCATCGCGTCTTTCTCCGTTGCCTAAGTACACTCGAGAATAATTCCGAAACACGTTCATAACCCGACTGTTTTGCCTAAAAGCCTCTCAAGGAATTAGGAATTTATGAAACGCAATCAGAAAACCATCCCCGTCGCATTCCGATTCACATTCGAGCCACGGAATCCCGTGGCTACGCGTGCGTTACGACGAGACAAAGCTGCTGCATCATTTTCCCAGGAATCCATTCAATTAGTGATCGAATCTCAAACATATCCTACGGATCGTCACGTCGTTCTGTAAAACACCGACAGGACAGGGACAGGGACCGGACTGCGTAATGATGCGGCAATTTCCAACGGTTTCTAATGGTTTTCACCGTGTCGTACCTTTGAACAGCATCATCAATAACCGCTTAAGGGTGCCTCCTTTGTCAAGGATCTCCTACCATCAAACAAAAAAAAACGAGAGAACACAGACAAGATCGGATCAATGAATGAAAGGTGGCTGTTGAATTGCTTGCGGGCTGCGAAACTTGCCGTCCGATCTTGTTCACTTTTCCTTCTATCAGCATCCCTCGAATCAGTGATGCTCGTTACGGAAAATTATAAATTTCAACAAGTTGATCGCACTGTTCAATCTTTACACAAAGACACCTTAGAAACAGCAAGCAGCAGAAGCACCCGCAGGATCAGGTCACGTTCCTGCTCCAACCGGGCCGGGTTTGCAGGTAGAGAGAAAAAAAGAACCCTGGAAGACACTACAAAGACGCAACTGGGATGCCTGCGGGAACGGTAAAACTGGACAACGAAGATCCTACCCGAAACGATCGATAAAATAAACAAATCGATCGGCGTTCGTGTGGTGAACATGAAAAATTAATCCAATGACTTGGCGAATATCGTCGACAACTTTCGTTTGCCGGACTGGTTCTAATGGGTCCGGGAGAACTATTCGGACCAAATGGACGAACCGAACCGAGATGAAGATCGGTGCCAGTCCAGGACTGATACGTCTTTATTTATGGTGTTTACTTGTGCAGTAATTATTTGCTCGGGAAATGTCAACCCATACTATGAACAGTGATTTTTTTTTGTCGGTAAATAGATAATCAAAATCATTGTGCTTTACAAATTTAGATCAGCTAGTAGACTGGCCGAATTCTCACTAGAAGACTGGCAGTATCTACTGTAGCGTTGGTAGAATTCCCAAATTTGGTTGATTTCTGTCCGTTGATCCGTTTCTTAATAAAATTCCACATCAAAATAGCCCAGGTGAAACATTTTCTTTCGAAATTCCTTAATTATGATAAAAATTTGCAGTTTTTCTCTGAAAAGTTTCTCAGATATTCATCGATTTAGTTCGGTTTTGGACCTTTTTCAAAGATTTTAGCATGGAATGTTGAAATTTACAAAAAATCAGCAAAACTGTCTACCTTGTTTTGCATTGGTTCTTTTAACTAACTGTTTTTAACTGTTTGGGACGGTTTGAAAATTGAACCTAAAGTTCTTCGAAATCGTTGAATTTTGGTTCCATACAACGTTCGGCATTTGAACTGCTACATTACTTATTCAACAGCCATTATTACGTTGCACACGAAACTGCATTGAACGGCTCTTCGTCGCATTGTTTACATTGTGTCTTGGCTGTCAGTGGATGTCTTGAGTATGTTGTAGATTGAAGTCCAGAAGCGAAATTTGGCGACAGTCTGGGACCAAGAGAATCTGTGGATCTTCGATCACTTGCGACGATTGGTTGAACTCTAGAGTGAACAAGTTGAACGTGACCTCTGATGTTTCAGAAAGTGATTTGTTTTCAAGCACAACAGAAGTGTTTTAATTTGATCAATTGATCTGTTTGTTTCAATGTGGCATCCTGTTACTGTGTTGAGCGAATAATTGGACATTAGACAGAACTGTTCAACTGACAACACGATCAGACATTCCGAAGAAAAATCGGAATAAGAATGAAAGAGGAAATCAAGATTACGAAGTCCCATACAAATCAATGAAAAACCTTCGTGCAATAATCGTGAACCATAGAACTCAGCAATGGCATACTTTTATTAGCCCCTTGTGTAAAAATCAAACACCCCTATTTCACATAACTCAAAATTGAGTGACACACTACTCAAATTCATAAAAAAGTGCACGTACTATAAACTTGAGTTACCATCCATCTACCTCTTTTTAGGTTAAGAAACGAAGCTTTCAAAATTTGAGTATTTTTAATTCAAAATATGGAAAAAATTTTAGTGAGCTTAACTCAAAACTTGAGTTCTTTGCACTCAAAATAAAGACATTTTTATTCGCAAATGTTCATACATAAAGTCACTCTTCTTTCTTTAAAATGGAAAGCCCAGAAAAGTGATTTAAAACCGTTTCTTTTTGACCGGTTTGGAGTCGAAATTGAACGATGTTGATATCCTTATGTTGTACTTCTCGCTTAGCATAGTTGAAACCACAAAATTTCTATTAGAAACATCTATGATTTATGATTTATGGTTTCAAAAACCAGACCTAGAAACGGCATTGAAAAACGACGTATTCTTGCAACCTTAAATTCGATAAGAATATTCCGATAAAGAAAACGCTGTGAACTGCTAGAAGTATTCTTTTCACTCAAATGTTTGAAAACTCAACGCTTACTCTATTGTATGAATAAATGCGAGAGAACTCATGGCCTGAGCAAATTTTACTCAAATTTTTTCCAGTTTATGAATTTGATTGATCGCAACCAAAACCATGGGTTATGTTCAGAGAGCGTAAAGAAAAGCGCCGATTAACATAAGCGGCTTTTACACGATCATTACAAGTGTCATTACTAAAAAGTAATATAATTTTAATGAACGTGTAAGGGCAATAATGATGAATACAAATTTTGAATGTCATTACTTGGTAATCATTAAAAATGACATTAATAATTCTAGTGTAAGGGGCACTATAGAAAAACGTCACAAAAACACCACGATTTTACTACCGGAAGAAAATACACATGCGCAAAAGATTTTTTGATTCGATTGTTTCTAACGTGAATTGAAACATCTCAAAATATCTAAATATTTGGTTATTTGAATAAAATAAGTTACTTCTACATTAATATTCAAATAGCCGCGGAATGTGGTGCAAATTTTTTCGGTATCTTGAGTTTACCCACTTAGAAAAAAACGTTCAACGGTGGTTCTTCATTGGCCCAATACGTTGGATCATTGGTCCAATGAAAGTCCAATCAATCGTTCAACAGGAGGCCAACACGGGACCTTCGTTTGCCGATTTTGAAACAGACCTTTGAACCGAATGCCATTTTTTTCGTTCAACAAACCCGGCAGACAGAGGTCCATTGTTGAACAATTTTTAACATGAGGAGTTGGAGCCCCGTTGGACTAGTTTTACTGCAGGAAGTTTTTTTTCCAATTATTTGTTTAAACTTACAATACATACCTGCACAATACTTCTACTTCACGTAGAATAACAACAAATTTTCTTTCTATGTAAAGGTAACACTTAATTTTCATACTACTTTTGCAAGACAAAAAACAACAACAAACCGTTCCAGCTAATTGAACGAATCGTGCAATATGTCGTTCAACAAACGATCAAAAACCAACAAAATTGAACGGCCTGCTGAGAGGGTATCTTTGGTAAAAGAGTCCGTAAGCCGATTTCCCGTCAGTTGTTACAAATATAGCGACCCTTTGATGTTGATAAGAATAATCTTCTTGAGCAGCTTTTCAAACCTCATAAGAATCATTCGGGTAAGCTCAAACACGTCTCCTGATGATATTGCAAAACATTTGCAGTTTTGGTAGAAAAACAAAAACCAAATATACGTCAATGGATAAAGTATGATGTAAACTTTAACAAGACAAGTTTTTAATATATCAACTAGAAGAAGTTTACCCAGCACAAAATTATTTAAACAACGCACAGTTTTGGTTCAGCATACACGGTAACCTAAATGTACCTGTTACTAAAACACTTTTGCCGTACTCTAATTAGTAAAAGATTTTGTTAAAATTATGAAAGAACTTAAAGAAATTGTCATTAATTGGGGCAATAATTTACTACGAAATTACGAACCTTACAAATGCTGCAAAACATAAGTCGACAGGCACACAAGCTGAGTTAGAACTCATCACAGTGAGGTAGAGTTTTTCGGTAGCTTCGGTAAGCTCAATAATATTTTGCACACACAATAATAACCGATTCTTGTGTTCGATATTGTAAAATGCCGAAATAGAACGACAACAAAAAATTTTCCTGCTCTTTCTGCAATCAATATGTCTAATTTTGAAACGTATTAATCAAATTTACTTAAATTACGGCTAAGTGTATCTCTCTACCGAAGTTTGGTATAATTATTTTCTAAACTCATCTGTAAATGGCATATATGTTAGAATCAGCAACGGCGTTTGCCGAGATTTCGAAATATGAGCTAGAGTTTGCCGAAATTCGACCAAACGCTAGAACTGTCAGTTCCACCAAGTCACCACTGTTCGGGAAATATGAAATAGTGAAGATGATATTGACGTGAATTGTAAATAAGAAATGGTAGCGATCCACAATGTAAGCAAAAATAAACTCAAAATATCAATGATTTTTCAGGTACCCTTCAGATTGGCCCCCTCGATAAACTCAGTTCCCCGTCAGTTGCAATTCAATGATTAGTTAAACTGAAACAGTAGACATCTAGTCGCGGTATGTGCCGTAACTACGACAATATTTGATTTCATATTAATAATAGATCGAGTTCAAATATTCATGATATCGAACAAATTCGCATCACATTCCGCGGCTATGTGAATTATAATGTCCAAGTAGCTTATTATGTTCAACTAACCAAATATTTATTTAGTGTGAGACGTTTTAATTAACGTTGGAAGCAATCGAATCAAAAAATCTTTTGCAGAAACTCTGTAAACATGTTTATTTTCTCCTGGTAGTGAAACCATGGTATCTTAGCGACGCTTTGCTATGTTAACAACGCTTCTCTCTTTAAACACGGGGCTAATGACAGTTTACCAATACTGCGTTCTACGATCCACGATTACTGAACAACCATTTTTCATTAATCTGTATGGGACCTCGTAATCTTGAGTTTATCTTTACTGTAAGTATAATAAAAAAATTGTCTGCTCTTTTTACTTTTTGAATGTAGTTTTTTTCCAAATAGAGTGATGAATAAACTGCAATGTTAGTGAAATCGGCCTTAGAATTATTCTTTGTGAACTTGTTTCAATATTTTTTGGGATTTCATTAAAGATAACTATAACGAAAGTTCCAGCTTCTGCTTTGAGGGTACAAATTACAGCTTTTGTTACTCTAAATTACTGAATACTCAAAAATTACTGAACTGACTGCTTATGCCGAGCAAATGGCGAAGCCTTTGCTGACGATTTTGACAATCACAAACAATTCTCAAATTTAAAATTGCCGAGATTCTCAGCAATTCTCTAATTTCCCAAGATAGTTGCCGAACAATTGACTGTGTCCATTTCGATACTTCTGCTATCGAGATTTAGAATAAAAGTTTCAGTGTGAACGTATAAATCAATAAAGCAAGTTCTAGTTTTATACCGAAAATTAACCCGAACATGAAGCAGAAATCAACGTAAACATTTAACAAGGGCCTAAAAGCCCTTGACGGATTTTCTTTGTTTAATTTCTTTTTCGACTATATCTGCGTTATTATACAACTAATCTGGCATTGTTAGAAAAATTGAAGTATTATCATTCATTCTACACGAATATTTTGTAAGTAAATGTGAAAATTAAGGAGTTATTAACAGAAGAGAAAGCAAACAAGAAGAAATTCTCATTGGTTCATGTGACCTTATGAATTGTTCACGTCTAAATGTTGGAGAACTACCTGAATTGTAGTATTTTGAAAGCTCACTACTAAATCCCGTTTCGTAAAGTCAATCGTTTGACAGTTAATTTTCATTGTTTGTCGAATTTACCGGAGTTCGGTGAATTTTATTGTTGGGAAAGATCGGTAATGGCTCACAGAAAGGACATTGCGCCTCGGCGCAAATTATAATTGGTGAATGCAAATTGACGATTTTGAAAGCAAAGCAGTAGCTAACGAAAAAAAAATGAGTGACATTATTTTTTAAATTTTTAACAGGTGCAATTGTTACAGGAGTAACAATTCAAAAAATCAAAATGGCAAGAGAATTCTGATCGTTTAGCATACTGATTAGTTTGAGCGCTTCTATTTTATGCAGAAGATTTGTTCCGAATTTTTACATGCGGAATCATCCAAGTTGGGAAAACTCCACACTCACAACACGCCTTTCATCGGCCTTGCTGCATAACACTTTAACGTCGTCGGTTCAACATAAACTGTTATTCACCGACAAGTCGAAGAAGAAACGTAAAGAAACAAAAATAGATTATGTGTCCTAAGCACAAACAAAAAGATAACCATTTAATATGAATTAAATGCAAGTTTTACAGTTTCTTTGGACTGTTTTTTTCGTACTTGACGACTTTTCGAATTTACCGCAAAAATGTTTTTTTTTTTGCAGAATTCGCCAAAACAGCATTTAAACAACTATATCATCCCGTATTGATTCTCATAACTTCTGTAAAATAATTTGCATTTGCCGAACAATCGGCTATTTTAATGTTTACCGAAAGCCTTCATCGAAAACCTCACCTACCATCAAAATCCAATCTTATTGTGTACTTAGTTCGAATTTTTTTCTCTTTTCGACGAAAACTCTTGGTAATCAATGAAAAACAATGAACTCAAATCAATTTGCAAAAATTCTGCGAGTTTTTACCGTACAAGCTGTTCCTCAGAATTATGCTAATCAAAATACAAATTATACGATATACCTGAATAACCGACTATGGTAAAAATACTATAGAATCCCACTGAGAAAGCGATTAGATCTTGTTGGGTGTTGAACGAAATACTCGATCAGTTTACGCACGAGTTTAAGAACGATTAGTTGTTATTTTTCCCCACAAAACTAGTGTGAAAATTTGGTGTTTTCCTCATGAAAAAGAAAATGTATTGTTATTTGACGTGAAGTATAAGTATTCTAAAGAGAATGTAGTGTTTATTTGAAAAAGCATGTGGTTAGAAACTTCCAAAATTCTCCAGTAAAACTAGTCCAACGGAGCTCCAACTCTTCATATTGGTTGAACAATGGACCTCTGTCTGCCGAGTTTCTTGAACGATTTTTGAACATTCATCGTGCCAACGGTCGGACGTTCTTTGGACGTTTTTTATTTAGAGGGATGTACAGATAGTTGGGCAGTTACAGACGAATGGTGGGCATTTCATTGCGGTTTTCAATGCGTTTCCTTTGATATATCAATATTATTTTTTTAGGAAATCACACAGTCATGAAAATATCCCATAGACATGTCTAGTTTATTTCGAATCTTTCCACAGTCTAACAAAGTTTTCGGTAGCATTTTTGTTCTACAATCCAATGAAAAATGATTCACAAGAAAAGTCATTTTTCATTGAAAATAAGGTATCGAATGCTGAAATATAGGGTGATTTTTTAAGAGCTTGAGAACTTTTTTAAACAATAAAACGCATAAAATTTGCAAAATCTCATCGGTTCTTTATTTTAAACGTTAGATTGGTACATGACATTTACTTTTTGAAGATAATTTCATTTAAATGTTGACCGCGGCTGCGTCTTAGGTGGTCCATTCGGAAAATCCGCTTTTTTATCGACAAATTTTGTTCAGCGATGAGGCTCATTTCTGGTTGAATGGCTACGTAAATAAGCAAAATTCCCGCATTTGGAGTGAAGAGCAACCAGAAGCCGTTCAAGAACTGCCCATGCATCCCGAAAAATGCACTGTTTGGTGTGGTTTGTACGCTGGTGGAATCATTGGACCGTATTTTTTCAAAGATGCTGTTGGACGCAACGTTACAGTGAATGGCGATCGCTATCGTTCGATGCTAACAAACTTTTTGTTGCCAAAAATGGAAGAACTGAACTTGGTTGACATGTGGTTTCAACAAGATGGCGCTACATGCCACACAGCTCGCGATTCTATGGCCATTTTGAGGGAAAACTTCGGAGAACAATTCATCTCAAGAAATGGACCGGTAAGTTGGCCACCAAGATCATGCGATTTGACGCCTTTAGACTATTTTTTGTGGGGCTACGTCAAGTCTAAAGTCTACAGAAATAAGCCAGTAACTATTCCAGCTTTGGAAGACAACATTTCCGAAGAAATTCGGGCTATTCCGGCCGAAATGCTCGAAAAAGTTGCCCAAAATTGGACTTTCCGAATGGACCACCTAAGACGCAGCCGCGGTCAACATTTAAATGAAATTATCTTCAAAAAGTAAATGTCATGTACCAATCTAACGTTTAAAATAAAGAACCGATGAGATTTTGCAAATTTTATGCGTTTTATTGTTTAAAAAAGTTCTCAAGCTCTTAAAAAATCACCCTTTACTAGAAAGTAATTTTAATATAGGGTAAAGTGGGGTGAGATACCGTACTGGGAGAGTTGCGGATTGCTGAGTTTGTAGTTATATAATAAACTTATAAAACCGATACACTGAAGAAGAATGTAAATAACATTCCGAAATACGTATCTGTATTATAACGTTTGATACACTTTCGGAAAAATAGAGACTGTGAAAATAGTGACTTTGTGAGAGTTTAATGACGTGACATAGTGGAATTCAACGGTACAACAACAGGACTATTAGTGAGTTATATAAGTGCTTTAGACTTGTGAGCGTCAGTGTGACGACAACAAACCTCATGAGACGATAACAAAAAGGCAAGTAAAAGTATCGTGACAGATAGAACGTTACCGAAGATATTTTTAGAGTCACAGGAAAAGTGTTTTTGTTTTAGTACGGGGTGCCATTTCTTACTTTACCTTGTAGAAGAATGGGTAGAACTATGTCGTAAATATCTCTTGCTGTGCTCAACCCAACAAAATCATTCTTTCTTCATACTATCGAAAATATGATCAGCAATTTGTGATACAGTTTTCAGTGGTATGATGTAACCACAAATATCGCAAAATTATAGTTTTCTAAAATGTGGGGTTTCAACCAGTTTTAATGAGAAAGGCTCAGTTTTGATGCAGTAAACGATATTGAATTTTCAGGTTACCAACGTTTCATTCATTCTATCCTTCGCAGTTAACTTTAATTCTATATCAGAGAAGTAATTAATAAAGAACTGTTAGATATTTACTTCCCATGAAATTATTGTAATTCCTACCGTGTGTACTTCTGCAAGCGAACTTTTTTTTACTGTCTCATCGATTTGTGATTTAGAATAAGGGTGTTGTGAATTTGTCGTACTTTAGTATAGATGCACAGTTACATTTCTGAAAGTAAGGAAATGAAACCTTGCACAATTCACGCAATATATCAACTCATGAGAACGTTTTTAGATATTCAAAAGTGTAAAGTATTATTCGTTTTCACGTCATCCAGTTATGTCTCTGACATTACCCACCCACTTTTCTTTTTCATCATTAAGGATTAAGGGGCATCTATGCCTACAAATCGGTAGAGACATCGCCGAAAAACTATGGGGGAGAAACGCGTCTAATAGTCAAAAAGTTGGTCATAGAATGATTTGTTTCTTTTACAGTCTGTCTAACCATCATAAAAAGTAGACTGATGTAATGCCAAATCTGTCGTCATGCTTTTTCTTCAATCAAATACTTTTTTCTGTAAACCAAAAACCGCTAAATGATAAAAAAATTGTTGCTAATAATTTAACAAGGTAAATATCGACATATCTCCCCACTTTACCCTATTTCGTGATTTCATTCTTGAATAACGTAGAACTTCCACATGCATTTGAAACGTTAAAAGAAAATATAGAAAAAATTGAAAATTTTCGAACAAATAATCAGGATGGAAATGAAATAATTTACCGCACCATCCATTAGTGTACGCCGTCTACAGAGAACTGTTCGGTAGTTTTTAACAGATCAAAACTCCACAACATTCGTTATTGTATTCAAATCAAATTATAAGTTCTGTAAACTTTTCCCAGTCTATAGTTCGTTTTCAATAATTTGATAGAAGGTTGAAACTGATACTGATATAAACTTTTTTTTTCGCTGAATCTCGGAAAAATAATTGCCGAGATTTGCACCACCGAATACTCGGTAATCATCTCGGCAAAACGTAAAATTTCGGAGTTTCGGTAATCTCATCTGTTATTGCCGAAATTGTCAGCAAAAAGTTTACTTTCTGTTCGGCATAAACTTCACTGAATGTTCGCCATAAACAACGAAGTGAGTTAAAGATGGAAAAACGCTAAAGTAATTCCTATCCTAAAACCTGATAAAAACCCAGCAGAAACATCAAGTTATCGCCCAATTAGCTTACTTTCTTCTATCAGTAAACTTTTTGAAAAAATTATCTTGTTAAGAATGATGACTCATATAAATGAGAATTCAATTTTTTTACCAGAGCAGTTTGGATTTCGTCATGAACATTCAACTACTCATCAACTTGTCAGAGTAACGAACATGATAAAATCAAATAAATCTTCTGGGTTATCCACTGGAGTTGCTCTTCTAGACATAGAAAAAGCATTCGACAGTGTTTGGCACAAAGGTTTAATAGCAAAAATGTCTGATTTCCAGTTTCCTATTTATTTGATCAAAATGATTCAAAATTATTTAACTGATCGTACTCTTCAGGTTAGCTATCAGAATTGTAAATCTGAATTGCTACCCGTACGAGCCGGTGTTCCGCAGGGTTCGAGTGTAGCTCCAATCTTGTATAATATTTTCACTTCTGATCTTCCAAATCTACCCGTTGGTTGTCAGAAATCGCTATTCTGTGACGACACAAGTCTGTTAGCCACAGGTAGAAATCTAAGAGTAATCTGCAGTCGCCTACAAAGAAGTTTAAATATTTTCAGTGATTATCTGTCAAAATGGAAAATTAAACCAAATGCAGCAAAAACGCAATTAATTATCTTTCCTCACAAGCCAAGAGCTTCTTTTCTTAAACCAAACAATAATCACATTCTCAAATTGAATGGCTTGGAATTGACATGGTCTGATCAAGCTAAATACTTAGGTTTAACGTATGACAAAAAGCTCACTTTCAAGGATCACATTGAAGGAATCCAGGCAAAGTGTAATAAATATATTAAATGTTTATATCCTCTTATAAACAGAAATTCTAAGCTCTGTCTAAAAAACAAATTGTTAATTTATAAACAAATTTTCAGACCAGCCATGCTTTATGCGGTACCAATTTGGTCAAGCTGTTGTTCCACCAGGAAGAAAACGCTTCAAAGGATTCAGAATAAAATTCTGAAAATGATTCTGAAGCGTCCTCCCTGGTTTAGTACAAATGAGTTACACAGACTCACAAATATAGAACCATTAGATGTAATGTCACATAATATTATAAGCAAATTCCGACAAAAATCGATGCAATCTTCAATTGAATCGATTCGCTCTCTGTATTAGTTAGTAAGTTAGTATATAAGTTCCTTTTCCCCATTACACAATACAAGTAGGTTTAGAATTTTCCCTACACAAAAATCTCAGAATTGCGGAAGCAAATGATGTCTTCATGTTAATAACCAAATCATATATATATAACAGGGCTGAAAAGTCACCACTTGTGGCTGAACACCCAATTTAAATCTTAATAATTTAATTTTAACTCATATTCCAATAAATAGTTATTTAAAAAAAAATAAAAAAAAAACGAAGTGAGTTACTGAGCCTTCAGTAATTGAAAGTAAACAAATAACATTCAACTGAAAATCAAGATTTCATTTTATTTTCGTACAAATATACAAAAAAAATATTATATTGTTTATGTTTCGAGGACGTACATTTGTAAAATATGCAATTTCGAACTAAACGCCAATTGTCGAATATGTTAGTTGACATGTCGTTGAAGTATCCTATAATGACTTCCCGATAGTGGAAGCAGGATCTGGAAGAAGCTTCCTATAAATAATCAATAACAATTTGTAGTTATCATAGTTACTGAATAAATCGTAGGTTCACAGGTCTTCCTTTTGAAATAACTCCATTTTTTCTGATGACCACCGGAAATGTTTTTCGTCGGAAAACAACTGCGTAGTACCAAGCGAAAATGTAAAACGTAAATGACAGTTGTCTAGCCGAATTTCGGTAAAAAGCTAACATAAATTTCGAAATTTCAGCAAACGCATTTTCTGATTTCGGAATAATTATTGTTCACCGATCAGTTCAGCACAAAATTTTGCCAAATCTCGGCAAAAAGATGCAAAATCTACAAAACAAATCTCGGAAAAATGATATTGATTACTGAGAAATCAGCAAGATTGTTTGTTGCCGATCTGTCTCGGCATTTTACTTTACCGAGCGTGTGTAGTTTTATTGTACCAAAATTCAAGATTTATTTTTAATGAGTTAAGTTGATATTTTGGTTTCTTAAGGCTATCGACATTCCAGAACTTTTTATCGATGTTTTCTTAGAACGTTTCGAAGGTATGTAGGAGCTCTACGTTATTCAATAATGAAATGCGATTACTCACTGGTATTTAAGCATTCGATGCCTTCGTTTTCAACAAAAGATGACTTTTTAAGTATGTTTGTTGGATATCTCAGGTTCGAGGTGAATTTATTAATCGACACAACTGGAATGTTACCGAACATAATTAAAACATCGAATAATTTACTTCTTACTCGCAATGAGCACAGTAAGAATCCATCGGTAGCCATGTTACTTTCCCCTCGACTCTCCATTTTTCTCAACCCACAGTTTTCACGGTGCACAAACGCGCACCTCGATCGAACCGCCGGTAGTAGTGGTGAATTGAACACGCGTGCTCACGCCCGTTGTACCCCCCCGAAAAAAACAAACAGTAGCTCAAAGAGAAAATACCGAGAACACCGACGAATGCAATGGCAAATGCGGACGCCGAGCCCCGGACTGGCTGCATATGTGCGCGTGTAACCCCGGTAGTGCGGAGTGCGGTTGCAAAACGGAACAGCGTAGCACGCGCTTCGATCGTGTGTGCGAGCGAACGACATTATAATTAGACGTTTGCCTCGTTCCTACTTCGTTACGTGCCGAAAACGGGTTTTAACGAGCAACGAGGAAAAAGGGCGGCGCAAAAACCGGTAGCCGGAATTGTTTCCTCCGTGTTTCTGTCTTTTCCTGCAACCAAACTTGGAAAGCAACTTGGTTTTTCGGTCGGTCGCACACGTGTCGTGCCAAAATGGTCGTTGCATGTGATAAAAACTGACTGGGATTGAATTTTACTACAAGCCAACGGAAAGACGATTCCGACGGCTTTACGTCAAAGGCTAGAGAATCATCGCAGTAGCGGCTGGAATCCCATTCTTGCTAGTTGGACTAGCAATGTATTGGTGAAAGCGTAAGAAACAGTGGTCCGCACAGTAGCAGAGGCCAATCAGATATGAAATGAAGATATAAAAAGTAGGAGGCGTAAAGACCGGTAGCTCGGTTTACTCGCGACAACACTGCCTTAGCAACCCCAGTCGGCTACTGTATTCGCAAGGCGATCGACGACCTTTACGGTATATCTTATTTTTTACAAAGTAGTAATGTGAGTAGTGTGAAGTAATAAACTTACCCGTTTAAAACCGCAGTTTAGTGCAGTGACGATGTGTACTCCGCTCGACAATCGTTGCTACTATCGTCCAGTATGATGATCACTTCTGTCGACAGCTTCGAGTTGGGCACTTTTCCAAACACTTCTCGGCACAGTTTCTTCTATTCGGTACACTTGAAACCGCTGTAGTCACTCTATTCTAGCTCAACATAATTCAATCAAATTCACTCGGTTGCTTTCAGGAAAACTCTCTCGAACACGGAGATGCAGTTATGCACCGAAAAATGGTCGTTTGCAGCAATGAAAAAAAAAACCAATAATAGTAACTATCAGCAAATCCTGCGGAACTCCGGCCCGAAACGACGCTCTGAACTCGAGCACAGTTGAAAAAAGTGTGAGAGTTAATAATATCTCAGATGTAATATAACTTCCGAACGCTTCTGTGCGTATCGCTATTATGACTAAATTGATCTTCCGCACTTGAAGGCAAGGGTAGCGTAGCAGCACAGTTCACAGAGCGCACGGGAGACCCCCGGTTATACGAAGATGAAGACGATGAGTCGAGCTCTATACTCAACACAGCAGCGCGCAATAATACACACCGAAATCACGACACGAGAGGCCGACCGAGTCAGCACAAGAGGCAAACGCGTCGGAACGTGTGTGTATGCCCCGCACACCAATCGAGGAGAGTCAATCGGGTAACCCGAAATGTTTAAAAGTTATGACGGAGAATTGTAGAAGGTGGCTACCAAAAAACGGCCTGTTTAGTACGCTGGACTGGGAACGAGTGTTGCGAGCGTTTGCTAGTAACAGAAGTCAAAAGACTTTCTGGCATAGTAGCTGCAAACTGAAACTGCAGACATCTACTGTACTTAACCATGTTACCGTTCAGGTCCGATCTGTGGCCACGGGTTAGAGCGAGATGGAACCACTGAAAGGCCAGGAGAAAACCTACACTAGTAGCTGCTTTATTGATGCCCCCCGTAGCACCGTAGACCCCTAGAGTGCGTACATTAAATCTCCTTCTATATACACAGCTGCTGCTGCCGTTGCTGTTGATGTTGCGCTTGACGATTTGACTCTCGGGTATATGTACCATCAAGTTGGCTGCCGACTTGACTCTTGCGCCTAGGCTCTCCTCTCGGATGCTCGTTCTCACTCGTTCGGCAGAGGCCTTCTCGCTCAAACCCATGCTCTCTCTCACCGGCCGTCGATTCACGCTTCGTCTACAACATCCTACGCGCGCGCAGTGTGGCTAAAACGTGTGTGACGATCCGACTGCCAGTGTTGCCAGCTTCGAGATCTAGTTTGGAAATCGTAGATAACATTCCAATTTTATTCAGCGATTGGCTGAATCCAAAGTAGTCGAAGTATTCGAGTGCTTGATGCAAAATATCAAAACAAAGCTGGCCACCCTGTGCCCCAGAGTCATCCGGGTATCCGTCTCGCCAGCAGCTGCCTACTGCGGTTTGGGCTTCGCCTTCTTGATTGAAGCGCACTTTGCATGAGTGAACGGTGCGCGCACCTCATCCGTGCCCTCCAACCCACTCCGAAAGCTCCTAACAACGGACCAGCCAGCCAGTCAAAGATTTCTCCGGTTAAACTCCACCCATTCGTACGCCAGCTGATACCGGTCGGCAGCAAATAGCTTCACTCCGCCCACTTATCTTCGCTGTCGTTTTGCTCTTTCTCTCACACTTTGCGGTAGTTGAACGACTTCTTATTCCAATTGCTTACGCGTCACAGCGATAGCCTGAATAAGCTAGCTTCCTCGCTTAGGTCACCAACACAGCGCTACCGACTGGGGCCACCACACACACACACACACGTTCAATCGGTTTCACTCGAATCTGGACCCGCTCTCGCTCTTTTTTTTTCTTTCTTCAACCGTAAAGCACACACAAAAAAAAACCACACATAGTCGCTTTTTATAACGTTATTAATTTTAATTCCATTCTTCGTCATTCATGCTCTGCTTAGGTTTCTTCTTCGTGTCGGCTGTCGTTTCGAGACGATCTTCTTATTCTGCTTTCCCATGCTGCACATACAAAGCCGCAATCTTTCTTTCTTGCCGTGCCGCCCTGTCCTTCGTGATCACCGGGTCGCAGTCTGCCCGCCGACATCGCCACAAAGCCAATCTTTAACATTCCTTTCGATCACCAGTCCCCTCGGAGAAACCTCGGTTTCTCTCCCTCCCCCCCTTCGGTCATAACACGCCGAATCAACCCATCGTTTCTCATTCTCTTTTATTTTATGTTTATTGTATAAATTCTACCGCTACTGCTGTTACGCGCGTCAAGATCGCTCTCTGCGGATCACGGACACGGGCGGTACAGCGCAGACGGAGAGGTCAGCCATCTCTTTCCAACCGTATCGAAGGGAAGAAAGGGACGAACGGGATGGGTGATGATCAACTCGGCAGCATTCGGGCCTGCCAGATCGTGGTGGCGCGTTGGCATCATCGATGTTCTCGCGGCTGCCTGTCTTTGCCTGGGTTGTTTGTTGGCTGTTGGCATGTGAAACCCGACTGGACTGACTCAGTTCGGTACATAGTGGCCACTGGATGCACACCAATACCAGCGTGACGGGCGCGGCCACCGATTGGAGGCCTCCAGCTACGGCAGTGAAGTGAACTACTTGCACATAGGCAGCAACGCAATGGGAAAGAGACGTCTCGTGCGACGGGGATGATAAAAACGTTCCGTTTGAGCCACCGCTGCAAATTACGCGAAACGGCTGTCGGGCTTGGGTTTGGGACTTTTTGTTCGACAAACGTATCATCAAAACGGTTTTGGGTAGGTGATTTATTTCCTTAGACAAACTTAGACATTTTTCTCTTGTAGTCCTTCAGTAATCTAAAAATGTTACCGTAGAACCATAAAACGGGTTAAATAAAGTACATGTATAATTTCAGCTCATTTTTGTAAATATGCAACCTGTTGACACTCTCTGTACACGAAAAGTCACTAATTCTAATGAATAAAATTTATGAAATGAAACAATATTATGACTATGATTACTGAACTCATATTATTTAGTGAAAACAGTTCCGTAAATATTTATCATTCCTATTAGTTAAATGCGAAAACATTAAACTCATGCTTTTAAAAACCTAGTAATCGCATATTAGTTCCTCAATAACACTTCGATGGGTAATAATTAAATTATTAAATCTAATTCAAGTTTTAATAAATTTAGCTATAAAATGCTTACTTTACATCCGATCAAATCGTTAGGGGAAAATGGTAGGGAATTGTGAGACACACCTTATTTTTACACAATAAAAATGAAAAAAAAAATCAAATTCCTGAAACCTTGACGATTACTATAGGTAAAAAACTTTTCTAATCCATCTAGTAGTGTGATAATGGCTTTCTCTTGTCATTTAAATAGTCTAATTAGAACATATGTAAGATTCTATCCTCGGCCATTAGTATTGTGAGCTTATCAAATTACCTAATAAAAGCTTTCAAACTAATCTAAGTTTTTCGAAATCGATTCTTTCATCTCCTAAAAAAAATTTGTTGCATTGAAAAACACAGGTATTTGTTGGTTACGTCACATATAACATTACATCATCACCATAACTGTTCCAATTTTGATTGAAAATATCAAAGCTTTCAAATAAGCCTGAGTTTATCGAAACTCGTTGAGTCATCTTCGACACAGTTCAGCCGATGAAATGTGTGCGGTTGTTTGGTTACGTCACCTATACAATTATATCTTCTGCACCGGAAGTGACAACCATTTGATTTTCGAACTTCAATCGAAATTCTTCAAATAGTAGCTTTCTAGCGAGCCTGGATTTGTAAAAATCGGCTCTGTCATATCTGAGAAAATTGAGCGGTAAAAATAGAACGCATTTTGTCGGTTACGTCACTTATACCATTGACGAAATTCACGTCAACTCGAACAAATGTTGGCAGCACCCTCTCAGGTTTAATGAAACTTTCTGTTTTTTGAGAAGGGCCAACCTTTTTAATCTTTTTTTTTCGAATAGTTATAGTGACTAACGACAAATACTACAACAAAGTGTTGTACTAGTGATTTTCACCAAATCGGACAAATTTTCGAGTACAAATACTGGAAAATCTCTATTGAGTCCTACACTGGACAAATTTCACCTAGTTCACCTAGTTCAGTTCAAATTCACCTAGTGGTGTAATGATACCTCTCTCAAATCAATCATGCTATGAAATGTAATATTATGGCAGTCTTCAAAATAATTTTCTTCGATTCTTGAAATAATAACCGGAATCGATTTGCTTGGCTGTCTACCGATTGAAGTACTTTTGGGGCCAGTTTAGAACATTTTTTTACGCTTTTTGTTTCGCCCCTTTAAGTTATGGTATAAACTTTTTAACACACTTTATCCTATAATTCCGGAACCGGAAGTCGGATCCCGATAAAACTCAGAAATTCCTTATGGGACTACAAGACCTTTCATTTGATGTTTGTGAAATTCGTTCTCGCCATTTCTGAGAAAAGTTAGCACACTTATTTTCATATTTTGCACATTTAACCCCATAACTCGGAAATCGGCTCCTAACAAAATTCAGAAACTTTGTATAAGACCACAAGACCTTTCATTTGAAGCAAAGTTTGTGAAAATCGTTTCAGCCATATCCGAAAAAAGTTAAAGCAAAAAAACACACATACGCACATACAGACATTTTGATTGCACGACGAACTGAGTCGAATGATATATGACACTCTGTCCTCCGGGCCTCAGTTCCAAAATCGGCTTTCACAGTGACTGCACAACCTTTCTGTATGAGAAAGGCAAAACCCATTTTTTATTTTGATGAAATTCGGAAATCAATTACATCATAAAACATGTTTTTGATTGTTTACATCATTCCATTTGATTGTCTATTTTAACTGGTAATATAATATTTTTTACACTCTTGGTAAAAATAGAAAAAAAAACTTTTTTAATCCACCTAGTGGTGTAATGATGCCTTTTTCATATTACTTACATTTTCCAAAATATCACTAGAAGATTCTGTGAAGAATTTTTGTTTCAATCTTGAAAAAGATAAGAAACTTTCTTTGGGTATAAACTAATATAACCTTTTCTATTTGTAAACAGTTATGTCAAGTTAATAAGAATTTTTCTTTATTTTACATCGTCGCACTAAATGATTAACACACACTTTACCCTATGAGACTACAAGAACTTTTATTTGAGGCTATTTGTGGAAATCGATCAAATCATCTCTGAGAAAATTGAGTGAGTCTCGTTTTGGACATTTTGACAACTATTTCCGGTACTTCTAAAAGAATTTTACCCTTTTACCCCTTTAAGCACACTTTACCCTATTAAGCATGATGAAACACAATAGGAACCTATGGGCCTACGAGATTTTTGATTTTATGAGTGGCATTATTTGACACAAACTCGCACATTTCATCGACACATGTTTTTCACCTGAAAAATATAAATTTTAATGTGGCAACCTTGCACGCTATACGAAACTGAACAAAGCATGCTGCGAACGGAGCAACGCGGAACACACCTACGTGTACCAGTTTTACATCGTCATTTGGAATGACGATTTGAATGTTTTGACACTCATCACCCTATAATTTCGGAACCGGAAGTCGGATCTAGATGAAATTACACAGTTTATTTAAAGACAATGAGAGCTTTAATTTGAGTCATGATTCGTGAAAGTTCCGGTTTTGGAGCTTTTCTTTACTATTATATGTGCTTTCAGAAGCGGAAACCGGAGACTAGTAGTCCCAAAGTAGTTTAATATATTTACTAACTAAAAAGATCAGCCAACTAGATGAATTTAGCAGTAAGTTTTATAAAAATGTACACCACGTTTCGCCATCGCTTCTGAAAAACCTATTTTAGTCCACTTAGTGGTGTAATGATGCCTTTCTCATATCAATCATACTATCCTATATAATACTGTGGTATTCTTCAAAATAATTTTCTTCGATTCTTGAGAAAATAACCGAAATCGGTTTGTTTGACAGTTTTCTGACAAAAAATTTGAAGTCGATAAAGAAATTTTTTAAAGTTTTTTTTCCCTTTTCAGTGATGATATAAAATTTTTAACACACTTTACCCTATATTTCCGGATCCGGATGAAATTCAGTAATTCAGTATGGGACCACAGGATCTTTTATTTTAACCTAAGTTTGTGAAAATCGGTCTAACCATCTCCGAAAAAAGTTGATGCACTTATTTTCAGAATTTTTTCACATTTTACGCCATAACTCCAGAAGTCTATATAATATTCAGGAATTCTGTATGGGACCACAAGACCTTTCATTTGAATCTAAGATGGTGAAAACCGGTTCAGCCATCTCCGAGAAAAATTAATGCAAAAAAACGTTTCGTACACACACAGATATTTTGCGTACTCTGCGAACTGAGTCGAATGGTATATGACACTCGACCCTTAGGGCCTCGGTTTTCACAGTGATTGCATAACATTTCTATATGAGAAAGGCAAAAATACTCATAAAATTGAACATTTTCACTAATCCCGCTTGTTGTTATCAGAATATCAAATCACCAAAATTTTATTGGAAAAACTGATTTTTTTCACTACAGTGATTACTTCACTGAGCGTGATACTGGTAATAAGTAAAATCAAGTGAAATGACATGTGAGTGAAGTGAAAGTGGAAGTGAGAACGGTAATAAGGGTCATCCCTAACAGTTACCTAAAACATTTCTGAAGCCACCCAATCACCAACCATTTATGAGATATACGCGTTCGACAATTCCCATGGAAACTTCTCAAAAGAAGTCAAAATAGTGAACTGGAAGCAAATTATTCTTTATAGTCATGAATTATGCCTACACGGAAAGAAGTTCATTATCATTGATATGATTAAAAAATCATGAAACAAATCATTGTAACGCATTATGAAACCATAACAATTATTCATGATTATATGATCAAAATCATCCCAACCATAAGCAATAGCTCTTCTCCCATTAAAATCTATCATTGTCGTTATATGTGTTATTTGTTTAATGTATTTTATTCGAAACTCGTAACTTTTCTAACCTCATATCACTTTGAGCCTTCTGAATCAAGTGACAATGTGATAGATTGTGTGACAGATTAATTGATCGGTAAAATGCAAACATTGATACAAAAGGCACTACTAAAATTGTGTACTTGATTCTGAGAATTATTGATTTATTAGTTTCAAATTGTAGTTTCGAGACTGATTCCATAATTTGCGATTTCATAATTTCCCGGTTTCTTGAGTTTTTCAAATTTATTATTCGAAGTATTCTCCCTTCGGTTTAATACATTTCTTACAGTGATTCAATAATGATACAAATGCGTGCTCCAGCTCATTGTGTGGAATAGCCTTCAATGCTCTTGTCGAAGCCAGGTTGAATTTTAGGAAGCTTGGAATGATTGACATGAAATGATTTCTACACCCACGTCAGTGTGTGCGAAACAAACTTTGCGCATATTTTTGATATGTTTTGCTGTCGAACATCGTAGAATATATTCAATTGTGATCATAAAGATATCGCAGACTGTATTGATTCTGCGAAATATTCACCTATACTCATCTATAATAGTAAATTTATCATAAACATTATACACTATTTATATGTAAATTCATTTTCCAAACGGCTTTCAGGTAAAAAATAAAAGTTATACAAAAGTTTCCTACAGAAACATTTGCAAGATTTGAATATGAAATATGTTCGACTGTTGACATTTGGCCGTATTCTCAAATATCTGTGCCAAAAATGTATGAAAGCATATTCGGAGTCATAAACAAATAATTGTTTCGAAAGTATAGTATTTTTGTGTCGTTGTTCGAATTAAAATTCTTCTTTAGAAGAGACTCGCTATTTGGCTATTCGAAAACGTAGCTTTAGAGGAAGTTGGGGTGTGTGTTTCACTAAAAAGTCTATTTCCAATTCATTTAACAACATATATTATTTACACAAATCGGATTTTCAACGCTTTGAACCGCATTGGACACACTGTAACTTTTCAAATGTTAATCAGAGGTGCCAGTCAGTTCAGCGTATCATACTTTATAGAGAAATTGCTGCCAGCAAGATATACTTGCTAACTGCAGATTTTTTTTCGGATATAGAGACTTTTGCAACCCTGTCTGAAGATATTTATAATTTTTCCCTGACATCTTTGATGTTAATTAAAATTGAAAAAAAATCGCGCATCGAAACGGATGAACGAATGTTATTTTTCTGAGCAAAAGTTTAAGCGTATTGCACTAAATTAATAAATGATTGTCTGTCAGGTCATCTGGAATATTTGCGTACTCTATTTTTTTGAACTAGGATTACAAGAATGGTGAGTGTTTGTTAATACGTGCATTATTGGGGTAAGGTCGCCACTCTCTTTGTTGGATAGGATTGCTATGATGTTTGATTTATTAGATGATCCTGATTAAGACTGGAGCCTTTCAACAGACGCCACGGAACTACAAAAGAAAACTAGACGTGTAAGTTGGAGCCAACAACAGTTGAATCTAGCCGAAAAGGAGTAGTCGGTGAAATGTGCTTCCGAAGCGTATAAATGTTTTACTTTTAATTGTGAGCCAAAAACACTACTCTAAATACATCAGATTCAGGAATCAGGATAGAATAGTATTATAGACTTAGCTCTGAATTTGAATTCTACAAAAACTTTGAGGATGTTTGGGTGAATGTCGGACTATCTTCGAAGTATATCCCAAGTAGCACACGTTATTACATTTCAATGACAGTAACTTATATGACACAAATTCATGGAACAAGTTGAAGACTTTGCAACGTGTTTTATAACTGCTATGTAACCTGAAAAGCGTAAGAGGCGGAGCTTGTGTGACTTACCAAGGGTTGCCAAACAACTTCTCAGTAAAGAATATTTGATTTGATTCAGCGCGCACATCAGTCACAATGAAACAGAAAATATAAGTTTGTGTCAAGTTACAATTTGTTGATGTTTCATTCAACATTAACTACCAAAAATTGGCATCCTATTATGATATCAAAATCTAAGTGCTATTCGATATTTATGGTGAAGTTGATCATTGTACTTAGTGGAAAAGTGCGCGCCTTCGATATTTTGGGTTTCAGAACACCGACATACAAAATAATATTCATATTTTTATTCCCGTCATATGAAATTGAACTTTTTTGTGGTTAATATTAGTTTTTCATATACCAAAGTTAAAACCGTTGACCAATCGCAATAATTAAAAATTGCATTTTTTTTCAAATTAAAGATATTTCATTCCCTGGTCATAATGGTAGCCATTGGTATAAGTTTTTCCATGCATACACTGCCGTGACAGAGTGTAGAAATATTCTCTCTGTTAATGCGAATGTACTTCCCATAACGAAACAAGTTTGCTTCGCACATGTACCGGCAAAAAATTTGCGTATAAGCGCAGATTTAACTATAGCCAGTATTATTAAACTAAGGATTTTTCTACTTATTGATTTAATATTATTATCCGGGATAGTGTACGGAAGCTTTCAGCCGACACTGTAATTGTATTTCTTTGTTGCATCACAACGAATACGGTTACCGATATGAAATCATTACTTAACTTTGTCTTGTAGAGTGTCACTTTTCATTGTCGCATTTTGTTACGGTGACCAGTTGGCGACTAGAAACAGTCAATGCGAGCACGTCGTAAGAGTTAGATTACCGAAAAGTTACGTTGTAACTTATTGTAACTTAGTATGATGAGATGTCAATTCGTAACATTATTTTGACCCCATTTTCATTAATACGATTTGTTTCGCCGTGTTTGTCATGCGACCATTATGCAGCATCTGTTTTGTTTTTATTTTTTATGAACAAGTTACATGTGCTACTTGGGATGTCGGTCTTATCCACAGTGGGTGGCAGTTTTACCTGCACTAGTTGAAGTATCTCAATTTTAATATGTTTTTTTTCTGAAGCACGTTAATTGATAAAATAACAATCCATTATCCCTGCCTTTCACATACATTGCTGAAATGTATCTATATTAGGATATGGTATGAATGGAATTGTAATTCCAGATCTCTGTGGTTTAATTGGCAACAGAATTTCCCCGGATATAGGAGCTAGCTACAGGTTCGAGTCCCGTCTCTGCAGCAACTTTTTCGCGGTTTTTTTTACATAGTTGTATTCGAACGTCATTTTTTCAATCTGTTTGCCTCGTTAGACACTGATCAAATTTAATTCATCCACATCCACCAATGTAATGTGCGTTAGGCTTCAATTTCATTCAAAATAGTTCATAATTCGAGAACTTTGGATCATGGTGTTTAGTCATAACATGCGAATACATTCCTTTTCTTAAATTGTGACTCATTTTGCTCTTCTGCAGAATCAAAATTTTACCCGTGTATGAAAAATGTAGGCCAAATAAAAAAAAATAACAAAAAACGAAACGTATTTCCATTATTTCATTATTATTCGTTACTTTGTTTAACCTCCATGAGGAAATTTCCTGTGCAGTCACTGAAAGCATACTAACCATTTGGAGTCTCATACAAGATTAGTTATTCATGTAGCACATGTTAACTCTCAATTTACGGTACTTCTATGCTGTAGGTTGCGATGACATCAGCCGGCTTCATGCTGATATGATACTGCCTCGACGAGATGAGTCTTCCACCGATGCCACTGAATTCGTAATCAAATCTATAGTCACTATATCTAATATTTGATTGGAAAATTATACCACTTTTTGTTCAGAAGCCTCAGAAGCATTCGCAAATGCCATTACTCATACATATTATTAGTTATTAGCTTCCCACCAACGATCGATCGGTCAGACAGGAAACCAAATAGAACCCCGTAGATCTGAAATGGCTTTCGGGTTCGAATATCATAGCTTCCCACAATTCGGTCGATCGAACGACCGAACGGATCAATCGATTGGTCGATCTGACGATTGATCCACGAAATCGTATTCGCCCCGTTCGGCATTATTAATTCCGATATCTTCATTTAAATATTTGCTTTCCCGCTAACAAAGCCTGTCCACTGATTGTTTCCAACGAGCTAGTGCAAAAACCGTACTAAAATTTTGTCAGATACAATTTGAACATAAAAAAAAGTCGTATGTTGTTGTTGTTGTCCTTAGCTAATTCAATTGATTTGCACTCTTTTTAAGACTCCTTAGAATCCTCAGCATTAACTGTCATGGCTGTACGTCGGGCTAAATTCTCGTGTTTTTATTGGAGGTGCATTTGTTCCTTGAGCAAGACACAACTGGATGTCGTGAGTATGAATAAAACTGACGTGCTAAATGAATTTCGATAATCGTGCGTACTAGTCGATTGATTGTGTGAATTTTGCAAACTTTCTATTGTCGTTTTCGTTTGATGCTAAACCTAAACCTGTTTCCACACTAACTACTGTCGAACCGTTTGTTTGAAGCTAGTTTCGAAACTAGTTTTAACGTTGTTGAACTAAAAATCGAGTCAGTTTCGAACCTAGTTTTTTATATCAGGTTTGTTTAAGTTGCTAAGTGCGAAACCAACACAGTTTCGTGAAAAGTGTTTCTTTGATTAAACTACCCTGGGTCAGTTTGAGTTTGCTCAAGCGAAAACGACATATGCTTCACTTGCAGAATTTTAACGGTATGAGGCGGAAAAACTACAAGGATCAGCTCTACGGGGTTGTTCGAGCCATTGATTTGGAACAAGGCAACCAAAATTTCTAATGATCGACATTTTCAATTAATCGTCACACTTTTGAATCCACAAATGCACGAAAGTCTGTTTAGATTGATCTTTATTAGGAACCAACACCGAACACGCGAACCCAGAATATAGACTCTGTTTGTCGTGATTTTTATTTGTTTTGTAGCCGATGAAGTTACATCAATAGCCCAAATGTACGCAATTATATGTTTGTACATCAGAGATGCCATTTATACAGATTTCACAGTATTATACAGATATTTACATGCGCATATAGATATAATACAGAGTACAGATTTCATACGGATTTCACAAAAAGAAAAAAATTAACTTTTCCGCCTGAGCTATGTATTAGTGTTTGATTGCAGTGACGAGATAAAACAAAGGCAAATCACAAATTCAAATGGAGATCTATTGTACAGATATTTGATTATGAACACTGAAATACATTTATAATTTGATACAAATTTGAACTGATATTCAAGAAAGTCATGACATCATGAAACTTTATTGTCAGGCTAAGAGTTGTATGACTTGACTTGACATTGAATATTGGACGTTGGAGTTCCATGTCAACATATGAAGTCAACATTTTCAAACTAGATAAGAAAACTATCGATAAATTTGATTGTGAGTGCGACAATGACTTACGAAGATATGTAGAATGAATGTTCAGTGAATCTGTTATTCTATAACCTTAATCTATTGGAATAGCATATTTTAGAATACTTTCATTGTAGAAATTTCATTTTATTGGTGAGTACAGATGAATACAGATTTTTAATACAAAGCAATACAGATTTTCTATGAAAATATCTGGCATATCTGTTGTACATACTTGCGATTATTGATTCGGATATTAAAGCTTCTCACTATCAATCGAGTTCATTTTATATAAATTAGAAATTAATCCTTAGCATTCAAAATTTATCCTGGGGTAGTTGTCAATTTATCAGGCGAAACGACATAACATGGAATTTCATCCGAGCTTGCATGGCACAAGATCAGAGCATACCAATTAAAGCTTCAAATCGTTTTATGGCACTTTTTGTCTTGCTGTCTACCCTCTCAGCAGGCGGTTCTATTTTGTTGGTCGTTGAGCGCTTGTTGAACGACACATTGCACGAAATATTCGTTCAGTTTGCTGTAACGGTTTGTTGTTGTTTTTTCTCTTGCAAAAATAGTGTCAAAATTAGGTGCTACCTTCATATAGAAAGAAAACTTGTTGTTATTTTATGTGAAGGTGAAGTATTGTACAGGTATATAGTGTTAGTTTAGAAAAGAAGTGGAAAAACTTCGGAAATTCTCTAGCAAAACCAGTCGAACAGGGCTCCAACTCCTCATATTAAAAATGGCTCAACAATGGACCTCTGTCTGTCGGGTTTGTTGAACGAAAAAAATGGCATTCGGTACAACGGTCTGTTTTAAAATCGGCAAGCGAAAGTCTCGTGTTGGCCTCCCGTTGAACGACTGATTGGACTTTCATTGGACCAATGATCCAACGTATTGGACCAATGTTTATGTTCTACCCATTCTTGTACAGAGTAAATTTTGAAAACACGCCCCATACTAAGGGCATATTCGGTAGTGTTCTAGTTTTTTTTTTTCATAAATACGTTTATTTCATAGGCAATATACATAAGTTTTTCTTCGCCGTGGCATCCACAATACATAGTAGTTTAAACCTAATACATTTCGAATATCATATTAGTATGTTGGTACTCATTAGTTAATCTAAACACTGTTTTTATCAAGCGAGTTGCTATTTTAAATTACATTAAATAAAATACATTTATTTTGTACATGATCTTATAACTATTTCAGGATTGTTTGTATCAGTTCACCACTTATATTCAATATCCTATAGTTGGCTATTGGTTGAACTCATGGAAGAGAAAACAGTTTAACATAAAATAAAATTTAAATTGGAACTCCAATGGATTTAATGAAATGATAAAGAAGTTTCATGTATGGAAGGTCACGACAAGCAAGAATGTCGCGAACTGGGACATTGGATAGTCTACCTTGGGTACGCAAGGAATTTATTAGTTGAGATCTGACATCACGAAACTCCACGCATGTCCAAACAACATGGTCAATATCGCGGTAACCTTCGCCGCAAGCACAATGATTAGTCTCGGAAAGTCCAATTCGAAGGAGATGTGCATCTAACGTGTAGTGATTGGACATGAGTCTGGACATCACACGAATGAAATCTCTACTCACATCCAGTCCCCTGAACCATGCCTTTGTCGATATTTTAGGAATAATTGAGTGCATCCACCGACCCAGATCATCTTTATCCCAAGAAGCTTGCCAGCTGGCAAGTGTTCTTTGGCGAGACGCGCTATAGAATTCGTTGAAAGCAATCGGTCTCTCATAAATTTCACCCTCAATAGCACCACGTTTGGCTAAAATATCGGCTCTTTCATTGCCTGGAATGGAGCAATGAGCCGGAACCCAAACTATTGTGATTAGATAATTATTATTCAATATGTCGTTCAGACACTGTTTTATTTTACCCAAGAAAAACGGTTCATTTTTGCCAGCAGCGTTTGAGCGAATGGCTTCAATTGCACTCAGACTATCTGTGAAGAGGAAATAATGGTTTGGAGATAATGTGACGATTACATTCAAGCTATAATGAACTGCTGCTAACTCTGCTATATAAACAGATGCAGGTTCTTGAAGCTTGAATGAGGCCGAAACATTATTGTTGAACATACCAAACCCTGTCGCTTCTTCCATTCGCGATCCGTCCGTGTAAAACATTTTCTCAGAGTTAATATGCCTGAACTTACTTGAAAATATTTTTGGGATTTCCATAGAGCGTAGGTGGTCCGGGATTCCACGCACTTCGCGCTGCATGGATGTGTCGAAAAATAAAGTTGAGTCAGGTACATTTAGGAGGCTGACACGGATAGGAATATATCTTGAAGGGTTGATTTCCTGTGACATATGGTTAAAATATACTGTCATGAATTTTGTTTGAGATCGAAGCTCGACTAGTCGTTCGAAATTATTAATTACCATGGGATTCAGCACATCACATCTTATTAGCAGGCGTGATGAAAGCTCCCAAAATCGATCTTTTAATGGAAGAACTCCCGCCAGAACTTCAAGACTCATTGTATGTGTCGAATGCATGCAGCCTAAAGCAATTCGCAAACAACGGTACTGAATTCGCTCAAGTTTGATAATATGAGAATTTGCAGCGGAACGAAAACAAACGCATCCATATTCCATCACTGAAAGTATCGTTGTCTGATACAATTTTATTAGATCTTGCGGATGAGCACCCCACCAAGACCCTGTTATTGTTCGAAGAAAATTTACTCTTTGTTGGCATTTCGTTATCAGATACCTAATGTGTCCTCCCCACGTGCATTTGGAATCAAACCACACCCCGAGGTATTTGAAAGTCAAAACCTGTTCGATTATTCTTCCCATCATATGAAGCTGAAGTTGCGCGGGATCATGCTTTTTTGAAAAGACGACCAGCTCTGTTTTCTCCGCAGAGAATTCGATACCAAGATGAACAGCCCAAACGGACAATTTATCTAAGGTATCTTGCAATGGTTTTTGCAGATCAATAGCTTTGGATCCAGTAACTGAAACCACGCCATCATCTGCCAATTGTCTTAGTGTACATGGGGTTACTAGACAGCTGTCAATGTCATTCACGTAAAAATTATAGAGGAGCGGACTGAGGCATGAGCCTTGCGGGAGACCCATGTAGCTAATTCTGATTGTTGCCAAATCGCCATGTGAAAAATGCATGCGTTTCTCTGACAAAAGGTTGTGCAAATAATTATTTATAACCGCTGGGAGTCCATGTTGGTGGAGCTTGTCTGAAAGAACATCAATGGAAACTGAATCAAATGCTCCTTTAATGTCTAAAAATACAGATGCCATTTGTTGCTTTTGAGCGAAGGCAATTTGGATGTCAGACGAAAGTAATGCAAGGCAATCATTCGTCCCTTTATTTCTACGGAAGCCAAACTGAGTATCTGACAACAAACCGTTCGTCTCGACCCAAGTGTCGAGACGTCGTAGAATAATTTTTTCGAACAATTTTCTGATGCAGGACAACATCGCAATGGGTCTATATGAGTTGTGATTGGAAGCTGGTTTCCCCGGCTTTTGAATGGCGATAACTTTCACTTGTCTCCAGTCAGGTGGAACAATATTTTGCTCAAGAAACTTGTTGAACAATTCCAACAAACGTCTTTTTGCGAGGTCGGGCAGATTCTTCACCAAGTTGAATTTAATTCTGTCCAATCCAGGAGCGTTATTGTTACAAGACATGAGTGCTATGGAAAATTCCATCATTGAAAAGGGGCTATCAATGGAATCATCATTTGAAGAAGACTCCCTAACAATGCTATGCGTAGGAACGGAATCTGGACAAACTTTCCTCGCAAAATCAAATATCCATCGATTCGAGTACTCCTCACTCTCATTTCCTACGATACGATTCCTCATTCGTCTGGCCGTATTCCAAAGAGTGCTCATTGAGGTTTCTCTTGACAAACCTTCCACAAAATGTCTCCAATAGCTGCATTTCTTAACCCGAAGTATGTTCTTGTACTTGGTTTCTAAAACCAAGAATTTTTCAAAATTCTGAGGAGTTCCTCCTCCTCGTTTTAAAAACGTCTTGAAAGCATTTTGTTTCGCGTGTTTAGCATCTGAGCACTCTTTGTCCCACCAAGGTTTTGGAGGTCTTCTGTTAGACGATGGACCAAGAAATCGTTTGGTTTGGGCTTGTTCTGCGGCCTCCAGAATCGAACAAACGAGGAAGTCATATTCTTCAAGTGGGGGAAGCTCTTCCATTGAAGTTAAGACACTTGAAATATTACTTTGGTATTTAATCCAGTCAATATTTTTTGTCAAATCATATGGAATATTAACTGAATTAGCAATGCCTTTGTTACTGCTAATTGAGATGATGATTGGTAAATGATCGCTACCATGTAAATCAGGAAATACTTTCCAGGTGCAATCTAGTCGAATTGAAGTCGAACAAAGAGATAAATCTAATGCACTTGGACGTGCAGGAGGTCTTGGGATCCGTGTCATGCTACCCATATTTAGTACCGTCATGCTAAAATTGTCGCAAATATTATATATTAGAGATGATCTGCTATCATTGTAAACGGAACCCCACATCATTCCGTGCGAATTGAAATCTCCTAAAATCAAACGTGGAGCAGGAAGGGCTTCGACAATTTCATTAAGCTGTCGTTGTCCAACTTGAGCTCTTGGAGGAATATATACCGAAGCAATGCAAATGTCCTTTCCTTTAATGTTTATTTGACAAGCAACAACTTCTATACTAGAAGTCGAAGGAATGTTTAATCTATAAAAGGAATAACATTTCTTAATTCCTAAAAGCACTCCACCATACGGGGAGTCTCTGTCGAGACGTATAATGTTAAAGTCATTAAAATTTAAGGCTATGTTTGATGTAAGCCATGTTTCGCACAAAGCAAATACATCACATTTTTGACTATGCAACAAAACTTTAAATGAATCAAGTTTTGGCATGATGCTTCGACAATTCCACTGCAGGACAGTGATTGAATCATTTGCGGCGGATGATAAATTATCCATCAAATGATACAAAACCTGTAAGAGCTGGCCATTGAGCTGATAACTGTTTCAAAAAAGTTCTAGCTATTGGAAGGAATGCTGTTATGATGGTCTTTAGAGGTTCAGAAATATTGAATGCAGCGAAAATCCATTCTACAATTTCCGAAAATTTCAGTAATCCTGTTGGTGAATGTGAAATGGAGCCCACTGGATTATTGTCTTTTCTTGAGCTAGTTCCTGGATTGGTTTGTGAATTTGACAAACCAGGAGGCACAGTTTTTGGTTTTAAATTTGGCTTTTTAGCTTTAACACGGGGATCTTTTTTTGAAGGTATAATTTTAGGTGTCTTTTTTGGTATTTTGTGGTTTGTTAATCTCCTCTTAACAGACCCTTGAGGAGTGACAAACGAGGTATCTTCACTATTTCCGTCAGAGTCAGATTCCTCTGGCTCCGCAAGATTTGAAAAACCGTTTTCGGTTTCCAAAGGGGAGACATGTATGACCGTTTTGAGCATTTCTGCATATGTGCGCTTAGACCGTGCTTTTAAAGAAAGCTTCATTTTGTCTTTACGCAGCTTAAATGCAGCGCACACTGAAAGATCATCATGAGGGCTTTCCCCACAATAAACACATTTTTCAACATCTTTATCGCAAAGATTATCCTTATGAGGCCCTTGACATTTGATACATTTGGACTTATTACTACAGTAAGTAGCTGTATGTCCGAATTTTTTACAGTTCGTGCAATTCATAACATGCGGTACGAAAAGCCGAACAGGAAGACGAATTTTATCGATATAGACATGGCTAGGCAATGCAGATCCGGCAAATGTTACGCGAAACGAATCTGAGGGACGATAAGACTTTTTTCCATCGACAATAGATGCTGAGTACAATTGTTTGCACTCGAGTATCTTAACTCCCTCAAGCATGGAGTTTTTAAAACGGCCAACTCCATTTTTAAGTAAATCATCTGCTGTCAGACTTGCTTCAGTCACAACACCGTCAATTTCTACCTCCTTCGATGGAATGTAAACTCGATATTCAATAGCAAATAATTTACAGGTTACAATATCGTTTGCCTGTTTCAAGTCGTTAACTACAACTCGAATTTTATCTCTATTAACCTTACAGATTTCTTTAACTTCAGAGAAATGTGATGTCAAATCCTTTGTAATTTGCATCAAGTTTAAAATCTTTTCTTTTTTTCGAAGATAGACTATCCATGGCCCAGTGGTACCCTGTGGATAATGTTTAGCCCTCGGAGTATTTAAACTTTTACTAGTATCCGGAATCGGATTCGGATGATCTTCCATGAGATCATCCATTACATTAAATTTTTTTTGTAAATTAATAATACCAAAATAAAAACTTATGTTTAGTAAAATTTCAGATATAAGAAATAAAAAATAAATTAAATTAAATCTACCTTGTAGCTGATGTCTCTGTTCCTTTATCGTGAAGAACGACGTGAAGCTCTTCCAACGATTTCCAATTGGCAGTCTTTTGCTGTTTCCAATTGGCAGTCTTCTGTCGTTTACTGCTATCTCAGTTGCTCTGCCGTCGTTGTGAACACCACTGCACTTGCTGTACCTGACCCCAGGTACAGTGCTTTTGCTCTTGGTGGCGATCAAATGCGATGCTTGCAGTGTAGCACCTCGCGATATATGCCGTCTCTTTTGATCCTACGCAGCGTACAAATTCTGGTACCTGGTAGATCAGCACTGGGTTGCTTTAGCACCTCTGTGCCTTTGCACCCCTTCGTCTTCGCACCTTTATGCGATGGCACCTCTGTGACTCGTCACTTCTATGCTCTCGCACCTCTGTGTCTCTACACCTCTGTGCGTATGAACGGGATGGCCTTCGTTGCTAGCTTTCCAGTCGGGAAACGCCCCGAATATTGCGTTTGCTATGGGCAGTTTAACTACCTGAAGCTTAGAATTGTCTCGGTAGCAGCCGTTAACTCACGAGCCAGTACAATCGAAACACAACCTCTTCGCTTGAATGGTTTTTACTGAATGATAGTGTTCTAGTTCTACATGCATAATTTATGTCTATTACAAAATTTAAATCTGAATTTTATAACAAGAAAAACTGGCAGCCCCAGCAGTGTTTTACTTGTGTTTCAAATATTCAAAAAATAGAACGGCATCGTAAACCAGCTTTAAATTTGACAGAACTGGCGGCATACATAAAGGCTATAGCAGGATAACCATATGAAATCTGCCCCCAAAGGGAATTCATATTGTTATACCACATTCGAAAGGTCATAGACTGGAAACAATTTTCTCAAAGTTTCAACCCTTTAACTGCCATATTGACGGAGCTAGGGTGGTTCTATTGATTTTTATTTTATTTGATTTTTGAAGAAACTGCTTCTCCGAAAAATTTGAAAAAAATCAGGCATGTTTAAGGCATTATGGGGATGCTTCACAATTTTTTTCAAAATTTTTGAAGATGTATTTCTTTTATTAAAAAATACTAGAAAATTTTGAAACATATTTTTTCCCTCTTCCAATTTTTGCACCACCCTGGATTTTTTAGTGATAAATAAAGAATTTTTGGACATGTTAAAATGGTATGTTTTCATATTTTTTAAAAATGTGGACGACCAAAATATTTAATTTTTTCTAAAAAATCAACAACAGTCGACCATGCGTTCCCATCATATTCTGAGAAAAGGAAACGCATGGTGCTTTATCTTAGCAGTTTCTAGTAGTAGTCGACCATGCGTTCCCATAAAGTTCTCTTAAAACGGAAACGCATGCGGCTGGCTGGGGATACGTTTGTTCCAGTTTATGCTCTATTATAGATCTTCCATACAGAACTCCTAGCTGCTGAATTTACTCTAAAGTAAGATATATTTACTTCAAAATGAATTCTACCGACCCATCCATTAGACTCTACACTGATAAAAATCGACACGTTGGATTGATGTGTGTTACACTTAATTTCACCGCATTTGATTCGACATTTTAATTGTAAATGTACATCTTTTCAAGTCAAATTCAAATCAAATTATATTGATTTCTATTGATAACTAGCTGACCCGTCGAACTTCGTCTCGCTTGAAATTATTTTTTAAATTTAACTTTCCTGACAGCAGAATTGTCAAACGATAATGCTTCTTTCCATTATTTCACTGATTATTTAGCCCAAAATAAATGAATTACGACTAATTCGTATCCAACACATTAACTTCGGCCCGAAAAAGAAATTTCATACAAAATTATTGTGAACATGTTAAAAGATTTCCGATTAACAATTTAGCGATGAAATAAGAAATTATTGAACATTCGAAAGCTCAAATTATCATTTTAAAAAATAAGTTAAATTTTTAAATAATTGTATCAATAGTCGTCTCATTAGTTGAGTTACCTCATCATTTTGATAAGTACTCGATCTATAATTAACTAATGGCGTTGAGTTCAGTCTTGAGAGTCAATATCAGGAAAAATTATATGAAAGAATGTGCAATTTTTCTGTTCTAGCGGAGTGAATATGAGGAGTGATTATACCAGTATTCTTCTTATAGTTCAAACCAATGCATAAATCAGTAGTAGTAATGGTTTTTTATGCCACAAATTCTCCTCCAGATATGGTATTCACGATTTGCATTTGGTAATTGGTCAAGTAATACAAAGTTCGAAAAATGAAATGATTTGGCTTAAGCAGCTTACAAATGTCATGATGTCATAAGAAGCCTAATCATCCTGTAATCCACCCTTAAATTTTTACTCGAAGCAGCTGAAGGTACTTCAGCATGCTAAATTAAAGAAAAATCTCTTTATTTGACGTCATTATTTCAGCAGCAAAATCCTGTCATTAATTCGTTAAAAAATCGTTCTATATGTTGACATGTTCAACTCACAATAGTCAACATTATTTGTCTAACTGATCACATTGTACACAATGCATCAGCTGGTAAACGATGTCGGAACTTTTGATCCTGATTATGATATATTAAGAACAGTCAAATGGCTTCCACCAGTCATTTGGCAAGCAATGATTGTGATACCTAGAGTGACTATAAACAGAGTGGCGACAGCTGTTCGTTTAGAATGACAGCTACCAGTTCCAAACGAGCAAACGACCTGTCAGTTCAATGTAAAGCTAATGGAATGTTTTGAATTGTTGCCAACATTACGGATGAGATGTCGTCACTCTGATTATAGACACTCTAGTGATACCCTATTCAGTACGTGTTTCAAAATAACGAATCACATGCATGTAAAATCTCCACCCACAACTACTCGTTGCGCGCCATACAATTTTCCAACGATCTAGTATTCTTTCCTTCAACGGCGAAATACTGAGCATCTTCTTGCGCGTCAAACATCAATCGTAGATCTAGCAATCATTGGCGACTTTTTTTTAACGGAAAATTCCATTGTCCATACAAAACAACTTTATGGATTTTTCACACTTTTCCGGAAAGTTTTCCTAATTTTTTTGATGTACGAACCCGGTGGGGGTAAAAACTGATCAAACAAAAAAAGTATCATGTAAATCCGTCCATCTGTTCTTACGTGATGCGATTACAAAGAATGATCACTGCATTTTATATATATATAGATGCACTTTAATTCAATCCAACCCTCAGCCGATTTATTTCTAATGCATGACACTTAGTATTCATTTCGCTCGACACTCACAGTCGAATTGTCAGACAAATAAATTTGAACTAATGAAATTGCCTAGATTTTAACACATTCATACCTATAATTCTCATGCAGAATTCCTTTTTGCCTTTCTCTATAGAAAGGTATTAGAATTGATGGAAAAACCGACTTTCGAACGGAGCCTCGGAGACCCATAGTGTTATATACCATTCGACTCAGTTCGACGAGATCGGAAAATTTCTGTGTATGTGTGTGTGTGTGTGTGTGTGTGTGTGTGTGTATGTGTGTGTGTATGTGTGTGTGCACTTTTAGAAGATATTTGAACGCGCTCAATTTTCTCAGAGATGGTTGATCCGATTTTAACAAACTTGGGCTCGTTTGAAAGCTACTATCGGGCCATTGATCAAGTTCGAAGATCAAATGGTTGTGACTTTTGGTTCCAGATATATGATGGCATAAGTGACGTAACCGACAAAACACGATGATTTTTACCGCTCTTATATATATAAGGGTGCCAAAATTTTGGGATCACCTCTATTTTCGTTAAGTTCTAGTGCTCAAAAGTTTAAGCACCTCGAAAAAAGTCTTCATGCAAAATTTGACCTAAATCGGACATGCTTAAGGGGTGCTGCCCGGTGGTAAAGGTTTGACAATTTTCGATCTTGAAAAAGCACCATAGGGGGGAGTACATGAAATTTCCAAAATCGAAAATTTTTTTTGATGCCGAAACTCTTAAAACTGAATGAAACATCGAAATTTAGTGTCATCTCAAAAAAAATTTTTTTTTTTAAATCAACTTTCTGGGATTTTCATATTTTTTCTAAGTCCCAAAAAGTCGACTTTTTCAAAAAAATTTTATTTCGAGATGACACTAAATCTCGACGTTTCATGCAATTCTAAGCCTTTTGGCATCAAAAATTTTTTTTCGATTTCGAAAATTTCATGTACTCCCCCCTATGGTGATTTTTCAAGATATATGAAAATTCCACTAAGTGGACTAAGAAGGCTTTTTTTAGATTAGCATCACTGATTACAAATAGGCAACGCAAATGGCAAGCACTAATTTGGAAAAATGATGCTGACTGTGTGACATAAACACTGAAGCATGCTTTTGTGAACTACTCGAATCAATCTGAATCAATTAGTTTCGAAATTAGTATCCGAAATTATTTAATAAAATTATGAAATACATTTTCATGAGACTGTTATGAAAGAAGAGAAAGGCATTCTCACACCACTAGGTGGATTAAGAAGGGTTTTTCATTTAGGGGTTTGGTACCACGTGAGTACCGGATTTGTGCTAAATAGACATAACTATTTTCATTTTTTACGTTTCGCTTTCAGCTCATCAGTGCGTCGGCAGTTTATGTTGAACCATTAGGTGGCGTTAGCAGTTCAACATAAACTGCTGACGCACTGATGAACTGAAAGCGAAACGTATAAAATGATCATTTAGATATTACCTTTTAACAGGCCCGTGCGCAGGAATCATCCATGGGGGGGGGGGGGTTCAAGGGGAGAGGGGAGTGTCCAAAAGGCGAAAAGGCGCCTCATCCACTTCAAATTATGTCAGTTTATAAATTGATAAAAAATTGATAAAAAATGTGAATTTGTCAAGTTATTTGCACTTTAATATAATAAGTACTCCATTGTTCATGAAACCTAATTTTAAAAAAAATTCTTCATGGGGGGGGTTAAAACCCCCAAAACCCCCCCCTGCGCACGGGCCTGCCTTTTAAAAAAATTGTTAACCCATTATAATTCGGGGGTTTTTAAATTTGAATCAAATGAACTGATATCATCAGGTTCCATCATATTATGTGTTGAAGATTATGGGAAACGCAAAACCACTGTTAGAAATCTTTTCTAAACGAAATTATTCCACCGTATGATATATCATACACACAAATGTTAGCATCAAATTTTACACTATTTTACACATTATTTGGGATTTTTTCATAAATATAACCTTTTTAGAGCCTCTGTTAATGTTTTCTCACAAGATATAAGTATTAGCGCATAATTTGACCAAAAAATAGAAAGCAATATATAACTTACTTTTGCACTGCCATTTCTAGTCGTTAGTAGGTCAAAGGTCAAGGAACAAAATACAACTAAATTTTGAAAAACAAACAGCAGATTGAACACACAAAGAAGTTGCGTAGTGTAGTTTA
Source organism: Malaya genurostris (assembly GCF_030247185.1). Classification (NCBI taxonomy): domain Eukaryota; kingdom Metazoa; phylum Arthropoda; class Insecta; order Diptera; family Culicidae; genus Malaya; species Malaya genurostris. The sequence goes on from NC_080571.1 coordinate 284,372,634, forward strand.
TCTGTTTTTGTTATCGTGAAGCTGTTGAGTAGTGCAGTTCCACAGTAAACATTGTTGAAAAATAAATATTTCTGCGTATGATATACCATACGCTAGGACATAATGGGTTAAATATAGTTTATTGAATACGTTATACGCTCAAATGTTTAATAATTTTAATATCCAAATTTTGTTTCGCCAACATTCACAAGACCTTAAAAGAATTGAACGATTTTGTTTGGTAATCCCCAATTTCATTATTTGAAAATACGAACATTTACCGTTAAAACAGTTTACCAACATTTGCAAAACTTGTTTTTGATGAAAATTAGTTATTCAGGCACTAGAATATAATTCTACAAATTAAAAGAAACAAGTTTGCGTATAACGACCTTTCTCCTAGGAGCAGTCTCTCCCGAGAAAAATCTTCCGATAAATAAGAAATTAATTTTTTTATGAAGAATCTGGTCTGCAGATTTTTTTTATAAAATCACAAGTTAAAAGTTTTGTTCTAATTTTTCGCAAAAATAGCATACAAAATCATCGGCGGATTTGACAAGTTGCTCTAGATCACATCTGTTAGTAGAAATCCATTCCTCAAAACTTATCTCAGTGACATCGCGATTCCTAAAATTCTCGTTACACCGGAACTGGGAATCGGATTTGGACGCAATGCAATAGCAGGTTATGGGACGAATGAAAAAGCGAATGTTTATTTTTAAATATTTTTTTTAGAACATTTTACCCCGTTACTCACGAACCGGCAGATCGATCGGGGAAAAATACGATAGCAGGCTTTGAGGCCTATGTTAGTGGAAATCGGTCCAGCCAACTCCGAAAAAATCGAGTGAACATTATTGATACATACACACAGACATTTTGCTTGGTCGACGAGCTGAGTCGAATAGTAGATGAAACTCGGCCCTCCAAATCTCGGTTCAAAAGTCGGTTATCACAGTGATTGCATAGCCTTTCGATATGAGCAAGGAAAAAAATGAGACGTTTATTTTTAATATTAATAAAAAATAGAGTACTTTCTAATTCTTGAAAAAGTGTTCAAATTTTTTTTAAATGTGTATATTGTTTAGAGTGTTTGATCGACCATTTTTGTACAATATATAGTTTGCAAGTTACCATCGCAGCGGCGATACGCCGATCGACGAGGGCTAGGCCTTGGTGGCCCCCGTTGGATTTAAGTTAAGTATCATTATTTAGTTTTTTTTTCCTTCCTGCATTCGACTGTTCTATTTCTCCCCGATTCACTTAATTCTGTGCGGAGGTAGCTCCGCAACATGTCTAGTCTAAATTCTGACCCCCCCGTTCCCGATGATCAAATGGAGACTTCCCTTGACTATAAAAAGTCTCGCATAAAGAGCTATCCGGATGGGCTCGCACTACCGGCCGGTCCTTATGCGGTCTATTTCCGGACCAAATCGAAAGAAAAAAAATTAAATATTTTAAAAATATCGCGGGACCTGTCCTCGCGATACAATACTATAAAAAGTTTTGATAAGATACGTCCAGACAAGCTCAGGGTCCTGTTTACCAGTTCAAAACAGGCTAATGAGCTCGTTCAAAATGATCCTTTTACGCGGGAGTACCGCGTCTACGTGCCAGCTCGCGAAGTAGAAATCGACGGTGTGGTCACCGATTCGAGTTTGACTTGCGAGGACGTTCTTAAGTACGGGGCGGGTTGTTTTAAAGACCCCTCACTTAAGAATGTCAAGATACTGGATTGCAAGCGATTGCATTCAGTATCGATCGCCGGGTATGGAACAAAGTCCTATCCCCAATCAGACTCTTATCGTGTGACCTTCGCCGGTTCTGCTTTGCCCAACTACATCCTCTTGGACCGGGTTCGTTTGCCTGTTCGCCTATTCGTACCCCGAGTAATGAACTGTACTAATTGCAAAAAACTGGGGCATACAGCTACCCATTGCAGCAATAAGCCACGTTGTGCTAACTGTGGGGAAGCTCATGCGGACGGCTCTTGCGGTAAGGATGCTGAAAAGTGTCTCTACTGTAAGGAGGGTCCGCATGACCTCTCTGATTGTCCCGCTTACAAACTGCGAGGTGATCGAATGAAGCGTTCCCTAAAGGAGCACTCCAAGCGTTCTTTCGCAGAGATGCTTAAAAGTGCCACCCCTCCTAAACAGACAACGAACCCATATGCTTGCTTGTCAACTGACGAGAGCGATTCTGACGACCCTTTGGAAGGTCCATCTTCAGCGGTCCCTCATAGCTGTAGGAAAAGAATAAATAAATCCTCTCATAAGCTACCTAGTAAGGGTTCGAAGGTGTCTTCCGAAGGGCTTCGAAAAGTTACAGCTAACGGGAATCGGGACACAACACCGAAGCAAAAAGCTCCTGGTCTCGGAAAACTCAATTCCGAGATGGAATTCCCACGACTTCCCGGGACTACAAAATCCCCAAGCGTCCCAGAAAATCTACCAGAGAACCAACTAGGTGCTGGACTTATCAAGTTCTCTGATGTTGTGGACTGGATTTTTACAACTTTCAATATTTCAGACCCTCTTAGAAGCATTTTAATTGCTTTCATGCCAACAGTAAAAACATATTTGAAGCAGTTGACTGCAAATTGGCCCCTTCTCTCAGCGATTGTATCCTTCGATGGCTAAATCATCCACCGAGGTCACGGATCTAATCACTGTTTTACAGTGGAATTGCAGAAGTATCATCCCAAAAATAGATTCTTTTAAATTTCTAGTAAATAATCTGAAATGTGACGCATTTGCATTGTGCGAAACTTGGCTAACTTCTGAAATATCCTTAAACTTCCACGATTTTAACATTATTCGCCTGGATCGAGATGATCCCTATGGAGGAGTACTTTTAGGGATCAAAAAGTGCTATTCTTTTTATCGAATTAACCTCCCCTCGATACCAGGTATTGAAGTTGTCGCATGTCATGTTACAATCAAAGGTAAGGACCTTTGTATTGCTTCCATCTACATTCCCCCTAGAGCCTTGGTTGGGCATCGGTGGCTCAGTAATATCATAGAGCTCCTTCCCGCACCGACGTTGGTTTTAGGAGACTTTAACTCACACGGTACGGGATGGGGCTGTCTTCACGACGATAACAGATCAGCTATGATCCATGATATTTGCGACAACTTCAATATGACAATCTTGAATACGGGAGAAATGACACGGATTCCTGCACCACCAGCAAGACCAAGTGCGCTGGATTTATCCCTTTGCTCGACATCGCTACGGTTGGATTGCACGTGGGAGGTAATTCCTGATCCCCACGGTAGTGATCATCTACCGATCGTAATATCAATCACCAGCGGCTTAAAACCATCGAAGACAATCAATGTTTCGTATGACCTCACACGAAATATTGATTGGAATAGCTATGCGACCTCGATATCTGAGAAACTTGAAAGAACTCAACAACTTCCTCCGGAGGAAGAGTACACGTTTTTGGCTGGCTTGATTCTCGATACTGCGATTCAAGCTCAGACGAAACGTGTACCCGGCGCAAAAACTAACATCCGTCCTCCCAACCCGTGGTGGGACAAAGAGTGCACAAATTTAAACGCGGAGAGAGCCTCCGCGTATAAAAAATTCAGAAAAAATGGAACACCTGATAATTACCGGAATTACGCGGCGTTAGACGTTAAAACTAAGAACTTGATTAGAGCCAAGAAACGCGGTTACTGGCGTCGGTTTATAGACGGCTTAACGAAAGAAACATCTATGAGCACTCTTTGGAACACAGCCCGACGAATGCGCAATCATAACACCACGAATGAAAGCGAGGAATACTCCAACCGCTGGATATTCGATTTCGCTAAAAAAGTATGCCCAGACTCTGTTCCGGAACAGAAGATCACCCGCGCCGCGACACCAAATACAAACGAATCACCGTTTTCGATGGTAGAGCTCTCACTTGCACTTTTGTCATGTAACAATAAAGCCCCGGGATTAGACAGAATAAAATTCAACTTGTTGAAAAATCTGCCTGACCCCGCCAAAAGGCGCTTGCTGAATTTATTCAACAAGTTCCTCACGGGTAATATTGTCCCACACGACTGGAGACAAGTCAGAGTTATCGCCATTCAAAAACCAGGGAAACCAGCCTCCGATCACAATTCGTATCGGCCGATTGCTATGCTTTCCTGTATCCGGAAATTGTTCGAAAAAATGATTCTGTTTCGTCTAGACAATTGGGTCGAAACTAATGGTTTACTTTCAGATACACAATTTGGTTTCCGCAGGGGCAAAGGAACGAACGATTGTCTTGCGTTGCTCTCAACAGAAATTCAAATGGCATTTGCTCGTAAAGAACAAATGGCATCAGTTTTCCTAGACATTAAGGGGGCTTTTGACTCAGTTTCTATAAATATCCTATCTGAGAAGTTGCATCAGCATGGTCTTTCGCCAGTTTTGAACAACTTTTTACATAATCTATTGTCTGAGAAACACATGTACTTTGCGCATGGTGATTTGTCGACAATACGATTCAGCTACATGGGTCTTCCTCAGGGCTCATGCTTAAGCCCCCTTTTATACAATTTTTACGTAAGTAATATCGATGAATGTATCAACACATCTTGCACGCTAAGACAACTTGCCGACGACAGCGTTGTGTCTATTATAGGACCCAAAGCTGCCGATCTCCAAGGACCATTACAAGATACTCTCGACAACTTATCATCATGGGCTCTTCAAATGGGTATCGAGTTCTCTACGGAGAAAACTGAGCTGGTTGTATTTTCGAGGAAGCGAGAACCAGCACAATTACAGCTTCAACTAGGGGGTGAAACCATAGCTCAGGCCTTCACATTTAAATATCTCGGGGTCTGGTTCGACTCCAAAGGCACCTGGGGATGTCACATTAGGTATCTGAAACAAAAATGCCAGCAGAGAATCAACTTTCTTCGTACAATAACCGGAACTTGGTGGGGTGCTCACCCAGGAGACCTGATCAGGTTGTACCAAACAACGATATTGTCCGTTATGGAATATGGATGCTTCTGCTTCCGATCAGTGGCGAACACTCATTTCATCAAGCTGGAAAGAATTCAGTATCGTTGTTTGCGTATTGCCTTGGGTTGCATGCAATCGACTCATACGATGAGCCTCGAAGTGCTGGCGGGCGTTCTTCCACTGAAAAACCGGTTCTGGGATCTCTCATATCGTTTGCTCATTCGATGCGACATTTTGAATCCTCTGGTGATTGAAAACTTCGGAAGGTTAGTTGAGCTTAACTCTCAAACCCGTTTTATGTCCTTGTATTTTGATTACATGGCTCAGAATATTAATCCTTCTTCGTTTGTTTCCAACCGTGCTCATTTCTTGGATACTTCTGATTCTACTGTGTTTTTCGACACATCCATGAGAGAAGAAATTCATGGAATTCCGGATCACGTGCGCCCTCAAGTGGCCCCAAATATTTTTTATAATAAATTTAGAACAGTCAACTGTGAAAAGGTGTTTTACACTGACGGATCAAACATCAACGAGTCCACAGGCTTCGGCATCTTCAATCAAAACATCACCGCTTCTTACAAACTCAGTGATCCGGCTTCAGTTTACGTCGCAGAATTAGCTGCTATTCAGTACACCCTCGAGATCATTGAAACCATGCCCAAAGACCATTACTTCATTGTCACGGACAGTCTAAGTTCAATAGAAGCTCTCCGGGCAATGAAGCCAGGAAAGTATCCCCCATATTTCCTGGGGAAAATACGGGAACATTTGAGAACTTTATCTGAACGGTCTTATTTAATATCGTTAGTCTGGGTCCCTTCGCATTGTTCCATTCCGGGCAATGAAAAGGCAGACTTATTGGCTAAAGTGGGCGCATTGGAAGGTGATATTTATGAAAGACCAATATGCTTCAATCAATTTTTCAGTATTTCTCGTCAGAAAACTCTCGAAAGTTGGCAAACTTCATGGACGAATGACGAACTGGGACGATGGCTACACTCCATTATCCCTAAGGTATCGACGAAACCTTGGTTCAAGGGGATGAACATGAGTCGTGATTTCATTCGCGTTATGTCACGGCTCATGTCAAATCACTATACATTCAACGCACATCTCCGGCGTATCGGGATCGTGGAGAACGGGCTCTGCACCTGTGGCGACGGTTATCAGGACATCGAGCATGTCGTGTGGTCGTGCGTAGAGTATCGTGACGCCAGGTCGAAGCTACTGGAATCCCTCAGGGCCCGAGGTAGACCGCCTGAGGTGCCGGTTCGGGATGTGTTGGCGAGTCGGGATAGTTCATATATGCTTCTCATATACCAGTACCTTAAACACATTGATATACAAGTGTAATGTGTTATTCCTCGCTCAGAAAATATAATCTCCACCTACAGGTTCGACACTAACATCCGCCCGATTCTCTCGATCCCCGTCCCTGTCCACCATCTTCATTGGAATTAACAAGATCTTTTTTTTTTGTCACTAACTTTTTCGTTCCCCTTTCCCTGTTTTTTCACCATCTCGATGGCAACTAATTAGATCTCTGTCGTTTTCAAACATTTTGTTTCCACACCCCTTTTTTACCCCGTTTCCCACAATATTTACTTCTTTTTTTCATTCTCTTCCGTAACATCACCATCACCGGAAGACCGCTCCAGTCAATGACCAGCATGCGGGCCACCCGCCGGGCCTTCGTAGCCTGGGGGTGTTTCCCGCGGACCCTCACGGACCGAAGAATGCGGCCAACATAGAAAATTACCATCGCCATCTGGAATCATCTCATCCTAAATTCAATTCACCGGCCACTACCGATCGCCAGATACTATATTACATAATGATACTACTCTAGTTTTAAGTTAGACGATAATTAAGATTAGTAAATACCCTTGGCATCTTAGAGCTTAAGCAGTGTGCCTTAATATTATATTATATTATTGAATAAAAAAAAAAAAAAAGGATCAAACCCATGTGAACCCTGAATGCACGAAACTGCTAACCGACGGTATAAAATATTACTTCGCATGTTAATGCGATCATTACTATTTATAGAAGTATCAAAATATTCACCTTTCCTGCTTAATTACGTTGATTTCTGATCCCCCTCACCCTTCTCCTACTGCACTGATTGAAACAACCGACTGTGATCAAAGAGGGAAATAACTATATACGTGTGTCCGTGGAAGCTTGTTAGAAGCTTTGTTTCAGCCAGTGTCCGTCGTTAAGAGCCGTTTGTGGCCGGGCCCAACCAAAATTCCTGTCCAGCCACCGGCAGCATGAAAGCAACGGGATCTCCGAATGGTTTGGGCTGACTGGCTGGCTGGCTTTGGCTCAAACCGTGAATCGTTCCAGCATCATCGACCGAGAAGTCGTCGAAATTTGAGCCAAATCACGGTGGAGCTGCGTTTTCGGAAATTAAATATTATTTACGAGCGTTTCGGTTGATTTTAATGTATCAATTAGTTTGAAAATTTTATTTTTATTGCCGCCTGCCTCTTAGGCGCACCGGGCAAACCCAAGCCGGACTGAAGAAAAACAGCAAACAACGAAAAAAAAATTAAATTTTTCAAAAGCTTGTTTTGGTTGTGTTCTTGGTCGCACAGGAATCGGTTTCTTCCCCTACGTTTGTTGATTGTCATTTGACCATTCTTGTAAATTTCAATTATTTCAAACGATTATGTAAATTTCCGTAGCCAATCAGCTAAAATGGGCAAACAGCAGTTGGGGCGAGAAACAAAACAGAAAAAAAACGCGAGGGTGCACTCCTTTTTAACGACCTCGGGCTGATTGTCGAAAGAGTTTCGGATTGGTTGGGATTCCGCTTCTGATGGCCGTTAGAGAAGGGAAGGCTGAAATGTCAAAGGTGCTTTCCCCAATCAATATACGAGTGTTGGTTCCATTTGATGAGGAAAGTTATTAAATATTTCGACCACAACACGATGTCCTGTTGTTTGGCAAATGTCGTTTGGGTTAATTGATAAATCCCAGCTCCAACCAATTGGAGGGTTCGATTCAAATGACATCCTGTTGAATCTGAAACAAGTAACTAACACAAACTACACACATTGACTGTTTAAAGTCGTTTTATATTGAGAGAATTAAAACGAAAGCTATTTTGTGGATTGAGTCAATACGCGGAATAAATTGAATATATTTGCAGTATTATTATGATTATGAGTGAATTATGAAGGATCTATTTTTTTGAAACATTCGTCGTAATAAAGAAAAAAATTTCAATCCTAAATATAAGTTGATAATCCACTAGCTCTAATCATAAGTTCTCAGTAATGAACAAAACAATAGCTGTTACATTGTTTGGGGAACCATTAATTTTTTGTTGCATTTCTTATGTATATGGATGTCGTAATATCGATTAATAACCCAGATAATCGAGTAATATTAAATCGATTAGCCTAAAACCAATATTCGATTATTGAACTAATCGAATAATTATAAATATTGCATAGTAAGAATCGAATCAATAATCGAGTAATCGATTATCAACTCAGATAATCGAATAAATTTCAATCGATTAGTTTCAAAATTATACTCGATTATTAAATGATCGAGTAATTCGAAATTTCCGACATCCCTACTTATGTACTTAACCAGTAACATGGACATGCACGCTCGCTCAATGTTACTCAAAAGTGAGTATAATTTCACTCACTTTCGCTAAAAGTGGAACTACTCTATAGTGAGTAAAGTTATATTTACTTACTTTTGAGTACACAGAAAAAAAGAAATTGTGATATTACATCAAAATCGCTGCACATCACTCTTTAAGCAAAGTTTTGTAATATAGCACCTCTGAACGTAAAATGGAAACGACGTACGAGAAATGGTGTGATAGATAAGACGTGTTGAACATTACGGGACGTTGCACGATGTGCTGACAAATAGTGTGATGGAAATCGATGTGATAACAAGCGTCGTGTTATGCAAACGACGTAATAAATAAATAATAGAAAACGATGTATCGGAAATATATGCGGATATCGAAGATTCTAAGAATCATACAGATATTATAATGTGGATTTGGTAGAATCATGAAATAAATATGAAGTCATATGTATAAAGAACAAACTTAAGTTTATTTTTCTTACATTTCAAATAATAGTTTTTTTAATTGCAAATACAAGGTATCTAGTTTTTAAGCTTGGCAAGCTTCACCAATAATGTGCGGACCATGCGCTGCTGCTGCCCTACAATGGTGGCTCTTGATCGAGTCCCTTTATTTGGTACTAATTTAAAAAAGTAAATCTGCAGGAATTCCAAAGTTTTGGAAAAATTTGTTGGATAGAAATAATAATAAATAAAGTATGTTATAATTAAAAATTGAACGGCTGAAGCAAAGCTGCAAAAATTTTCGCTAATTCTGTGACCCTGTGCATGTATGAAAAATTGCTGAGTTGAACCTGAAATTACAAATATCAATTAATTAGACTAGCTAAGCAAAAGCTATTTAAACGGATACATAAATGAAAAAAGTATATACAGTTACCAAAATTCAAGCGACAGCTTCTCTTAGTTTACTTTTCTCTCTATCATTTATTAAGCCATTTCCAAGTTCACTATTCTTCGCATTAAATGATAGACGAAACCGTTAGTACTGGGAAAACAATGATGAGTAGTACTAAAAAATATGAAAATCGCGCCATGATACTCGAAAGAGAAAATAAACAAAGAGAAAATGTCACTTGTTGTTGAGGGTATTTGAAGTATGATGATTTCGTGGGATAATACTTTACATTAGTTAAATCTCATAGTATAACATTGATATGTGACTAAATATTTTACAGATGATTATACAATTAGGGTCTATTTTCACCTTTCCGATCCGGTTCAGTGTCGGCAAAGTTCCGTGCACGGACACTAATATTCATAATTCATTTACACCTCTCAGGTCCGGTACAGCTTCGTGCACGGATGCTAATATTGTTATACACGATTCAATGTGTGTATTCACACTTGTTCGACTCAGTACTGACCAAAACGATGCCGAACAGGTGTGAATACACGCGTTAAATACGTGTGTAAGAATATTAGAATTCGTGCACGAAATCGTGCCGACTCTGAACTGGATAGGAGAGATTTGAATTGCCCTTTATGGTTTATTTACAGCTCTCCGATTCGGTTCAATACCAGCATAGTTCCGTGTGCGGATTCTAATATTCTTACACACGTACTCGATTATTGTATTTACACCTGTCCGGAACCGTTTTTGTCGGTACTGACCGGGCAAGTGTGAATACTCGCACTGAAACGTGTGAAAGAATATTAACGTCCGTGTATATAACTGTGCCGACACTGAACCAGACCGGAGGTGTTAATAAACCTTTACTCGTAGCTCGCGATAAGGAATAAAGTATTACAGTATCGAGCAAGAATTTATGCAAGTATGCGAAAATGTGTATATACTGTGTTTGACATTGATTCAAAATTACAATTTTGTTATTCTGCAGAGAGTTTGCTTTCATCCTTATCAATAGCGACCCTTACACGAGCATTAAAAATGTCATTTTAAATGATGTCATTTAAATGGTGTAATTCAAATTTGTTTGAAATTTCGTCATTAGTGCACCATTACACGTTCATTAAAATGACATTGTTTTTTATTAATGACATTTTTAATGACTCGTGTAAGGGCCGCTAATGTGCATAATTCTTTTCGGTGTATTAAAAAGCAGTGTTGGCATTAAATTCCTTATGAAAATTTTTGTAAATACGTTTAAGAAGAAGTCGTACTGACCTATTGCAACAATTATTGGGTATTGTTTGACTATCGTCTCTTCAGTATCATCTGCCTGAAAGATAGAAAAATTTCTAGTAATCTCTTTACGTAAACATAATCTGTTTAAAGGTCAGGTTGTAATATATTTACCTCTACTTCATGAATGATTTCTGTCAACTCTTCTTTAAGAAGTCTTGCGATTCCCGAAAACACAGATTTATCGTCAGCGGAATTCTGGATGTGTAGGGATTTGTTTCGGTACGTTTGTGACAAACTAATAATTCTGTCTCGTTTTTCTAGGAAATTGTTTTTGAAATTTTCAGCTTCAACTCCAGTGGCCTCGAAAAAATGATATTCAAGAAATGCTTTTCTTCTCAAAATCGGAAAGTTGTCCATCAAATCATTAATTGAACTAGAATCCATCTTGAAGCGGATATACGATTTCGATGATGTTAGTAGATCCATATCCCAGCCTATATTTTTTAAAAGCTTTTGCAAGCAACTTTTTGGTACATGCGGTTCTCCGGTAAAATAGTAATTATCTCTAATGCCGATTCGGCATTGTCTCATAGGATCGTCTCCTAATTTCAGATTCTTGTTGTGATGGCCACTTTTATGAGCACGGTTCAAATATGAATTCCTGTTCTTCAATTTTTCTATTAAACTGCTACAACCATTCCCAATTATTATTCCATCGTCATCGACATCAATGAAAAAATTATACTTATTCACAATAACTTGAGCTATTTGTCTGTATACGGAAAGAGGAGTTGATGTCGTTATATTACGTGTTTGTCCAACAATGTGATCAACGAATCTGTTATAATCCGTTTCATTCAAAACACTTTCCGTCGTGTTTTCTAATTGACTTATGATGTCGAATGGGATGATTGACCAGTCGATTTCAAACTGGGAAAGCAGTAGTGTTGTAGACGCATCAATTCGGCTTGTTTTCCGATTTTTAGCAACTAATAAGACAGGATTGGTTTGTATTTCTGTAGACTCGTTCGGTTCGTTTTCTATTACATCGAATGATCGTTTTAAGGCACGTGAAGGTGGGAAAACATCACACTGGTGGTCCAAAATTGAATGGTTATTCGATGACAAGAAATACTGCGTCGTGCTCGATGGCGGTGCTTTATCTATTGTTTCCAAACAGTTACTTGATATAAATTTTGGTGCACTTTCGAAAGGTTCAACCGGAACATTAGAAGTGGATGGATTCGTCCCATCTGATGTTGGAGCATTTGACTCGATGTCGTTTTGCAGGTTCTGTAATGAATTAGGATTTATGTTTTTCAATCTTACGATCACATATACATATATATATATATATATATATATATATATATATATATATATATATATATATATATATATATATATATATATATATATATATATATATATATATATATATATATATATATATATATATATATATATATATATATATATATATATATATGTATATATATATATATATATATATATATATATATATATATATATATATATATATATATATATATATATATATATATATATATAAATAAAATGTAAATATATGTATATCGAGCCATCACAATTAAAAAAATGTAATGCAAATAGCCGATATCCGATATGACCAGGACTCAGAAGCCCCTGCCACAGCATAATTTACAGTACTTATCTGATTTTTGTACTCAAAAACATTTAAACTGTTTTTTTCAGAAATAAGTTGCATTTATCCGATCGATGCATTCAGCTACTAAATTGTAACTTTCAGCATGCTGATAATACGACATTGCTGACAACGTATCGAGTATATTTACTGTACTCACCACAATTTGAACGTCATCATATATATCAAATGTCGACGGAGCCGATGCAGTAACTAAGCTCGGTGATTTTGGTGGTTTCCAACATTCATTGTCATTTAGTAGCATCAATAACAACCCTCCATCAGCGCATGCGTCCACTACTTCGTCATCTAGAATGGTTGAACCGTCATCTTCTAATACTATCCGTGAAAAATCCTCATGAAAATAACGTTGTGCTATAATTGGCGAATGATGTTGTTTTAATTGATCAAACTTTGAATGTGATTTTTACAACCTTTTTCAATCAAGTAAGTAACTTTTGGATAGGTTTTGATGATTGTTTTTTTTTCCTCGATGAATTACAAATTCGTATTATTTTACTGGAACTCATGGTTATGTTTGGTGCTAAAATGAACATAATGAAATGAGAATATTGAAAAAATGCTTTATTTAGGTTAGTTTAAAAAATACATTTTCAATTCCGATGACTGAATATATAGAACCAAGCGACAGTTGAAACAATTACAGAGAATATTGATATCCTGAACCACAAGATTAATACCAAGTGCGTTTAACCAACTTTATAGGAATAGGATCGAAGTACAGGGTGATTTTTTAAGAGCTTGAGAACTTTTTTAAACAATAAAACGCATAAAATTTGCAAAATCTCATCGGTTCTTTATTTTAAACGTTAGATTGGTACATGACATTTACTTTTTGAAGATAATTTCATTTAAATGTTGACCGCGGCTGCGTCTTAGGTGGTCCATTCGGAAAATCCGCTTTTTTATCGACGAATTTTGTTCAGCGATGAGGCTCATTTCTGGTTGAATGGCTACGTAAATAAGCAAAATTGCCGCATTTGGAGTGAAGAGCAACCAGAAGCCGTTCAAGAACTGCCCATGCATCCCGAAAAATGCACTGTTTGGTGTGGTTTGTACGCTGGTGGAATCATTGGACCGTATTTTTTCAAAGATGCTGTTGGACGCAACGTTACAGTGAATGGCGATCGCTATCGTTCGATGCTAACAAACTTTTTGTTGCCAAAAATGGAAGAACTGAACTTGGTAGACATGTGGTTTCAACAAGATGACGCTACATGCCACACAGCTCGCGATTCTATGGCCATTTTGAGGGAAAACTTCGGAGAACAATTCATCTCAAGAAATGGACCGGTAAGTTGGCCACCAAGATCATGCGATTTGACGCCTTTAGACTATTTTTTGTGGGGCTACGTCAAGTCTAAAGTCTACAGAAATAAGCCAGTAACTATTCCAGCTTTGGAAGACAACATTTCCGAAGAAATTCGGGCTATTCCGGCCGAAATGCTCGAAAAAGTTGCCCAAAATTGGACTTTCCGAATGGACCACCTAAGACGCAGCCGCGGTCAACTTTTAAATGAAATTATCTTCAAAAAGTAAATGTCATGTACCAATCTAACGTTTAAAATAAAGAACCGATGAGATTTTGCAAATTTTATGCGTTTTATTGTTTAAAAAAGTTCTCAAGCTCTTAAAAAATCACCCTGTACATTTGAAGTTTTAGTGCGGATATATTTCATCCCCATTAATATTTTACAATACAACATTTACCACTATCATTACTATATAAATAGATTATTATAAACCATATTAAACCAAAATCCAACATTTGTAAGGTGATATAAAAAATAATCGTAATTATATTGAGCTAAGGCTTGTTCGCGACAAAATCTAGACCCCCTTAAATACGTATATCTTTGAAAATACTTTATCAACGCTTAAAATTTTTCGCAGATTTATAAAATATTGTTTAAAATCAATTTTTGATGATACAAGATTTTAGTTTGAAGATGGCGTCGAAAGAAGAGCAAGTGTGGAAAGCTTGATTTTGCTGCAAGCATTGTCCATGACGTTCTTAAATCTTTGACAACAGCCAGAAATGCTGGGAGTCGTTCAAGGTGAAAGCTGTGTGAACCGTTATGACAAACAGAATGTGACGCGGGCTCGCAAGTTATTTCGCGAATATTTGACGCAGTTTTCCTGCGTGATAATAGATGATGAAACTTATGTGCTGGAATATGGCAATATGCAGCTGTGTGCTCTCTCGCTATTCTGGTCTGTTTGGCATCTTGTCACTACGACAATGCTGTACCGATAGAGGCAAATCCACTTGACTGTCCGGAGTTGCCAACTATCAAGCAGTATTGAACTCTCTCAACACAGCACAAACCCCAATGGCTGGGAGTGAACTCAAAAACTTGTAGTTTCTTCATGCAGCCTAATTGAGTAACTGTAATTAGTTTTTTGTTAATGCACAATTAAATTAATAGAATATGCATCTTGGATTGAACTAACAGGAAATTTGTTTTTTTTTTTCAAACTTAATCTGTCCAAATTTTGTCGTGAACAAGTCTTAGATGGATCTACCAAATCCTATTTCGCAAGTAACTTCAACGTGATTTACTTCAGCTTTCAACAGATGTCAATAAAGCAGAAATAATTATAAGAAAGGAAATATATTCCATATGAAATCTTCCTTTCATTCAATTTATCACAATCATTTCACATGTTTCAATTTTGTAACAGCACTGAGGATTAATATCGACTATACGTAGCATGCAGATTGATCTTTTTTTGTAAACAATACTCACCTTAATTCAGTGGTATTGCATGCGGATGGTATAAGAAAGTCTGTCCTTCGCAGATATACAGTTTAAGTGGTGTGATGTCTACCAAACTGGATAGTTTTACAAACTCGTATGTAGAGTTTAAAGTTTGATCCTCTAATGTCGTTTGATCAATCATATTCAATCCTATTTCTGCAAATTGTTCAACTGTAACTCTTTTTCCATAAGCGATAATTGTTTCCGTATTAACGTTATATATCATTCCCTTAATACGCAGTATATAGTAATATGTTTCTGAACTTTCATACTCGAGAAATATGCAAACATCTCTTCCATACGAATACCCGATATAAACGATGGAATCTGTGTATTTATATGATGCATCCCACATACCGAAGGGTTTCACGTGTTGTTTTTCTTCTTCACTCAGTTCATTAAAAGTTTTGATTACTTGATCAAAAACAACCTTTTCCTGGAAACGGTTACTGTTATTTCCTAATAGTGCTTGCCAATACTGATGACGCTCACTGCATAATTTAAGAATATTTTTGTAGTTACTAGCATGGCGCAATGTGGTTTTGAAATAGGAATGTTTCCTTTCCCCGGTAAGTGTACAAAACGGCATCAGGGGTCCAAATTGCAAGATCAAATGTGGATAATGCCATAGATAATGGTGCTTAGGTCTAAGATGTGCTGTAAATAGTGTTGCTCTAATTTCAATGTAGTGTTTTATTGCCAGTCGCAAAATTCCAATTTGTCTGTTCGAAACAATTGGCGCTGTGATAATATCAGTTATATTTTTTAGATGCACCAGCATTCTATATTCTTCAGTATCATATATTCCGTCGGTCTTAATGAATAACATTGGCAACAAATTTATTAACCTCCACACATCTACAGCTTTACTGGTTATACAATCTTTTTTTGTGTTCAGTGATATTTGGGAATGCAGCTGTAATCTTTTAAATAAGTAATTGATCCTACTCTCAAGAAATTTTTCAGTAATTAATCGTTTCGTTATAAAAGTACGAAAAGCTAGCATAATATCATAATTAAAACAACCGAGGAATAGATCATGCGCAGCACAGGGTGGTAATCCAAAATCAAATAGAGGAAATTCCTGTAGTTCGTTGAAAATAGAACGTTTCCTTATACCTCTTACCGGGTTTCCTTTCATTTCCATTTCAGCGATGTCTCTCTCGTACTGCAATTGGTTTCGAAGTTGGCATCTTTGCAAAGGTGAACTCCGGAATTCTTTCAAAGTTGTATAGCAATATCTTGAGAAATACTCTTGCGTTGAAAAATTCTCCGACAATCCTGCAATTTGATGCGTACCTAGGTTATCTCCTAGAATTGCATACAAAACTCCTCGTACAATACACTGTGAGTCATGAAACGCAACAGTTATCCCAAGTGTTTCGAGTTGCATAAGATCCTGTATTAAAACCTTGAAAATGTTTTCCGTAGTGAATTCTAGTAGATCTTTTTCCAGGCAAAGTAGCGCTAAAAACATGTTTTCGGTACTAGCACGTATTGAAGGATGTATATTTGCTATTGTGTAATAAACACCGACTATTTTATGCCTTCTTTTAGCGTCACCCAAAGGATTAACAGTTCCGAATGAGTCCTGATACAGAAGTATTGAAATAACGTTTTTCTGTTGACATAACAATCTTTTTTTGTAATTTGAACCATCTGTAAAATTTGACATAAATCCGGGTTTTTCTCTTTTTTCAGAAAAAATATAATCATAGTTTGATTCTACTTCTAAAATTGATTTCAATGTTTCGAGAAGGGGCACATAATAAAGAAAACTTTCCTTTCCTTTGTTATTTAATCCTAGATGCACCTTAACGGGATCTACATATTTGAAGTTCTGTCGAAAATATTTTTTGCGCATGTAATCCGAACGAAATATTCCGCTTTTTTCATTGAACAAAACAATGTTTAATTCTAAAGTACTAAAACATGATAGAATTTCTTTTGATTCGAATTCTGATAGATTAAACTTGCCAGCAAGTTCTTTGGTCCTTTCATTACTGTGAATATGTTGTAAGGCAGATAATTCATTCAGGTGCTCTACAATATTCTGTACAGCTTCATTCGATACATGATACTTGGATAGAAGATTCAGAAACATAAGGCCAATTGACTTTTCGGCATTTATTATATTTATATTACTCTCTAGTTTAGCATTACTACTTTCATCAGTACGCTCTGCATTTCTGAATTGAACAGCTGGTGGTTCCATCGCTCTATCCATTGTATTACTCATAGTGCTAGAAATGGCTGAATTCGTAACGTTTGAATTGTGGTAATACATATTATGAATAGATAAACTATTTTTAGTCATAAATAACTTTGCCCTGCAATTCAAAGGACAAGACACAGTTTCACCTTGAGATAGGTGATCCCTTAAGTGTTTCGACATTGTTTTGAAGCATATATGGCTATATAAGCACCCTTCAGCTGTACACTTTAATACAATTCGTCCATCCACACCATACTGGGATGAATGACAGCGACGTAAATGTGCAAAAAAAACGTGTATGTCCTAAACACGATTCGGCATCCATTTAAATTACATGGAAAAAGTTTGTTAAATCGATGTACATGAACATGAGATCGGTAGGCATCGATGTTCTCAAATTGCGCACTGCACATAGAGCACGAGTTTGCCATTCCATCTGTTGAATTATAGACACCAAACAGTTAAAACGTTCACACATTTATTTGATAGAGTAGTTATTAGAATTTATTCACCATTGCACATTTTTAGGAACTTAAAAATCTGTATATAATGTTAATAACGACCTAAGTAACAAAGGTAAACAACAGTGGCGCCTCGTAACAAAATTGACTAGTTGTGCACTGCTGATGTGGTATGATAGCAGATGTAACAGTTCGTTGTAAGTGAAAACTAAAGATTGAGGAATGGAGATTCACTTGTGCTTTTCAATACAATGAGTTAAAGATATACTTTCGGATGGGATTTTTTATTAAACAAACAAATCTCAGAGCTGAGCTGAGTAATTCTTTCTCTTCTTGAATCTGTGCAGTTACTCATGTGCACGGAAAAGACACTAACACAGCGACAACAGATACTTGAAATTTTATGTTTGAGGTATATGATATGCGTGTAAATATATGCAATTTCGGTGCGATCCAACCTGCTTTCATCGAATAAATAATGATTCCAAAAAATTTTTGAATTTGGATGGGGTTGAGGAGGCAGCTCATTCTTTCTATTCGACCGGTTGTGAAGTGCACGAGGTGCACATGAGAACGAGACGCCACTGGTAAACAAACCGAGTTTTTTATTGCATTTTGTTGTGATTGCTCTAATAAACGCAGTACCCGAACACCGTTTCTCAATTCACTATAGTTCTCTACAAAATCTGTCAACACATTTGACGTATATAAAAAAATCGTCATTTGGCAATGTTTTAACCAATGTTCCGAAGTATGAACAAAAGTGTATGCGCGGATAAAATAAATTTTCACGAAAAAGAAGATCTAGTATGCTATTTTGAAAGTGATACTAGCTGTAGAGTTGGAGATATTTAAGACTAGCTGTAGAGTTGGAAATTTTAAAGAAAACACGAATCGACCGTCAAGTTTTTCCACTTGATATGCAGAACTAAATATCACTTATGTTCTCGAGCAAAACTAGCTTTCACATAAGTGCGAGTAACAAAACGTCGAATGTACACTGCGACTTTCGCAAAACGACTTAAAATGCGACTTATGTATCAAGTTAACCAAAAAAACGACCTATCACACTATCCAAGGTACACGATCAAATTACAAAACAATTGTGCAATTATTTTTCAACATCGCTTTTCTCGGTTAAGTCGAAATGTTACATTCGTCATTTTGAAAATATTATGCAGAAAAGTAAATGTAATAAAAACATTATTTATGAAGATGCAAGTTGATTCATATATATTGTGACCTTTTACGATAGGAAACCAAATCATTATCTTGATTGAAATAATTCCGCCGGATGTCACACTGGTTACTGCTTGGTGGATTTTTACCGCCAGACCAGGTCGATCGTACTGTTATTATTAGCCAATTAGAAACCACTATCGACACTACACGGCTAGATAGCTCTTCTAGGAAAAGTGAGAATGACTGAAAATGAATTTCCATGGATGATCATCAGCCTACAAAGCTTTAAAACTTCGAACCCTACTAACGATCAGATAGGGCAAGATAAACACATCTCCAATAGAATATAAAAGTTGGAACGAGCACACTAATACGCTACGAATCCAGCAAGGCTGGAGTATCCGAAATTATTCTAAGGATGTTGGCACTGTGCTTACTTGCAATATTGAAGAAAAATCATTTCTCCATTATTAGAAATAAACAAAGCAAATTGATAAATTTACTTACATATCGTATTTCCCGGAGAATTACTTTTTTTCTTTTGGCTGTAACGTCTTCTCGAGCTTTTTCCGATACAGGTCCTGAAAACAGAGATAAAAAATTGTGTATAAATATTTTAAATATAATAAATAATGTCAATTCATCTTACTTACTTGCAGGAAAGAACGCCAGATTGCAGATTGTTTTCCACCTACACAAATAATGGCGCACAAACAGAAACTCACAGCACTGCACTGGAAAAAAACATTCTTTTATTTAAAAATGCAATGTGTCGTGTAATATCACAATATTTCGATGGAACTAGAGATGTGCATAATTTTCAATGTAATAGCACATTCAAGCGTGTGACAGTACACATGTCATCGGATATAATTTTACACGAATGGAATTAAATCTACGTTATTATGCTTATTATCAATTTATTTTAATGAAAAGCATTTATACACAATTTTGAATGTGATATTATGTCGTTTTTCCTACAAGAGTCAGACAAATTAATGTAATATGTTCAGTGCGATGTTTGGTTGTAATATTAGAAGTTTCGCATATTATCACTTTGGAAAAATGAAATATTGTCTCTGATTAACTATTACGTCTTCATTTTAAGCACATCGTTAGATTTTACATCTGCGATTATTACAATTCTTTTTGCTGTGTAAAGATGGAATTTGTCTAATTCTGAGTAACATTTACTCAGTGCTAGAAAAGAGAAAATTAACTCAAATGAGTACATGTTACTCAGTTTCATTTGAATTGCCCAAGGAATTGTTCGTTTTGTACAGAAATGAGTAATATGTTTCCTTTAATGCATTGTTACTTGGCTATAAGCGAAGAAATATTTGTTACTTAACGCACATCAAATTCAATACTGACTTACTTCTGCCCAACGAATAAAGGGTGCCGCTACTTGTTCATCCGTTATTGGGAATCCGCCTTCCTACTTTGCCCACGTACCGGCATTTTGTACAGCATTCGAAGAAATGCTCTGATGTATTCTATGACAAAAAAAATTAATAAAATATTTGCAGTATGACAGAACACTTTTCCTGCCGTCTTCAACCTGCGGAAATAAGCAAAAATTTTCAAGTGTTCTCAAAAAGATGTGAGTAAAAATTGTTGCTAATTTGGAAACAGAGTAGAATCTACTCAGTTTTCTAAACCAATGTTACTCACTTTTTGACATTTAAACTAAATAAGCAAAAGTGAGTACGAATTATAGAGTAACGTTGAGCGAGCGTGTGGGTAATATTTTACACAGTTTTATACACGCTTGTTCAATGTTACTCTAAAGTGAGTACAATTTCACTCACTTTCGCTAAAAGTGGAACTACTGTATAGTGAGTAAAGTTAGACTTACTCACTTTCGAGTAAAGGCGGTATTTGTCAAATTCTGAGTAACAGTTACTAAGTGCTAGAAAGCAAAAGTTTAATGTGCGATTCGGACCGTCCGCCTTCTTCCGTCACCGTCACCGGAACGTCAGCGTCCGTCGAAATTAGTTTAATACTTACTTTACCGGAACGTTCACACGTATGAATGTCTCCATAAGAATGCCTGTGACGGAAGGTAACGGACCATCTGAATCGTACTTAAATGAGCAACATAAATCTATGTCACAACATGGGCCTAATGATTATTCTTAACAATATTAAAACACTATCAATCATATTTACAAATTTCTTCGAACAACTTCAAACTTACCTTTGACGGAACGAAATTTGCTCTCACAATTCGGTGAGAAAATCGGAGGTGGGCCCGACACTTACAAAAAGTTCTTCGAACGTTCGTCGACAAGGTTTCCACAATTTTCTCGAATATCGGTCAAAGTAAGGTGAATAAAATTTATTGTCAATTTAGAAACAGGGTAGAATTTTTTTCAGTTTTCTAAATCAATATTGCTCACTTTTTGACATCTGAACTAAATAAGCCAAAGTGAGCACAAGTTGTTCACTTGAAAGTAAAGTTGAACGAGAATGTAAGTCAAAAAGTTTCCTACTTTTGACAGCTCAAAATAAAGACAAAATGAGTATCGAGATCCAATTCCCAACTACGAACATATGGTCAGAGTTTAACTGGCACGAAGAGGCGAATGTCCTTAAGGTTGAAGCCTCTACAAACGAAGTGTCCGATGTCACGCTTTCGCAGCGCTACGATCAGGCCGATATCGTGTTCAATCGGTTCGATAACCGGGCTGATGATCGGACCGATGCGGTTCGACAAAGGGTGCGTTGATAACTCTCACATTATCAGATCCGAATGAATTCCGAATCGGCGAGAAAACATAATGGATTCCCTATAAATTTCAACTCCAGTGCAACAACCAATTCCGAATAAATTTCGCCTTCAACCGGTTGGTTCGGAAATCTATCGGATATACTGAATTACGAGTTTGAGGCTTTTTCCTAACGTGAAAACTTCATGCTCCTTTATTTTTATCGTTAATGTATGGATAAAACTAAGAATTATAACTAATCGCCTTGAAAGAAATGCGGTTTTTGTGAAAATCTCCATGATTTATGAAAACTATTTTTTGTGATTCATCGTCATTTTTGTATAAAACTGTTTCGTGGCGTTAAAACTTGTGCATACGTTGTGAAAATGAATCATGAAAGTCCATCATATTTCCTCGTTTTTGCATTTCGAAGTTGATTTGATGTCAATAAATGCTAAGAGCATATTCAGGAGTGTTCTAGTTCTAGACGCATAATTTATGTCAGTTTTAAAATTTGAATCTAGAAATTATAACAAAATAAACTGGCAGCCCCAGAAGCGTTTTATCTGTGTTTCAAATATAGACGAAATAGAACGGCAGCGTATACCAGTTCTAAATTTGACAATAAAACTGTTCGAATAAATAAAACTAGCACGGCTTGCTGGAGATACGTTTGTCCCAGATTCAGTTCTATTGTAGATCTGTAATATAAAACTTTCAGCTGCTGAATTTGCTCTAAGCTATAGGACATCATAATGGCGGCCATGAAATTTTCTTTAATGCAAGTTACACTTAACCTACTTAAAAAGCAATAAATTAAATAGCCTACAACAAATTTGTCATAAATGTTCTTTAGAACCCTCAAATTTGCTCTTAGTAAAACTATCATCCAATGAACACACACACACAAAACTAGATATATGAAAGAATTTCACTGACAATAATGTTTTAAAGAAAATGTTTGAAAGCAATATCAAGAGTGTTTGCATGGTTTTATTCTAGCACAAATTGTTTTATTTTTAGTCCAGCTGTTATTATAGGTAAAGAGTTTTATAGAAGCTTTAAAAACTATGATATTACTTGTCAAAAAGACACTTGTTATAGTTATAAAAAAAGGAAGTGATTAAAAAATCAATCACAAAACTCCTATAAACTATAATCAAAACCATTAGGCATTCGAACTGTTACTTGGGATCCTTGCCCACAGGTATTTGTATTATTGTAATCTCTTTATATAGAAGATGAAGAGGTTTTGTATCTGATAGAGAGTGAAATTTTGCTTGTCATAACGGTTGGACACTTTTCTCACTTTGTAGAACTTTATTCCTTGCCTCTGCTTCACTTTTTGTACGCATGATTTTTACTTCACAGCTTTGTGAGCCACAATGCACACAGAAAGACTGGAATTTTTCTTAATAATAGCTACCACCTTCTCGTCCATTTGTCGGGAGTATATTTCCCGATTTGTGCCACTCCGAATCAACCAAATGATATTCAAATACAAAACGCGCTGCCTTTCGGTAGCTTAAAATTATTTTTTCATTTTTTTTTGTATGATTAGTTTATTTATAAAATATGGTGTTATTTACAAATCATCGTAAGGTAAGATCGCGTACCTAATGGATGATTTTTTAAGAGATATATAATTTGATTTTCAAATAAAACAACGTTTTTAGAGGGGTGGCAATCCAATCCTTGGGACATTTATTTTGCTCCGGGGGCCAAATTTCCTCGGTACGCCACTGCATTTAACCAGAAAAAAGCTTCGTCGCTGAACACAATTTTTCGATAAAAAAAAAGTGGATCTTCCTCCAATTTCACCGTCATGATTAAATTATGGACCAAATGACGATTGATGATTAAATTATAGACAAAACTGAACAAGTTTGACAATGACACAAGACACGATTCACGCGTGAATAAAAAAAATCCCAGCAAAAAAATCACCCTTTATAAGTTTATCATTTTCTGCGCAAAATTTGTTTGTGCACTTCCACTTGATTCGACGTCATTTTACTGAATGCAACAAGAATGTAAACATGTTGTACCACGGAACAAAGTGAAAAGCTTTAACTATCATATAAGTGAAACGTTTCAGCGTTCGGTGAAATAATGCAAAATCTACACTGAAAAAAGTGTCTGGAATGTCTCGAAATCGTTTTGTGAACAACATCCTAGAATTTATTTCGACATTATGACTTTTTGATCGACCACACATTTTCGCCGGAGCTTATGAAAGTAAATTAATTTATCTTAAAAAATGTTACTGATTAGTATATTATTAAAAATAATATAAGTGAATTGAAAGCAAATCGAAATGGTAATTTAAATGCAACATAACACTCACTCACACACAATCACCTACTTGTGGCATTAATAGTAAACGCAACAGCACCCACAAGAATCTGAGGGTGGCGTGCAATATTCCGTGCACTAGAGAAAAGTACAAATTGATTCTATAATTGCGTGAGAAACCCCATTCCGATTTCCAGAGGCCCAGCGAGCAAGTATCGATCAGCCAGCGGCAAAATGGTCAACCCGTCGTCGTTGAGGAAGCTTCGTCGTTCTGGAATTTGTTGGTAAATGGCAGCTGCCTACTAGCTGCCACTTAGTTCCATCGCTATGCTTCACGAATTCCGCACATCGCGATGCGATTGTGACACTGCCCGTATACGGCAATCGTTGAGCATGTTGAGCCGGTCTAAATAGTCGGTGGCGAGGTACCGTTGCCGGCTGACAGGGGTCCCTCTCTCGGGCGAAGAATTCCATCGCGAGCAGAGTTGGCGAAGAAGTTGCAACAACCTGGAAACGAGCAACTCTTGCGATTCATGCGTCTCAACTGAACTGGAACGATAGCGTCAATTGTAGCACAACATTATTTCTGAATCTAATCGATACTTTATGACCAAACTTCGACTTAGAGTAATCTTTTCTATCGATGCGAACAATTGCAACGAGCTTTTATTTGTTCAATATTTGCATATCCATCGAAACCGTAGTTGCCATTCGTAACACCTTGCACCGCAATAAAAAAAACCACCGCCAATAGCCGACGATAGCCGACTCAAATCGGTGCTTTCAATTCCCGGCATCGATAGGCGTATAATTAAATTATCAAACGGCTATTAAATAACTATATTTAATGTCAATGTAAATCCGTTCGATTATTATGCAGATGGAAATGGAAATAATTCACTTCCTACGGAGACACCCAACGGCATGCGGCGCATAAATTATCGAATACAGTCCACAGGACGTTCGTTCCTTCGTCCACCGCTACTCGCCATGAAAGCATTCAATTAGTGCCATTGCCCAAATTGCTCCAATGGGCAATGCAGTGTGGGTGAAAAAAAGCCTTGTACACTGATTGGTAAAATTAAATTATTTAGATAAAATTTAAGTAAACGCATTGCTGTTTTTTATGTCTTATTTATTTTTTTCTTTAAATTGTCATTTATGCAAAGCGATATTCACTCAAAGAATAAGAAACTCCTGTTTCAATTAACCTATAGTAGTGCCGGAATCCAAAAAATAAATGTTTTCAAATTTGCGCGTTAAACGCGATTCTGAATTCGTTGAAATTTGAAACAAGAGCATACAAGCTGTAACTCACCTTGAACTAGGAGAGCCTCGAATTTCGCGTCGTCGAAACCTGTCAAAAGGGTTTGAGTTGCGATTACTCAAATTCATAAACTGGAACAATATGTCAAAATTTTAGTATAGATTGGAGTAAAATTTACTCAAGCCATGAGTTCTCTCGCATTCAATCATACATTAGAGTAAGCGTTCAGTTTTCGACCATTTGAGTGAAAAAATACTTCTTGCAGTTCAGTGCGTTTTCATTCTCGGAAAATTCTTATCGAATTCAAGAAGGTAAAAATACATCGTTTTTCATTGCCGTTTTTAGATCCGGTTTTTGAAACCATGAATTATCCATCATAGATGTTTCCGATAAGAATTTTATGGTTTCAATTGTGCTAAGTGAGAAGTCCAACGTAAGGGTACAGACTAACAGACATGACAGTATGAGTAAATTCTTATAAAAATAATTTATCGTGATGCACTAGTTCCACCTATATTGTACTGCGCAAACTATTTGCTATCTGTACACCCCTTGTGTTATGCAGAAGTTTTTTTACTAGTTGATTTCCCTTCGTTTGTCAACACCGATCAGCTGCTTGCAGGGATGCCTGATTTCATCAAAATATTTGAAAATGAATCGTTACAATAAATTGTTGGATTACGTTGATAATATATTTAACTTTTTCGCGATGTTGGAAGGTAACCATTTATTTGACTCAACGTTGTTCATCTAGACTGTTTTTTATTGTATTGGTAGTTTTCACCCGAAATTAAGTGGCGGCAAACCAGAAGCAAGTAAATATTGTAACAAAACGGGTTCGATTTTGTATTGCGTTGCAGGATGAGAAGTAGGCACAATTCTGTATATAGTTTTGGCAATATGTATTACATCTGTATCCTGCATGAAATTCGCATGGACGTATACAATTCAATACATTACTGGTAATTCTGTATGAATGGCAACTCTGATCGTAAATGAAAAAAATAAACACAGTCTAGATGACAGACAGGATGTTTTTGATAGGGTAACGTGGCGCCACCATGACACATGTGAGTACTGTCCCAAATAAAGGAATATTCGAAATGACCATTAAAATGATTGAAGAATCTAATTTGAGTGTCCTGTCCTGTCCTGTTAGTTTGTGATAAGGGTATCAACATCGTTCAATTTTGACTTCAAACCGGTCAAAATGAAACGGTTTTGAATGACTTGTTTTGCGCTTCCAAATTGAAAGAATGAAGAATGATGTGCACTAGGAACTCCATGTAAATAAACATAAGCAAAAAACAATTTCTTTATTTTGAGTGCAAGGTATTCAAATTTTGAGCTAAACTTACTTAAATTTTGAAAACAATATTTTGTTCTTATTTTGAGTAAAATATACTCAAATTTTGACAGCTGCCTATCAATAAACCGGAAGTCGTCATCTTTGATTATGAATCAAGTTAAAACATTGTTTTACGGCTACGTACCAAACGACGAAAGTCGGATGCGGATAAAATTCAATAGCATTCGTATTTGAATATACGTTTGGAAAGATTTGCTAAGCCATCTCTGAGAAAATGAAGTGAGTTACTTTTGAGAGCTTTCACCCTCTACTCTCTGCACTTCCAGAACCAGCTACTGGGAACAGGAATAGCTGAAGTCGGTTCGTTTTGACTAACAAAGCCTGTAAAATTAAATACATTTGTGCCAAATCTGAGAAATTTTTATACGCACTTTTAATCGTCGCTTAAAATTAAGGTTTTAAAACATTGAACACTCATCATCCTGTAACAGGCAGTAAGACCCAAATGAAATTTCAATACCAACTTCTGGGACAGTTTCAAAAAAAAGAATAGTTTTTAGATCAATTTGGAAGATTTTGAGACTGTTTTGCGTCTTCATTTACATAAAGGTTTGAAAGTTTTAACAATCATCAACCTATAAACCAGTAAACGGGAGTCGGATCTGGATAGAATTAAACATAAGGTAAATTGCACCTAAGTTTTAAAAATCGGTTCAACCTTTTTTGAGTAATAGAGATTAGTTCCATTTTGGAGCCTTTTGACAACTAGTACTGGTGATCAGGAATCGAAAATCGGATTCTTAATGTGGAAATGAATCAGCGGACTTTGGCTCTTCTTTAGGTACTATGGATATTATTCTTCTTCGGCACGCTACAGGGCTTCTTGATAGTTATTTATGTTCACGGCACTAGTTGTGTGAAGAAAGTATTACGCAATAACGATACTGGACTCATTTAAAATTAATAACATGTTTACAGTGAATCAGAAAAAAAACATCTATATTCCGTCACGAACAATATTGTTAACAGATAACTAACTGATGTGTCCTTCCTACGTGCATGTGGAATCAAATCAGGGCGTAGAAAAGTCTGAGCCTGGTCTATCATTTTCCCCATCATTTGAAGAGAAGCGGAATAATCCTTTTTAAAAAGATGACAAGATGAATAACAACCGATACGGGCAAATTATTGGAGTTATCTTGTAACCTTTTTTTTTGCAAATTTGCAGTTTTGGATCCTTTAACAGAAACCACGCCATCATCTGTCAGTTAGTCAGCTATCAATATCATTCAGATAAAAAAGTAGAACATGAATCTTGTGGAAGATCATGATACAGAATGTGGCCAAATCGATTTGCGAAAAATGTATGCGCTTATCTGATAGAAGCTTGAGCAATTAATCATTTAAAACTGATGAATACCCCTATCGGTATTTTAGCAAAACCAATTCGGATATCAGTTGAAAGAAGTTCAAAGCAATTATTCCTACCTTTATTTCTACAGAAGCCAAACCAAGTAAGTTGTGATTGGAAACTGGTTTCTCCCGCTTTCGAATGTCGATAACTTAAACTTTTTAACAATTTCAACCAGTGTCTTTTACGAGATCAGCCAAACTCGTCTTCAAGCTGAATTTAATTGTGCCCAACCCAGGAGCATTATTGTTACAATACAAGAGCTCTATTTAAAAATCCAATACTGAAAGTGGCTTACCATGGATTGGAGGAGACTCGAGTCTTAGAGAAAATCTGAGGTTCTCGTCAAAATGTCGGTAATTTCCCTTTTTTTTCCAAAAACCCTCGCTTTAGAAGCATTTTGTTTCGCCTGTTTAGGATTTATGCACACTTCGTCCCATCAATTCGCCGTTGTACCAGGAAATCGTATGGTTTCGTTTGGACTTGCCTCGAGAATTGAACAATGCAGGAAATTATACTGGTCGATCAAAGGGACTAATGCTTCAAACAAACTGGTTTAGGCTCGGCATCAAGCTTTAAAAACCAAGGAATTGCAAACCTGTTCTAGTCATTGAAGGCATTAAGTTGCGACCAACAGCTACTATTGGCCAGTAGAAAACAATAAAGAAAACACCTAGATAATTGTTATTACATCACTGCAGAGCAGGAGCACTGCCGATTTATATTTATGCGGTCATTTTTCCAAGCTATTCTCATGTGTCTTTTAGCAAATCACGACCAAGTCAATCATAACTTCATGGTTCCACGGCTGCAACAGCAACTGCAACTAAAGTACCGCAGTATAATCTGCAGGATTCAAGGTTAAATGTTCGACGCAGGATTGGTCAGTTGATTATGGACCTATGCAACCTGGCAGCTCGACGATTATTGGCATAATGAACATTTGCTTCCTCGGCAGTTGCATGAAAGATAATAACCTTTTATGAAACGTAATGATGATGATTGGCAGTGTAAAAAACTAAAGGGAATAATATCAACTGAAAGAAATGGACGTTCCCATCAATTCTCTTCTCTGTCCGGATTGATTGTACTAACTTCCAGCTTACATTTTTAATAAAAATTTTGTGGACCAGATCAAAACGATTCTCCTGTAAGAAAATTAATCAATTTAACTTGAACTGAAGTCTTGCGAAAAAATTCTAATTTCACACCTGTAGTAAAAATTTCTTGTGTGATTTCTTCTTATATTTTCAGTTCTATAAAGTGCCCCAAAAAATCAAAGGCATTGTCAAACGAAGTAAGTTTATCTCGAATACCAATTAATATCATTTTATTATCAGTGCAAAATAAACCCAAATAACTTTCCACCCGTCAAACTTTGAAATGAGCAGAAGTATTAGTTAAATTTAACTATGATGGTCCACGGCCTTAGAGAGCCATACGAACATAACATATCATAAGATTTTGGTTCGCTTGGCTCACTAAGAAGTATTCGCCGGTCTGTTACAATGAGAATCAGAAATCGGAAACCCATGAAACAAAAGAAAAATCACGCGTTTTTTTTCTTATAACGGCCAATAAGCCATCCATCAACATTCACTTTGAAGAGTAATTTCGAATGACTCGGCACTTGCTGAGAGTAAGTCATAATAGGAGTAAACGGCAGAGAAAAGTTTTCTCTTTCGTCTGGTGTTAAATTTAATACTCTATTTTTCATAGCTCGCCTGCAATTTCTTCCGAAAGTGGAAGTTGACAGGTGGCTTATTGGCCGTTATAAAAATAAACGCGTGAAATATCTTCGTCAAAAAGAAATAACGCACTACACACAGAAAATAATACTTTAAAAGTAACTACACACTTCAACCCAATTCTCGACCTCGGTAAAGTAAAATGCTGAGACAGATTGGCAACACACAATTTTACTGTTCATTGCTCAGTACTCAATATTATGTTTTCGAAGATTCGTTTAGAAGATTTACTGATATTAGGGCAAAGAACATCTTTTTGCCGAGATTTGGCAATATCTTCTGCTAAACTCATCGGTGATTAACAATTATCCCGAGATCAGCAAATGCGTTTGCCGAAATTTCGGAATATGTGCTAGCTTCTGCAGAAATTCGACTAGACATATGTCATTTACGTTTTACATTTTTGCTTGGCACTACGCAGTTATTTTCTGACAAAATATTTCGGAGAAAATTTCCGGTGGACATTAGAAGAAAATGGAAGACGGGAGATTCTACGATCTATTCAGTAAGTGTAGTAACTACAAATTATTGCGGATTATATATAGAAAACTTCTTTCCTTACTTCTAAATCCTGGGGTGGCATTATGTATCTCGATTCGACTAAAATTTTATCGAATCGACCATGTTTCGTATTATGGTTCTCGATTCGAACTCGATCATTGAGCTTCGTTCGACTTCACTCGAAGCAGTATTAGATTATCGAGAAGTTTTGGTATTATGAAACCAAAACAATCGAACTCGTAAACGACTAAACTCGATAAGAAATGGTTGAAAGCTTTATTGCTATCGACTGTGATTTTTTTTATACGTTCCGTTGTATTTAAAGGTAGTTATTGATAGCTTCATAGATTTTCATAAACATATTAACATTTTTAAACTTCAGTCTAATGCATTGTTTTATATATCATGATATGTGTTTATTCGTTTGGCATATTATGTTTGATTCGGACCGTTTAAAAATCATATCAATTGAAAGCAGCACGGTACTTAATTAATATAACAAAAGTATGTCGACACTAAACTGTGTCCAGTAACCGTAGTTTGTTATCAAATTTCTGGAACCGGTGGACGGAAAACGTTACTAAAACGAATTGTGGAAAGAGGCGTAGGAAAAAAAGATTTCCTAACGCAGAAAGTTGAAAATAGTAGAAAATTTTATTGACTCATTTGTGTTCCATTTAATGTTATCATGATAACTGAAAATTTTATTTAGATTTTTTTCAGTCTAATCTGAAGTACCTTTAATGTTTTTGTGATTTTCTGCGGTATGTTTGATTATTATTATTCAATAATTTGTAATTGGATTATGAATTTCGAAGAATTGAGATAGAGTGTTGTTTAAACATCTGCAAAATTCTTAATTTTTAGTCAGTCTGCACGAGTTAGTTTTTAGTCAGCTTGCACGAGTCGTAATATACAAATAAAATTTGTATGTGTACAAATAATATAAATCTTTTTCCGAAATTTTCAAATATACTGGGCAGTTTTCAATTATACGCTTGATGACAATACGTGAATAATATTTTTTTTTTCATATTTATAAGGTTCTACAGTCAGTAATCGTTATCGCTATCTCGTGATAAACACTCTGATGTGACTCTTCAATAGTACATAGATAGATTATAAACAATGAATGCTGCAGAACCTAAAAACCTTTAATTAAAACTACATATATGAACGACGTAAATGTATCAAATTTGCAACAATACATGAAAAACACAGAGTATATTTTATTATAATTTCAAAAGTTTATCTATAGATTGTTTATAAGCTCGCACTTCAAAAATTCTTTACTCTTTCAAATGGATTGAAAACGTATCGGCAACTCAATTGAAAGAAATTGCAGAAATGTAGTCATATTATTCCAAACAAAACTTCGTATTACAAACATTTTCCTTCTTTTCAGTACTAAAACCGCATTAATGTAATCGAAAATATTCAAACAATATTTCATAGTTTCTTTTTATTTTCGCGTTTGTTTATTTTAATTTTATTTGACAATTCGAACCGCGCCAGTCGAAATCTAGTACCACATTGTTATGATCTCGATCAAGAAGGCGAACGCGATACGTAATGCCACAAATCAGTCGAATCGACTTAAAAAATAATCGTTTCGAGAAACTCGATTCGAGATGCATAATGTCAGCCCTGCTTTCTCTGTGGAAAGTCATTATAAGTTTTAGATATTCGGCGCTTTGCTCGTATATAAGTAATCTAATGTAAATTTTTTTAATGTTTATACGGAAATAAAATGAAATCTCGATTTCCAATTGAATGTTTACAATAAAAAATTGTATTCTTTATTTACTTTCAATCGTTGAAGGCTCAGGAATTAGTAAATCTCATATTATCAGTATATCGAATAAAATTTGAATATCTAACACTTGTGAATTATTTACAGCGAAATCAAAGTGCGTCCATAATTTCTAGGACAGTCTTTACTGAGGCTGTTAACCATTTCGCGTTTAATATTAACTTTTGGTTGAAATCTGATAACATTAGACTACAACAACAGAATATTATTCTCAACATTTGCTACTTAGCCATTGTAGACTAGTTGGCGCACCTTCTTGCAAACATTTCTCATTAAATTCCATACATACTTCTTGGCGACAAGTTTTGACACTTTTTTCCAATCTTTTTCGAACTGTTGAATGGTTTCGGCTGGCGAGACATAAAGGGTGATTTTTTAAGAGCTTGAGAACTTTTTTAAACAATAAAACGCATAAAATTTGCAAAATCTCATCGGTTCTTTATTTTAAACGTTAGATTGGTACATGACATTTACTTTTTGAAGATAATTTCATTTAAATGTTGACCGCGGCTGCGTCTTAGGTGGTCCATTCGGAAAATCCGCTTTTTTATCGACAAATTTTGTTCAGCGATGAGGCTCATTTCTGGTTGAATGGCTACGTAAATAAGCAAAATTGCCGCATTTGGAGTGAAGAGCAACCAGAAGCCGTTCAAGAACTGCCCATGCATCCCGAAAAATGCACTGTTTGGTGTGGTTTGTACGCTGGTGGAATCATTGGACCGTATTTTTTCAAAGATGCTGTTGGACGCAACGTTACAGTGAATGGCGATCGCTATCGTTCGATGCTAACAAACTTTTTGTTGCCAAAAATGGAAGAACTGAACTTGGTAGACATGTGGTTTCAACAAGATGGCGCTACATGCCACACAGCTCGCGATTCTATGGCCATTTTGAGGGAAAACTTCGGAGAACAATTCATCTCAAGAAATGGACCGGTAAGTTGGCCACCAAGATCATGCGATTTGACGCCTTTAGACTATTTTTTGTGGGGCTACGTCAAGTCTAAAGTCTACAGAAATAAGCCAGTAACTATTCCAGCTTTGGAAGACAACATTTCCGAAGAAATTCGGGCTATTCCGGCCGAAATGCTCGAAAAAGTTGCCCAAAATTGGACTTTCCGAATGGACCACCTAAGACGCAGCCGCGGTCAACATTTAAATGAAATTATCTTCAAAAAGTAAATGTCATGTACCAATCTAACGTTTAAAATAAAGAACCGATGAGATTTTGCAAATTTTATGCGTTTTATTGTTTAAAAAAGTTCTCAAGCTTTTAAAAAATCACCCTTTATTACCTAAGATGTGCCTTCGTTAATGCTCAAAATTCCTCATTTGGTCGAAGTTGTGGGCAATTTGGTAGGCTCATGTCTTTCGGGACGAAAGTGACATTTTTGGTAGTATACCATTCTACCGTTGATTTCGAGTAGTGGCAAGAAGCAAGATCTAGCCAGAAGACAACCGGATCCTTGGGGCTTCGAATCATGGGTAGAAGTAGTTTTTGTAAATATTCCTTGATGTATATTTCGCTGTTCATTGAAGCAGTGGTGATGAAGGGTTTCGAAATCTTACCACAGCTACAAATTGCTTGCCAGACCCAAGCTTCATACCAAATTTTTCGACTTCAAGCGATATCTCGGACTGGTTTAACACTTGCCCTTCTCGCACCGTATATCATTGTGGTCCCGGCAAGGATTTGTAATCGAGTTTCGCGTAGGTTTCGTCGTCCATGATTATGCAGTTCAAATTTCCAGCAAGAATCGTATTGTACAGCTTTCGAACCCTCGGCCTGATCGATGCTTCTTGTTTCGGACTACGTTTTGGTTGTTTCTGCTTCTTATAGGTTCGAAGACTCCAACGTTCTTTAGCACGAAGAACATTTGACTTCGAAGTGCCCACTTTTTTGGCCACATCCCGAACTGAAACCTCCTTCTTTTGCTCGAACGCCTTCAGTATACGTTTATTCAACTGAGGGTTAGCAGGATCTTTTTTTCGACCCGTTTTCGGTTTATCCTCACCGAACTTCCTGATTGCATTTCGCACGGCTTTTTCACTTACTCCTCCCATTTTTGCTATCTTTCTCAGTGACAGTCCGCGTTCTGTGCACCATTTGTACACAATTTTTCGACGTTGTTCTGCTGAAAGTCCACGCGTTTCGAAACAAACTAATGAAAACGAATAAACAACTGTACAAGTGGTTAGAGAAGAGTATAAACAACAGGACGCAGCCATAAAATTTGACAGGTTCTGAACCATTGCGAAATGGCAGCGGTTTTAGGTTGCGTCCATACTTTCTGGGACAGTCTTCAATGGTTATGCCGAACAGTCAGTAAACTTTTCGCTGACAACTTTGGTATAACTAACGTTTGTCAAATTTGAGATTGCCGAGACTCCACAATTTTATCTTTTACCGAGATGATTAAGTGTAAATCTTGGTTTCACCCGACCCTTACTCGGACATGACTCTAACTAAAATTCAAATGACACACAAAATTCTTAAATTTTATCATTCTACGATTTCCGGTTCCGATATAACAGGGTGACTAGTGTACACACTTAAAACATAATTTTGATCTCGGTTAAAAATAAATGCTGAAAACGATCGGCAAAACGATATTTTACTGAAATTTCAGCTAAGATAGCTTTTTCCAAAATGCTCGGTTTATTATTTTCGATATCTCGACAATTCAAAATGTTATACTGATATTCGGTTTTGTAAATTAACGTGTTTACCACAGCAATTGGTCGTTTTGTCGAAATCAGTAAATTGATAATATCAACTTACCGAAATCTCGGTAAACAACTTTTAGACAACCGAAATTCAGTGATTCATGAAAGTAGCCATTTTTCTCCAGTGCAAAACTGAGTGATGTAAACAAGTGCATATGTTCATATGTGGAATTAGTAGCGAATAAAAATTTAATCCGAATATAGCGATATGTTTCGTGATACTAGAAAGCAAATTTGTTCAATGTTCGACCATTATTCGTGACAAGATATCCCCAAGAGCATTCTTACGGGATCCTCACAACACTAATCTACTGCATAAAATTGATCGGACTCCGGTAAAAAATACTTCATTAAATATTCAATGTTTTTTCGAGCCTTTACTTTCGTTGTAGCTGGAATCTGATTTTCTGCGGAAAATTGAATTGTGTTCTCTACTGTAAATAACATGGAAGTGCATCCATTCTACGGCGTATATGTTTGGCAGTATTTTCTTCATGGGGCATATTTTTTCTTATTTTACATTTTTTAACCTATTAGTTCAACAGCCAACATAATGTTGAAATAAATAAATCAATGATAACGAGTTTAAACTGGAATGTTTACTTTATGTTTAAAATTTGATTTTAATTAATTGCTTGAGATCTCGACATTAGCTCACATGCTTGAACACCGATAATTTGTTCAGTTTTTGCAATGACTGAGCGGAAATATATATTGGAGAAGCCAAGTGAAAGAAAAACTAACAGAAAAGATGAATTTTTGGAAAAAGATACGCTCAGAGACAGGACTCGAACCTGCGTTCTTATGCATTCCGTGCATACGCGCTACCATTTCGCCACTCTGATCTTGTTTTAGCCACTGCAAAACTCGAAACAGACACAGTAGCAACGTACATCGAACATGGTCTACATCCTGGCCGTCTCACCCGACCGATATCTCACATCCAAACATCTTCTCTGTTCATCAAACACTAGTCCTCTCGCTTTATACCTATTTCTCCGATCAAGCATTGAGTAGGAGAGTGTATTTATAATCGCTTGCCACCTTCTTAATGGTGCCAGTCGCTGGCTGGACATCGTCAGCGACAGACCCCTATGAAGGTTGTATTGATTGTCTGCCCTTTCCTACCAGAAGCAGATTGTTACGGAAAATCAAACCGCAATTGTTTTTAACGATTTATTAATTTTTAGTTTGACGTAAAGCCGCCATGACTATGTTCAGTTTTTGCAATGACTGAGCGGAAATATATATTGGAGAAGCCAAGTGAAAGAAAAACTAACAGAAAAGATGAATTTTTGGAAAAAGATACGCTCAGAGACAGGACTCGAACCTGCGTTCTTATGCATTCCGTGCATACGCGCTACCATTTCGCCACTCTGATCTTGTTTTAGCCACTGCAAAACTCGAAACAGACACAGTAGCAACGTACATCGAACATGGTCTACATCCTGGCCGTCTCACCCGACCGATATCTCACATCCAAACATCTTCTCTGTTCATCAAACACTAGTCCTCTCGCTTTATACCTATTTCTCCGATCAAGCATTGAGTAGGAGAGTGTATTTATAATCGCTTGCCACCTTCTTAATGGTGCCAGTCGCTGGCTGGACATCGTCAGCGACAGACCCCTATGAAGGTTGTATTGATTGTCTGCCCTTTCCTACCAGAAGCAGATTGTTACGGAAAATCAAACCGCAATTGTTTTTAACGATTTATTAATTTTTAGTTTGACGTAAAGCCGCCATGACTATGTTCAGTTTTTGCAATGACTGAGCGGAAATATATATTGGAGAAGCCAAGTGAAAGAAAAACTAACAGAAAATATGAATTTTTGGAAAAAGATACGCTCAGAGACAGGACTCGAACCTGCGTTCTTATGCATTCCGTGCATACGCGCTACCATTTCGCCACTCTGATCTTGTTTTAGCCACTGCAAAACTCGAAACAGACACAGTAGCAACGTACATCGAACATGGTCTACATCCTGGCCGTCTCACCCGACCGATATCTCACATCCAAACATCTTCTCTGTTCATCAAACACTAGTCCTCTCGCTTTATACCTATTTCTCCGATCAAGCATTGAGTAGGAGAGTGTATTTATAATCGCTTGCCACCTTCTTAATGGTGCCAGTCGCTGGCTGGACATCGTCAGCGACAGACCCCTATGAAGGTTGTATTGATTGTCTGCCCTTTCCTACCAGAAGCAGATTGTTACGGAAAATCAAACCGCAATTGTTTTTAACGATTTATTAATTTTTAGTTTGACGTAAAGCCGCCATGACTATGTTCAGTTTTTGCAATGACTGAGCGGAAATATATATTGGAGAAGCCAAGTGAAAGAAAAACTAACAGAAAAGATGAATTTTTGGAAAAAGATACGCTCAGAGACAGGACTCGAACCTGCGTTCTTATGCATTCCGTGCATACGCGCTAAATTCATCTTTTCTGTTAGTTTTTCTTTCACTTGGCTTCTCCAATATATATTTCCGCTCAGTCATTGCAAAAACTGAACATAGTCATGGCGGCTTTACGTCAAACTAAAAATTAATAAATCGTTAAAAACAATTGCGGTTTGATTTTCCGTAACAATCTGCTTCTGGTAGGAAAGGGCAGACAATCAATACAACCTTCATAGGGGTCTGTCGCTGACGATGTCCAGCCAGCGACTGGCACCATTAAGAAGGTGGCAAGCGATTATAAATACACTCTCCTACTCAATGCTTGATCGGAGAAATAGGTATAAAGCGAGAGGACTAGTGTTTGATGAACAGAGAAGATGTTTGGATGTGAGATATCGGTCGGGTGAGACGGCCAGGATGTAGACCATGTTCGATGTACGTTGCTACTGTGTCTGTTTCGAGTTTTGCAGTGGCTAAAACAAGATCAGAGTGGCGAAATGGTAGCGCGTATGCACGGAATGCATAAGAACGCAGGTTCGAGTCCTGTCTCTGAGCGTATCTTTTTCCAAAAATTCATCTTTTCTGTTAGTTTTTCTTTCACTTGGCTTCTCCAATATATATTTCCGCTCAGTCATTGCAAAAACTGAACATAGTCATGGCGGCTTTACGTCAAACTAAAAATTAATAAATCGTTAAAAACAATTGCGGTTTGATTTTCCGTAACAATCTGCTTCTGGTAGGAAAGGGCAGACAATCAATACAACCTTCATAGGGGTCTGTCGCTGACGATGTCCAGCCAGCGACTGGCACCATTAAGAAGGTGGCAAGCGATTATAAATACACTCTCCTACTCAATGCTTGATCGGAGAAATAGGTATAAAGCGAGAGGACTAGTGTTTG
Source organism: Malaya genurostris (assembly GCF_030247185.1). Taxonomy (NCBI): domain Eukaryota; kingdom Metazoa; phylum Arthropoda; class Insecta; order Diptera; family Culicidae; genus Malaya; species Malaya genurostris. The sequence continues at coordinate 284,410,689 of NC_080571.1, forward strand.
ATGAACAGAGAAGATGTTTGGATGTGAGATATCGGTCGGGTGAGACGGCCAGGATGTAGACCATGTTCGATGTACGTTGCTACTGTGTCTGTTTCGAGTTTTGCAGTGGCTAAAACAAGATCAGAGTGGCGAAATGGTAGCGCGTATGCACGGAATGCATAAGAACGCAGGTTCGAGTCCTGTCTCTGAGCGTATCTTTTTCCAAAAATTCATCTTTTCTGTTAGTTTTTCTTTCACTTGGCTTCTCCAATATATATTTCCGCTCAGTCATTGCAAAAACTGAACATAGTCATGGCGGCTTTACGTCAAACTAAAAATTAATAAATCGTTAAAAACAATTGCGGTTTGATTTTCCGTAACAATCTGCTTCTGGTAGGAAAGGGCAGACAATCAATACAACCTTCATAGGGGTCTGTCGCTGACGATGTCCAGCCAGCGACTGGCACCATTAAGAAGGTGGCAAGCGATTATAAATACACTCTCCTACTCAATGCTTGATCGGAGAAATAGGTATAAAGCGAGAGGACTAGTGTTTGATGAACAGAGAAGATGTTTGGATGTGAGATATCGGTCGGGTGAGACGGCCAGGATGTAGACCATGTTCGATGTACGTTGCTACTGTGTCTGTTTCGAGTTTTGCAGTGGCTAAAACAAGATCAGAGTGGCGAAATGGTAGCGCGTATGCACGGAATGCATAAGAACGCAGGTTCGAGTCCTGTCTCTGAGCGTATCTTTTTCCAAAAATTCATCTTTTCTGTTAGTTTTTCTTTCACTTGGCTTCTCCAATATATATTTCCGCTCAGTCATTGCAAAAACTGAACATAGTCATGGCGGCTTTACGTCAAACTAAAAATTAATAAATCGATAATTTGTTGCCAAAAGTGACGAAGATCTTGGTAATTTATAGTTTTCTCGAAACCGAAAATCCCGGTGAAACAAATTATCTGTCAAATAAAAAATACCGAGAATGAATCCTTAGTAATATTAATGAAAATATAGGTAACTTGAGAAAGGCATCATCACACCACTAGGTAGATTGAAGCAGTTTTTTATTTTAAGTCGATGTACTGTATTTTTTCGACTTGTCTGCAAAATGTGGGTTTTCGTCTATTCTGAAATTTAGTTCATTATAAATATTTTTTGAAACTATCATTCGCCCTTATACTGAATAACGACGTATTGATTTTTCGATCGAATGTGGTTCGATCGAATCATAGTTACCTTTGATTTTGCTAGCGTTATGGGGAATACAAATGAAATACGAGGGAAAAAACGATACGACGTTATTCAGAATAAGGGCGATTATGACCACTCTGTGTCTGTTTATTTTAAATAACAAATAAACAAGATCGCATTCCACCATAGCTGGAAAATTGATAAGTTTGGGGCTATCAGTCTTAAAACATGCCGCAGTCAAACCATCGGACCTCCCAAACGTAGAGCAGTTTGCAACTAAGCGACAATCCGAGAGACCCGCCACCGTGCTGTGGTCAGTGGCGAAACCCACGAGAAGAGAAAATCGTGAAATGAAAATCATACCGACGCACACTTCCACAGTGGCAGAGCCACACAAAACACACACTGCACCGTGGGAAATGCACAGTAGTAGCCTCGAATAAGACCCTGAAATATATGGGATAACAATGGAAGAAGATTGGGGCATGTGGAGACTCAAAAATTCCAAGAGAGCACTGAGCTACCGAGAGCGTAAAACAGAGTGGAGAGACTCGGGAAATTAACTCTGATAATTTTCATACGGTACAGAATAGTCTGAGGTGCAAACCATCGAAACAATAATTTGTTTAGACTGTAGTGATTGACTAATAATCATTAAAACATTTGTAAAAGAATCCAGACACTTTTGTTGCATAGAACTGTAATTTTGGAGTTGACCTAAACGGCACGTCATTGAAAACGACCTGTTGACAAGTTTGTCTCTGTTTCCTTGTCGTCGTTCTTTTATCGTTTGTTTATGGGCGGAGCAGAAAACAGGAGACTCCACCTTTAAGGGGAGCATGAAAACATTAGGCAACCAATGAATGGATTCACGCAAATGTGCAATATTCTGGAAGGACAAATAAACACATGAGTCTCCTTGATCTTCATATAGCGGCCCTTACACGTGACAATATTATTGTCAATCCAAAGTATTGTCAATACCGTCAATCCAATTGACTTGGTAACTTGAGTCCGCATTTTTCGAGCAAATCAAGCGTTTGAAGCTTCAAATATTGCAACTGAACATTGAAACATTGAGAGAAGAGCTCATTGCACATATTTGACCGTTTCTTCTCTGGAGAGAAAGTATTGTCGGATTGATGAGCAGTTTTGATTTTTTGACAATATGTTTGTCAATCCAATGAAGTTTCCATTACACGATCAAAAGTATTGTCAATACTCTTTGTATTGACAATAATATTGTCTCGTGTAAGGGCCGCTTATAATAGATAGAAATTCTCATTTCTTTTACAAGTTAAATCTAACGTCATAGAGAGAGTGTGTAATTTTTGTTCGAGGTTTACAAAACAATTTCCGCGAATGTTTATTTTTTTCTATTCAAGTGATGTCTACAGAGTGCGGCTCTGCACTCATTTCAAAATCATCCATTTATCTGAAAAAATAAAAAAAATCATATTTAGAACCTTTTGTCTAGTGGAAGTGACCTGATCTTATTTCCCTTCTGCAGTCAATGATTCAAATATTTCTTTCTTCTTACTTCTTGAAATAGTTGAATAATCTCAAAAATCTTGATTAGCTTTTTCATGCTCTATTCTTCCCGTAAACTTCAACGTAAAACTTACATTAGCTTCTCATTCATTAGCGAAAGTTGCGCCGAGAACGGCGAGAGTCTACCGACGAATAAGACCAAGAACGACTACGGGAACGGGTCGCATGAATGTGACGATGGTGTTTATGTTTAGATCGGCGGCGATCGCGTGATCGCGAATCCTTGCGCGTCTCACGGCCATAATAATAATCGTCACTGGAAATAAAGAAGATTCAAAAGATTATTTATTTAGATTTTGATCAAAAATATAGATTGACTTTTTTGAAGTGATTGATCAGCCTTTCGGGTGGGAGCCTTTCTGTACACGATAAAACATCATTCGTAATTTCAGGAACGCATACCAAGCACAGTAAAGATTGGATGCTCCACAAATTATAAATCAAGGCCAGATAATCAGAACATCTTGCCTCACGTGTTTGCAAGTTTAAAAAATAACCGATACTTTTAGGCTTCTAATGGAGACGCATGATTTCTTTCATGCACTTTTTTGCGCAATCAGTACCTAATTTATAAAAAAAAACTCTTTACTCACTCATAACTCCTGCCTCGAGAACTGTAGGAACTCCGATTCCGTCTTCTTCCTGCGTTCCGTTCTCCCATGTATATTCCAGGTGTCGGCGTATGGGGCCTCTCGGTCACAGAATAATCTACGCGAATGGTTCTCTCGTGTACGATCATCCCATTGCACTGCACCTTGGCAGCGGAAGCTTCCTGCAGCTCCCGAAAATACACGAACCCGAATCCACGGGATGTTTTCGTTTTGGCATCATACACTATCTGCACCTTTTCTATGGTACCAAATTTATCGAAAATGGCTTTCAGATCCGATTCCCGTGTATAGATGCTCAATCCAAACACTCCAAGACAAGTGCTTGGTGGTGGATCTACGGGTCGGGTGCGTTCTGGCGTATAACGATACGGCGAACAACCGGAACTAGGTGAGCTACGGCAACTGATACTTCGGTTACGACCATGTCGAGAATCTCGATGGTGGCTTCGACCATGTCGTCGACTAGACTCATCTCGCCTTCTCCGATAGCTACGGGGAGGTGTTCGACTTCGACTACGAGATTGAACCTGTGAATAAGTAACGGAACCCACGAAAAGTAAAATTTAAATCTTTTTGAAAAAAAAATGGTCTACCATTTTTCCGGAATCAGCTGTTCGCCCGAAGAAAAGACTACGAAATGGAAAATTCTACAGTAAAATCACATGGCCTGCCTCGGCCAGAAACAGTTTTAAACCATCGGACAGGAATCTTGTAAGGATTTGTTTCAGGTACACTGAGGAAAAAGCAACGCAAAGTAATAAGATTAGTAAAATGTGATTTTTTGATTGTATTTTTTTTTTGTAAACACTTTTTGTGTCAAACTTGTTCAATTTGGTCTATAATTCATTCATGAATCGTAACTTGGTCTATATTTTAATCATGAATAGACGTTTGCAAAGTTGGAGTAAGATCCACTTTTGTATGGAATAATTGTGTTCAGCGACGAAGCTCTTTTCTGGTTGAATGGATACGTCAACAAACAAAATTGCCGCATCTGGAGAGAAGACCAGCCAATGCATCCCAAGAAAAGCACTGTTTGGTGTGGATTATGGGCTAGTGGCATTGTTCGTGAAATAACAGCCGATATGTTGGATAGAGTGTGCCAAAATTGAACCTTGCGCATTGTTTATCTAAAGCTGAGCCGCAAACAACATTTGCATGAAATCATCTTCAAACATTAAATTAGATTGATCGTTCTATTGATTCCAATAAAGATTCCTTCAATTTTCTTAATTTTTTTTTCAAATTAACTTCTACATTCAGGCAAAATGAGTAGTGAAAATCGTAGAGCAAATGCATCAAAAATCATCAAAATAACCATTTCAAAAGATAAAAAATTATCATTTACTTGAAATTCAAGTAGAAATTAGTTCCCCTAGGAATCAGAAATTTTCATATAGGGATTTTTTTATATATGAATGGTGTAATTCACGCGTTTTTTTATAACGGCCAATAAGCCACCTTTCAACACTTTTAAAAGAAATTGCAGGCAAGCTATGAAAAATGGAGTATTAAATTTAACGCCAGACGAAAGAGAAAACCCGAAAATTGTAAAAATTAATAAATAAAATAATCTTCCAAACAGTGTTGGTGATTGCCGAAAATTTGACAGAAGCTGCTATATTGCTATCTATATTGTATACAACATTTTCAATCCGGTAGAAGATGCTACAAGAACTCGAGTCTCTCAATGCATGAACCGCGAGAGAATTTTCTTCGCTCCACTTCATACTCTGAGTATTTCACGGCCCATGAAAAAATATAAAGTCTGATAATGATCGTTGCTGTGTGGAATTTCCCAAGAGAGGATCGCAAGTTGACAATTATCGCAGAAAATCGAATCGATGGTTCAACTTGATGTTTCTCATACTAGGTTGCAATATTTCAAAACCCTTGTGTGGAGCATTCACAGACATTTTCATAGACACAACTTACACAAAGGTTATATGCACATAGTTAGAATAAGCGGCAATAGTAAAATGATTCTATCGCATATATCCACTGCCCATACAGAATCGAATCGCGAAACGAGAATAAGCGACCGTTTGTTGCTTCAGAGAGGATCCCCACAGCAGCGTGCTAACCTTTGATTCTCAGAAATGTCATCGAGAGAAATTCGCTCTCGCACTGGTGTCTATTCTATGTTAAATGAGCCATGCCGGGTGTTTGTTGTTGCGATGATATTAGTCTCTCTTTGATGACACTGATTCAATCGTGTGAAGAGTGAGAGTTCTTTGATACGATAAAAGCCATCCTTGCTTCCAAATATTAATATTGCAGCCCTAAAACTCACTTTTACAATTTACTTTGCAGAGAATTTTTCAGAGAATCTTCATGCATCTAGAATCAATTTTATTCTGATTGAGGCGAAATTTAGCGTATAATACCAAGTCATAGGATCCGTGAATCGCAAAGTAATATGAAAAATGTTGTTCAACAGTTGGTTGATGAAATGATAAAAACGTCTTGAATTTACGTTTCGTCTTAGACTCATCAGTGCGTAACAGTTTATGTTAAATTGCTACCTCCGACCTGACGGTTCAATATAAATCGCTAGGCAGACGTTAAGATAATGCTATTTGCAAAACACTACGCACTGATGAGTCTAAGACGAAATGTAAATTCAAGTGAAATTGGTTATGTGCACCTAGTAAAACCCTTTACCTCTTAAACTTACCACAATCCGTTCAACATAAACTGCTACGCACTGATGAGTCTAAGATAAGTTGGATTTTTTTGGGTTGTTTTCTATTCTCTCCTATCATTAAACGAAGCTTCAAATCACTTTATTAAAAAAAATTAATTGCGACCACAGTGTCCAACACAACACTTCATTCTCCTCATAAAGAACACACTTTCGAATTAACATTAATTTAACAAATCTTCTTTGATAACACTTTGATTCACTAAAAGAAAAATGGTTTGATTCTGCTTTTAATTACACAGTGCTGTTTCTATAAATATTGATTACAGATGAGGTTGAAACATTTTCTGAAAATTTTCATTTTTCTTGGTGAGTTAAAATTATAAATTAAATTAACTTATTTTTTTATTTTCTCTATACTTGGCATCATTGCTCGCGTACCCTGCAAAAGTAGCAACATCAAAATCAGCCAATCAGAAACTGGTCCAAAATTGGAACATAAGCATTTGAAAATGATGGTAAAATTCCATGCAACAAGTTTGAAGGAAGTAAACATATGTGAACATACCGCACAATATATGTTGTAACATTCATTTACTTTGATGCTTCGTAAGAAAAGAATTTTGCAAATTGAACAGCAATAATTCTGATTGATTTTTGTTTTCCTGTTTCAAAATCTACTCAATATGCAGCAAAATATAGCGATTTCTATCATATTGCAACTTAAGATTAATTCCACATAAACAAACATTGTCATAGTTACGACGCATGTAGCGATTCGACACGTGTTGTTTTCTTTCAAATAATAATTAAACTACAACTGACGGTGAACCGAAATCATCGAGGGGTCCTGTTTGAATGTTACACGAGAAATCATAGACCATTCCATCTTGAGTTTATATTTGATAAAATTACCGGTTAATTTGTCTTAGTCGCGGAAACCAGCCAATGCGCGTAGGCGTAACTTCGTTATTCACACAGAGAGTAGAGAAATAAACAAATCGAAAAAAGGTGAAACCGATGACACGACCTGCCACTCGTCTATCAAAACTGAATCGCAAATTTATCTACTCCTCAGTAACTGGTAATATCAAAACGTAATCGCTTCAAAAAATGTTGGCAAATATCAAATGAAATCGAACAGAAAAAAAGAAGGAAGAGCGATCTTGCAAGACGTAACGTGGCTTCTGCCAGCTGCCAGAATTTTTTACAAGCGGGACGGCTTATGATTTTCCAAATTCAAGAAAAGTATTGTTCGGTCACAATTTTCAAGCAGTTGGAAGCGAAAGAAGCTTGTGCAAAAATAAACATTTTGACAGCAATATCATCCACAAATCAATTGACAGCTGCGCGCACGAGTTGAAAACGAGACACTCACACAGTGATAGTTTCCCTTCGACGTTTCGCTGTTTGCGGTGCAATTTTTTTACGAGTATCCCTCTCAGATTGACCTATCAAACGTCGCAGAAAGGTCGTGTCCGGTAGTTGCTGGTCGTTACGGATTGATTGTTGTGTACCCGTCCCTGGACTAGTGCGGTTCGAATCGGTTGGTGGGGTGGAAACGAAGAGGAAGTCCCAGCTGTGCGCCTGGACAAGGAAGTCAACAGCTGCTCCGGTTGCAATAGAACCGAAAGAAGTCTTATCAAATCGCAAACCAACCGGCGCAAAGAGCTCCATTTGAAGGTCGCTGTTGTCCAAGTAGGGGTGAAAAAGACGAGCTAATATGTTGCGAACCATCGCCGTACGGAATGAGAAGCTGCTACTGCAGGGATCACGGCAGGTTTTCCGTGGAACTGCCTGCAGAGCACTTAGCTGCGAATCGATCCGTAAGAGCAACCTTTTGAAGTAAGTTACATTCCATTGATGTGCATAATATTCTACTAGTTATGTAATAACACGGGATTCATGCTGGAAGGAATTCCCATGTACTGAGATTTTCAATGCCTACTGGCCAGCTAGAAGAAACAACTTTTTTTCGAATCGAAGTTGTGTAATCGTCTTTGACGAATGAAAAAAAAAACATCTACAGAAGTGTTGATTTGCCAAACGTCACGATAACCGACTAATTATGAATGAGTTTGTTTTCGTCATAGCCGAGAGGAGTGTGAGTAAAATTAGCTTTCGCCGATTGAAAATACTCCGGGTTATTTTACTCATTTGTATCTATAGTAAAACTTGCCGATCACTGAACTGATTTCGCAAGCACTGTGTCATAGAAAAATCTAATAGTCTAAACTAGCTTTATAATACGAAACAATGTTCGTTTTATTATATCGCAGTGTCGAGCAGTAATGATAAATCGACGGTTCTTATTGAAATTTCTGTACAGCGAATGAATTGACGGTTGAATTAGCTTCAACAATTACTAAATGATAAATATCAATTAATACTTCTATTTCCAATTGCAGTATGGATAAGATAAAGCAAGACCGATTCAACAGTATTTTTTTTTTCAAATACAGAATTTATGTTTATCCATTTGGCTTCCTCGAACAATTTCACGGAGACGTAGAAATACACAGTCAACTACCTGAAACGATTCGAATTACGGCACTTGTGAACTCAGCCTCGTAATTTTACGGACATACAGTAAATTCACCGATCTTTCCTTTTCTAGTTTATGATGATTCAATTTGACAAGGATTTTTCTGTTATTATTGGTATTTATTTCCATTAAAACTGACAAGACTAGACAGGCATACGACCGATTGAAGGAAAGACAAAATTTAAACTTGAGTGACCAGCGAATTATAAAATAGTATAGAATTGAAAGAGTTTTAGTATCCGTGTTATCAACGTTGCAGTTGAGCGATATGACGTTATACAAGAAAAATAAACAAACATTGATTCTAGCAAATGATATGACGAAAGCTAGCACGTGTTCCTGGCGTTACGCAGATCGCAGAATAAAAATTCTTTGTACGAACACTAAAGTGATCTATATCTATTGCTATTTAATATAAGACAAATACTGCCAGTGGTTCTGTCTGCAGATTGAAAGCTCTTCTTGCTTAACTTTTCCTTCGGTTATTCCGACGTAATCATGAAACTTTCATCTTTTTCTGTATCGATCGCGTTATGCAGATTGCCATGCGCCCTCTAACTTTCAGTATTCATACCAGTGAAACGATAACTGTTGCCATTGGAGAACTTGTACTGTTAGAATTATTTGTTGAAAATGCAGCACTATTTACAGATGCTGCTGTTTGTATACTAATATCGTTTTCGCTTGAGAAACCTGGAATTGATCCAAGGCAGTTTCTTCATAACGAACTATTTTCAATTTCGTTTGCAGTGCTACACCAAGCCATGAATAAACGAACGAAAATGACGTAAACATAATCAGTAACCCTTGACTACGATGAACGATTCCTTTTCGCAGTGCTGTGCTACACTGAAAATTACTACAGCAGTGGTATTGATCAATTTCATGTCTCTGTAACGCATATGGATATGTTTGCACTTGAAATTAAAATGTGTGTGTACCGCAGTCAAGTTTTTTGGCGGTTCAATCTCAAGGGGCTCTTACAAAGTAATGTCATTTTTGATGATTACTAGTTAATGACATTCCAAATTTGTATGGAGATTTAACGATTACCATTAACTCGTTTCAGAATTTAATTTCTGAATTCAGTTTCAGAATTTAATTCAGAACCAGCCTGTTGTAATTGAACTCGGAACTAGATTTTGGAACTGAATTCAGACATGGAATCTTGATTCTGTAATCCTGTTTATTCAGAATTCAGGTTCTGGTTCAGATAAATCAATGAAAGCAAAAAGCTTTCAAGAATTGGTAATTTAAAGGCGAAAGAACAAAAATTAAATAGTAATCAAATCTCAAGAGTTGTAAACATAAGATAAATTTAACAAATCGGTTCTTTTTAGAAGTCCCACGTTGACACAATACTTAAACACTCGAATAGACTCGCTCTCTGAAGACAACACAAGCCCCCTTCCCTGTCATCATACGACCAAGGTCCCACCAGGTTACTCGATCTTTCCTATGGTTGGTCGTACCCCAGCCCGCACCGCAGGGAGGTAGGCATAGGAATTACTGGACAAGTGGCTAAGGACCTCTTTAGAATATGTATATTACGCATTGTCCAGTCGTAATGCGTCAATTGCGTGAAGCTATACGCCTTAAGAGGCCAAATTTATGAGCCAACAACGACATTCAACAAATATCGTTCAACAACCACCACATTCGCCTGATTTGGCTACGTGTGATTTCTGAAGAGATAAGATCATAAGTCCATTTTGCCGGGAGGGGATGAGATTGGTATAAAAACATAAAGTCCCTACAGAAAGGTAATAGAATTGCTCGAAAACTCGACTGTTGATTTTAGTTTTATAATCACATTCCGGATATTTCTCAGGCACAGATCGAGATCGTGTCAAAAAGTACGGTTGTGTAATGTCAGAGACATAACTGGATGTCGTGAATACGAATAAAACTGACACTCTTTCTTTATATAGGGTGATTTTTTAAGAGCTTGAGAACTTTTTTAAACAATAAAACGCATAAAATTTGCAAAATCTTATCGGTTCTTTATTTTAAACGTTAGATTGGTACATGACATTTACTTTTTGAAGATAATTTCATTTAAATGTTGACCGCGGCTGCGTCTTAGGTGGTCCATTCGGAAAGTCCAATTTTGGGCAACTTTTTCGAGCATTTCGGCCGGAATAGCCCGAATTTCTTCGGAAATGTTGTCTTCCAAAGCTGGAATAGTTACTGGCTTATTTCTGTAGACTTTAGACTTGACGTAGCCCCACAAAAAATAGTCTAAAGGCGTCAAATCGCATGATCTTGGTGGCCAACTTACCGGTCCATTTCTTGAGATGAATTGTTCTCCGAAGTTTTCCCTCAAAATGGCCATAGAATCGCGAGCTGTGTGGCATGTAGCGCCATCTTGTTGAAACCACATGTCAACCAAGTTCAGTTCTTCCATTTTTGGCAACAAAAAGTTTGTTAGCATCGAACGACAGCGATCGCCATTCACTGTAACGTTGCGTCCAACAGCATCTTTGAAAAAATACGGTCCAATGATTCCACCAGCGTACAAACCACACCAAACAGTGCATTTTTCGGGATGCATGGGCAGTTCTTGAACGGCTTCTGGTTGCTCTTCACTCCAAATGCGGCAATTTTGCTTATTTACGTAGCCATTCAACCAGAAATGAGCCTCATCGCTGAACAAAATTTGTCGATAAAAAAGCGGATTTTCCGAATGGACCACCTAAGACGCAGCCGCGGTCAACATTTAAATGAAATTATCTTCAAAAAGTAAATGTCATGTACCAATCTAACGTTTAAAATAAAGAACCGATGAGATTTTGCAAATTTTATGCGTTTTATTGTTTAAAAAAGTTCTCAAGCTCTTAAAAAATCACCCTGTACTTTCGAATATAAAATAGTGGATCGATTGTTTGAATTATGCAAGTTTTCCCATTTTTCACTTCTAGAATTTGAAACAATACACCTTAACTAAAGTACAGATCAGTTACATTAAACATTCTGACATACAGTTAAATATTACGAAATAACCAGTATAGTTCTGAATTATAAAATAATAGTGGTTCTGAAAAAAAACCTTTTATGAAGACGTTCTTGATGGAGAGTGACGAGTTGAGTTCGAATTTATTCTGAGTTGGTACTATGCATTTTATATAGCAAACAGCAGAAAGTTCTACTACAAACTATAAATGGTTGAAAAATGAACCGTATACAGTATAGTGGGAGAAAATTTCGCATAATTCTTAAGGTAAACAATTATATTTCTAAATAGCAATATGCAGAATTTTGATGTCGATTATGTCATTTTGGATTTGAATCTTTTAGTGAAAGAAACTAGGCAGTGCGGAATTATTTTCTGGCATTCATAAGGGCCAAATTATGTTATCCTCTAATACTAAATTAATTACCATTATTATTATAATTATTGAACACTGTTTGGATATAAACGATATTAAACACTGTTGCGAATTTTGCACTGCGAAAATCATTCTAAATTTGCACTACAAAAATGGTTTTGATTTCCGATTTGCAAAGAAGCAAACTCTATAGTTCCTTAGATAACATTTGGAGCTATCGGAAGGGCTGATTTTGCATAATGTTCCCCCATTGTTGTCCTTTTTGCGTTGTATTTTGCTCCAATGCCAACGACCAGCAGGATGATGCAATCGATCTTTTTGGAGGAAAACTGGCTCTGCCACCTTCTATACTCGTCCAGTAGATAATCGGAACTGATATGTGCTTGACCATCTCAAAACCGTCGTCCGGGTGCGAAAAAGGCAAGCAACCGTGATGAATTTTCCTCATTATTTCCAAAAGTTTTAGATAATGTTATTTTTCAATTATTTATGGTCATCTCACACTGTTGAAAATTTAATCACAAGTTTCTGATCATATATTCGATAGCTTGTAGAAAAAATTATGTTGTTGGGTTAGGTACATCAAGAGATATTCGCGATAAAGTTCTGCCCATTCTTGTACAGGGTAAATTTTGAAAAGGTGCCCCATAGTAAAGTAGGTCGTATTCACGACAAGGTATCTTAATAAAAAATATGTTTCAATAAGGCTGTTCGAATGTCAAAAGAATGTCAATGTCACCGAAGAAATCATATTATCAAGATAATCAGCTCTCACATTTCACGAACAAATCGTAAGCGATATACTTTTATGCGAGCATGGCTTTCAGGCGAGTTCGCATCGAATCTCGTACATATGTACAAGCAGTGTTGGTGATTGCCGATAATTTGGCAGAAAGCGGCTCGTTATTTCGCTACATTGTATACGACATTGTCAATCTGCTAGAAGATGCTACAAGAACTCGCTGCCTCTCAATGCATGAGCCGTGAAAGAATTTTTCTACATTTTTTCGCTCCACTTCATACTCTGAGTATTTCACGGCTCTTACAAGAATAGATACAGTTTTGCAATGATCGGCGCTGTGTGGAAATTACCAAGAGAGAATCGCAAGTTGACAATAATCGCAGAAAATCGAATCGATGAATCCCATACTAGGTTACAATATTTCAAAACCCTTGTATGGAGAATTCACATACATTTTCATATACACAACTTATTCAAAGGTTATATGCACGTAGAATAAGCACCAATAGTAAATGATTCTATCGCAATTAAGCCCGTATAGAATCGGATCGAAAAACGAGAATGAGCAACCGTTTGTTGCTTCAGAGAGGATCCCCACAGCAGCGTGCTAATCCGTGATTCTCAGATGGGTCGTCGAGAGAGATTCTCTCTCGCACTGGTGTCCATTCTATGCTGAATGAACCATACCGGTTTTTTGTTGCTATCCGTCTCTCTTTGATGGCACTGATTGAATCGTGTGAAGAGTTGCTAGAGAGCGTTCTTTGATACGATAAAAGCCATCCTTGCATACAAGTAGGTGAGTGGTTCATCTTTTTTCGCCGGATTCCACACGGCATCTAGGCTGGTACTGTCCGGAGAGAGCTAATAGGTATTATCAATCTCCTAGTGGACCCCAGCCCCTTGTTCATGTTTTTAACGATTTTTGATTTTCTGCCCCTCCGAGTTTACTTTTATTATAGCTGATATCTACTTATATTATTGAATAAACGACAAAATCGTGGAAAATCGCAACTACCGTCATGAAATTTTTCGGAAGAATCCACCTTTTCTTGGTTCCGTTTTGGCAGGTGTCGCTACTGGTAGGGGATGGTGGGGCAAGTGTGGCATACTGAAAATTTTCGTGTTTGTACTATAAATGAACGCTTGATTTTATGAATTGATACATCTATGAACTGCTTTCAGACAGGCCCGTACGCAGGATTTCGTTTCGGGAGGGGCCCAAAGATTAAAAATAATGTTACTGAAGATTGCTTATATATCTAATTCTCGGTGTGCCTTTTACAGGTGTTTTTAACAGACACTTTAAACTTTACCACTGGAACTGTTATTGCATACATTTCTTTACATTTACTGTCTTGTTATTTCTGCAAACCATGCCTTAGTCCTTCTAAATAATTATATATCTGTTTTTGATTTCGGGAGGGGCCCGGGCCCCTCGGGCCCCCCCTCTGGGTACGTGACTGCTTTCAGACGTACTCTCGCTAGTTAAAAAATCCTTTCTGATGTAAAAAACAATTCGGTTATCGCTACATATAATTTTCGGAGGTGTGTTGAGCAGCTTAATATTTTCAGTGCGGGGCATTTGTGCCCTCTGTGTGGGGGGGGTGGGGATTTCGCGCGAATTTCAAGAAACAACATTTCACATTTGTGAATCATTTGTTCGAAGAAAAAAAAGTTCTTTATAAATTTTTGAAACTTGTGAGTTTTAAGAAACCCAACAAAATTAAAGATGAGCGAACGTTTCAGCAATTGGTCGAGCTGGCCGAATCGATAAAATCAAAATTTACGAGAAGGCGGTTCTAGAAAATGTTTTCTTCATAGGACAAAATTTTGAAATTATAGCTCTGAATTTTATAACACATAGTTGCTCTGACTACATGTCTGAGAGTTAGCATGGATTCTAGCCAAATCGTTCAACTTCCACAAATTAAGTAACCTACACTTCTTCACAAGTATGACTACAAGTAGATTCTATATACCCTGATTTCGCTGCTGTGTTCGACAAAATCATTCATCACATAACGATCTCCAATTAACTGGGATTTAATGGATCATAATGTACATAACCACTCATTCCTAACTTTTTATTAAATGATCAATAACGACGCTGGCTACGACCAAAGGCTTATTTTTTTCATTTACCAACCGAGTTGCCATTCATACAGTATTACCTGTAATGTATTGATTTGTATACGTCCATGCGAATTTCATGCAGGATATAGATGTATAAAATATTTCCAAAACTATATACATAATTGTGCCTACTTCTCATCCTCCAACGCAATACAAAATCAAACCCGTTTTGTTACAATATTTACTCGCTTCTGGTCTGCCGCCACTTAATTTCGGATGAAAACTACCGAAACAATAAAAAATAGTCTAGATGAACAACGTTGAGTCAAATGAATGGTTACTTTCCAACATCGCGAAAAAGTTAAATATATTATCAACGTAATACAATAATTTATTGTGACGATTCATTTTCAAATATTTTGATGAAATCAGGCATCCCTGCAAGCAGCTGATCGGTGTTGACAAACGAGGGGAAACCAACTAGTAAAAAAACTTTTACATAACACAAGGGGTGTACAAAAAGTAAATAGTTCACGCAGTACAATATAGGTGGAACTAGTGCATCACGAAAAATTATTTTTATAAGAATTTACTCATACTGTCATGTCTGTGCTCTCACTACTAAACACACACTTGCCACACCTGCACTGTCACTCAAAATAACTATTTCAACCAAATTTTTAACTATATGTATCAAACAATCCCACATTATCGAAATGACGGAATGAGCAATGAATTCTTACTCGACTGCATGATTTTTAGTGCTCGATCGGTTCAGTGCTAGAATTTTCGCCTGAGCTGGCTGCTCGATCAACCTGATGACAGTGACATTATAAATGTCATTGAATATTCGCTCATTTTATGAATGTGTTAGTGTAAAATTTAGGCGACTCAAGCCATTTCACTACACTCCAGCTAGAGGAATGGATGATGCTGACTGAGGTAGGCCGTTTTGTTAATTTCCAGCGTATTTCAACAGTTTATGTTGGAATTCTAAGAAGAACTGGTTATTTACTAGTTCTGTATATCCGAAAAACATTAAGGTTTAAATTTTTATATTCAGTTCTATAATGTTTTCGTTTAAAAATAAACTGAAAATTAGCACGAAAACGTGCAAAATCGGGAAAGAAGAAGAAGAAGAAGACGAAATGACATTTGAGTCCGCATCTTCTCACTCAATTCCGAATGATTTCCGAATCAACCGGTGGTAGGCGAAATTCATTCGGAATCGGTTGTTGCACTGGAGTTGGAATTGATTCGGAATTCCACATGATTTCTCGCCGATTCGGAATTGATTCGGAATCCATTCGGATCTGATAATGTGGGATACATTGAACTCAGGCCCGTACCCAGGATTTCGTTTCGGGAGGGGCCCAAAGATAAAAAATAATGTTACTGAAGATTGCTTATGTACCTAATTCTCGGTCGGTTTTTAACAGACACTTTGAACTTTTCCACTGAAACTGTTATTGTGTTACATTTCTTTACGTTCACTGTCTTGTTATTTCTGCAACACATGTCTTAGACCTTCTAAATAATTATATATCAGTTTTTGATTTCGGGGGGGGGGCCGGGCCCCTCGGGCCCCCCTCTGGGTACGTGACTGATTGAACTTATACTTTTTTTAGAGCAGCACCATTACACCACATCGGACTCCTCGTGATGCCAACTCTCCTCCAGCTGACTCAGAGTTTCTACAAGAACTGTTTAACTAATTGGTGTAACATCAACAAAATGGAATCAAACTCAACCGTCATCTCTTTTTGTCGCAAAAAGTCTGTATTCAAGTTCGACTATAATATTTCACAAACTGTTCTCGAACGAACATCGTCTGTTAAGGACCTGGGTGTTCTTCTGGATTCCAAATTAAATTTTAAGGAGCGCATAGAGCTTACTGTCACCAAATCCTCTAAACTATTCGGATTTATTTCCCGCGTTACTAAAATATTCTCTGTTGCAGAGCTTAAAATTGTCACACATTCTCAATGAAAGAAACCATTTCAGCAGTCTCATTTTCAATGTTTTACTGTCTCATTCGCAAATGACCAGAGATGGCATTTCACCAGAGTGATAAACGCTAGAGTCAGATTTCTGCCACACCGAGGATGAAAAAAACGAAGCACCGCACAAAGAGGAAAGCGCACTTCTTCTCAGTGTCGAATAGACAGCATTTGAGTGTGTGCTTGTGGTTAAAGCAGCTGGCGCGAGTGAAACACATTCTCTTCGCATGAATCGCTCACACGCGCTCTCGTCTAAATACACCCAAGTGACCACTGGCGCGTGATGGTGAGCGAACACTTCTGTGAACTTCAATTAATAGAGAGTAGATCTGGCCTTGCTATGAAAAATTTGCAAGGAAAACCGAAAATTTTACGATAAATTGTTTTATTTTGCTGATTTTGCGTGTCCACGCTTCATCTACGAAAACCATACAGCAGAGTGCTCACCGGCGTGTACACCTCTGTGAAAGTATCTGCATCCACCTCAGAGAATTTATTAGCTAATGCTCTAGCACTTTGGTGCGATTCAGTGGAAGAGGTAAAAGGAAATAAACAAACGCACTCATGATGCGTGCACACTTACATAACAGTGGTGTATAAATGTGAAAGAGAAGAGCTCTCGTTGAAGTTGTCAGTGCGAGGGGAGAAATTTTGCTTGCTCTTCGTCACACAGAGGAGATAGACATCTCTGCAAATGACCGACACCAGAACAAACGAAGAGAGACGAAGCATTTTAGTTTCTCATCGAAAAAATGAGAGTGCATAATTGCCAACGTCACTCTTCCCTCTATGACAAGACGAAACCAAACTAACGTCTTCAGGTAGCAATAGCAGAATTGAAATTTTCATTCTTGCATCGATGTATTGAAAATATGTAACGCTTGGCTATAAAAAGTGACTAAAATATGGCAAATCGAAGTAATTACATCCCAGAACTTCTTTGGAAACCAAAACTACTACAAATTCGAGCACCGACAGTTAAAACTTATTGTGAAACCTTTTTCTGTCGTTTTCAATTCTCACACCTTTGGTTGAATATCGACACTGAATACTATAGGATTTTCACTGAAAACTGCAAATGACTGAAAGGGCAAATGAAAGAAAAAACACAATTTTGAAACTACTGTCCCGTTTATGTCATTGACTGGACATGGATTTCGTTCTCATAGTTTGCAAGCGAAACTGAGAGTGACAATAATTTCTTGTCATTTTCGTTTATTTTTCAGTCAATGAAAATGACTTTTATTAGCTCTGCTCTGTTGTACATGCTTGAAAGCTCCGTAGTTCACTTTAGTTCGCTTAACTCTTAAATATGCTGCTGTTATCTGGTCACTTATTACCAAAAGGATATTCAACGCATTGAGCTGAACAGTCATCGCAAAGTGATGTGTTGTATGCGGATTTATTTATTGTGTTTATATGAGGAATTTATGCAGATTTTTAAATTATATGTAAGTGGATTTTAAAGTTCTGCGGAAAGACTCATCTGCATTAAAAATAGCAGTGTAATGCTTCGCACGAATATCGCGCGTTTTAGACTTCCACTTTGCGCGGATTTCGCGCGTTTTAGTTTTCGATTTCGCGCGTTTTGGTTTTGAAATTGACTTCACAAAGGGCCATGTAAACAAAAGCGAAATGTTCTGAACTACCCCAACGTTGGTGAATTTAAGTTGAACACGTCGAAAGACGCATGGTATAGATTACTTTCTTGAGGGATTTTACGATTTCCATTTTGAAAAGTTTACTCAAACCCCGACTGTCCTTTCGCAGAAATTCTCAGCAATGGAGCTTGACCAAGGGCCAAAGGATCGTCTCCGTATGCCAGATAAACCTTGTCCGAGGATACTGCAGTAACTATCCAGCTCATTCGAAAGTTTTACTGCCAGCCCTGTCTCCCACTATGGAACTGGGTACGATCGTCAGCTGGGAAAAGAAGGAAGGCGACAAGCTCAATGAAGGTCTGTATGTAACTCGCGTAATAGTTCATAATTGATTGTAATCCAACTGCTGGTCTTATCGCATACTCGCGATGGGGCTTACGGTATGGATCATGTAATTGATAAGAAAAACATGTGCGCTGCTGACGACAAATTTCCTTGTCTAGCTCGGAGAATTTGATACGGAATTTTTCCCTTTGTAGGTGACCTGCTGGCTGAAATTGAAACCGACAAAGCTACCATGGGATTTGAAACTCCCGAAGAGGGTTACTTGGCCAAGATCATAGTTCCCGCTGGACAAAAAGACGTACCCATCGGAAAGTTGGTGTGTATCATCGTTGAGAACGAAGCTGACGTGGCTGCGTTTAAAGATTTCAAGGACACCGGAGCACCGGCTGCAGCCCCGGCGGCTGCTGCACCTCCCCCACCGCCACCAGCTGCAGCTGCTCCACCAGTAGCAACACCACCACCAGTTGCCGTGGTACATCCACCACCTCCACCTCCAGCAGCTAGTGGACCGATGACAGCAGTAGACCAACGGGGACCTCGAGTTTATGCTAGTCCAATGGCGAAAAAACTTGCCGAACAACAGAAGTTACGCCTAGAAGGTATGATCGAAACATTATTAAACAACTAATATTATCACATTTACACGCTAAGCTCGTCACTAATTCTGCTTATTGGCATGCTCTGTTCGGATTTTTCTTCAGGACGAGGATCCGGTTTGTTTGGATCATTAACATCTAAGGATCTTGCAGGTATGCAGCCAGGCGGAGCTCCGGAAGCGCATGCTCCAGCGGTGGCACATAGCATTCCAGCCGGTGCAGCCTTCGTAGATATTCCGGTGTCCAATATTCGAGGAGTTATTGCCAAACGGCTACTCGAGTCGAAAACGACCATCCCACATTACTATCTCACGGTGGATGTCAACATGGACCAGATCAATAAGGTGCGCGCAAAGTTCAACAAACAGCTGGAGAAGGAAGGTGTCAAGCTATCGATCAACGATTTCATCATCAAGGCCGCTGCCATGGCCTGCAAGAAGGTCCCAGAAGCAAACTCCGCGTGGATGGACTCCGTCATCAGGCAGTAAGTATCTGAAAAAAAATCAATTTAACGCCCAAAACATGGCGATCGGAATTTGCAAATTGAGGTATGAAGAGTTTGAAACAGAAGTTTCTACGTCGAAGTACCCTGGATTTGTGTGCTAGTTCTTTAAGAACAATTAACCGCAGAAATGGTAGCAAAATCAGAATCGAATTGTTCCAATTTGATGAAACTTTGCACAGAGTATAAAAGGCGGGTGGGTAATGTCAGAGACATAACTGGATGTCGTGAATACGAAAACAACTGACATGTTCCTTAACACTACCGAATATCAATTCGTTGACCAATTGTATGAATTATGCAAGCATTCCCCTTTTTTACAATTTTCGCAAAAACAAAGAAGACTTCACTTGATCTCGATTACTGTGGGTTTCACATAGCGAAAAGTGCACAAATCTAATCAAACCGTTCTAGATTTGCACTAAACTGAGGATATTTACCTTCGATTTGCGAGTAAGAAATCCTAATAGCTCTTTAGAAAACTTTTAGAGCCATTAGAACGGCTGATTTTGTCCCTCCCTTTGGTTGGTGGGCTTGACGGTACTGCAAACATCATCACATACAATCAATTAGCGTTACAATTTGATAAAGATATGCGTTACAGTTTTTAGTTTCATAATTGAATTAAATGAATAATATATGGAACGACTTGAATAAGATGTTGATTGCATTACGCTCCAACATCCGGGGTTGGAGAGGCCGGTAGGGCTTAACTGAGCTCTTTTTTATGTTTTATTTTCATACTACCGGCCCTTATTACCAGTGTGAAGTGAAAATTAAGTAGAGTAAACGTATCCCAATTGGGTTTCACACGATGACAATAAATGAACGGTAAATCGAATCCATCTTTGACGTTTATAGGTGGTTTGTGTACCATGGAATACTGTGGAATGAAATAGAATATTGTAGAATATAATAAAATAATAATGACCGAACCAATGAGCAAACCACTGATAGCTGTCAAACGATGTTCATCCAGTTTATATTGTGAGGATGTATCGTTTGGGACCTGATGGGTGAGATGATGTGTGAATGAAATGTAAGAGTGAGTGCATGCAAGAACGGTAATAAAGGCCACCGTTTCAGCTCAGGACTAACGATCGACCAATAGAAGAGATAGAAATTGGGTAACGGTACCCCCATTCATCTCAAATCCATTAGTCATTTCATGTACGAAAACCATTAGTTAGAGTGAGATCTGTTATCTCTGTTTGATAGATTAATTTCAAGAATAACATGAAATCTGGAGCGTTTTTTTTTTTTTTTTTTTTTTTTTTTTTTTTTTTGTTCGTTAAAACAGCAGTATTGAATCATTTCTGAACTACTTTTATGTTCCATTGCTTCTTACAGACGAGGCAAAGATTTTGTATTCGATTTTATCTCAATAAATTTATTGAAAGTCGAGTAATCGGTAAAATAACATGGTGACTCTACTAATGAGATGACTATTGGCACACAAATTTTAGTTAGAATCTATTAGAATAGAAATAGTAACTCAATGTTGTGATGCTTGCTTGTGGAATACATGTGCCTGTGTGTATGTATGTGTTTTTGTGTGTACAACATACATTATACCGTTCCCTCGGGTGTGTTGTATCAAATTGGTTGTGACACATTTCGATTGCGAGTCAGTGTACCAGATGTTCAAAAGTGCCTGAGCGGATGGTAATATACTGTCAAGAATCAACCGAAGATAACGAAATGTGAACATGCTGTAGCAATACTATTAAACCCAAGTGTTATTATCATTTAAATAAAAACGCATGTCCTCAGTTCTTATCCGTCAAACCATGATGAGCTGCCCTACAAAGATCAATGAAACACTAATTTTTTTTTTTTTTTTTTTTTTTTTTTTTGGAAACTGATGACTGGATGAGGAACAAGAAATACGAAAATGCTGAAAGAATTAGAAAGGAATATTGGAAGCAACATAACATGCCAGCTAAAGTACGGAGTGAAAAATGACAACAAAAGACACGAATCAGAGCTGAATAGAACACTGGAATTAAGGTAAAACAGAATACAAGCTATGAACAAAGGTAAGAAAACCAACATGAAGAAATAATAGAAACTGCTGGGTAACAATGTAATTTCCTCATATTGAAAGAGGCGTTTATATGGCGCGCATGCGCTAATTCGGCCTGATACAAATTAACGGGGAGGGCAATACATTTTGGACAGAGCTGTAAAAAGCTGATTGGAACCCTTTCCCCACCAAAATGTAATATAAGGAATAAGGAAACATTAGAACGGCTGATTTTGTTTGATGCTCTCCACCGTTGCCCTCTTTTCGTTTTTTTTTCACCAATGCAAACAACTGGCAGCTGTGACGTAAAAGAGTTATCGGAAGCGAAACTAGCTTTGCAAACGACACACAATACATCTGCTAGCAGTGGCGATGGAATCCAAACTGTGTGTACTATTGAAATACTTCAATGCTGTTGCTATACACGTTTAGGTTGAAAAATTTCGATTCTATTGGTAGTTAGATTATATAAATCCTTTCACAGATCACTGAGCTATGAGCTTTCAAAATACGAGAAAGGCAAACGCGCCTTTTGAATTATCCTCTGATACTCGTTTATACCAAACATTTCAGAAAAGTTTAATTTTGAATTATTTGAGATTATGTCACATAACTGAATATTTTATCATAAAATTGTGATCATATTTCCGATAGCATGTAGCAAAAATTATGTTAATTCGTTCGATACGACAATAGATATTCACGATTAAAGACTTATCACTCTCTCAGAGGGTATATTTTGAAAAGGCGCCCCATAGTAAAGTAAGTCGTATTCACGACAAAAATGTAATGACGTGTTACACATTTTTGGAATTGCGCATAAGAAGTAACACGCAAGTAACAAGTTTTTGAGATTGATCTAGAAAAAAATAAAAAAATTCTTCCTCGTAAACAACCAACCAACACTTTCTTGTTAATTTCTCCGCAGATTCGATGCCGTGGACGTTTCGGTTGCCGTCTCCACCGATCGTGGACTTATCACACCGATCGTGTTCGGTGCCGATCGGAAGGGTCTGACCGATATCTCGAAGGACGTTAAGAATCTGGCTGCCAAAGCCCGGGAGGGCAAACTACAACCGCAGGAATTCCAAGGAGGCACTTTTAGCGTTTCGAACCTTGGAATGTTCGGTGTGACGCACTTCAGCGCCATTATCAATCCACCACAGAGCTGTATTTTGGCCATCGGTGGTACCCAGAAGCGTATCGTACCTGATAAAGATTCAGAGCAAGGGTATGTTCCGCTTTCCAGATCTCCAGAACACCGTCCTAACGTGTGATTTCCATTACAGCTGGAAGCAAAGTGATTACGTAGCCGTAACGCTCAGCTGTGACCACCGCACGGTAGATGGTGCCGTTGGTGCCCGTTGGTTACAATACTTCCGCCAGTTTTTGGAAGATCCCAATTCGATGCTGTTATAAAACATCTCACGGGACGGTAAGTGGTTTCCCAATACTTGTTCCAGACCACAGAAAATGTTTGCAGAGACTATCTTTTCTCGATTTCAAATAGTTACCATGCCTTATTTGTAACAAAGATCTACCGTTAAATCATCTAGCTCATTACTTCCGCAAAATCTACTATCCAATACGCGAACGATGCTAAACATAGTGTAGTCATCCCATGGAACACTGACACCGAATAATTCTCCCAAGCAACTTTCGTCCGTATAGACTAGAGTAGAGCTACATAACATGGGCTGGGAACCGTGGCCACAAAACGTGCAGTCTGTCATCATAAATATTTTACAGTAAATGCACTAAACATTACGAACATCACGTACAAAACTGCATATAATTAGTGTGTAAAAACAAACGCATGAAAAGAGGCCAGGTAATCATAATCCATTGATCGAAACCACAAGAGAAATATACAAAACATTGAAAACAATAGCCGACTATAAAAAAAAACTAGTTTTCCATTTTTATTTTTTATTGTTCTTGGAAATAAAAGAAAAGATGAAGCCAGTGAATTCATTAATGCTCTTATTGGTCTGATATTTCAACAGTTCATTCAAAAATGTTCAGATTATTTGTAGGTGTTTCACTTCAGTGCAATTGAACAAAATTCATTTAACGAATTGTGCGTCTTCAAAAACTAACTTATTTCTCTTTCATCGGTAAGATTCCTCGAATGAGCCATTTGAACCATTTGATGCGACACGAAAAAATAAAAAAGATACTGAAAATATTAGCCATTTTTTTTAAATTATTACCAACTAGTGTAAAACCAGACAGTCCGATGACCTAACTTATTTGAGGTTTTTTTAAAGTCGGTATGAAAATAACATATGATGTTAGAGCATTGTTTGCCGAGTAATATAAAGTTGGTCTTTGTCGTGAACTAAAAAAAAAAAGTTGTTTTGTCTGCAAAAACCAATCATATCCGAATTCCCCTTAGTTTTAAAATAAATCGACTTTTTATCTCATTGGTCTGTTTTCTATTATACTCTACTACAGTTCGACGTGGCATTTCCGAGATCCATTTGATTGGACGCTAAGAACAGGGCCTTTGTCCTTACGTTGCTCATTACGTTACCAACTTTGGTTAAATGGATTCGAAAGCATTCCACACCCACAAACTGCTTGCCAAACCATTACCTTTTTACCGATTTTTTTCTGTGAAAATCGATTTATCGGCATTTTCAATACTTTTGCGAGCATAGACCGTGCAAAACTGGTCGCCCGGAAGCGTCTTAAAATTAAATTTTACGTAGGATTCATCATCCATGATAAGGCATGCTAACTTTCGAAGCCTATTTATTTGCTATTTTTTACTTCTTTTCAACTTTTTCTGCTGCCGCCCTCAGTTCATTAAAGCACTCTTCTTACGGTGGTTCCATTTCATTGGCATATTGTCGCAAAACTCAATCACCGGTAGTGACATCTGCGTATGAAAAATGTAATCTCTCGTGTCCCGTCCACACGATGTCTTCCGAAGTTGAATTCGGATACATCCAAATAATGTATCAAATTGATCAGGAGACTTGTCTGAAGTTCGTGAACATCAGATACTATGTAAAGGTTTAATACTTAGCTACATGCAAACATAAAAACATATATGCAAGAAAAACATGGTATTGATTTATTAAAAACTAGCTGAATTACCCGCCGATTCTAGAAATTGTTCTGCCTATTGAAACACTCAGATCGTAGTGAAACACAACTTGGACGGCAACCTAATTGAACAATACACTGTACATTTTCAAATTGCGCACGACCAGTGTCTCATCTGAGATCTCACAATAATCATATTTTTTTACGGTATTCTCGTCAAATCGGGTCATTTTTATGTTTGATCCCTTTTGTTATGCATATTTGAAACACCTTTCTCTCTCTAAATACCTTATTAGTAATCTCTGAATTCCAAAAAACTATATGTTCTTGTAACGTACTTGAATAACGTTCCTTGTCACATCCGATCTACAATAGTTCATTGAATGGCTTTGCTCTTACTTATGTGATCGAGTCCTGCGAATTAAGTTCAGCTCCTGGGTATCATCCCCGTTCTCAAATTTATCCAAAGTTCCTCAAGGCAGCAATATGGGTTCACTTTTGTTCTTGCTGTTCTTCAACGATGCTGTTTCGGTGCTCGGAGTTGGTTGCAGATTAGTATATGACGATGATTTAAAATTACATCTTGTAGTTCGCTCTATCGACGACTGCATCCGGCTTCAAAATCTTCGTGCTTCACAACGATCGCTGCACTTCACCAGTTTACTCCAGCCGAGATTTCATCGAACGACGTTTGAGCATTTCGAATCGATAACATCTTGCTTGAGAACGTTTAGCACTTGTTGAACATCTTTTTGATCATCATTATTTCCATGTAATCGCTCAAGATTGAGATAATGATTATTTTATAGCGAAAGGCGGTTTATAATCATAACTACATTCGTACTACAGAATAACTATTCAGTTAACACAAATGCTGTCGTAAACTTATTTCCATTATTAGAAATATGCAGTACTGGTCAAGAAGTACCATTTTTTCGTAAAATCCAATCAATTTTACATGATACATTTCATATTTGGTGCACTTGCTGCATTTGCTCTCCCTCAGAATAACCTTATAATCTATTTTGATGTGAAAGTAGTATCTGCATTAGTCAAGAAGCATCGTTCCTCGTCGAATAAATTTTACATTGAACTCCCCTTTTGTTAGTGAACTTACACTCAAATAAAAATTCACGTTCGATTCACTTGAAAAATCACGTAAAATGGTTCCAAATGTCAAATGGAATATTTTTCGTGACGAAAATGAATGTTATTCGAACATCCCCTAAAATGAATAGAGTCATCACATAAGGTTTACGTGAATTGACGAAACGTCAAACAATCTACGTGAATTTCCATTGTGAAAAACTCGATTTTGAAAATGGCGAACAGTGGCTCTCAAAGTATAAGTAGTGTAAATATTAGCGAGAAATGTTATTTAATTACAATTTTTCACTACATCGACCGGACCATTCCAGTATGAAAGTTTCCATGTGTTAGACTGGACTGAGTGCCTGCGTGAGCCCGGCAGATTGCCCGCTCCTGCCGAATGCTTCAAATGCCGTTGGTCCACCGAAAATAAATGTTTTATTTTTCATGGTATATTCATATATAAAATAGTAATTCTCAGGTATCTAATGGCGTTTTTGTTTTTAATTTGCACTACACTGGTGCAGTGCTACACCATGGCATGAATAAACGAACAAAAATGATGAAAACATAAACAGTAACCATTGACTACCATAAACGATTCCATTGCACAGAGCTACACCAAACATTTGATGAGTGCTACACCAGTGGTATCGGTGCAGAAAAAGTGTAGCACTGGTGTAGTGCAATTGGCAAAAACGAACGGTTTCAGTGCAACCTTACCTACACCGGTGTAGCACAGACTAACAGACAGGACACTCAAATTAGATTCTTCAATCATTTTAACGGTCTTTTCGAATATTCCTTTATTTGGGACAGTACTCACATGTGTCATGATGGCGCCACGTTACCCTATCAAAAACATCCTGTCTGTCATCTAGACTGTGTTTATTTTTTTCATTCACCAACAGAGTTGCCATTCATACAGAATTACCTGTAATGTATTGATTTGTATACGTCCATGCGAATTTCATGCAGGATACAGATTTAATACATATGGCCAAAACTATATACATAATTGTGCCTATTTCTCATCCTCCAACGCAAGACAAAATCGAACCCGTTTTGTTACAATATTTACTTGCTTCTGGTCTGCCGCCACTTAATTTCTGGTGAAAACTACCGACACAATAAAAAATAGTCTAGATGAACAACGTTGAGTCAAATAAATGGTTACCTTCCAACATCGCGAAAAAGTTAAATATATTATCAACGTAATCCAATAATTTATTGTGACGATTCATTTTCAAATATTTTGATGAAATCAGGCATCCCTGCAAGCAGCTGATCGGTGTTGACAAACGAGGGGAAACCAACTAGTAAAAAAACTTTTACATAACACAAGGGGTGTACAGATAGTAAATAGTTCGCGCAGTACAATATAGGTGGAGCTAGTGCATCACGAAAAATTATTTTTTATAAGAATTTACTCATACTGTCATGTCTGTTAGTCTGTGGGTGTAGTGCAATTTAAAAACGAAAACGACATAAGTTTGATATGAACTGATAAATAAATGTGATATGAACAGTACATTACATTTTACCTATGAAACACGTAACTTTTACTGGATTATGAATTAAACAGTTTCTAAATGCCAGTCCATTAAAACCTACGTGAAAAGTAGAATTATTCACATAATTTTTCACGTAACTATAACATGATTATTATTTTGAGTGTATTACAGCTCTCTGCACTCTGATTAAGATATTCGTTCAGTTTGCAGGAACGGTTTGTTGTTGTTTTTACCTAGGACAAGACCTGACATCTGGGTGGGGGGGGGGGGGGGGGGGGGGGGTGTTGACGGGCTGCTTTTGTTCCAAAATGGACCAGTTTCTGATTGGCTGATTTTGATGTTGATGATGCCAAGTTTAAAGAAAATCAGAAAACAAGTTTATTAAAATGTATAATTTTGGCTCACCAATGAAAATGAAAATTTTCGGAGAATGTTTCACTTTTCTCAATCTCATTGGTAATAAATGTTTATAGTGGCAGCACTGTGTAATTAAAATAGACACCAAGCCGTTTTTCTTTTAAGTGAATTAAAGTGTAATTAAAAAAGATTTGTTAAATTAGTGTAAACTGGAAAGCGTGTCCAGTTTTACGAGAAGAATGAACTGTTGTGTTCCACACTGTGGTCGCACTAAGCATTCGATTTTGCGTTCAACATGAGATATTTCGTGTTTTGTCATCAAAACTAAATTAATTGTTTTTAAGCATTAATATATAATAAAGAAATGCATTCACCAAAACATTTTTCATGTTCATTTCAAATCAAAAACCTACACTCAGAAAAATATAATGGTAACAGTTACTATATAGAGGGCCAACCTGACCATGCGAGTATAGTGGTTTTCAGCCGACTATTAAATCAGATGATTTCAACAATAGTCAAGTTCATGTTTACTATAAATGGTATCGGCGCTAGAATAGTAATATTGAACAGTATATTGTATGAATAACTAATACGATGGAGATGGTTAGGCTAACCATGACCGAATCTTTATTTACATTGTAATTTTCGCTATAACCAGAGCCATGGTATTTTTGACATTTCACTTCTAGTTATTTCGAAACTAAAGGCAATGGTTGATTCAACAATGCTGAAGATCAGCAAAACATGAGCTAATGTTGAAAAGTTTTATGAATTTGAATTCTAGAACAAGAACAAAAAAAATAGTTTCATTGAATTCTGTTTTATTTTTGCATCAAATCAAATGATGATGTGCCTGGTGAAATATTGATTATCAACGTAGACACGGAGTAGCATTGATTGGTTGCAACTGTTGATCCCAGGCTCTGTTCGGTGAAGTTTTTCCTGAAGCAGGAATGGGCAGCATGGAAGAAATTAATAGTCAAGTCCAGAGGAAAACCTCAATACCCACCTGCCAAATATTGTTATTTTTTCCGTCGGATTCGAGTGATTTGAATCCGGGAATCGGATGATGTACGTCGTTTTCATCAATCGCTTGATGTTGTTTCTACAGCGACCGATAACGAATAATAAAAATTATATAGGACGTCGATTTCACTAGAAAACAGCCGTTGCCGGCAAAATTGTTGAAAAATTTAATTTCAACGACGGAAACTAGTGAGGCTACAACATTTACTCACCTGCAAGACCTTCCAAATTGCACAATATAAGTCACAATATACATTTTTTTCCAAATCAATCACTGATATGTTACGAAATTGTCTGCTGTATTGTAACTTTATGTGACAATAACAAAGTACACCCGTTTATTGACAATTTGTATCGTCAGCACAAATGAAAAATATAGTCGGTTAAAAAACACTATACGATAATGTGCTTACTACATAAATTCTGTTGATATGGACTACATGAATAGTGTTTTCAAACTTCATTATTTCTTTTAAACCATGTATCTATTTATGGTAATATTATTATACTGTGAACATATTTACATGATAGCCATAACTATTTAACTCCTCATATATATCAAGGCTCGAGAGCAATTTCACCTTACTAGAAATTGTGATTTTAACTATTTGTTCTTATATTTGAGATGACTACCATTGTCAGGATGACCATGCCAGAAGAGTCATAAATACAAATAGTTTAGTCAAGTTGTAGTCTTTGTTGTCTAGTAATTTATACAATACAGATGGTGAGTAGTCATATATCATGATTGTTGCTACTATTTAAGCGTATAGTTGAAATGACAATGGAAAACAGGCTATGGTTACTATGGTATTTTGCTCAGTGTAAAAAAAACCGATTGATTGGACGTTCATTGGACCAACGATCCAACGTATTGGACCAACGAAGAAGCACCGTTGAGCGTTTTTTTTCTAAAAGGGAATTCTTGTTTTTACTCGAATGTGTACGAGCGCGATTGCTGTGTAAAATAATGATCGGCATCCCAGGTAGTTTTTTTGGGAAAATTCCAAACATCAAAGAAGTGACGGATGTTACATTATAAATAAATATTGTTGAATCAATTTTATTCAAGTCGGTAAATAAAATTTTGGTATTAAAATTCGTATAAAGTAAAAATAGCAGTCCGATTAGTAGTATCTGCGAAAAATATGTTGCATTTTTCTTGCGATTTCGTCATATTTTCGATAGTTTAAATATTGATTAGGGGAAGGCACCCCACCGTAATTTTTGACTGAAAGGAGATAACCCAACTAACCAAAAGTTCGGATAAAAGGGACTGATTTGGCTTAACCAGCTCTCAAAGTTAATCAATAGTATTCTAAGCAGCCCATTTTTAAAGTAATTATCCACACTTGAAAGTTCGCGCGACGCAGTGGAACGAACTTCTAAGCTGCTTCTAGAGTACATTGTTCAGCTTCTATGCAACGAAAAAGTTCACGCGGAACTTGTTCTGTACTTTCAAGTTGCTAAAAGTACCACGTGCACTCTAAAGCAGCGAGAAAGTTCACGCGAAACTTGTTCTGCACGCTTAGAAAAAGTTACTCAGAGTTCTTCGAGTACTTCGAACTGTCAAAAATTGCAACGTGTTTTCTTAAGCAGCTAGAAAGTTCACGCGGAACTTGATCTGTACTTTCAAGCTCTCAAAAATTCCGCGTGTACTTTTAAGCAGCAAGAAAATGGACTTTTTAAGTAATTGTGGAACTTCTGGTTGCTTGGGAACGTCATTCCGAAAAATGTCATTCCGAAGCAAACAGACGCTTGTACTATTTGCTGCGCTCAAAAAACAATTTTGATTGCGTGAATATCAACACAAAAGTTTTTTCTGACTTTTTTATAGTATCATAAATTGAAAAGCATCAATCAAAAAGGTGAGTGTATTGAATATTTATGAGGTAAAATCGATCTATTTCGTGATTTAATACCGGATGCTATCAACATTTTCCCAACCAAAGATTTGTTTGGTCATTTTTTAAATGTCTACCTATTTCGGTTACCGGCACCCCATTTTTTTCGACAAATCGTGAAAAAAATGTTAGTGATATGCAGGCTATTGTCGAGACAAGTTTTAGCCAAACATCTAGTTGCTTATACAGCAGATGCTCCGGCTAAGAAAAAACTTGGAAGACCGGCCAAATCAACACCAAAGGCGACACCATCCAAATCATCGACCAAGAGAGCCAAGGTGAAGTCATCATCAGACAATGAAGACTTTTGCTCAAAACGCTTTATTCTTTAAATAACTAAAAAAAATTAAATAGAATAGAAAAAAAAATTGCTTTATTCTTTAAATAACTGCAGTCTTTACTTATATTTTTCCATTTATAGTGAAATTTATTGGGGTGCCGGTAACTGAACACCTTTTTTGAAATGGCCAAAATTTATCGCTTTACTAAAATTGATAATAATTTTTTTTCAATCGAATGAATCAACTTATTTTCTTAATCAGCTAGCTAGGGACTTTAGCTTTCCATTGAAGAGTAGATGTCCGCATAATGTGCACTAAGTCAGAAGTTATGAGCTTAAAATAAATGGGTGCCGGTAACCGAACACTCTCCCTTACATTAGTAAAATCATGTATTTAAAATAAAATAAAATAAACCCATGCCGTATTTTCCATAAAGTAAATCAAAAAATCAAACCGCGCATATATTCGAAGGCTAGCCAGAAAAAAAAACAAGCATTTTACTACATTTATTTGAATCACCTTTACATTTGAAAAGAAATTTGTGCAAATTGGTTAAACTGTTTTCAATGTATTCGAACGGTTGACTCAGTGATTCGATTGTGGCTTTTAACCGGCCCTAAGATTGTTGAAATCGGTTCTGCCATCTTCGAGAAAATTGAACAGATAGAATAGTGCGCACACACACATACACACCATGACATTTTCCGATCTTGCAGAGCTGCGTGGAATGATATAACGCTATGGGTCCCCGAAAGTCCGATCGAAAGTCGGTTTATCCAACTTATCTATATCCTTTTCAAGGGGAGAGGCAACCATACTGAATTCCGAATCAAATTCCAGACGAGTTGACTGTAAAAAGTGCTTCTCAAAATTGGGGTTTGAAGTTTTATTTCCAGACAATTTGAACGCCGAAGAAATAAACAAAATCTGTCAAATGGCTATGAGACAATCTGACAATCAATGGTTAATCGTCGTCGGTTAATCAAAAGGACAACGTCGTACTGGATTCGAGCGTGTTGCCAACGAAAAAGGTAAAAATCGGGTCATCATATATTGGCCTACTTAGACACCAGTTGAAAAAGAAAATATGTGGGCTCTAATCAAAATGTAACTTTGCAAACAAGGACCATATAATAAGGATTGGCCGACGACACGACCTGCCACTCGTCTATCAAAACTGTATCGTAAATTTAACTACCCCTCAGTAACTGGAAATGTCAAATCGAAAACGCTAGTGATTTTTTTTAAACTGGCAGCACAAGTTGATATATTTATTGATTTTGAATAACAGTCACCATAACCTTGGTTACTGCATATCGGAGGCAAGATGAATGTAAACAAAATAAATTTCAGATCGGTTATTATATTACGGAACATTTTAATGGATTTACCTGACTCGAGCGGAATGTAAAAATTGAGGAGTATGAGTTATGTCTTTTATAAAGCCAAGTTCAAAATTCAGGTCTTGACTTGGAACCGTTGTGTGAGAAGGAAGACATGGAAATGACCGACAACGAGCTGAGCGAGGTTAGTGCTCTGCGGTACTTGCATAACGTACGGTAAAATGATTTCTTCGTGGAATTCCACTAGTAATCCTCGAATAGTGGCCAACAAAGTGAAATACTGTTTCCACTGCTGCGCAATCAACCGACACAAAACAATTTTGACACCGGCATATTACACCGAATCCTACTGCCCAGAAAATCTAGCAGTTGAAGTGTACGGATGAATCGCTGGAAGCAGATCATTGTCCTCGTTCGTTGGTTTCATCCATAGTTTCGATTAAATTCCGAAAATCGAGTTCATTTAAATGCATTTCTGCTTAATTTGGACAAAGTTTAACACTAATAGAACTATTCCACCGCTTTCAAAACATGTTTATTTGTTTTGGGGTTCCTTGGTAACTAGTCCATAGCAACTTAAACAGTGTTGCTCGAGAAGATTATTTTTATCATTTACAAGGGGTCGCTAGATTTGTGATAACTGGCGGTGAATCGTTAGCGAACAGTTTTAATGCTGATTTTTCTTCGGAGTGCCTGGTCGTGTCGTCGGATTGGCTTTCTCGATAAATTTGATGAATTTACAGGAATTTTACAAAACAATATGTCAAAATATACCAGAAAGTATTTTTTGATGGAGCCAGGAGGGATTTGGACGAAGGAATTGCTATTGTAATAATAAAGCTATTTTATTGTTACAGCCTCCCCTTTCATTACGAATTGATTAACGATCATTAGCCATTTAACATAATCAGCTATACACTGTATTGTATCATATTTCGCCTCAACAGGCCATTTAGCCTTCACCTTCAATAACAATTTTACTGGGGAAGTAATTTTAGGTTTCCGTACCCACATTCAGCTCAGATCCTCCATTCGTTTTATCTATAGAAAAACCATTATTAGAGTTAGACTTAGATTATTTTTGTTTCACTGTAACACTAGTGTTTCATATTGTTCAAACAAATTTTGCTATGACAATGATATTTAGGGTCACAGGAAAGATATAGGCGCCGATTGCAGTGCAATTGGTTGATTATAAGTTAAGTAATCGATGAAATTGTTTACATGTTCGAAAGAGAAATGAACATGGGGGCGATTGCTCTATAATTAAATAGAATAAACATGATGAATATCTACGATGAGAACATTAGGTTTTCAATGTCTCATTCAGAAGAAATGAAATTTCATTCAAGACATAAAGAAACATGTCATGAATATTGATTACATGCAATGATAAAACGATTCTGATTGCATATCAAACCTCCTGCGCCAATTTCGCATCAAACGAAGCATTTTGTCATCCCATGTTCCAGTAGCTGAACCAAACACTTAGTTGTGCATTAGCATATTATTACTGTTACCATAGGCTATGTTTAGAGCGATTATTCAATCGATAGATAGCGTATAAAAGTGATAAACAATTTCCCAATAGTTTCAGTATTTGCTTGGATGTTGTAAATGGAAGGAAAATATTCAGTGCTGCTCTTGTTATTAGGCCTAATCAGCTATGTTCGAGGATTAGTAAGTAGTAAACAGCTTTTTTTGTCAAACTTTTAACTTGAATCAATAATTGTATCCAACATTAGCGTGTCAACATAACCATGTTCGACAATTGTCAAGACATGGCTCTTTCCTACGATAAACTGCATGCAGCAGTAACCAAGGTTACGTACGACAGGGATGATGAAGGTCTCTGCAATACTATGCATATCGAGTATCGCATCGCAAATGACAACTAT
Organism: Malaya genurostris; assembly: GCF_030247185.1. Classification (NCBI taxonomy): domain Eukaryota; kingdom Metazoa; phylum Arthropoda; class Insecta; order Diptera; family Culicidae; genus Malaya; species Malaya genurostris. The sequence continues at coordinate 284,444,899 of NC_080571.1, forward strand.
GGCATCGAGGATGAATTGCTTCTTACCACATATAAGTGTCCGCTTGGCACTGACACCGTCTGTCTCGATAATCCCCAAGAATACAGGGAGATCCTACATTGTGACAGATTCCATACGGACAACACAGGACCTTGGTATATGTTCGCCATTGCTATGACCAATGGAGATCGCTGTGGACAGGAGAAGGTAGGTTCACATGGGAACATACAAACACATTACTTAATTCTGATCGTTTTGTAATTTTTAGGGTACCTTCAATATTGATCAATCAGTGCTTAAGTTGGATTATCTTCATAAATATATCGAAATGGGAAAAGGAAGCTATCGACTGCGCATGTTATTCCACGAGCATAACACCGAAATAGTCGAGAAGAACATAAAAACTTGCATTGAAATGGATTTTCTTGTGATTGATTAAAACTTTGAAGCCAATATAGCTTTGTTAATATATATTTGAGGTAATATTATGTTAGGATTTATTTTAAATGGAACAATATTGCAGTAAAATTATATTATCACAGAATATAAGTATTTTATGAACACATAATTACATAGCAAATAATTATTAATATCATTTTTTCATTTTTGAAAAGACTGTTCCTGTACAAAAATGAATTATATATTCGATCCACCAAACATTAGAAAATATCTTTTCAATAATAATCGTTTCTAGGTTAGTAAGTTTTCAATTTTTGTAAGCGCGACTTTTCAAAATTTACTCTGTGAGGAAGATAAGTTTTTGATCGTGAATAACTCTTGTATTTCACGTATCAACATAAATTTTTCTACTTGCCATCGGAAGTATGATCTGCAATCCATAATAAAATTTCAATCAACGAATTGTGATAAAATCGGATACAATATCTTTACTTCGGCTCTAAGAAGCAATGCCGCAGAAAAAATAATTCGAAAATTCTTGGATACTGCTGTTATAACGACGGAAACCGTGCTCAACCCACCTAACAGTGAGAAGATACCTTTTTTTATCGATCCGCATTTTGTGTTTTTTGCATTCTTCGGTGTTTTAGTTCGCTCTTAGTTTGAGATTTTAATCCCTCATCACCCTGTAATGTCGAAACTGCAAATCGAGTCGAATTTGAATCTAAACGTTCGATAATCGATTGAACATTCCATGAGATGTCGAAGTAAGTTCCACTTTAGAGTTTTTCGTCATTATTTACGGTACTTCCAGAGCCGGTATTCAGGAACCAGCATAACCCAAAACGATTCGTATGGCCATAAACTAATATGACGAATAAATTGCTATTGTTTTGAGTCAAACTATGAAGCTTTTTGGGATTGTCATTTCTATATCGGTTTGAATTTCAAAAACTCATCACCCTGTAATTCCAGAATCAGAAATCAGAATCGGATAAAATTCATTAATTTTGTATGGGACCATAAATCTTTTAATTTGAATTTTTTTAATTCGATCTGGCCTTTTTTGAGAAAACGATTGAGCTTTGAGAAACGATTCAATACTGGAACCGGAATCCGAAAAGTCGAAGTCAGATAAATTCACCTGACCCAAGTAACAATTCGAATGCCTTATGGTTTTGTTTATAATTTATAGGAGTTTTGTAATTGATTGTTCAATTACTACTTGTTTTATAACAACTATAATAAGTGTCGCTTTTGACAAGTAATATCATAGTTTTTAAAGCTTCTATAAAACCTGTTACCTAGACTAACAACTGGACTAAAAATAAATCAATTTGTACTAGAATAAAACCTTGCAAACGCTCTTAATATTGCTTTAGAAAATTTTCTTTAAAACATTATTGTCAGTTAAATTCTCTCATAAATCTAGATTTGTGTGTGTGCGTGTTCATTGAATGACAGTTTCACTCAGAGCAAATTTGAGGGTTCTAAAGTACATTTATGACACTCCTGTTGTGGGCTATTTGATTTATTGCTTCTTAGATTAAGTGTAATTTGCATTAAAGAAAATTTCATGGTCGCCATTATGATGTTCTTTGTCGTAGCCTTTATTGACATCAAAAAAACTTCGAAATGCAAAAACGAGGAAGTATGCAGGACTTTTATGATTCATTTTTAAAACGTATGCACAAGTTTTATCGCCACGAAATAGTTTTATACAAAAAAGACGATAAATCACAGAAAATAATTCTCACAAATCATGGAGACTTTCGCAAAAAACCGTATTTATTTCAAGGCGATTAGTTATAATTCTTATTTTTATCCATACATTCACGATAAAAATAAAAGCGCATGAAGTTTTTACGTTCGGTAAAAGCCTCAAACTTGTAAATAAAATCCAATAAATTGTTACTGAATACATTCAAAGCAGATATGACACACATATAATCAAGAAAAATATTACCAAAACGACAGTTTATTCATAGTGGAATTTATTCCATCCAAATAAATTTAATGTTGATCGTAAAGCTGGTTTCAAAATTTTCTTGAATTTGAAGTTTTAACGCAGCTTTATGATGATTCTTCACTTTGCTTTATAAACCTTATGAAGAATGGTCCACTTGGCAGGAACATGCTCTTATAGAGGTTTTCAGTAGGCTTTCGTGGAGTTTAAAGTTTTAATGCAAGATTTATTATGTAGCATTGAAGATAGCTACAAGTATTTATTAATATTAAAAATGTTACTTGGGGAGGAGCTGTATAGTTTACATTTGATTCAAAATGTTTGAAAATCAGTGTAGTCTTTGAAAAATAGTAGTGCGAATTAAATTTTTGGGTACCTACCAAATCGAAAACTGAATTCCGCTAAAACTGAAATAAGTTTATTTGGTTATCAACTATCCAAATCTGCAAATCCGATAAACCTGATTAATTTATGAGAAATAGACATTTGTATACTAATCACCCTATATCTCTGAAACCGGAAGTTGGATCTGACTAAAAAGCAAGATGTTTTATAGGATCTCAAAACTTTTCATTTGAATCTAAATCGGTTCAGCCATGTATGAGTTCCATTATTTTCATTTCGTTTCACATATCATCCTGTGGTTCCGCAATCAGAAGATGGATCCAAACGTAATTCAGGAACCGTGTTTGGGAGTATACTACTTTTCATATGAATCTGAGGTTGTAGAAAACGGTTGAGCCATCTCCGAGAAAATTGAGTGAACTTATTTGTCACACACGCACGTTCTTCCAGTATTTATTGCAGTAAGTAGCTTAAATCAATATAATTATGGAATTGCTTTCAACTCGAAAATGCAGCCATCATCTGGTTTACATGTGTCATATTCGAACGATTATGTTGTTGGTTCCATAGAACCCTTAAAAACTATGATATTACTTGTCAAAAGAGACACTTATTATAGTATTCATAAAACAGGTAGTGATTGAAAAATCAATTTCAAAAGTCCTATAAATTATAATCAAAACCATTAGGCATTCGAATTGTTACTTGGATTATGAAAAGAGTATATTAATAATTGAATTATTTGAAATTTAAATATTATGTTCGGTAAGACTTTAGGATTTAATTTTTTATTTTTGACAATGCATACATTTCGTGACTATACTTCTATTCAGTAAATATTTGCAACATAATACATAAAATCTACGCGGTCACTTAGCTACACGCAGAGAAATAGAACACATTAGATTCTAATATATTAAGTTTTTAAGTCAACTTCGAACAATTGTTTGAATGAAATAAAACTATTTTTGAATTCAAATTTGAATCAAATAAAACTCTTTTTGAATCAAATTTAGTCTGGAAATGCATATTATACTATGTTCACACTATGAGTTAAAACATGCTATAACTCCGATTTCATGTTTTAAGCGAAATAACATGTTTTCCCATAGCGTTATTTCATATTCAAAAACGTCATATTAAAACGTGTTTTCCTCAAATAACACTATATAATCGTCAGTCAAGCACAACCCTCTCAGCACTTTCCGTCATTTTTGACTATGTCAATTGACAAGCTTGCGTCAAACCCGTTCTTTAATCAAAGTAGCCATGTAATCATTATAGAAGAAATCACTCAAATATTGCTATTGTTATTGTTTTTATGCGAAGTGGAGGAAAAATTAAGGAAATATACTTTCCCTCTAGGACGTTGAAACGAAAGGTTTCATCATTGCTTTTGAACATCTGAAGACATAGGCTTTAATAACAAAAACCTGTTTTAATCCACCTAGTGGTGTAATGATGCTTTTCTCATTTCAATCATACTATCATTTATAATACTGTGGTATTCTTTTCTTCGATTCTTAAAACCGAAATCAGTTTGTTTGACCGTCTACTGATAAAAACTATCAATTGGAGAAGATTGAGGTCGATTTAGAAAACTTACGGTTTTTCGCCCTTTTCAGTGATGGTATAAAATTTTTGACACACCTTACCCTATATTTCCGGATGAAATTGAGGAATAACGTATGGGACCACATGACCTTTCATATGAACCTAAGTTTGTGAAAATCGGTCGCGCCATCTATGAGAAAAGTTAGAAAAAATATTTTCATTGCACATTTTACCCCATAACTCCGGAACCGGAAGTCGGATCAAAACAATATTCAGGAGTTTTGTATGAGACCACAAGACCTTTCATTTGAATCTAATTTTGTGAAAATCGGTTCAGCCATCTGCGAGAAAAGTTTCCTTTCTCATATAGAAAGGTTATGCAATCACCGTGAAAACCGACTTTTGAACCGAGGTCCGTAGGACCGAATGACATATACCATTCGACTCAGTTCGTCGAGTACGCAAAATGTCTGTGTGTATGTATGTGTGAATGTAATGTTTTTTTGCACTAACTTTTCTCGGAGATGGCTGAACCTATTTTCACAAACTTTGATTCAAATGAAACGTCTTGCGGTCCGACTTAAAATTCCTGAATATTATTTGGATCAGACTTCCAGTTCCGGAATTATGGGGTAAAATGTGCTAAAAATCGTGAAAATAAGTGCACCAAACTCAGAGATGGCTTAACCGATTTTCACTAACTTAGATTCAAATGAAATGAGTTATGGAGTAAAATGTGTTCTAACTTTTCTCATAGATGGCGCGACCGATTTTCACAAACTTAGGTTCAAATAAAAGATCCTGTGGTCCTATACGTAATTCTTGAATTTCATTCGGATCCGATTTCCGGATCCGGAAATATAGAGTAAAGTGTGTTAAAAATTTTATACCATCACTGAAAAGGGCGAAAAACCGTAAAAAAAAATTCTAAATCGACCTCAAATCTTCTCCAATTGATAGTTTCTATCAGTAGACGGTCAAACAAACCGATTTCGGTTATTCTTTTAAGAATCTAAGAAAATTATTTTGAAGAATACCACAGTATTATATATGATAGTATGATTGATATGAGAAAGGCATCAATTCACCACTAGGTGGATTAAAACAGATTTTTTTGAATGTTGCCAATGTACGTTATCTTTTGCGCATCAGATCACGGATCGAACAGCAGAAAAGTTGGAGCACTGAATCGTTGAATAATAAAGGAAATGCAGCACAAGTGCTTAATTTCTGTGACATAGACATGTTTGCACCTTGTTTCTAATCAATTTCAATAACAAACAGTATGTCATGCGTATAACGTAAACCGAGTGTGAACAGTTCGGATTTAACTTTATATTACTTTCGTTAAAACGTGTTATTTTCTGATAGTGTAAACATAGTAAGATTCAAATATATTAAGATATACATTCAAATTTTGAAAATTTATTGAACCTAATAAAAAGTTTATTAAATTCATATGCTTTTTACAGTACATTGACTGTATTTAAAACAAATATATCGCAGTAGAAATTCAAAATAAAAATTTTTTGCTCTAAAATTACACTGAATCAAATATACTAGGTTTAAGCTTCAAATTCTTGGATGTAGATTAAAATTTTTCGTCCTTGAATCAAATGCCAGAGATTATTGAATCTAACATATTTTCATTGAATCAAACATTTGAAATCGTACAAATTGTGCGATACCATAGTGAGTGCTTTTATAGAATAGGTAGGCTATGAATTATGTATGCACAGGAAACTTACATTTGTATTCATTCTAGAGAATCAAAAAATCAGAGGGTTGTATTCAAGACACGACCGAGCACAATAACATTAAAAATGGATCGTTTCTAGATTTTTGTTCGTATGGGAATGGAGATTTAAGTATGCAAACCGATCCGTTGACAAATTAAAACATTTTTAAGCTTACAATATTGAAGCTTTGAAATCATTTAAATGAGGGAAATCCAATAACAAATCATCAAGGAACAAGCGCTGCAAATTAGATCCGAAAAATAATTTCAAATTGGCTTGATAGTTACTAGAGAACCAAAATAAAATACTCAATTCCAACCAATTTTTCAATGGTATGCAATTGAAATATTCAAATGACGTTGTCTCATAAGTTTTAGTTAAATGTTTCCGAATCGATTGGTTGTTGAATTAAATAAATCCATAAACAAATGACTGAATTATAAGCGTTCAAAATTATGACAGAAAAATGTTACGTGATTAGTTTTGCATGTTTTAAAATGACACCCAGCCCCGGGAAGCGAAGTGTAAGGCATTTTTAATGGCAAAATCGACCAAAAATTTGCTAAATACATGGGATATTTAAAAAGAATCGGTAACCACGCTGATTCGGTTCTTCAATAGCTAGATGAAATATAATATACTCAAGCGAACAAGACAACAGGAAATTTCACCAACACATAATGCAAAAGCGACAATCCAGCAAGTGAACGCATATACAATCCAGTCATCAACTCACTGGACAAGCTACTTGTTTCATTCACAGTCAAACATCAACTAGGCAAAGAAATATTGTGCAGCCTATATTTATAGATTTCTCTTCATACTACGCAGAATGATGCGGTGTTTTTATGCATGACGCAAAGCCTCCTATGCCGAACAAGAAGTTGACGTCATTTTGTACAACAGGGATTGGTGGATGAAAACATAAGTCGATTCTAACCATTTTTTCAATAGTATGCTATTGAAATACTGAAACGACGTTGCCATATATGTTTAAGTTAAAAGTTTCCGTATCGATTGGTTGTTAAATTATAACAATCCATCAACAAATGACCGAGTTATTAACGTTCAAAATTATGACACAAAAAGGTTACGCAGCTATTTTTGAAACTTTTAATTGACACCCGGCCCCATATAGTGAAGAGTAAGGCATTTTTAATTCCAAAAAATCCATCATTGAATCTACACACATTTGAACGAAAGCCTGATTGTAGAAACAAAACTAATTTGCTTTGAGCCAAATAACAATTGTTTTTTATTCTAAGTCAAATGAAGTTCGCTCCAGGTGGAAATGAAATATATTTGAATTAAAAGCACGCAATATTTGAAATTAATGCTCATTTTACTTTTTTTTTCTGTGCGCGTAGAGATAAATATTATTTACTTTGAAGTAAATATCTAATGTATTTGAATCAAAGGGAAATAAAAATAGGCACTGATTTAATATAAAACACCTTTGAATTAAAAGCGTAATATATTAAAATTTAAAATAAAATTTTCTGCGTGATTAAAAGCTAAGAACAAATTCAGCAGCTAGAAGTTCTATATGGAAGATCTATAATAGAACAGAAACTGGAACAAACGTATCCCCAGCAAGCCGTTCTAGTTTTATTTATTCGACCAGTTCTACTGTCTATAATATCCAGATAATTTAATCGTTGTATGAATAGTCCGAAGGAAATTATCTGGAGAATCCTTATTAAAGTCTCGTGCTCCTTATCAAGCGTTAAGAATAGGTTAGCTTGGATTTCGGTAGACTTAGTTAAGACACACAACTGTAGTTTGTGGGGTACTCATAAGAACTGATCTAGAGATGGGCAATTCGCTCCTGAGCTGTTCCAGTGAATCGAATCATTGAAGTGAGCTGACAGCTCACAGCTCTTTTCAAAAGAACCGCAGCTCACCAGCTCACTCATTTGCTACCCAGTTCACTGCATTATGACGAAGGGAACACGCTACGAGCTGATCGGATCTTCGGCTCTTTAAGAGATTCAATTTAGTCGACATCAATTAAAGATAAATTAATTCGCATTGCAATCATTGCATCATTGCAAATCAATGATTCAATTTCGATCGTGCATATGAAAGAAAACCGGTGCATAAGAAAAGCGGCGCACAAAATGAACCTTAAGTTCAAACTAAAAGAGCTGATGAGCTGATACATCGAATCGATTCACTTTGGTGAGCTGATCGGTTCGGAGCTGTTCACCAAAATGAGCTGTTTTGCACGCCTCTAAACTGATCAACTGCGCTCTACAGAGTTGCCAGTTGTTTTATTAGTTTATTTTAATCTTTCGATGTTTTTATACTCTTAATTTAATCCTTACATTTCTAGGTATTAATTAAATCGTACACTACAGTCCTTCCCACTTAAGAAAGGAAACTATTCAATAAAGATTCTAATAATAACATAATATTTTTTTTACATATTTCGAAAGGAAGTAATTCCTTCAAACCAATTCATTACAACATTACATTTCAAAATCCTTGAAACATTTTGTCTGCTTAATTCTTTTCGATCCTCGTAGACACTCGATAGCCGTCTTGTCGGCTTTTTTATTCCTTTGTGTTTTCCTTTCCATGTTTCCTCTGGGAAATCCCGAAATTCTTCCTTCAGATAACTCAATGAAAACGTATCCATGGGTTCACTGAATTTGAGAATATCGTAGCTTTGCGTCCTTAACTGATTCTTCTCAGCTGGATTCGAATTTAAATCTTCTGTATTATCCCGTTTATGGCTGACATTGATCAGAACATTCGACCGAACCATTAAGTTCGGATTTCTAAAGGTCTTGAGCTGAGTGCGATGTGCGAGAACAAAAACATTTTCAATTTGTATCTGAAATATATTTACAAAAATACTTTTAAGAACAGTTGTTTTTATCCATCTAAGGAGTTTATGATTTTTGTACCTTAACTTGTTATTCGTAGTCAAATTGCCCGAAACTGTTCCAGAATCTACCGGAAATGGCTTTTGAATTAGCTTCTCCACCCAGCCATTAACAGCAGGATTATAAATAGTACATTCAAAGACTTTCATATCTCGTTCCTCCACAAAATTAGTTAGAGAAAATGAATCGTAAAGAGGATCATCGTCAGGGATTAAAACGTTGAATAAAACAAACCAACCCGTATAGTCAAACAAATATCCTAGATCTTCATTACTATATCGATTCCACCATACAACCTCCATCCACTTAAATGAACTATCCGGCAATAACAAATAAATGTAACAACTCAAGTAAACAAATCCTAAACTCACACAGATAAAAAGCCTAGTTCTTTCTTTCCATTCAGAAGAAATGTTTTGTTCAGTTAAATTTCTCATGTTATTACAAATACCATAGTTATCAAACAAAAATTCGTTCGCTGCATTTGTACTGTACCAATAAACAAAAAAATTGTGCTTTATTACTTTGATCTTGTATTCCATCGAGAAATCACTGTTAAAATTTAAAATGTGTATAATATCGTATTCTATGGTAACAGTATTCCATGACAATTTACCAATAACTGAACTTCTATTACAGCTGTTTACTTGAACAGTTTTTCTAAATAAAATTATCCAGTTTGATATGGAAGCATAAAACTTTGTTCTACCAATTAGATAGAAAATGTTTCCGCAGTTTATCACAAACATTTTTAATTTTGCTTTGTCATAAAATTTCTCTAAAACCCAAAACTTCCCTAATAATGTGAGGTGAGAATCATTTATTGCAACAATTTGTTTGCCAAGTTTATGTGAAGTTTCATTTAAATGCGAAATGTATAGATCTTTATTCATTGCCATTACAGAAGATCCACAGTGTATTTTCTTTTGCTTTTGTATACCATTAATTTTGACATTTATCAAAGGAGGACTCCCAATATAGCTTGAAGAAGTAACATGCATATCTGAACGTTTATCCGAAACATCTAATTTTAAAGTTAAGTCCTCTGGTTTCATATACTCGAGGTCAGATATGCTTCCCTTATTGCTATCAAGGTTAGAATTTTTTGCAAAAATCTCGTCGCTATTAACAGAAAACGATTTGGAGTTATTTTTAGACTTTTCCCATGTCAAAAGAATTTTTTCAGCTAAAACGAGTGTTAATTTATACTCATTTAGCAAACTGCTCCGTAAATCATCATCTAGCACACCTGCCACAATCCTGTCTAATATTGCTTGGTCTTTGCGAACACCGAATCCACAAAGCTCTGCCTGATACCGGAGAGATAACAAATAATCTTCGTAAGACTCATTTGGTTGTTGGTTACGAGTATTGAATCTTAGACGCTGAATCATATCCAATTCACATTTATCAAAACTAGCAATCAAATTTGAAATTAGTTCATCATACGGAACATTGTCAAAATATTCTACAGAATACATTAATTTTAATTGTGAGAAAATTACTGAGCCTCCAATTGTTATGAGGTAAGCTATTTTATCTTTGCCATTTTCTATTTTGTTAGCAATAAAAAAATATTTCAACCTTTCGGCCCAACTTCTGAAGCAAGTACCTGTGTGATACGGCTCAATATTAACGAAAACGTTCGCCATGTTGTATAATTTTATAATAATTGTATAAATATTAGTAACAGTACTAGTTATTGAAATTTTCCAAAATTAGAAAGAAAACTTTGACTCACCGCAGAAAATATTCCTACCGGCTCACCGAAACGCTATCGGTATACAGGCCCACCAAAAGGCTGGAAAATATTATCCGATTTTTATTGTTCGTCAACCTTAGCGAAACTTGATTTCTGTATTCGATTTTTGTTTGCCGCCAACTTCAGCGAAAATGTTGTCTTCTGGTCGCACTGCCGTTCTACTCCAAAAAGATAAAGAAAACGATTAATATAAGGAAACCAAAATGGCTTTCCTAAACAATGGGAGCACTAGCGTATACATAAAACAAAATGGCTTTGCTACACAAAGAAAGCGTCGGTTTTTCCAATCGAGGAAACAAATATATATGAGGTTCAATTATATTCACAATTGGGATATTTCCCTTTCAATTCTATTCACCAGTTTATTAGTTTAGAAAATAATTTGCTTACTTGCAGAGCACACTATGCTTGCCTCACAGCGAGAAAGAGAGTTCCACTAGCTGTATAGAGAGTTCCAACCAGGGTTTCTAAGAACAACTCACGCCGCCGAATTTCCTCGTCGCCAGTTATAATATCCAGATAATTTAATCGTTGTATGAATAGTCCGAAGGAAATTATCTGGAGAATCCTTATTAAAGTCTCGTGCTCCTTATCAAGCGTTAAGAATAGGTTAGCTTGGATTTCGGTAGACTTAGTTAAGACACACAACTGTAGTTTGTGGGGTACTCATAAGAACTGATCAACTGCGCTCTACACAGTTGCCAGTTGTTTTATTAGTTTATTTTAATCTTTCGATGTTTTTATACTCTTAATTTAATCCTAACATTTCTAGGTATTAATTAAATCGTACACTACACTGTCAAATTTAAAACTGGTCTACGATGCCATTCTATTTTTTGTATATTTGAAACACGAAAAAAAACACTGCTGGGACTGCCAGTTTTTCTTGTTATAAAATCCAGATTTAAATTTTAAAACACATAAATTATGCATCTAGAACTAGAACACTACTGAATATGCCCTAAGTATGCGCCAATCCGTTCGGCATCTTTAGAGATATCGATACGAGTTCAATTTTTTGTTATTTCCGACTTTGGACTTCTATTGGAAATCCATGCTGGTGACATAACCATTGAAGCAAGATTTTGTCAGAATTATGTTCTGATTTAAACGAAAGTTTCAAGCTTTTGACTTAAAGACTGGAACTTGAAAAAGCGTTGGACCCCTCGCGTTTTAAACCCCAAACACTGCGATGTTTTGATACGCCATCGCTACTCTTAAATCCTGAAAATTACTTCCACTTGATGTCCCAAAACACTATCTGCTGTACTTTAGGTAAACCGACAATCGACCCGAAAATCTCTAGCATTCGTGCAATTAACAAGGTAAACTTAAGATAGATTGCCAGTTGGAGAATAGTGTTTGAAATTGAAATCATCGCAAACGTGCGCTCTCTATGTGCCAACCCCTAACAAATGAAGTTATCAAATTTCACTTTTAGGTTGCGCTGTCGTTCGTGTAAGGTTGAAAACATCGAAACTTTGACAGCATTTCTTGTCAAAAATAGGAAAGAAAAAATAGAAACAGAGTGAGAAGACTGATAAATTTTCAACACCATCATCCAGCAGAAAGAACTTGACTTTTGTTTAACGCGTGAATCTTTTTGAAGACGAAATTTCGGTGGATTTTGGCCAAAAGTTGTACCTCTTGGTGCGTGATTCACTAACAGATGTGTTGTACCTTAGAATAAACATTGAATGCGTTAATATAAGTTAGTTCTAATTACATAATTTGGATCCCCAATACCGAAAGCAAAAGAGAAAGGAGCAGTTTTGCAAAAATTATCCAGCCCTCCTGTGGTTGAGGATAAGGATTAGCCCGAAGAGTACTTGGTTCATTGGTGTGACTTTGCCGCCGTTGTCTGCTGTATGAAAATTTTGCCCAGTTTTTCCCAATAGTCTTCCCAGTTTAGGAAACGGCACAGCTTGAAACGTGCACTGAAGATCGAAGAAATTCGGTGCTGGTAAGTAATGAAGTCGAAATGTACTTCCAATAGTACTGGCTCATTGTTTTTGTTCACGTAAAATTTTGCAAAAGTTAACCTCATGAACTCATTAACTACAATTATCTGTTAGTCCTGGACATGTTCACTGGAAAGTAAATTATTAAAAATTTTCAATTATGATTACTTTCAAAATATAGGTATTTAGTTTTGTTAAAAAATTACTTCCATTACTTGATCAATTCCTGTAATCCACTGTCTTACGTGGAATACAAGGCAAAACATTCAAATCAAGATTTTTCTAGCGGTTCACTGAAAGTTTAAACAGGACTGATTAACAAACCGAGACCATCGAACATTTCAGGAGCTTCGCACCGACACAATTCTCAAAACGGAAAGCGTACTAAGAGAAAAATCCAACAAAAACAGACCACCATGGACAACGAAGGCATGTCGAACGAGCAGACGGAGAAAGTGCTGCAATTTCAAGACATAACCGGCCTGGACGACATCAACGTGTGTCGGGACATTTTAATCCGGCATCAGTGGGACCTGGAGGTGGCATTTCAAGAGCATTTGAACATCCGCGAGGGGCGTCCATCGGCCTATGCAACCGAGTCGCGGGCCCCTCAAGTCGTGAACGATCGCTTCCTGCAGCATGTATTTTCGGCACAGGGCGGTACGAATGTACCGGTTCCGACCGGCATCGGCGGAGTGATTGGATTCGTAGTCAACTATGTGTTCAACTTCTGCTACAGTACGGTGTCATCGATTGTAACCGCGTTTTTGAATCTTTTCAAAAATCGGGAACGAAGTGAGTTTGCTTTCATTGAGACAAACAAAAAACTGATTCGCGATACTGACCTTTTTTCATTTGCTTTGCAGTTGTGACCGATCCGTTAGGTGACGTTTTGAAATTTATTCAAAACTACAATGAAAAATTTCCGGAACATCCGGTCTTTTACCAGGGCACATATGCTCAAGCATTAAACGATGCCAAACGTGAGCTCAAGTTTCTTCTAGTCTATCTGCATTCCGAATCCAGCGCTGAAGCGACCAGCTTTTGTCGTGATACCCTGTCAAATGCCCAAGTCGTGGAGTACGTCAATCGTCGGATGTTGTTCTGGGCGTGTGATATAGCGTCTCCGGAAGGTTACCGCGTGTCGCACTCCATCAATGCCCGGTCCTACCCGGTGCTGGTTATGATTGCCCTAAGAGCAAACAAGATGGTTATCATGGGTCGTATGGAAGGCCGATGTACCGCCGAGGAGCTGATACGGCGTATGGAAACCGTCGTCAACGATAACGAAATCTGGCTCAATCAGGCCCGCCAGGACCGACTGGAGAGAGATCTTACGCAAACACTGCGCCAACAGCAGGACGAAGCCTACCAGATGTCGTTACGTGCTGACCAGGAAAAGCAGCGTCGAAAGCAAGAAGAGCTTGAGGCAGCCAAGCGCGTACAGCAGGCAATCGAGGCGGAACGATTGGCCGAACAGCAAAGATTGGATAATATCGAGAGGCTTAAGATGGATTTGGCTTCCCAAGTGCCTTCCGAACCGGAAACGGGAGCTCCCGATACGATCAGCATAGTTTTCAAACTGCCCAGCGGATTGAGGTTAGAGCGAAGATTTCATTCGTCCAACACCCTGAAGGCAAGTGAATGCTGTTCTTTAGTAAATGCCTGCATTTGTTTCAATATCACATTTCCATTGTAGGACATTCACAACTTTATCTTCTGCCACCCGGACGCACCCGATTCGTTTGAAGTTACCGCCAACTTTCCGAAGCGGGTCCTACAGTGCGGTGCCAACGAAGGTAGCTCGAGCGGGCCGCTTCCCACGCTGGTGGAGGCTGGGTTGAAGAACCGCGAAGTGTTGTTCGTGGTTGATTTGGATGCATAGGCTGCACAAGCGAGCGGACTAAAATGTCTACAGAGAGCAGATGTGAGACTGGAAACTGGTTAAGTCAAGCGATAGTGACCGCGAATTGTTAAGAAGAAACGACATTCTTTTCCGAAAACGATCGTACCTTTCCTCAACATTCACTACTATTTTCTACGGAAAAAAATTTAGGTTCGATAATCATGGCAAAAGTATACAGAACACAACACAGAGTACGTAAAACCCAACACAAAACTGATGAAAGGCCTCGTTATGTTATCGTGTTTATTTTTCAAATAATTGAAATAAATGAATAGAATATTTGAGAAACGAAGTATAACATATTTACGAAAAAAATTACACAAAATCAACAGATACTATTTCTAGTGAACATAAGAAATTCACTTCTACGAATTCTGTGAACTGTGTGAAAAGGTTGGGTTAAATTTTAAGGTCATTGAACAGCTTTTTGCATTGTAAAATTTTCTTTTTGTTGTTATTTAAGTTTCATTTTCTCGTAACTTATTTAAGGCCGAATAAAACAGATTGTCTTTAACTATTTCCGTGTTATCAGTATTCTGTTCCGAAGCTGTCTTTGTGTTGCTGAAGCTTTTTAGTCGAATGCTTAGGGATCAAATGCATCTTGATATAAGACCAGTACATTTTCTTCAACTCAACAAAACTAATAGCGTGATCTACATTCAGTACCCAAATCTAGTTACGACAGTTTTTCCGACCTGTTTGCAACAAAAAAAGCCTTGGTATTACATTCCTGTAGTGGAATTTTACCTTCTGTTTCAACAGACTTCGCTGCCGATTCAGAGTGTACAGAACCATTGGATGGCTGAGGCTACGATCCTACTGGCACTACGAATCCTTCCAGGTCGGGGCTCGAACATAGCGCAACTTGCTTGTAAGACCAGTGCCCTATGCATTGAATCGTCAGGCCGTTGCAACAAAAAACAATTAGTGATTCTTACTAATATTAAAGACATCACATCAAGATATTGAGCTCTCACATTTTATGAACAATTCATAGGTGACATACTTCTTTTACGAGCGCCCCCTGTCGAGTCCACATAGAAGCTCATACATATAAGCGCGCGAAGGTAGCACCAGTGCTCAACCATACATTTGACATGATATCGACAGTTCCACGGTAAAAGGTCCCTCTTTGTTTACTTTCTCTTTTGATTATTACGAAATCATTACTGCAATTCCTTGGAAGTGTCTAACATAAATCGAAAGCTTGTTGTTTTAACTTGAAAATTTTGCGAAGTGTGAGGTGTCAAATATAAAATCGATCCGGTAAGATTCAAATGAAAGGTCTCATGGTCCCATAGCCTATTATTAAATTTCATCCCGATCCGACTTCCGGTTCCGGAGATATAGGATGTTATGCACCAAAACAACGGGAAAAACATGCACTAACCATACATGTCTTAGAAATACATTTTATCCAAATCCGACTTCCGGTTCCGGAACTAAAGTGTGATAAGTGACAAATTACCAATTTCATTAGTATTTTTTTCACGAACGATGGTCAAAAACAGGTACAAATCCCATAAAACTGTCTGACATATTCTTCTAGTTTGCAGAGCTTGTTAGTTTGTGGGCATAAAAGAATAATTCGACACTACTGGTCCCCCCTGTTCCTGTTCCGAAAGCACCGAAAGTGGTGCCGAAAAACTTAAAAAATAAAACTCACTTCGATTTCTCTGCGATGCTTGAACCGATTTTCACATATCTTGATTTGAATTAAAGCTCATATTATCTTCAAAGCTACTGTGAAATTTCATCCGGATCCGACTTTCGGTTCCGCAGTTACAGGGCGATGAGTGTCAAAGTTTTCAAATCGCCATATAGAACGACAGTACGTACAACACCGAAAAAAGAAGGAAACGTAAAACAAACGATGTGTGCTTTGTTCTATTTCGTACACGCTATGAAGAAAACGAAACGGTTACGGATGTCTTCTGCTAGTGTGTAATATTGGTAAAAGACGGTGCTGCTGTTGGTAAAAATTATAGCTATTTCATGATCAGTACGACCGAAAGAATGAACGAATGTCAATGAATTCAAATTTATTTGAAAAAATATGAAATTTTCACATCCGGTAGTGCAGTAATACCGTGCCGATGGTGTAATGATGTCAATAATAATAATAAAAGTAATAATCCTACTACATGTTTATGCTGCTGATTCACGCTGTTTAGCTTGACTTACATATGCAGAAGTTTGTTAGATTTCGTTTAATTGATTTAATCCAAATAGAGCAGGTGATAATAAGTCTAGGTTTAACTAGGTTCAAAACTGTTCCAATTTTTAGGTCATATTTGTTGCTGGCAAACAAACCAACTTCAGCTACACCGGACATCTGAATCCGGTTTCGGAAGAATTGGAAATGGTGATTAAAAACTTCAAAAGGGTCTCACTCACTTTCCTTCAAGATGGCCAAATCGATTTTCAAAAACTTATAGGTTCAAAGGAAAAGTCTTACGGTTCCATACGGGATTCCTAAATGTGTTATGGATACTATGTCCGGTTCCGGAACTAACAGTTCGGCTGAAAAGTTCGTATCGTTTAATAGAAACACACATTTTTTTGCCATTTGGATTCCTAAATGTGTTATGGATACTATGTCCGGTTCCGGAACTAACAGTTCGGCTGAAAAGTTCGTATCGTTTAATAGAAACACACATTTTTTTGCCAAAATTCGTTTTTATTATTCAACATAATTGCCATCAGAGGCTATACAGCGATTATAGCGATTGTTGATTCATTGTAAACTCTCGTCCTTTAACATTCGTACCACTGGAGGCCGCGGAAAAGGAAGCTTTGACGCCAAACCACTTTTTGCTGCTGAGCTCTAATGGAATCTCTGTTCCTTCGATTCTCCCGATTGACGACAAACTAGCTTTGCGTAACAATTGGAGCCACGTACAACATATGACGGATGTATTTTGGAAGCGTTGGATACGAGAGTACCTGCCAGTCATAACCCGACGAACGAAGTGGTTCGATGAAACAAGACCGGTCAAGGAGGGTGAGTTGGTGATTGTAGTGGACGACAATGTACGTAATGGATGGCTAAGAGGGCGTGTGGTTAAAGTTTTGTGCGGACCGGATGGACGTGTAAGAATGGCGGATGTGCAGACTTCTACTGGCGTACTTCGTCGACCAGTAGTCAAATTGGCAGTGTTGGACGTGCTTGGAGTTAGTAAGACTAGTGCACACTAGCCTCACGGGTAGGGGTATGTTGACGCAGTCAACACAGCTCTACTGTACGGTAATATGTGGATACCGGCTGCCCATAAGCGCGCCGATCTATAACTCATTATATCTATAGATGATAAGAGATAAGTAGGGGAAGAAGAGTAAAATAAGAAGAATTTATAAAACTCATATCAGATCTGATCTCGTCGAATTCATTAGATCTATCGAAACAGGGAAATATTGTTGAATTGTTGTAGGTGAAATTTAAGAAGAACTAAAACTGTAAGTGAAATTAATTATATACCACAATCACACTGAAATATTAAACGTTAAATAAAATTTGCAGCTAAAAAGCGATTCAAAGCTAAATGAGCAGTTCTTTTACTCAACATCAACAGAGCGATTTCCAACAGCGATCTTCCAACTTTTCGATACCATTTTTGTAGTACGATTTGTCCTTTGCCTCAAAATAGGCCTCAGTTTCAGCGATTACCTCTTCATTGCTTCTAAATTTTTTACCAGCGAGCATTCTTTTGAGGTCTGAGAACAGGAAAAAGTCACTGGGGGTCAAATCTGGAGAATACGGTGGATGAGGGAGCAATTCGAAGCTCAATTCGTTCAATTTCAGCATCATCAATTCGTTGTTGTTTTTGATCGATTGTGAGCTCACGCGGCACCCATTTTGCACAAAGCTTTCTCATATCCAAATATTTGCGAATAATATGTCCAACACGTTCCTTTGATATCTTTAGGGTGTCAGCTATCTCGATCAACTTCAGTTTACGGTCATTGAAAATCATTTTGTGAATTTTTTTCACGTTTTCATCGGTAACAGCCTCTTTTGGACGTCCACTGCGTTCATCATCTTCGGTGCTCATATGACCAGTACGAAATTTTGCAAACCACTTACGAATTGTTGCTTCGCCCGGTGCAGAGTCTGGATAACACTCATCAAGCCATTTTTTGGTATCGGCGGCACTTTTTTTCATAAAAAAGTAGTGTTTCATCAACACACAAAATTCCTATTTTTTCCATTTTTTTCACAATAACAAAAGTAGCTTCACTCAAAATGCAATATCTCACAAACTAATTATCAGACAGCTGTCAAATTTATACACGTATCTTTTGAAGGTTGGTACTAACTGAAAATGGTATGGATTTAATTCTAGTGGCGCCCTCTCATAGAGACGATACGAACTTTTCAGCCGATCTGTTACAGGGTAAACAGGATTTGTAGAGTTTGTTAGATAAGGTCCGAACAAACTGTCCTATTTCTATTCAATGAATAGTTGTTTTTTAATAAGAGACGCACCAAGATAAAGTTCGTCAAACTGGAACCCCAGCCACTGCACGATTTTTTTGTTGTGTGTTTTTTCAATCATTGTTTGGTATTAGCTAATGAAATGATGAACTTCAAATGTTTTTTTGATCTCGACTTTAAAAAGTTCAATTCTTGTCAGTATTCGGTTTGATTTTCTAGAAGAGTAAAATAGAACGTTTAACGTTTGTTTGAGGTTTGATAGAACTTTTAACGCTATCGGTTAGGACAGTGGATTCCGTTTGTAGCTTTTTCACAGAGGGGCGGCCCCAACGGTAGCGACAAAAAGAGTTTTGATGTCGATTATGTCGTTTCGGGTTTGTATATTTCAGTAAAAGAAACTATCAAAAGGCTACAGGGTTTCATTTCTGGCATTCAGAACGACCGAACTGTAGATTTCTCTACGATATTAAACACTATTCGGAACATTTTTCTCGAACGCGTAGCTAACGTTCGTTTCATGTAAATTTCACATAGCGAAAAGTGCACAAAGCTAATCAAATTATTCAAGATTTGCATTTAACTGATGATTATTACCTTCGATTTGCAAAGAAACAATCTTATTTTCTTTAGATAACATTTAGAGCCATTGAAACGGCTGATTCTGTATAATTTTCTCAATTGTTGTACACTGTTCGTTTTCTTGTTCTCCAATGCAAACGACTATCAGTAAGATGATACAATCATTTTAGTGAAAGAATTAGAGGAAATACTCAATCAGGGAAACAGTTGTTAAGAAATCAAATCTGGAGTAATTTCGTTACACTTTCGTGTCGTGAAATTTTGAAAATTCACCCAGGTGAGCATAGTAAAGAAACACGTAGTCCTACGTAAAAAGTGATGTTGGTTTTAGGAGCTATTCCAATTTACGAGTCTGTTCCGAACTCGGCCGTTACAGAAAACAATCACGAGTGGTTTGTGTTTATAAGATGAAGTTTAAAACTCCATTTTCTGTAAAAATCACATTTTTCCACATGTAATGCAGGTGTTTCTCATCACAGAAGAAATGTTCGCAATATTTGCCTAGATCGGCAGGTCACCATCGCTAATCCTGCGCTACTGCAAGTTCTGTTTTTTTAATATTCAAGTATAACTAATGATGCTTACCCTCTATTAACTTGGCCCGAATAAAATAAGTGATATGCAACAGTTTTCATGGCATAAAGTCAATACTAACGGCAGCTAGCGATTGGAGTTCGCAGAAACATTCGACAGTTAGGACCCAGTCATCAATCTATTGGCGAAAACTGAATATTTAACCTTTAGCACTATCCAGCTTGGTGAAGATAGTTGCTCACTATGAATTATTTCATGGGAAAAAGGACGTTCAGACCACGAGAGAGAATATTATATTCACGGCTTCTGTGTTCCATGAATACTCTAATACTAGCACACTGTACCATATGTGTATGTGTGGAATATAATTGCTTCCACAAACTTTTCGTTTATGTGGTTCTTTTTGGTTGGTAAGGCATCTTCTTTGTTCGCTCACAATGCAAAGGAAACTATATGTGAATGGTGAATGCACCTGTGAATGAATATTCTAAACCCTGGTAATAATACATTTTGCCAAGACCATTATCGAGAACTCGCCCGCTTGTGAGGAATTCTGGCAACCGTCAGAAGGCTGGCTGCATTATGGCTGCTGTCAAAATTGTCCAGGCGAAATTGCGTCATTATCTCGCCGTACGTGTCTTGTTTATTTCCCTCCTTTTTCTTTTTTCTTTTTTTTTATTCGACTTCATTTGATATTCGTCAATACCGCATGTACGTACAAAAAACGAATCTTGAGACGAGGTAAATGAGATTGAAATATGGGTATGTTTGGTAGTGAGAAAGTAATGTTATTGGCAATAACGTTTTCCATGATTAGTATATACAAAGGGCAATAACTTATTGCCTTTCATATGTATCTTTTATTGAAAAAATAAAACCAAGACGCTTAAAATGTAGAACCGATTCAAAACGGTTCTACCAATCATGTATGGCAAAAATCCGACAGAAAAGAACCGTTAATAACCGCTAGGCGAAATTCTCTGCCGGAAACGGTTGTTGCATTGTTGCCAAACTTTTGCCGGAATTCTGGCAGAATTCCGGCAAAAATGGCTGGCAGACATAGCCAGCCGTCTGGGAGGAAATCTGCCCGCCGCGTACAAGTGGGCGGTGGTGAAATTCTTGGCAGGTTGTTTATGCTGAGATTTAGCAATAAAATTTTAGTGTGTAACCATAATAGAAAAGATGCGTCCTTTTTAACATTAAAAATTGACGCGACGCACAAATTTCACAACTGCCGATCGAAATTCAACTTTAATTAAGCGGTTTATGTTGAACCGCGAAGTGGCCTTAGCTGTGTTCCAACATAAACTGCTAATGCACTAAAACGTAAAAATAAGTAAAATAGTCATGTGCTCTTAGCACAAACCCATAAGGTAACAAAAACCCTGAATGACTACAATCAGTTGTCGACCGAAAAGCCGTAAGTTTTTTTCGTGCTTTCGACAGTCACAAAAGACATTGCACTTCAGTGCAAATAAGTGCATCGAAAATAGCAATATGTTTAGCGTTTTATGCTGAACCGCAAGGTGGCACCAGGAGTGTAGCAACATGAACTGCTAATGCATAGATAAGTCTAAGACGAAACGCGAAAGTAAGGTTAATAACCTGTTTTCCAGCGCACCTGAGTCCAAACATTTTATTATAAGCATAGAATAATGTTATAATTTTAAATCCTTTTATGAAGAAAATGTTTATATTTTTGTGATCAATATTTATTCCATACATAGTTGTTTTCATGTTTCAATGGCTATTTGGAAACATATATTTGTCAATTAGTATTTAGTTGATCATGTAATCGACGTCGTCGATGTAATATTTTTGTTTCGAACACTTCATGGTATTCTTGATATGTATTTAAAACTATCCTATAAAACTAACAGACACCTGCGAGAAGTATTTGTTTCTGCCTACAGTAGGGTTCTTGCGTCTCTGCTAGTTTGCACTCTCGTTGTACTACTATCGCGAAAATTGTTAGCACCCAGCCTTCCCGTAAAATACATTTTATTGAATCTTGACAATTTTTCTATTTCCAACGATTCAATTTATTGTTTCTACGATTCACAGTTGAATTTATTGTGCACGTGGTGTTTCAAACAATATGCAAACTGTACATTTGATTGTTTTCCAAGAAAACATGTATGAGAAAATTTTATGATTTTAATTGTTACGATACTTAACAACCTATACATTCTATTGTAAAAGGCATGTTTACAATTAATTGAATAGTGTATAACAATACATTAAAATATTTTTTAATGGTCAAAGCAAAATTGTGGAAGGTTTTGTAATGGCAGTCTTGTGATTAATTTTAATCTACACAATCAGGATGTGGATAGTCCCGAAAAAATCCCCAGACACGACATGCCCGTTCCAAGTTTTACTTTACAACTAATTTTAGATGAGAATAGAACCATTTGTACTATTTCCAGTGGATGGTTTATGGCCGCTTTTCTAGAAACGTGATTTGGTTAATATTTCATCGATATAAGGACTCATATCCAGAGATGCCAGGTAAAAATTTCAAATATCTTCAAATAGCGTTGCAAAAGTCTGTATATCCGAAAACAATCTGCAGTTAGCAAGTATGTCTTGCTGGCAGCAATTTCTTTATGAAGTGTGATACGCTAAACTGACTTGGCGAGCAAAAAAAAAGGTCGCGACAATTTCAAAAGTCTGTAAATGTTGACGAATGTCTGCGAAAAACTCGGTTTTCAAGTCTGCAAAAGTCTGCACAACAAAAAAAAGTCTGCAGCACTATGTTCGAAATCTTACAGTCAAATCTGCAGATCTGGCATCTCTGCTCATACCTTACTTACATTACAATATTATAATTATTTTTTAAAAGGATCCACCCTCGGCACGCATAGAAGTGATCCACAAAATAATGACAACTTGCGTAGAATGCCATTGTGCTCGTTTTGTTTACAGTCGCATGGCGTAAAGAAATTTAATTTTATACTTATTTCAATTAAAAGTAATACGGATAGATAAACTGAATACTTATTGTTGATAAACTGAACAGAACAAGGGTTAGTCGTGACAGGAAAGAAAAACAAAACACTCTAACGCCTACAAACGTGCGATTCATTTGCTTCTGGGTCTACCTCGAACAGTTTTGGTACCAATGTCGTACCTTTCGAATTTCACTGCCGAAACCGGTAAGACCATCCTGATCGACGTGCTGAAAACGGTTAACCAGGCAGAGAACGCAAAGAAACTGTCGGAGGCAAAAGCCAGCTCCGGCAAAGAGATGATCAAAATGATGCAGTTCGTGTTTCCTTTAGTGATGCAACTGCAGATCGCCGTCATCAAAGAGTATGGATTCCCGGCAAATCGGGAAGGGTTGGTGCAGTTCGAGCAGATCATACGCGAGTTCGAACGGGAGGACGTGGATATTGCCCGACTACGGTCGCAGATACGATCGATCTATCTACCACCGATTAATATATACAATACGAACGATGTGTTAATTTAAATGGTTCGAAATCATTACAGGATTCTTAAATTGAGTTGAGACAAAAGGAAGTTTTTACATGAATGTATCGTATTGTTCTTAACAGTTTTATAATACTCTAGATATAGGTAAGACTGAATCGAAAAAAAAAACACTCGATATTTTATGGACAAGTTTAACACGATAAGTTACAAATCCTCAAATTTTGCATGATACTGCCAGTGTTAACAATAATAGCGAACTGAACTGCTTCATTAAGACTACCGTTTTTAGATTTACAAGTATTTAGGTAATGCGGCAAATAAACGTGACATAATACTAATTTGCATTACTTCTATTTCGGAAAGAATTGTTCAGGCCCTTTTAAACATGAACTAAACTTGCTCATAATGAATTTTTTTCGCTTTATCCCGCTCACAAATTGGTTTTTATTTGCAGAATATGTTATTTTGAATTCTTCTTTCTAGGCTGATTGAACCCGTATTAGATGTATATAACTCTAGTAGTAAATAGTCTACCGATAAAAAACGTGTTAAAGTGACTCTCCCATCTAATAAATCTAATAAGATTTGAGTCAGGGCACGATGATTGAATATTTGAATTCTTAAACCCAGACTCGGTAATCGATTGAAAAGAAAAATCAACCCGAACCTGAATTCTTTTCTAAATCCGACCCGTGATCAATTAATATTAAAATGCGCTTAACCCGCGATCGATCTTTTTTTTCTAAACCCGAAACCTTCGGACTCAAATGATGGGTCCCTAAAACTTTGTAAAACTGCACCCGTTTAAAAATAAAAATCAGTCCGCACTGGAAACAAATTTTGTTTCCAAGACCGTCGGGTTCAGGTTCGACCCAAAACTCTAACCATGTCCCGTAATTTATCCGATAATAAAATTAAGTGTACACACCGAATGTAGTACCAGAATGCAGCCTGAACCTTGGAAGGTACATTGCATGGAACTTGTAATCCACACACAAAAAGTCCCAGAAAGCTGTATATGGTGATCACGGATGCCGGATGTGTAGACCCATATCGCAACAACAACAGATTCGTGATAAGAAATTTGAAAGAATTTCGACTCAAACATTAAAGAGATACAGATTTGAGATAGTAGTTGAAGATATTTCCTCTAGCAAAATTTTACCAAGCGCTTTTTCTCTAAAAACCTGTTTAAAACATTCACTGTTTAAATATTTAATCAACAAAATTATCTGGCCTCCCTGGTAATTCAGTATACATAAGTTAGTTATTATTGATCTCAACTTTTCAGTTTTTCGATTCAAAAATGAGTAAGGAAGGATAAACTTCCCTTGTTAAATATCTTCATCAGATTTAGGCACCGAAATAACGAGAAAAAATGTTGGTCGTCCGCTCGACATCATGGTTATTGAAGACTCGAACCAACCCAATAACCCTACTTCGACAGCGTATTTGTGCTGAAGCCCCGCAACCTACTACAGCAGCCTTCACGGTGGGTAATGTTCGGGAAAAATGGAAAGCTCGCTTCCAAACAGAAAACATTCCCGAAGCGGACACCTCAATCCTGAACATACTGGCGCACGTTCTCCGGTTACCATCGCCAGCGGATGTCAGGAAGAGCCAAGATGTGGTGCTCAATGAAACTCAACTAGTCAAGGTGGACGAACTGTGCGAGTGTCGACTGGCTCGAATGCCCATCCAGTACATTATCCGTGAGTGGGAGTTTCGTGATTTGACTCTCAAAATGGTTCCACCGGTATTCATACCGCGACCGGAAACGGAGGAGCTGGTGGAACTAATTCTACAGCAAATTCCTCAAAAGCCGATGAACTTTCTGGAGATTGGCTGTGGAAGTGGTGCGGTTGCACTCTCAATATTGAAACATGCTCCTCAGGTGAGTTGCACTTTCCTAAACCGGTTGAGTTTGATGCTTTTGCTTTTTGCCACCGGATTAAAGCTTACGTTTTGTCTTAAAGGTAATTGAATTCCTATTGGCACGAAATCTACAATCCCGGAAACTGTAGTATTGCTTACCACGCATTCATCGTACTTCCTAATATCGCTCTCTCTTAATTGACTGTATGACTTGTGCAAACTTTTACTTCCTCGTGTCCACAATTTGAACTTTCGACTTCTATCAAGAGCTCCCTCTGGTCGCCGAGTTCCATTGGAATGGAGCCAGGGATCGACTCCACCATTAAGATCAATTTTAAAGCAGGCAACCCCTCTGCGATCATTACAGTATTACCACATTCGTTTCTCAGATCTTCACAGACTCGGCAAGTGTTGTCAGTGCTTTCTCCTTAGACACCTGCAATCATCCATGGATTCAGGATATCCAGTCACAGACTCCAATCAAACCTAGTATTCATACGAGTCCCAAGACACTGCGGAATATGCGTAAATGAGATGGCCGACCGTCTAGCTCCCTTAGGGAAACACGCCCTGTTTTACACTAATGAAGTCCTAGGAAGAGACCCAAAACGTTGAATCAGTTCAGTTCCACCGACTGGTGGAATAACAGTCCCCAATGTCAAGAAGCCCGAACGCAATGGAACATCTCAGAGAAAAATCCTTGGTAATGATCCTACTTCCTTAGCCGCCCTAATAAACTTTCTCAAGGACCAAATCTATATGAACAAGTATAAATTTAAACAGTGGCATGTTACATTTTCTGTATACACTCAATTGCTTCTAAGCAGAGACGAACCTGCTAACTACTTGCGACATTACACTTTTTCAGTCAAAAAGGCAGGACTAACGAGAGTAAAAATTACATTGCGCGAATTACACTTGAGTATCAGAAAAATGTTATGCAAAATGGGTGCCAAGTTTTCTCGAAGCTGATTGAAAACAACGAAATTCGAATTTCAACCGTATTCATCATATTTGCCAGATTGAGCCCTCAGCGTCATTTGTCTGATCTCTGGTTCAATAAAGAGGAGATTTGCTTGAGTGGTAACTAAAAGCAAAAAATATTTTCTAGTCCAGAGCTTTTCTCGGTTCATGTCTGTAGAATAATTCTAGAGATGCTCTCCATTGCTTCAGCTCGTCACTAACACGGCATTCTTTCACGTTCTATCGTTTCAGGCATCTGGCATCGCCATCGATCAGAGCAAGCTGGCCTGCGAGTTAACCCTGGAGAACGCTCGTAGTCTTGGTTTATCCGAAAATCTACGAATATTCCGACACAAAGTGACGGACACCCTTCCAGAGGAAATCAAGGAAAGGAAATTCGATATGATCGTTAGCAATCCCCCGTACGTCCCGTCCCAGCAATTGTTGCAACTGGAACCGGAAATAAAGGTGTACGAAGATATGCGAGCTCTCGATGGGGGTCCTGACGGATTGACCGTTATCAAAGCAATTCTGGAAATAGCAGGCAGGCATTTAAACGTTGAGGGTATTCTTTGGTTAGAAGTGGATAGCTCTCATCCGCCATTGATTGAACAGTTTCTAGAAGACAAAGGTCCCACATTGGGACTGAAATACGTCTGTTCGTATAAAGATCTCTTCCGCAAAGAACGGTTTGTAGAAGTTTCCAAAGTTTAGCTCGCATAAATATTACACAATTGTTGTTAGTTGCTAGTAAATTAATACAAACTTGCTTCAGGTTGATCAAAAATTTACGATGATTGTTTTTATTTCATAAAATTTTTTTTTCTTAAATCCACGGTACTGGTACATTGACAAAACACAATTCTTAAGACTACTACGTATGTACTAACCTGTGAGTGACCTTACAGTAACCGTTGACGGCAATTTTCGGCACCACACTGACAGTACAGAACCTTTCCAGGTACCGAGCCAACATCGTAGTTGTAGTTCCAGGTCAGTTCAGAACCGGCTCGGATGTTGGACAGTGCGAAGAAAGCTACCCACGGAAACCGAAGGTCATGTGTATCCACGAACACATTCTGTACGAATAGATTAGGATTGCAGGAATGCTAGAAAACGATGTTAATTAGCATCAGTTTAAAGAATATTTCACGACGGGCTTACATTGAAATATCGTCCTAAATTTCCGGACTTTTTAGCGTCCATAATGTAAATTTGTTCATGCTTTCCAAACAGCTTCCGGACGGAACGATACTTCATCGCAGAATTGGATTCATCACTCTTTGGCATCATCTCGGAATCCGGGACCAAATTAACCATTTCACGTTCTGTGGACATAAAAGAAACTAATTAACGAACGTCATGGAAAATCGATAAACGAACTCAGTTACCATCATCCGATCCGGCCTTAGTTTCTTCCTTCTTTTTATTTTTGTTCTGAAATTGCATTGTAAATCGCTGGTTAGACTTGTGCAGCATAAAACATGACCATTGCTTACCTTTTCCGCTTTGGCTTCAGCCCTAGCTTCCGCTCTCTTCGTATTGTCTCGCCTAGCTTGAGATCTCGTTTTAACAACGGCATTCGAAGGGTTACAGTTCGTTGTGAACTCATCATCCGATGCATCGGTATCTCGTTTGGCATCATAATCTGGCTCATCGCTGTCGAGATCGCTCTCGGACTCGACCACATCGGTTTCGTAGCCTTCCTTCAACTGTTCAACCGTTTCGATGTAGTCTAAATCGGCAAAATATTCGTCACCCGCCTTGTTGGCGTTCATCTGACAGATATTATTTCCTGCTTCCTCGGTTAGCAAATGTCCCGAGTAGATACAGATGAAGCTTCCCTTCGAGACATCGTTCAAACAGCGAATTCCCCAGCCCCGATTGCTCGTCTTGAACACCTGCAGTTTCGTCTGCAACGGATGCTGAACTACTCGGTTCAAGCAACTGTTGTTACATTTACACCGTGCGTTGCACTCATAGATTCCGGTGACAACCGTCTCCTGCAGGCGCTTGTACACGTAACCGATATTGTCGACCGATGTGCTTGGATTGCCAAATTTCGCACCGGCAATCGTGAGTTGCCAGCACTGACAGCGATTCTTATCCATGCAGTCGTCCTCGCAATCGCAACCGCACAGGAAATCCGTATCGAGATTCAGGTTGACCCCATCGGACGGGATGCGC
The DNA here is from genome assembly GCF_030247185.1 of Malaya genurostris. Taxonomy (NCBI): domain Eukaryota; kingdom Metazoa; phylum Arthropoda; class Insecta; order Diptera; family Culicidae; genus Malaya; species Malaya genurostris. The sequence continues at coordinate 284,473,412 of NC_080571.1, forward strand.
TCCGTTGAGTAGATGCACGGTGGTGGTTTCGTGTCGTCGAAGTAGTTCACACATGGCACTGCCATGAACTCACGCCCGTCGGATAGATCCTGTGCGATAAGAAAGAGGATAACAATTTAGAGTGATATTCACACGATTGAAGGGCTGCTACTATGAATTTGGGGGACACAGACAAGTCTGGGCATCTAAGGAGTGTATCGAAAATAAGCTATCCACATACATTTGTGTTGTACGCATGTATTTGTGATGGTTTTTTATGTTCAGATCACAGCATGCTGTAAGTTTGGCTGTCTGCTTTCGTTTGTTTACTTGTTTGTGCGGTTGAAAATTGGTATTGTTTGGTATTGAAAAGGAAGTGAAAATTAAGGTTCTGGACACATGCCTAAGTGGAAAAGGTATTACTATGCGATAACTGGCGAAGTGGTTTGGAATTCATCATGTCAGTGTTAAAACCATCATTAATAAGTTTGGGGAACACTATTGTTTAGATGAGATAGCAGGAAGAGGCAGAAAAACCGTTTCTTCCAACCCGAAACTGGACCAGAAAGTCCAGTTTCGGGTTTATGAAGAACAAATCAATGTCAATACGTGATTTGGCCAAAAAAGCAGGAACGAGTGTCGGAAAGATCCTGTGCGATAAGGAAGAGGATAACAATTTAGAGTGATATTCACATGATTGAGGGGTTGCTACTAAGAATTTGGAGAACACAGACAAGCCCGGGCATCCATACTCGAATTCTGTACGATGTAAGTAATATTGAGCTTAAAGTGCTAGCTCGTCGGATGTTTTTTTTTTCATTTTGAAGGATATATAATTCAACGAAAACTGCAGACTTGGAACATCAGGAAGTTGGTATCATAGTGCTAAGATGTAGCGACGGCCGGTTAGTGAAAGTCATGTTGTGATCAACAGGCAAGTTCTTCAACTATACCTTACTCAACGAACACATGGGACAATGGTACCACCATCCATCTCAGCTTCATCGCATATAATGATAATATTAGAGTGAAATCTGCCACCTCTGTTTGATGCATGGGCTCATGTAATAAGATACAAATTTGTGCCTTCACCTTTAGCTATAATAACAGTATTGCACATTTGTAGAACTATTTTCTGTGATGTAGTTGAAAGTTAAGTAATTATCAAAATAACGCGATGATTCTACTGATGAGATGACTATTGATACAATAACTCTACCAACTAACAATATCTTCGATGGAATACGTCTTGAGAATATAGTCATAGTCACCGTGAGCCGTTTCGCAGAGACAATTTTCCGAATGTCATTCTGTCAAAAGTCAGTATTCACAGTTGACTCCAATAAGTACACCTGAAACTTGAATCACTTGAAATTAATTTTCAATAGAATTTTTTTTGTCGACTTTCTCTATTGTTTTATGTGGAAATTGCAGGAAAGTAGACATAGCGTGATGGGTAAGACCATCGTTTTTCGCACTGCCTAGCTGAATTTAATTCCCATTCTCGCACCCTTTGTCAGAATGTTTTTGTGACCCGAGAGGTGAATGACCTAAGTTTAAGACATCTTTGATTGAAATGAAGACTGGCTGAAAGTAATTTTAGTACGCCCCTCACGCCTCGCTAGTACGCCACTGGTGTTGAGAATCGAAAATCATTGGCAGAGGTTTGCTCACACTTCAAAAGAGAACAACTGGTGCAAGTTTGATCAAATTAGGAGATCGCGTTCAGAAATAACATTGAATGGAGCTCGAAACAAGACAAAATATGGTGCCCAAACACATGGAAAATCCAGAGTAATCCGTTTCCAAGCTGGCTGAAGTGCTGAAGATGCCGAAAACATCAGTTTTTAGATTGCTCAAAATCTACACGGACATTCTGAGTTTGGAGAAGAAGAGTAGTTGGCTACCCAACAAGGGTTCGTTAGGGTCATCTCGTTTTCATGAAAGTCTACGTTTGTCTACGAGGGGGAAGGGAGGATTTTGTGCAAAGTCTACGTAGTCTCATTATTCACAATTACTATTTCAAATTTATTATTTATTCCTAGGTAACCGCCTTGTCTACTTTCTAATACATATTAACTGGGAGGAAATTCTCGACAATGATGATGTCAACGCTGCTGTACAAACGTTCTCTAACGTCATGAGCTACGCGATTGACTTTTTTGTATCAAAACGATCCAAACGGCTGTCCCTGCATCCACCATGGCAGACCACCGTAGTGAGACAACTGAAAACAACTAAAAGAGCCGCCCTAAAACGGTGTTCAAAACATGGAGGATACGCACTGCGTAATCAATATGTGCAGATCAATCAATTATACAAGAAAACTGTCAAGCGTTGTCATGTCAACTACTAATTCTTTAAAACTCATTCATATTGACGAGGACTCGATTCGGACGGCAATCGCTTGCATGAAGTCGTCTACCTCCTCTGGCCCTGACGGCTTACCGGCAGTTATATTGAAAAATTGCTCGACTGGTGTAATTGCTCCCCTTTGTCGACTATTTCGGATGTCACTCTCTAAAGAAGTTTTTCCCAACTTATGGAAATCGTCTTTTATGTTCCCAGTGTATAAGAAAGGTTACAAAAAAGACGTGAACAATTACCGTGGCATCACATCGCTTAGTGCAGTTCCTAAACTGTTTGAAAAGGTTATTCTGGCACCGATTTTCAACCACTGCAAGCAATATATTGTTGATACTCAACATGGTTTTATGCTTAAGCGTTCCACAACCACCAACCTATTGTCATTCATGTGCTACGTGACTGATGGTATGTCAAAAGGTTTACAAACAGACGCTATTTACACCGATCTCTCTGCTGCCTTTGATATAATAAACCACAATATAACAATTGCTAAATTGGAAAGACTTGGATTCGGCTCTAACATCCTTCGGTGGCTGCAGTCATATCATGTCTTTTAGCAGTGAAAATCAGCGATCACGTTTTCAATGAGTTTATCGCTTCGTCCGGAATTCCGCAGGATAGCCATCTCGGCATTTTTACTGTATTTCAACGACGTCAACTTTACTCTAGAGGGCCCTCGTCTATCGTTCGCCGATGACATTAAGATCTACTATTACACTCGAAGTCCAGTTGATGCAGGTTTTCTTCAACGACAGTTGTTGAGCTTCGCCGAGTGGTGTAAAGTAAACCGTATGAAATTGAATCCTGACAAATACTCGACCATCACGTTCTTGAAGCAGAAAGAGTCATTTCATTTTGATTACTTTCTGGAAGGATCCCCGATAGTCAGAATGACGGGGAGTACTACAAAAGGCCGAAATACGAAAGGCGGAAAAACGAAAAGCCGAAATACAAAAAGCCGAAAACACAAAAGCCGTACGTCACAGAAAGCCGAACCTCAAAAGGCCGAAACTCAGAAGGCCGAAAGACCGGGCAAACGGTTTGCTTACGTGGGGCCGCGGCAGCCTCACGCAAGCAAACCGTTTGCCCGGTCTGCCCGTTGAAAGAATCGTTTCGGCTAATCGGTCTCGATACACTACAAGTTCGTCGAGATGTTGCACGTGCTTTATTGATAGCAGATGTTCTGACCGATAGGATTGACTGTCCTGCTTTGCTCCGCGAAATTAATATCAACGTCCGACCCCGTGCTCTTCGCAACAGTGCATTTCTTCGACTTCCTTTACGACGAACTAACTAAATCTCGACGTTTCATGCAAGTCGCTGTTCTAGACTGGCCGGGAGATTCTTCGAACACGAATCCTATAGAGAATGTTTGGGACTGAGAATTGCATTGACAATATGCCTCGTCAAGCAGCCGTGTGTGTTGGCTGCTAAAGGTGGTCATTCAAAATTTTGAATTTAGGGAAATACTAGTGAAATAGACTGCAAAAGAGACAAAAACAAAATTTTAAATCAGCGCCTGACGACAAAGTAGAATGTGAAGATAGACTGTGCGGTGTATTTTGTTTTCTGTTGGATGAGTTTTTATAGAGATAGGACTATAATTGAATTCTGTGGCGGCCAAGTAAAGCGAAGCATGCTTGGTTCTTCTAGTCAATTAGGCTGTCTCTTCATGCGTTTTCGTATGCAAGGAAGTTTAATTGACAAAAAAGGTTTTCTTAAATCCGTAGCTAGGGATTCGAGTCCCGACTCTACGGTAACATTTTCGCGGTTTTTCATTACATAGTTGCATTCGTATGTCATTTTAACAATCTGATTCCATCGCCAGATACTAATAAAATTTAAATGGAATATTGTTCATTATATTATTGAGAAGGGGCTCTGTTTAAACGCGAACACATACATTAATGAGCGGAATTCCTAATTCGTTTCGGTACGAAGTTATCGCATAAATCAATACAATAGAAAAGGTCTGAACAACGGCGTTGAAATAATCATTGTCAAACATTTCACCGCAATCGATGTTCGTTAGGAAGTCAGTCACGCTATTATAGTCGACTTTATTTAAATTATAGCTAATGATGGCACGTGTGTGTGTTAGAGCAAAAGTCTAATGTCCAAAATGGATGGTTTCTGGTTTCTCAACGTAGAGCATCAAGTAAATCTTGAGCTGTCAAATTACATGCATTTAAATCTAACCGATGAATTGCAATCCAACCATGCTGTACTTACCGGATTATGATAGATGTGATTCTCGATCACGTACTCCGCCAGACAGTGGATGATCGGATCAAAGTCGTAGTTCTCCACGTTGAGGGAGGCCTTCGTCATGCGCAGATATTTGTGCAGTTCGTACATGTTTCTCAGACGCCGGCCGCACGGTGCCCGATACACGACGTACACCTTTTTGTACTTCGTTTTACACAACTGCCGTTCCCAGCCCGAGAGCAGCGGTTTTGCCAGCGGACTGTACGATTTGAGATTGTGTGTTATTTTGAACAGACAGTTCGGATTACATTCGTGCGGTTTGTATTTGAGCGGTGGAAGATGCTTCTTGGCGGTGTAGTACACGATTTTTCCTTTCGGTCGATCATCTTCGCAGTAGATGGTAGAACTGTTCATAAACACCGCCGAGGGCTGCGTAGTTGGAACGGCTCGATGGAAGGTGCTTTTCTTGGCCACCGATCGTATCGAGGTCGTGTCTGTTTGATTTTGCAGGGTGCTTTGTTGGTTCTGTTGTTGGAAAGTTTTCTGTAGCTGGTAGCTTTGCAGTGCTTGCTCCTGCGGAGTTGGTTGCTTTTTGGCATCCTGTTGCTGTTTGTTCCGATCGTTTTCATCTTCGTCATCATCGAGCGTAATATATTCGATGGAAGGTTCGTTTCTTTTCTGGAACTTTGAGAACTTGTTGTTAATCTTGCTCATGCTGAGGGCCTTCTCCTGATACAACGGACCGAGCCGGGTCGAGCCTCGGTAGATCCACTCGTAGCGGTTGTCTTCCGGGAATAGCAACTGCACCAAGCTGGCATCGATGTCAACCACTTTGGCGTAGATCCATTTGCCCTTCCATTCCGTAATGATTCGTTGGCCCACCTTCACCTGTACCATTGGTCTTTGCGAGCGATAATTCATTAGATAGTTCCGGATGAAATCTTGCGAGTGAGGATGGATGTCCAACCAGACTTCTTTCGATTCTTCGCAGACAACTCGAACGTCACCATGACTGACATATTGAGCGTAACCGTCATCGAAGAATATCAAATATCGATGGCGATTATATTTCCCGAAAGATTCCGCTATGATGCCCGGGTAAAATGTGTTGGACTTGTTCAAGTGTGCCAGCTTGTATGACGGCTGTGTGGTTCCTGCGTCAAACCGAGCAATGACACGTGTTCCAAGGGGAAGTTTCACGTTGAAAGAGTGTCGATATGCCAGATACTTGGCCGGAACTACTTTTATTGGGGCACTGCCGCCACCTTGATTATGCAAGAAGTTTATTTTATACAGGGATTTCTGCAAAAATTTAATGTAAACATTACAAATGCCTCGAATGGTTCATTTAGTCTATACTTACATCCGACACGTTGACCGCCTCGACCACCTGACACTCAGCCCAGTTGCTTAGAAGCTTATGTTTGACAGCGAAATAGAACTGACCAACCGCTACTGCGGGTCTTACGAATTCCTCGGTCTTACTGATTGCAGTAACCGAACCGGATGATATCACAGCCGGAGTGCTTTGACTGGTGGAAACCGATGGTTTCAACGGCTGTATTGGTTGAGATTTCTGCGGCGAGAATGTTCGATTGGCCGGCTGAACAGACAAAGTGGTTTGTGAGAATGTGGTTTGATTTTTCTGCAGTAGATCGACTTCGTGGAAAATGTTGCATGGCGGCAGATCGTGATACTTCGGACGCGTCTTGGAATAGAGATTCAGGTGTATGCGGTCCACTTTGCGTTGAAGTTCATTCAGCTCGTTGTTGATTTCGTCGGAAAGTTCTAGGAGATAAATTCACTGTATTTCTGCCACCAGTGAAGGAATGCCACAGATTTTTACTTACTTGTGTTGTACGCAATTTTTTGTTTCATTATTTGTTCAGTCCAGTCTACTTGCTGACTCAGATTGATTTTCTCGAGTGTACTCGCTAGAATGTCTTCCAGTTCGGTTTCCACCAAAGATATGAGCTCCGCTGGAAGGGATTTACCTGTCAAAGAACAAAATTTATTATAAGCAATCATTGGTTTGGAAAATTAACGATGGACAATGAGTTTCCAGTTTGACAGACCGATGGCGTCACTAATTGTAAATCCTTCCGGTGTTCAATTGAAGAATTCAATCAGCGTGTTTACCACGAGATTGATATGCATTTAGAACAGGTATATTAAGTAGGGATTCGCTGCCAGTGAATTCGAGTTTCATATACCATTCGACTTAGTTCGTCGAGATAGGGAAATGTATGTGTGTGTATGTGACAAAAATATGCACTCACTTTTCTCGGAGATGGGAGAACCTTCTCAAACTATGACTCAAATAAAAGGTCTTATGGTCCCATAGCCTGCTATTGAATTTTATCCGGATCCGACTTTTGGTTCCGAAATAGCAGGGTAAATGTGCTTAGAATTGCACATTGTCGTTTGAAATTTAAATTTAAAAAAAATGTGTGTGGCGAAATGTGCTTAGAATTGCACATTGTCATTTAAATTTAAAAAATTCATCTAGTTTTGGCTCAAGACTTTTTTAATCTGTAGGTTATATTAGTAGCTGGCCAAGCGAAGTGATTTAAACCGAAAATAGTGATCAAAAATTAAAAAAAAAACAGAAATCATTTAATTTTGTTCAGATATGGTCATCCGATTTTTGCAAATTTAGACTTCAATCGAATGTCTTGTATTTCAATAGACCGTTATTGTTTATTGTTTATTTGTTAAAATAATCCATCTGACAATTAAAAGTCTTAACGAATAACAAGAAGTACAACGAACAAACTTATAACAAGGATACACTTAATAATTTCTGTGAGAAACCAAATTCAAAGAGATGCTCAACTTTGGAAAAGGCACGTATACTTGCTGTCATTGGTTCATGTTGTCCGAAAGTAGTACGATGAAATCTTGGTTGAAATAGACTCGTCGAGCGTAGAGGTCGCTGAGAAGCACGGAAGTCAAGAAGAGATAACAATTTTGATGAATCAATATCGCCATTGATTACTTTAGCCACAAGTAACGCTTGCTGCATCTTTCTTCGTCGCTCTACCGATTCCAGGCCAATCAGACGACAACGGTCAGGGTACGGTGGTAAATCCAGAGGGTTTTGCCATGGGAGGTGCCGCAAAGCCAACCGGACGAATCTCTTCTGTACAGTACGTTCTATTCGTAAGTTCCAAACGAGTTGGTACGGGCTCTAAACCAAACACGCATTTTAGAGTAATGGGCGCACCAACGAACAGTAATCGAAATCAAAGTTGATCGGTGTTGATTAAAGGTAAGCTTAGCATCCAGCAAAACGCCGAGGTCATTGACAACGTCGACTCTTCCAAGAGTTTGTCCATCGATTTGCTAGTCGAATATTATGGGGTTGGTTTTGCGATGGAATGTTATAACTTGACATTTCACGGTACTAATAATTAAAAAATTTCTTCTACACCAGCCAACGAAAATATTTGAAAGTTCCTGGAGACGAACACAGTCCTTAATAGACCGAACTGCCAGATACAGCTTCAGGTCATCAGCGTAAACCAGTCTGCATCCAACGTCAAGTAGTAAAGTAGCGTCGTTAAAGAACAGCACAAACAATAGTGGACCTAGGTTACTACCCTGAGGAACACCAGATTTATTCGTGAAAGGAGAAGAAATACACGAGCCTAGCTGCACACGTAGCACTCTGTCGCATAAATAAGAGCTCAGCCATTTAACAAACATTCTCGAAGCGCCTAGTCGGGATAATTTTGTTACAAGTATTTCATGATCTATTCGATCAAACGCTGCTTTCAGATCAGTATAAATTGCATCAATTTGAGATTTTTCTTCCAGCCGAGTGATACAGGTAGATGTAAAATCCAACAGGTTCGTGTTCACCGATCGTCCAGGCATAAAACCATGCTGATCAGTAGAGATGTACGTTTTAGTTTTGGAAAGTACGACAGTGCTAACTACCAATTCAAAAAGCTTCGACGCTGCTGACAAACTGGTTATACCACGGTAACATCGTACATTTAGGCGATCGCCACTTTTGAATACTGGAAACATATAAGACTGTTTCCAGATTGTTGGAAATCCGCCTTGCTCGCACGACTTTTTGAATATCACACAGAAAGACGTGGACGCATCGACTATAAACTACTGCTGGAATACCATCAGGTCCAGTAGAGTATGACTTTTTCAACCTTTTTGCAGCGGTGACGATCATTTCCGGAGTGATTGCAAATGTGCTTAAATCCACCAGACTAACAGGAACGTCCATTGCGGCGGTTTCAGCTTGCGTGGCAGAGGGGGTACTGTTAGCAAAAACAGATGCGAAGAAACTTGCAAACAGTTCAAAAGAATCAAATGTACAAGTGGATTCTACCCCATCAAAACGAACGTATGGAGAAATTGACGAGCATTTTCGTTTCGAGTTGACGCAGCTCCAGAATTTTTTAGGGTTCCATCGTAAGTCATTCTGCACTCGCATAACATAAGCTTTGTACAATCCGGTAATCAGTAAACGATATTCATCGCTAGACTTTTTGAAGTTTTTCTTAGTTTCAGTAGAACGTCAACGACGGTGTTTACGCTGCCGTTCACGTTTCAGAGCTCGAAGACGAGAATTTGCCCACGGAGGAGAAATCGCACTCTTTACAAAAGACAAATTTATGTTTAACCACTCCAACAAAAGATCTCGAAACTGCACAGCCATATCATCCACATGATCGAGCTCCTTGAGAGGTTCCCAATTTATGTTTCGAAGAAACTCAATCAAAGCATCAAAATTAATTCTCCTGTAGTTTAATGCTCTCGGTTTATTCAAAGGAGCAGCACGACTAATATCTTCATCACGGTTAATTAAAAACGATATTGTCAAGGGAGGGTGATGAAGGTCAACGGGTAGCAACGGAGCAGAAAAATTATTTATATTCAATTGCTGCTCGGAAGGGCCAAAAACCAGATCGAGAACACGTCCGTTGTGATTTTTTTTGTTTGTTTGCTTAGGAAAGGTTCAAATAAACCATACCGTCGATCAAAGCGGTGCTAGCAGCGGTGAGCTGAGAGGAACCCGAATTGATATTTCGATCGATTCCATACGTCCACACAATGCGTGGCTGATTGAAATCACCACACACCAAAACAATATCATCGGGTGATGATTTACTGATTATCTCCGATACAGAACAAATGTGCGCATCAATAATGCCAACGTCTTGACTTTTATCGGGAGGAATGTAAACAGCACAGATTTGCAGTTTTTTGCCTCGCATGGTGGCACTAGCACACACTTGCTCTAGATAACGACCATTCACAGTTTCGATTAATGAGCATGAGTGCGCTTGTGAAACGGCGATCAAAACGCCACCAAAACTCCTTTTGTTACTATTTTCTTGACTCCTATCACAACGGAACACGTTAAATGAGTTTCCAAAAAATTGTAACGAGTTTATTCGGTCGTCAAGTCCAGTCTCCGTCAGAATGATGACGTCGTAACAGCAGTCATGCGTAGCCAGGAAAATATCATCAACCTTTGTCCTTAAACCTCGTACGTTTTGGTAATAGATCCAGATTTTATTATCGTTATCGTCATGCTGAAACGCGTTTCCTTATAGTTTCCTTATATTACATTTTGGTGGGGAAAGGGTTCCAATCAGCTTTTTACAGCCCTGTCCAAAATGTATTGCCCTCCCCGTTAATTTGTATCAGGCCGAATTAGCGCATGCGCGCCATATAAACGCCTCTTTCAATATGAGGAAATTACATTGTTACCCAGCAGTTTCTATTATTTCTTCATGTTGGTTTTCTTACCTTTGTTCATAGTTTGTATTCTGTTTTACCTTAATTCCAGTGTTCTATTCAGCTGTGATTCGTGTCTTTTGTTGTCATTTTTCACTCCGTACTTTTGCTGGCATGTTATGTTGCTTCCTTAAATGTAAAAGTTAGTTGTATGCAATGGTGTTTATATTCTTACCAATATTCCTTTCTAATTCTTTCAGCATTTTCGTATTTCTTGTTCCTCATCCAGTCATCCGTTTCAAAAAAAAAAAAAAAAAAAAAAAAAAATTAGTGTTTCATTGATTTTTGTAGAGCAGCTCATCATGGTTTGACGGATAAGAACTGAGGACATGCGTTTTTATTTAAATGATAATAACACTTGGGTTTAATAGTATTGCTACAGCATGTTCACATTTCGTTATCTTCGGTTAATTCTTGACAGTATATTACCATCCGCTCAGGCACTTTTGAACATCTGGTACACTGACTCGCAATCGAAATGTGTTACAACCAATTTGATACAACACACCCGAGGGAACGGTATAATGTATGTTGTACACACAAAAACACATACATACACACAGGCACATACGCATACACACATGCATACATACCTACATGTATTCCACAAGCAAGCATCACAACATTGAGTTACTATTTCTATTCTAATAGATTCTAACTAAAATTTGTGTGCCAATAGTCATCTCATTAGTAGAGTCACCATGTTATTTTACCGATTACTCGACTTTCAATAAATTTATTGAGATTAAATCAAATACAAAATCTTTGCCTCGTCTGTAAGAAGCAATGGCACATAAAAGTAGTTCAGAAATGATTCAATACTGCTGTTTTAACGAACAAAAAAAATGCTCCAGATTTCATGTTATTCTTGAAATTAATCTATCAAACAGAGATAACAGATCTCACTCTAACTAATGGTTTTCGTACATGAAATGACTAATGGATTTGAGATGAATGGGGGTACCGTTACCCAATTTCTATCTCTTCTATTGGTCGATCGTTAGTCCTGAGCTGAAACGGTGGCCTTTATTACCGTTCTTGCATGCACTCACTCTTACATTTCATTCACACATCATCTCACCCATCAGGTCCCAAACGATACATCCTCACAATACAAACTGGATGAACATCGTTTGACAGCTATCAGTGGTTTGCTCATTGGTTCGGTCATTATTATTTTATTATATTCTACAATATTCTATTTCATTCCACAGTATTCCATGGTACACAAACCACCAATAAACGTCAAAGATGGATTCGATTTACCGTTCATTTATTGTCATCGTGTGAAACCCAATTGGGATACGTTTACTCTACTTAATTTTCACTTCACACTGGTAATAAGGGCCGGTAGTATGAAAATTGTAGCGACATAACAAAAACGCGTGGACTGTATTCAACGTTCTTTATTCAACTAACTTTTTCTGTATAAGAAAGGAAACGGAAATGTATGAATGTGTATTAGTAATATTCAATAAAAATTATTTTTTGACAGACGTGTTGCCAGATTCTTTGACGACTGAACATCTTCCCCCGCCATTGAACTACTCGGGGTTCAATAAGATCCGTGATTCAAAGCGCCATCGTCCAATGGAAGAAGTGCTAACTTTGTAATTGAGCGTTTGTACACACCTGTTGGAGTCTTCAATGATACTGTACGAGTGTAACCATCCTTACCCGGATGAACAGCTATTACCCGTCCCATTTTCCATTGAAGTGGTGGAAGATTTTCTTCACTCATCAATACTAGGTCATCGATCTTAATGTTGGTATGTTGCTTGTTCCATTTCGTACGTTGTTGCAATTCTGACAAGTAGTCAACCGACCACCGCTTCCAAAAGTCAGAGCGCATCTTTTGAATATGCTGCCACCGAGAAAGTGTTCCAGGTTTGATGTTATCGTAAACCGGTTCGGGGATGGCGTTAATAGCACGACCTATCAACAAATGACCAGGAGTGATAACATTGAAATCACTTGGATCGACAGACTGTGCAATAAGAGGACGAGAATTTAGCATCCCCTCGATTTGTACCAATAGTGTGTGCCACTCTTCTTCGATAAGCTTCGTTTCTCCTGCTGTACGCCTGATGAAGTACTTTGCTGATTTAACGCCAGCCTCCCAAAGGCCACCAACGTGTGGCGAACGGGGAGGTATGTGATGCCACCGAATTTCCTTTGACATGCAAAACTTCTCAACAGCATCGGTTGTGTATTGTTGCTTGAAGAGGACAAACAGCTCATGAAGCTCTGAACAAGCACCAGTAAAATTTGTAGCGTTGTCACTATAGATATCAGATGGAATTCCCCGTCGTCCAACAAATCTATGCAAAGCCCCAATGAATGCATCTGTGGTCAAGCTTGAGACCAGTTCAATGTGAATACATTTGGAAACCATACAAACGAATATGGCTATATACCCCTTTGTGTGAAGCGGTTTACGAGGATACCCTTTTCTTACGTATACCGGGCCGGCGAAATCAACACCCGTACGGTCAAACAAATGTGCTTGTGTAACTCTATAAATGGGCAAATCTCCCATGTAGTTCTGTGTATCTGTGGGATTCACTCTGAAGCATCTTATACACTTTCTTAGCTGAGAACGAATCACATTTCGTCCGTTGAGTATCCAGAACCTTTGTCGCAAAATCGATAGAGTTCCACTTGGACCGACGTGGAGATTCTCTTGATGAATGGTCTCTACCAAAAGTCTTGTAATTGGATGCTTCGATGGAAGTATTGCTGGACAGCGCTGTTCGTAAGCAACGTTAGCAAATTTTATTCGCCCATTTACTCGTAGAATTCCACTACTATCTATCCATGGATTGAGGGACCGCAATTTACCAGTATACCGATTTTCCATTGACGCACTTTGAATCTTCAGAATTTCATCTTTAAGGTGAGATTGTTGAAGAAGTCGTATGATTGCATCCAATGACAATCGCATCTCGTTAACAGAAGGATATTTTGAATCGTTGCCGGGGAGAACTCTTTTCTTTGCTTTATTAATGAACCGTATAACGTATGCGATCACACGTTGGATTTTTCGAAACGAACTAAATTTGAACAGCAATGGCAATTCTTCCGTTGTAGTGATAATAAAAGTAGACGGATTGGATTCAGGAAGCTCCACAATATCTGGTAACCTTTCTTCTTCGTATGGATTCTTCAAGTATTGTGGACCATGCCACCAAAACTGGTTTCCTACCAGCACGTTTGGCAGAATGCCGCGAGTTACGAGGTCTGCTGGATTACGATTTGAGCGCATATATTTGTAATCGTATCCTGAGGTGAGTTCCTTGATTTCCGACACTCGATTAGCCACATAAGGTTTGAGAAGATTAGTATCCTTTTTCATCCACCATAAAACAATTTGAGAATCTGTCCACATTACTTTGCGTTGAAAATTCAGTTTGAGCGCAGTCTGAACTTGCCTCACCAGTTTTGCCATCAAGAGAAATGCACACAATTCTAATTTTGGTATTGTCACTTTGGATGCCAAACGAGTCTTGCTAGTTAGCAGATGTACTTCGATTCTATTATCGTCACTGATGCTGCGTAAATAGATACACGTGCCATAGGCTTCCAGGGATGCATCCGAAAATGCATGCAACTCAATTGCAATTCTGCTTGCCGAGAGAACATATCGGCTGATTCTAAGCTGATCCAAAACGTGTAAAGTTTCACGAAACTTATTCCAGGTGCTTTTTTGTTCTGGTAACAACTCCTCATCCCATGACAATTTCATAGCCCACAATTGACGCATAATTAATTTTGCAACCATAACAACTGGTGCAAGTAAACCCAAAGGGTCAAAGATCTTAGCAATTTCCGACAGAACGTAGCGCTTTGTTATTAGTTGGTTAGAATCAGTTGGAGTGATATGGAATAAAAATAAGTCACTGGTAGGGTTCCACAATAAACCGAGCGTTCTAATAACACGGTTCATACCATTTTGTTCAAATAACACCTGCTTCTCTTGTTGATGCTCTGGAATGTCGTCTAGAAATTGAGCAGAGTTCGAACACCACTTATGCAGTGTGAAACCACCTTTACTGAGAAGTACATCAAGATCTTTACGAACCGCTACTAGTTCCTCCAACGTTTCAGCTCCCGTAAGCACATCATCGATGTAAAAATCGTTCTTCACTATCCCTGCTGCCAGAGGATGAGCATGGCTTTCATCCAGTGCTAATTGTATTAATGAGCGAGTCGCTAAAAAAGGCGCCGCGGCCGTCCCGTACGTAACTGTTGTGAGCTCCAGTGTTTGTAATGAATCCTTCGGGTCTGTCCTCCACAGAATACGCTGAAACCTTTTATGTTCGGGATGGACATTTACCATTCTATACATCTTTGAGATGTCTCCTGTGAGCACAAAGAGATGTATGCGAAATCTCAGAATGATGTCAAATAGTGCGGGTTGTATAGTTGCTCCCACCATGAGTGTATCATTCAACGACAATCCCGATGTGGATTTCGCTGAAGCGTCAAAAACGGTTCGTAGTTTTGTAGTGGACGAAGTGGGCTTCAGAATGGCGTGGTGTGGCAAATAGAATCCATCATCTTCCTTCTCAGACGTACCGATCACTCGGCAGTGACCTAGCTTGACATACTCGTCTATAAAAGCGCAATAAGCCGCTTTGAGATCAGGTTGACGTTGAAATTTCTTTTCCAAGTATGAAAATCTTTGTACAGCATGTTGTTTGGAATCACCAAGATGGTCTACGTTTGCACGAAACGGTAACCTGACGATGTATTTTCCAGTAGAATCTCTGGAGTGCGTTCGTTGAAAGATTTCTTCACATTCTGCCTCTTCTGACGACAACTTTGAAAAGGATGGTAATTCTTCGGATTCCCAGAATCTTTCAATCAGTTCACTGAGCTCAGCTTGTTGCACTGCTACGTTACAATGTCCAATAGTATACTGCCAACCAGTTGGGTTTATGAGACCACCAACGACCCATCCATATACGGTTTCTTGTAAATATGGCAGTTCATTAGCAAGTTTGACTTTACCTGTTTTCAGTAAACCAAAGAAATGTCCTATTCCGATCAACAAGTCCACTCCATGTGGGCGATTGAAATCTGGATCCGCTAAATCTAGATCCGTTGGTATCGGCCAATTCGATATGTTTATGTAGTTTGAAGGAACAGTTCCCGTAATTTTCTTCATAACCAGACATTCCATATTGATTAAAGATTGATTGCTTCGAGAATGCACCTGCACGTTTACCGAACTAGTTACTCTAGTCTCGGTACCGTCGACACCCATAACTTTCATATCGATAGATTTCCGTTTTACTCGTAACAGAGATGCCATTTTTTCAGTGAGAAGATTCACTTGTGAACCGCAGTCCAGCAAAGCACGACACAGCTGCGGATTTCCAAAATCGTTGATAACATTTACAAGCACGGTGCTAAGTAAAGACCGCTGTTGCGCGGTTGAACAGGAAGCACTGATTGCTGGCTTTGATGTAGTAGTATTAGTATTGGAAACATTCTGTAATGGTGATGTCTGTGGTGTAACCGTTGATGCAACATCAGTTTTCACTGGAGTCTGAATGGGGTTCAAGTGAAGCGTAGTATGATGCCGTCGCTTGCACGTTTTACATGACATTGTAGAGGAGCATTTCGACGTGATATGCCCCTTCCTCAAACAGTTAAAACAAACACCAGTTTCTTTGGCTTTTTCATAACGTTCCTTCGGTGTCAGTTTAAGAAATTCTGCACACTGGTGGTTTGGGTGTGTTTGCTCGCAGAAATCACATCGAACCTGAGTCGATACCACCAACGATGAAGTTTTCAATGGAGGAATTTTACAACCAACACTTGACACTTTCTTTTGTTTCGACGAAATTAACGACGGATTTACTCGTTCCAAAACTTGACTACGAGTTATCAAAAACTGGATAGTTTCTGCGTACGTAGGAATATCTCCATGTTTTATGCTACTCTCCCACAGTTTACGCGTCTCTAAATCCAATCGGGATGCTAGAATGTTTACCACTAGAATGTCAGACATTCCCACTAGTTCGTAATTGTGATACTTAAGGGCCTCAACATGACGATTACATTCGTCGACAAGATCGCGCAGTTGTTTTCCATTTTCACTTGTCATTGGTTGTAGCTTCAGCAAACCGTTTATGTGGATGTCAACAATTCTCCTTTTGTCTTCATAGCGATGTATCAAAAAGTCCCATGCTGCCGCAAAATTGTTGTCGTTGATTGTTTGCTGATTTATTACTCCCGCGGCTTCGTCCACCAGACATTTGTCTAGATGGTATAGTTTCGTTGCATCCGATTCTCCTGGATACTTGGCAATAATATCCATAAAAATTGCTTTGAACTTAAACCAGTTCTCTGGTTTCCCATCAAACACTGGAAGAGGCGTATGTAAAAACGAAGATGACGGTGCTCGAATAGGCTGTGTTGCGGGATTTGGCAGACCGAATGTATTTTCACTGGCACCCAGCGGTAATTCCTCTCGCTTGACGATATCGATCAATTTACACACGCGGGACCTAACCTCATTGTATAGTTCTTCGAATTCAATATATTTCTGCTCTTGCTCTTCGCTACCTCCTGGTATGATAGCGTACATTTTGTTCTGAAAAACATTAAACTCGTCGTAAGCAGCGTCAACAGTCTTCAAATAAGTACGTAGTAAAAATTCATCTGGAACCGTGTTCTCCTGCTCAATTCGTAGCAGCGCATTCTTGATACGTGTAATTTTTCCTCTCACGGCTCCGCGTTGTTGTACAATCACTTGAAACTCTTCCGCCATCTTTTTTCTCTTTTGTTTTTCAGCATACGACCGCTTCTGATCGCCAATTCCAACCGGAGTACTAAATTGATCAGCCAGCTCGTTCTCGTGGGTACTCTTTGGCGTAGAACTCATTTACAATGTCATTTTGAAAAAACTTTCCAAAATACACGTTTCGATCGCGATACTTCGAATAATCCGGCTTTGACGGACCAAAAAATGTAGCGACATAACAAAAACGCGTGGACTGTATTCAACGTTCTTTATTCAACTAACTTTTTCTGTATAAGAAAGGAAACGGAAATGTATGAATGTGTATTAGTAATATTCAATAAAAAATATTTTTTGACAGACGTGTTGCCAGATTCTTTGACGACTGAACAAAAATAAAACATAAAAAAGAGCTCAGTTAAGCCCTACCGGCCTCTCCAACCCCGGATGTTGGAGCGTAATGCAATCAACATCTTATTCAAGTCGTTCCATATATTATTCATTTAATTCAATTATGAAACTAAAAACTGTAACGCATATCTTTATCAAATTGTAACGCTAATTGATTGTATGTGATGATGTTTGCAATACCGTCAAGCCCACCAACCAAAGGGAGGGATCGTCATGCTGAAACGCGTTGTCACTAAATGTTGGAATATCTGGGTTTAAACAAAATACTCGCCTCTGGTGGAAACCCTACACTAAGAAAAAAACCATAGTAACCGTAACCTGTTTTTCATTGTCATTTCAACTATACGCTTAAAAAGTGTCAACAATCATGATATATGACTATTCACCATTAGTATTGTATAAATTACTAGACAACAAAGACTACGACTTGACTAAACTATTTGTATTTTTGACTTTCCTGGCATGGTCATCCTGACAATGATAGTCATCTCAAATATAAGAACAAATAGTTAAAAGCACAATTTCTAGTAAGGTGAAATTGCTCTCGAGCTTTGATATATATGAGAAGCGAAATAGTTATTGCTACCACGTAAATATGTTCACAATATAATAATGTTACCATAAATAGATACATGGTTTAAAAGACGATTATGAAGTTTGAAAACACTATTCATGTAGTCCATATCAACAGAAGTTATGTAGTAAGCACATTATCGTATAGTGTTTTTCAACCTACTATGTATTTCATTTGTGCTGACTATACAAATTGTCAATGAACGGGTGTACTGTTATTGTCACATAAAGTTACAATTTAGCAGAAAATTTCGTACTTGGGTAACACATCAGTGATGGATTTGAAGAAAATATTCTATATTGTGACTGTGTACTTTGGTAGGTCTTGCAGGTAAGCAAACATCTCGTATACGGTTTATTATTCATTATCGGTCGCAGTAGAAACAACATCAAGCGATTGATGAAAACGAAGATTATCATTTGATTCCCGGATCCAATTCGCTCGAATCCGACGGAAAATCGCAGGTGGGTATCGAGGTTTGCATCTGGACTTGGCTAATAATTTCTTTCATGCTGCCAATTTCTGCTTCAGGAAAAACTCCACCGGACTCATTTGATTTGATGCGAAAATAAAATAGAGTTTAATGAAATTATTTTGTTGTTCTTGTTTTAGAATTTAAATTCATAAAACTTTTCAACATTAGCTCATGTTTTGCTGATCTTCAGCATTGTTGAATCAACCACTGCTTTTAGTTTCAAAATAACTAGAAGTGAAATGTCAAAAATACCATGACTCTGGTTATAGCAAAACCTACAATGTAAAAAAAATATTCGGTCATGGTTAGGCTAACCATCTCAATCGTATTAGTTATTCATACAATACACTGTTCAATATTACTATTCATAGTAAACATGAACTTGACTATTGTTGAAATCATCTGATTTCATAGTCGGCTGAAAACCACTATACGCTCATGGTCAAGTTGGCCCTCTATATAGTAACAGTTACCATACTATTTTTCTGAGTGTAGGGTTTCCACCGTCCGCAGTGCATCGCAATGGAATGTGCCTCCTTACGAACTGTTTGAGCTGGGGGGAGTCATTCGCCGGTCGAAGTTTTTTGGCTGGTTAATAAATTCCCGAAACAGTAATCCAACCGACCAACACGATGGGTTCAGTGCCTTTGTTTTCATATCAGGATTCAGTCTAATTTTATAGGACACAAATGACATTAAATCTTGTCCGGATCCGACTTCCAGTTTTGGAGCTAGAGGGTAAAGTGTTTTAAAATTGAAAACCATCATTCAGAGCGACGATGCAAAAAATGGAAATCATCTGTTATGCCCTTAGATCTTTACCTTGGCGCAACCCGGTCAGCTTATACTGAATGTTGTCGATTGCTGGATATGAACACACTTTTAAAGAGAAATATATCCAGAACTACATTTAAAGGAAATTTATTGATGGACCTATATGATACTCCTAATATTCTATCTATATATATAAAAATGCAGAGGTCATCCTTTGTAATCGCATAACTGAATAACGGATGGACGGATTTACATGGTTCTTTTTTTGTTTGATCAGTTTTTACCCCCACCGGGTTCGTACATCAAAAAAATTTGGAAAACTTGCCGGAAAAGTGGGCAAAATCCTTGAAGTTGTTTTGTATGGACAATAGAATTTTCCGTTGAAAAAAGTCGCCAATGATTGCTAGATCTACGGTTGATGTTTGGCGCGAAACGAGTTGCATAAGCGTGTTTGGCCGTCGAAGAAAAGAATACTAGATCGTCGAAAAATTTGTTTGGCGCGCTACGAGTTGATTAGTGTGGATATTTCACATGCATACTTGATTTCAAGCCACGTGCTTAATTGGGTATCCAAATTATTGTTTGCCAAATGACTCAATGACGGAATGCATATGACTGTTCTAGAAAACCGCTGTAGGCAGGAGGAAATGGGCTGATATAATTTGCCACTTCATTAATTGTGTTCAATGGCGCGAGTTTAACAAATCAGAAAATTTTTGAATGAATCAATGAAAAGATTGTGCTGTAGTCACACTAAGAAATTTTACTTGCATTTTGCTCTCTAATGATTTAGATTAGACTAAGCGCACACAATAAATTAGAGCTTTAAACTACGCGTGGTACTTTTTGGAAACTTGAACGTACAGAAAAAGTTCTTAGGGAACTTTCTCGCTGCTTAAAAGCTGTACACGAAACTGCTTCAAAGTTTGTTCTGTTGCGTCGGGTGAACATTCAAGTATAAGTAATTCCTTAAAAACAGACTGTTCAGATTACTTTGTATGCAGCTTAAGCCAAATCTTTTTTTTTACGAACTTTTGGTTACTTGGGCTAAATACAAATTGTAAATATATCCTACTCTACCGAATGAACAACTCAATAAAAAAAAATCTATTTACTGAGCTTTTTTATCGATTAAGAAAACTTGACACCTGGAAAAGAAAACGTGGCCCCTTATATCCTTTATGTCAAAGCCAGAAGAAAGGGATCTCTGCTCAGTGCATTGACTCAAAGGATGAGATTACAATCTATACTTTTGCTCCATTTTTGCTTAACAGAAGTATTTTACATTTTCACATTAATTTTTGGTGATATTTCGTTTTGAGCTAAAGCGAATGAGTGTCGAATTCCGTTGATTGTAGGTTAAGTAATCAGAAAAATAATGGAGAGAAACGTTAACCACTTAGTCGATTGACAATTCTGCTATCCGAAAACATAAATTTGAACAAATAATTTTTGGGAGAGACGAAGTTCGATGGGTCAGCTAGTTTCATATAAATAATTATGATCTACCTAGCACTGTAAGATCTCGTAACTTTTAAATACTTGACTATCAACGTACTGACTATGGACTATGGAATCCCAAATGGTAGATCGACGTGTATCAAGGACCATGGCGTTTTTCTTGACGAGCAGTTAACATTCAAGCCATACACCAACTACATTGTGGCTAAAGCTTCTCGCTGCCTTGGATTCGTGCTGAAAATGGCTAAGCATTTCACGGATGTTTACTGCTTGAAATCCCTATACTGTTCACTCGTTCGCTCTACTCTGGAATATTGTTCAGCTGTTTGGAACCATCACTACCTTAATGGCGTTAATAGAAACGTGTCGATTCAATGTAGATTCGTTCGATTCGCTCTTCGCCTTTTACTTTGGACCAATCCTCATCAACTACCGAGCTATGAAAGTCGCGGTTTGCTAATTGGTCTAGACACACTGCAAGTAAGACGGGAGCTATCGCGTGCATTAATGATAGCGGATGTTTTGAGCGATAGGATCCACTTCCCCCTTTTTGCTCCGTGAAGTCAACATCAATGTTCGTCCTCGAGCTCTCCGCAATAACGTTTTTCTTCGACTTGAATATCATACCCAGAAGTAACAGGAGCGCAGGTTATCGCTAACGCTGCGCCGGCTGTGTGTTTGATACATGCAAAATGATACTTTCCTGTTACTTCTATAAATCAAATTTAGGCTGAATAGCATTTCATCGGGTTTAATCAAAATTGTGCAGAGTAATCAACCAGCTGGAATTAAAACAGCCGTTTGTCGCAAATATTCACTATTTGGAATGTGGAAAAATATGGTTGTCATTAGTTTTTCAGTAAAGATTTTTTTATTGATGAAAATATCACCGGAAACTCCTTTCGGTTACCTCTTTAGCGATATTTCGGTGGGTGAAAATTCATCAAGTTTCGCTGACACAAAAACTCACTTGTGAACTTCCTGGTTCTGAGTTTTTCATGGCCGCTTGTTTTATGAATGAAAATCTCGGAAGTATTTTTTTCAGTTACTGGTTTTTTTTTTGTAGAAAATCACTTGAACTGATTTTTTCACGAGTGATAATGAAATGCACTTTTTCTGATCATGTTTTTCCCAACACTGATCAGCAGTAGTTTATTTTATCAAACCGGGGACTTTTTAACCGATGTGTTAGCCATTTGTTTAAAACTACTCACCCGATTCCTGCTTAATATCGTCATCTTCCTCTTCGCTACTGTCGGAAATTTCTACCAACTCGTTCTTCTGTGGCATATCGCAAAATAGCAACGGCTGGTGGTCAACTATAGTTTCACACATTTCCTGAAAGCAATAGTTGTAAGCATCAGAATATTTAATACTTCTCAAAAGTTTGATCCTCTCACCGAATATTTCAACACAACGTTGTCGTAACACGTCACACAGACGCGCTGTCGTTTGCATTTTTTAGGCACACCGTAAAAACTCAGCACAAATCCGGGTGCCGGTGCCGTTTCCTTCGTTTGCTTCTTGCACTCCGGATTGACACAATCGATACTCGCTACCTTGGTCTGTTTGGGCTTTTCCGGTTTAGCATTCTTGCTAGGCGATTCTTTAGGTTCAACTTTTTTGGACATTTCGACTTTCCAGATGTTAGGTTTCGGAGAATTTTTCGCTGCTGGTGCCGGTTCGTCATCTTCTATCATTACTACATCTTCGTCCGAATCACCAGTGATAAGTTGAGGAATCTTCTCCTCTGGTTGTGCGGTCTTCTCTTGGAAAATGCCTGATTTTTCATCCAACACAATAGTTTTTTTCTCTTCGTTGTTAGATTCTTTCGTCACTTCTTTTTCGTCCGGTTTCTCAGAATCTTTTTCTGGTGGTTTCGAATCCTTCTCTGTTACATTGTGATCTTTGACTAAATCATTTAATTTCTCTTTTTCTTTAACGGATACTTCTGAAGTATCCTTGGCTTTTGAAGGTTCACTGGCTGCGGTTTCAGATTGAGAAACTGAAGACTTTTCATCGGAAGGGGCGCCTTCATCGAGCGTTTCAGAACCGACAGTAGTTGCATTAGGTTCAGATTCTATCATTATGACATCGTCATCATCATCATCATCATCTTCATCGTCGTTACTTTTGTTCTCACTCTCTTTGTCAGTAGATTTAGAATCATTAGCTTTTACAAGATCATTTTCATTTTGTTCTGATAGATTTGAACTTGATTTATTGTCTTTTGACAAATTTGAATCCAGAATCTGATTTTTTCCTGCTTCGCTCGAATCAGATTCCTTAGTTTCTTCAATTATTTCTTCATTATCAGAGCTCAACTGTGCAACCTTTTCATCAACTGATTCACATTTACTTTCTTTGTCGGAAGTCAAAGAATGCTCTTTTTCTTCCGAGATTTCCTTTTCGTTTTCAATCGAAACTATATCCTTGTCAGTAGCCGATTCGTTATCTGTTGATTCTTTTTCTGTTAAAACCTTATCACACTGTTCGTCATCTTTTATTTCATTTTCATTTTCCAAGCTTTCATTCTTTTCATTTGATTCATTCGTAATTTCTGCCTTCGTTGAACTGAGATCGTCCTTGTCCGGATCGGCTGCTGCTGTTTCTGTTTTATCTTTACAAACATCTTCCGGTACGTGTGGTAGATCAGCTATATTTTCAACAGAATCATCATTTGCCTTCGATATTTCTGCTTTATCGGAAACCTCCTTGGATTGGTCTACTGACCCTTTATCGATTTCACTTGACCCTGGCTGCTCAGAGATGGTATCCGATTTTATTTCATCTGTCGGCTGTATTTCTTCATCTTCATCCAATGAAATAATCTCCGGTGTTTTTCTTTTTTTCGGTGTTGATTTCTCGACACCATCCTTCTCTGTGTCGTTTGATTTTTTGTCTAAATCATTGATCTCTGTTATATTCAAATCATCTTCATCCACGGGAATCACCAGTAATGTCTTGCGATCTTTCTCCTCCAATTCTACAGCGTCTTCCTTATCAACAGATTCGCTAAAACCCGGAGGTTGTTCCAAATCTTTTTGCGAAACCGATTCCTCTTCCGACTCAACGTCGATTGTGATTGGTGTCTTCGATTTGACGACAGTTGAATCAGGAACCGATGTTGATTCCTTCGTCGTTTCGGAATCCATGGGTTCAATGATCTAAGAAAAATAAAAATCCGATAACCTAACCTCTACTGAAGAATAATATCCTTAACATGATGTTTTACCTAACAATACGAGCAGATATTTTTCACAAAACAGACCAAACACACTGTTCGAACATTTGATAAACTGTGCACAAAAAATACCACTGAACAATGCAACAAAAAATGTTTTTTATCTATTACAATCGATTTTTTCAATCCGACGCCACTAGCGGTTTTTGTTTTGATGCGTACTTGACAGCAGTGCTGATTTTTTTGAAGGAAAACGAAAACCATTTCGTATGTCCCACTGCTAGAACGATGGTGTAACGGAGGGTGAACACAAAAGAAATCAACTGGAGTTAGGGCATATCCAGTAGTGTTCTAGTTCTAGATGCATAATTTATGTCAGTTTTAGAATTTAAATCTAGAAATTATAACAAAATAAACTAACTGCCTCAGCAGCGTTTTATCTATGTTTCAAATATACAAAAATAGAACGGCAGCGTATACCAGTTTTAAATTTGACAGTAGAACTATTCGAATAAAAAAAACTAAATCGGCTTGCTGGGGATACGTTTGTTTCAGTTTCAGTTATATTATAGACCACCCATATGAATTTTGCACCCACATTATCAAATCCGAATGGATTCCGAATCAATTCCGAATCGGCGAGAAATTTTCATTCGGAATTCCATGTGGAAATCATGTGAAATTCCGAATCAATTCCTACTCCAGTGCAACATCGATTGCGAATGAATTTCGCCTACAACCGGTTGATTCGGAAATCTGTCGGAATTGAGTGAGAAGATGCGGACTGAATTGTCAATTCATCATCTTCTTCTTCTTCTTTTCCGATTTGGCACGTTTTCGTGCTGATTTTCAGTTTATTTTTAAATGAAAACATTACATAACTGAATATACAAATTTAAATCTTCATATTTTTCGGATATACAGAACTAGTAAATAACCAGTTCTTCTTAGAATTTCAACATAAACTGTTGAAACTCGCTGGAAATTAACAAAACGGCCTACCTTAGTCAGCATCATCCATTCCTCCAGCTGGAGTGTAGTGAAATGACTTAAGGCGCCTAAATTTGGCACTAACACATTCATAAAATGAGCGAATATCGGGTTGATTGAGCAGCCAACTCAGGCGAAAATTCTAGCACTGAACCGATCGAGCACTGAAAAATCATGCAGTCGAGTAAGAATTCATTACGCATTTCGTCATTTCGATAATGTGGGCAGCTGCTGAACTTGCTCCTAGAAGACTCAATATGAAACGAAGATTGGAATACAACAAAGCAAAGCGTTTTGGGAACGATTTTTCTATGCAATTAACGCTCAATTATCTTGATTCCGATTTCGAAAATCTTATTAACAAAATAAAGGGTGTTCCACGAAAAATTTAGATTTTAAAAATGCTATTATAAAAAAACGGTTTGATAGATTTAAATGATTATACGAAACAATCGAACAATCAAAATAATCGACGTTCTACGAACAATCTTTGAAAATCGAATAATCAGCAAAAATGGTGATGTGAATTGGCCTCCGAGAAGCTTTTTTTTTTTGGGGAGCGGTTAAAGATAAATGTTACGCCAACCATCCAGAAACAATTGGAGAACTCAAATACGAATTAATGATATTAATGACATAAGGCTCAAACATTGGGTGGATCGGATTGGCTACTGGCAAGCCAGCCGCGAGAATCATTTGAACGAAATTATTTTTAATGAAAATTTCACGAACCAATCATTGAAATTTATCAAACCGCTTTTTTATTATTGCATTTTTAAATTCGAAATTTTTCTTGGGACACCCTGTATAATTAAGTAATTAGGTTTTTTTATCGTGACGACACAAATGAACAAGTATTCATCCTTGACAGTTCAGCGGTACTGTTTACAAACAAGCTTAAACAAAAATCGAAGAGCACATCTAAAACAATCATCTTTACACTTTGCAACTAGTCACTTTTATTTAATAAATATCAAAAACGAACCGTATTCAATCGTGAACAACTGTTTTAAAACTTTATTTAGGCGATACGGACCGTAAATGGTCTGATCCAATTTGTCAATAAACAAACAAAAGAAATTTCTGTTTACAAACAGTACTGCTGGACTGTCAAAAAGTGTTCATCCGATTGAGGTTAGCAGTGACGGTAAAAAACCTAATGAATCAGAAATTCCAGGCGAAGTCTGATCAATGTCATTTGGCATAAAATGAAAAATTAGGCGAATGGCATGTTTTCACTATTATAACTTTGTAGATACTGATATTATTTTTCAACTTTGATATCAGTCTGTTGAAATGAATTTGTCCTTTGAATTTATGCTTGTTACAATCGATGAAGTCTCTCTACACGAACACCAAAGTGCTTTGATACACCAATGACAATCAATCGTTAAACTCTGACAATCTATGAAAATTTTGGGATAACATTTTAGATTTTTCATCCTTTTGCGTACCTACACGCTGCAAAAAAAACCCAACGGTTGACTTAAATTCACCTAACGTGAAGTAATCAAGCATGTTTTTAATTGTTGGGTGAAAAGTACTGTATCGATTGAGTAGTTTTCACTCAACAGTGTAGTTTACTTCAATAAGTTGCTGTTGGGTGAAAAAATTTTGTGTGTTGCATTGCAGAAACTATCGGTCAGATTTGAAGTGAGTGAAATTATTTTGTAAAATTGCCAGTTTTGAAAGAATAATTCAATGATTGTCATCAATCGCAGTGTGAGTAGCTTTGTATAATTTCTTTTTAAAATAATAATTACACCGCTATATCATTTCAGGCGATGGAAGATATTGAGATGCGTTCGATCGCTCAACGGTGCAGTTCCAGCAGCTGAATAGAACCATCGAACGAAAACTGAAATCAAATTACCCAAGTTGATTTTTATATCGCTTGCGTAGTTTCTACCTAATCAGTACTATTGATGCTTTTACTCAAAAACAAGTAAAACCCATTTTACCCAAAATTGGCTTCCTGCACGCAACCCCTCTATTGAGTGAAAAGTACTTAAAATTAGGTAATTTTTTGGCAGCGTGTAGGATAATTTGCGCCCGATACAAAAGGGGATCGGTTTAGTGAGCCCTACTCTTCACGTCCGAAAACCATGAGCAAAAAAATCCCCCCTTTGTTTAGTCGCCTCAAAAAACTTTACGCTCGGATCGAATGAACTCATCACATTTCAACAGTTTTATTTCAGTTATATAAAAATTTTATTTCGAATTCAACACGAAAACTTGAAGAAAACGAATTGACAATTCAGCTAGCTATTTTTCACTCGATTTCGACAGATTTCCGAACTACTCGGTTGAAGGTGAAATTATTCGGAATCGGTTGTTGCACTGCACTGAAAATAATTTGCACGTTAGCATCATGTGCAAAGCATTTGAACTATCACTACTTGTAGAACACATGAAATTCATGAAAATGTACACTAAACTCATAAAATGAGTGTAAAAACTGTTGATATTTAATGGAAATCGAAATGCACATCAAAACGATAAGATATATTGTTACTTTTAGATTCTATATAAATTCCATACGAATGTCACGTTGATTTCCACATAGATTTCAATTGAAACACAGTTGACCGAATCAAGTTTTTTGCACATACATTTGTTCTGTTCTCCACTAGGAAATGAAGTGTTTAACACCTGTAGCTCGATTCAATAGCAAAACACATCACATTCCAAGGAAAAACACATCAATGCTAAGTGAAAAATAATCTTGCATCTTAGTGAAATTGCACATGAAATTTTAAAACAAATCGCTTTGGTTATGTATTGAAATAAAAAAAGTAAATTAAATTGAAGTGCTGTTTACATATGAATTGATCGTGCAAATTTTTATCAGTGTGGAGTCCGCATTGATTCGGATTTCATACTGAATTCCACATGGAATTCTGAATGAAAACTTTCCACCCACTCGGATTTGATTCGGAATTAATTCCGAACTGATAATGTGGGTGTTAATCACTCCCATATTATCAGATTTGAATGAATTTCGAATCAATTCCAAATCGGCGAGAAATTTTCATTCGGAATTCCATGTGGAAATCATAATGAATTCCGAATAAATTCGTACTCCAGTACAACAACCGATTCCGAATAAATTTCGCCTGCAACAGGTTGATTTGGAAATCTGTCGGAACTGAGTGAGAAGATGCGGACTGAATTGTCAATTCGTTTCCTTCTTATTCTTTTTCGATTTTGCATGTTTTCGTCCTGATTTTCAGTTTATTTTTAAATAAAAAAAATTATATCAGCTGTTTTTCAAAGAACGGCGAATCTAACATTGACAGCAAATGGAGAAAAACATCGATGAATGTTTCGATTTTGGTTTCAAATCGTTTTTAGAAATTATCGTATATTCTCAGATCAATCTATGATTAGTCGATGAATTGTTAGTTTATCTTCAAAAGTGATGCAAATTTTACCACTTTCTATCTATATCCAGTGAATAAATCAACATAAAAAGAGTTTCGCCCTTTTTCGATTTGTTTACTTTTATGCTTCCTGTGTGAATTATAAAGATACGCCCTTGCGCATTTTTCATGAAATTGGCTGGTTTTCGCGACTAATACCATGTTCACATTAACGCTTATATCACTTGATATACCGAGATGATACGCATATCACGTGGAAGTGTTCACATATGATCGAAATGATATCGTTTGACAATCAAGTTGTCATATTGAATGTTCCCATAAGGAGTTAGATCAATAATATTGCTTTTCTTTCCTACAATTCAATCAATAATTTAAGCCTTGCATTTAATGGTCTCCGAACGCCAGTATTCGTTGAAAAATTCGAAATTATAATGATTGTTTATTGTCACTCACAAAGTGACGTTCATAAATAAGTGTGTTCAATGCCTTTATCCGTGTTGCTAGTTGCGATTTTTGACAACTCGAGATGATATCGTACATGATATCCCGTATATCATGCCAAAATGGTGATACGCGTTAACATCAAATTGTATGGGATATCAAGTGATATCGCACATGATATCATCGGATATCAAGTATATCCGTATATCACTTGATATCAGCGCAAATGTGAACATACTATAAGACTAATCTGCGAGTAATTTTATCGTCTCATTTACTATTTCCAGTGGTAAAAGGCTCGGAAACCACCTAAAATAAAGAAAAAAAGGTTTCGCCCTTCCTTACTAGCAATTGAAATATCGCCCCGTTTGTTGTCATAAAAACACGGAGGGCGAAACTCACGTAAACAAATGTAATGACAGTTTCGCCCTTTATAGTTCTTTATATTATAAAGATTGAGATTTCGAGATTGAGAATCCGAATTGCTAGGCAAAATTGCAGGATTTTTAAGATTTTATTGGTAGGTGAGAGAAACTCGATTTGTTTACTTTTGTAAGATTCGCCCATCATTGAAAAACAGCTGATATAACTGAATATATGAATTTAAATCCTGCAGAACCAGTTTTCCTTAGAATTCCAGCATAAACTATTGAAATTCGCTGGAAATTACCAAAAAGGCCTACCTTAGTCAGCATCATCCATTCCTATAACTGAAGTGTAGGGGGCACTCGCCCCGGGAGCAACGTTTTTTAGGGGGGCGGCAAACCAATCCTTGGGACCTTGTTTTTTTTTATTTTGCTCGCCCAAAGCATCTTTCCAGAAATGGTGTTCAGCTGTTTTTTTTTTTGCTCGTTAAACCGATAGGAGTGGCAAATCTTATTTTGCCCCGGGCGCCAAATTTTCTCGGTACGCCGGTGATCACGGATCTAGTATAACCAAAAACAACTCGTATGACCATGACTATTATTTACTATTGGAACAGGTTCGAGCACAACTTAGAAAATATTTTACGATTTTCTATGACGTTTTGTTTCCATTATAGAAGTTTTAAGCTGAAAGTCATTGGCCTCTTCGGGCCAGAAAAACTTTCTGACCCTATGTGCGGGGTTGGTAATCGATTCCAGGTGGGCTACGGCTACGACTTATCCATCTCGCTATACCCGTGCCCAATTTCAGAACTTATAGTCGCTATCAACATGATTTGTTATTACAGAAAGTTATCAAAGTTATTATATTCGTTTTCAAATTTAGGTTTGGGTTCTTTAATTTTTCGGTGACATCAACTGATGGGTCCAGTTGTCGTACACAACTATGAGATAACGTCGATTAATGGCACAGTAACAAAGATTATGGCGCCGTTAAGATTTTTTTCTTGTTCAATGGACGCTTCTTTCAGTGGACTATCAACGATAGTATCAATGTGTCGCAACATCAAGTCGCAATGGTACGGTTGAAAACATTTCCTTTCTTGTGAAATACTCAACTTTTTACCGCACCAATACGAAAAAACGTGCTAGCTTGTTGAGAGATTCACCGGAATTGAAGTGTGTCTTCAAAACTCCATATTTACAAAAAGCTGCAGCTCTGATATGCAGTGATAATAAGTTTATTAAAAAAATTCAAATGTTAATAACCGTCGATTTCTTCAATTATTTATGATAATAAAAAAATCATTTCTTTTTCAGAACCTACATTTTTGAAAACGATTAACAACAATATTAATCCCTGTGCTTTACTATTGTTGAAAACCAGAAATTTCAATTCCATCTAGTTAGCGAGTGAGTTAAAATAAATCTTTAACAAGAAAAGACAGTGAATTCCATTGATATTGAAATTAAACAATAAGTTTCTGAAAATAAAAAAGGTAAGAGCGTATACTTTGCATGTAATATTTACATCACTGAGGGCGCCAAATAAACATACTATTCAAAATCACGTGCATTTAGATCATGCGCAGTGGCGCTAGACATATTAGTAAAGAATATTGATTTTCTATCAACTTCACAAGTTTTTCGACCTCTTCAATTTCCTGGTTCTATCAGCTGATCCTGACACTTCCTTACACTATTTTACTAAATTTTAAACTTAAAGTGCTTGTGTGCTTAGTTTCTCTATTACACAATACAGTCAAAACCAACACACCCTTTCCATTACAATTTTCCCGAAGTTAACTCAAGAGAACAATAACAAAAAATCAATGATGCGTATTTCCGTTTGTTATTGAGGTCGTTCCGTTTGATCAAAATTGATCGGTTCAGAAATGAAATTCTACGGATATATTTTGAAGAGTGAAATTTATCAGATATTGTATGTCCAGGATGTGTAAGTAAGAGATGCTTGCCATAATTTTTATGCTTTAGAATGTTTTGATTAATTTGGGTTTCCTTTTGTTCCAGTTTTTCTCGGTACGAAGACTTTTTGGTCACGATTACTAGGGCTTTCGATCCGAAATTTTTATTTCTCACCGTCATCCCCTTGGTGGCGGGATTAAGTACTCGGCTGTATTCCAGACTGTTGCTGAGTGTATTACTTACAGAATATTTCAACACTCTGTTGAAATGGTAACTGCTTCGATAATTGTAATACAACTGATTTACCTATTTTGTTATTTTTAGGATACTTGCCGAGGATCGCCCTTTTTGGTGGGTACACGAAACCAAGGAGTTCACCTCACTGAATCGTCCAACACTATATCAGAATGAGTACACGTGCGAACCAAGTCCGGGAAATCCGTCCGGTCATCTAATGACCTCGACTACCTACCTGTATGTGATATTTTCCGTGCTGGAGGAAGCAGGACTAAAATATGGGCGATCCGTTGTGATTGGTCTGCGTGTCTGCTATTACATGATGCTTCTGTTTATATCAATTTCGCGGATGTACTTTGGGTGTCACTTCCTCCATCAATGCATCTTCGGGATTCTACTGGGTGTGGCACTGACAAAGTTAACGATGTCGCTCAGTTTCGAGAAACATTTGACCAAATTGTCCAGAAAGCGTCGCATAGCATACTGCTGTCTCATTTGTTTCGTATTGTTGGGAGTCTATTGGGGACAGAAATTGATAGGAACCGACCCACAGTGGTCAGTGAAAATGGCCTTCAAATGGTGTGACGATCCATTTTATTTGAATCCCAGCACCACGCTAGTCTTCAGTATTGTTCGCCTTACTGGTTCTTTAGTTGCTTTTGCAATTGTTGGACCTGTTTTGAAGTAATTTTCAATAGTCAAAATTTCATATCAGAAGATATTTATTCTTTGCTTTTAT
This sequence comes from Malaya genurostris, assembly GCF_030247185.1. Classification (NCBI taxonomy): domain Eukaryota; kingdom Metazoa; phylum Arthropoda; class Insecta; order Diptera; family Culicidae; genus Malaya; species Malaya genurostris. The sequence goes on from NC_080571.1 coordinate 284,505,449, forward strand.
TTCAGATCTGCTCCACTGAATTGGAAGCGAAGCATTCCGTTAACGCTAATTATGATAACGGCCAAGTGGATAGCAGTGAATTATACCCCACGTTATCATGGAGTTATTGTATACTATCTATACACGTTTCTAACACATCTACTTTTCACCTATGGCTACATGCGACTGGTGCCAGCGACTGCCTCCACTACCGTGGATTCTAGAGTACAACGCAACAGTAGACCCAAGATTAACTAAACAAACAATAACTATTGTTCAGAATTGCGCAAACAATGTCTCAATATTATCGGAAATCTGGTTGATTATCGCTTTTGGTATAGCACATATCACGCGCAATTTCAGCTCAGCTGATTCTATTATCGCAGATAATAAAACTATTTCTCGAATAGCCTCTTTGTATGGTAATGGAATAAAATCGAACTAATTTCTACTTAAAACGAAATTTTTTTTTATTCAAACTTGCTCGGTTCGAGCAAATAAGCCTACGATCGATTAACCTAGATTAGAGTGACTATAATCAGAGTGGCGACAGCTGTTCGTTTGGAATGACAGCTCCCAGTTCCAAACGAGCAAACGACCTGTCAATTCAATGTAAAGCTAATGGAATGTTTTGAATTGTTGCCAAAATTACGGATGAGATGTCGTCACTCTGGTTATAGGCACTCTAACCTAGATAAAGGAAAAGGATTCCTTTCAACAGACTTCGCAAACAATTCATAGCGATCCTACTGACACTAAGAATCCTTCTAGGTCGGAGCTCGAATATACGCCGACTGGCTTGTAACACCAGCGCCCTATGCATTGAATCGTCAACCCGGGACATCAAGGACCTGATGCTTGAAACGCAAACCGTTTATAGCTTTTTAGTATTTCTAGAGTTTTAACAGATTCTTGTGGATTTTCTTATAGGATACTGTGAGCATTGTGATGTTGATGTTTTAAAGAAAACCAACTTTTGAAGTTTCAATGACCATTTGAATCAGTTCGTCTTTGTCGCAAAATGTCTTTGCATGGTTGTGTGTGTAACATGACATGGCCACGATGAACTCAATCTTCTCTGAAATGGCTGGACTGATATTAAGAAAAAACGAAGGTTCTCTAGAGATTTTTAATTTTATTCCAATCCGACTACCTGAAAAAATCCGTCAATTAAATGAATATGTAAAGAGGAGTTTAAATTTATAGTTAGTAAATTCTTCTAAGCCACCGGTATTGCTGGTTAAAACCACGTAAACTTGTTTTTTTTTCTGCGGCCGGCTTTGGATTCCGACTCCGAAAGTAGCGGTCAAAAATTTCAAAATAATGCTTATAAAGATTTCTTGAAGATGGCTCCCCGAATCTAACAAACTTGGATTCAAAGAAAAGGTAAACCACACCTCCTTTCCATGTCAGAATCAGTCGCAAATTTTGAAACTCTAACGAATTATTTATATATTTAGAAGTTATTTAAAATCGAGAACGGAATGAATTTTCCCTCGAAATGACTCGAATTGGAATTTTCGAGCCACCAATCCACAATTCCGGAGTCGAATGTTGAATTTTAATAAAATTCATTAGTAGTTTTTGAGGTATCTTCGAGTAATCGATGGTCTGGGTGCTATCGCCTTCTTCGTTAGTAGCAGAATGAGAGGGTGCGAAATTGATTGTAGTTTGAAGCCCATCCTAAAGTGTTTTATCATAGTATATTTCAACATGTTGTTTGTTGGATTATTTGTTATATATTGTTGTTATTATTATTATTATTATTGTTATTATTATTATTATTATTATTATTATTATTATTATTATTATTATTATTATTATTATTATTATTATTATTATTATTATTATTATTATTATTATTATTATTATTATTATTATTAGTATTATTATTATTATTATTATTATTATTATTATTATTATTATTATTATTATTATTATTATTATTATTATTATTATTATTATTATTATTATTATTATTATTAAAAAAGAAATATTATATTCCTTATATTTACACTGCGAAATCAACTGTTATAGATTGTATCATAGCATATTATTTCATATATTTTCTTATTATATTATATTTTGTTATGTTGTATGGTATTATACTGCATTGCATTATATCATATTATATTGTATTATATTATATTATATTATAAGTATAAGTATTATATATTATATTATATTATATTGTATTATGCTCAAGTATATCGACAACGGGGAGGGGCAGGGAGTGCATCAGGGTATCTTACAAGTGAATGACTGGATGATGGAGTGGATTGCCAACCTGAGTCACGTGGGGGAAGCTTTGTGTTTTTCCTTGAAGGTCTGAAATGAGTAAGACGCACCCTTCTAACAAACAAACCATCAGGCGGGTTTAAGCTGGTACAGCAAAATTCTTTATTATATGGCCGGATGTTCTTGCTGGAAGGCGCCGGGTCCTCAAAACCCATTTTGGCCTTCTTAACAGCAATTATATGAAAGCTATCTGATAATCAAATTCGGATCTACTGTAAGTCTACCCGCATACATTGGTAATGCCTTGAACTGATGGTGGCTTCACATATACATACATACATACATACATACATACATATCTTCGAGTAATCGATGTGAGCTTCACATTCATATGAAATTTACAGGTGACACAAATCCACATATGACCACACACAAATATACAGACTAGACAGAAACAAAGCAATGTCTTGTTTCTGTCTTGTTTACAATGCAAATGTCAAAATCTCAAACTGTGAAAACACTTTCCGTCGCAAAATGTTTGTGCTTGTGCACTCATTTTTCTCCAAGATGACTGAACCGATTTTTACAAACTTAGACTCAAATAAAATGTACTAATATGTCATAGGATGTTTCAAATTTCAGTTCCAGAATTACAATGCAAAATGTGCGAAAAATTGCTCGACTTATGCACTTACTTTTCTCCGAAGTGGCTGAACCGATTTGACAAACTCAGGCTCAAATGAAAAATACTATTGTCTCAATTTTGTATGGATATGACTTCCGGTTCCGGAATTAAAGGGTGATGAGTGAAAAAACTGCAAATGCTTTCATAGAAAAAGATGTAAAAAATATCTAATTTTTCAAAGAATTTCAAATTCTCTAGTTTATAGGTCCTGTAAGTTGAAGACCACACTAACTCACATCGGACATACTGATTCCCGTAATCCGGCGCCGAAAGTATCGGATATAGTGATCAGAATCTTCAAAACGGACCGAACTCACTTATCTTCGCGACACCGAGACCGATTTTCTCAAACATAAAATCAAATGAAAGGGCTAACGGTCCTTTATAGGATTGCTAAATTTTATCTGGATCTTACTTCCGGTTCCGAAATTTTAGTTTGATGAGTGTTCGAAATTTGAAACCTTCCTAAAGCGACGATGCAAAAGACCTTTTTTAATCCATCTAGTGGTGTAATGTAATGCCTTTCTCATATTACTTATGTTTTCAAAATCATCACTAGAAGGTTCTGTCAAAAATTTTTGTTTTTCAAACTTGAATAAAATCAAAATCTTTCTTTGGTATGAACTACCATCACATTTTCAATTTTTTTTTTTATTTAGAAGGTATTTTTATTCAGGCCTATTTGCGTACAAGCTTTACGTGGCCGAATTAGCCGATTTTTTAAATAACAAATTTTTTGAAGTGGATCTCATTGTCACTCTTTTTCTAGGAGGAGAAGAGCTTCCATTTCCCTCCTGCGAGGGTTGAGGGGCACTTTGTTCGTGACTCGTCTCGTCATCCATTGCCGCATTGGTGGCTTTGTTGTTGATTTCCGTCTTCTTTTCGTTTTCCTTGATGTTCGCATTCTTGAGCTCGTTGCTAGTTGCTGTAGATGCGCCTTGTTGTACATTGGTTGCAGTTGCTGGTTGGTTTGATGGTGAAACAGGAGTACTGCGCTCACTAGTTTCCATTGTTGAACGGTTGACCTTGTCTTTGGTTGAAGATGTCCTTTTCTCAGTTTCGGTGCAAGGTTTACCGTAGTGTGCAGGTTGTTCACAAAACTGGCATGTAACCAGCTGATTTTCATAGGTAATCAGCGTTTTACACGGATGTGTCCCACCTTGACCACAAATGATGTAAGATGGAATTGCCTTACGTAGATGCATACGTACCACTCGCACGCCAATCCGGATACCGGGGAAAAAATTCCGCCATACTTCCCTTTCGATGGAAAGGACTTCACCGTACTGCGACATATTCTCCCGAACGTACTGATCGGTAACCTACGGGGGGAGGTCATGCACGCGTACTTCTATGGCACTGTCCACCATGTTCACAGGGATTTTGTATTTAATGTTATCACACTCAACGCTGTGCACCTCATTGTTAACCGAAGCGAATGCAATTGCATCTCTTTCACGTTTAAACATAATGTACACACAGTTAGACGCTTTGTTAAATTGAATCTCACTTACATTATTAGCGTCTAGAAGCATTCGTTCTTTAAGTAAGATTTCAATTTCATTTGCTGCTGGTCTACCTTTGCAACGCTTGAAATCTATACAAATTGAATTTGGTCTTGTAGGCCAAGATTCAGGCTTTGTTAAATCGTACTTGACCATTCCGTACACTCTATTGTTCACTGGCGTATTGTTTTTGTTTCTGTTGTTTCGACCGTAAACGATTCTCGACTGCGTCGGGTGAGATGCGAGCACGAACTGTGACTTTTTCAATTTGTAAACAGTTATGTCAAGTTAATTAAACAGTTTGTCAATGCGATAGTGGTGTCTGATTGTTCGTATTAATCGATTATTAAGTATTCGATTAATAGAAGAGGAGTCGATTAGTGTAATCGATTACTATTAAGCATCAATCGATTAATGCATTCAATCGATCAAATAATTTTATACAGAATCAGAGCTGCCAAATGAAAATCTGTGTTGAATATCAAATCTTTACCATTAGTGTATCACACAGCAAGCAAAATATGAGAAATGTGGTTGTCATGTCTAGAAAATTCAATAAAATCTATGATCAAACCGATGGAAAAATGTATGAATATTGTAACCGTGGGCAGAATGGATCAAAAATAATTATTTAAATTGAAATTCGTATTTCCTTGAATTATGACAGATGAAACGCGAGTGAGCGCGAGAAGCTGAGCCGAGCTTGGTGCTGACCAAAGCAGGAAACGTACTTACAGCAAAACAGAGGGGCCCTGTCAGAGTGAAAGTTGAGCCGATTTCTCACTTGTACTCTAAAAGAGTCCTTTTGATTTACTACTAGTATCATTCTCGCTTTTGATTTGCCAATGTTAGTCACCAGGTCGGCTTCGTTTCTCGCACCCACTATGTCTGCAGCCTAAGGCTAAACGTTTTCTACTAAGGCTGTGAACCATTTCGCGGTTAACTTTAACTTTTGGTTGATTTTTTTTAGTGTCGAAAAATAACCATCGAACTGTCAAAAATAACCATGATCTCGAACAGGGTTATTTTTAGCAACATCAAAATAACCACTCAAGTGTCAGATTTCAACCAAAAATTAAAATTAACCGCGAAATGGTTCACGGCTTAACTGATATAAATCTCGATTAATTGATTGCTATCAATCGATTAGCTCGATTAGTCCCTCTCAGCAGCCGTTCTATTTTGTTGGTCTTTGAGCGCTTGTTGAACGACATATTGCACGAAATATTCGTTCAATTTGCTGGAACGGTTTGTTGTTGTTTTTTTCTCTTGCAAAAATAGAGTGAAAATTAAGTGTTACCTTTACGTAGAAAGAAAATTTGTTGTTATTCTACGTGAAGTATAAGTATTGTGCCGGTATGTAGTGTTAGTTTAAACAAATAAGTGGAAAAAACTTCAGAAATTCTGCAGTAAAACTAGTCCAACGGGGCTCCAACTCCTCATGTAAAAAATGGCTCAACAATGGACCTCTGTCTGCCGGGTTTGTTGAACGAAAAAAAATGGCATTCGGTTCAACGTTCTGTTTCAAAATCGGCAAACGAAGGTCCCGTGTTGGCCTCCTGGCGGTTGATTAGACTTTCATTGGACCAATGATCCAACGTATTGGACCAATGAAGGACCACCGTTGAACGTTTTTTTCTAAGAAGGGTGTTACTGTCATTAATCGATAACAAATACTCGATAACTTTAGCCTTTTAATCGACTATTTTGACTAATCGAGTAAAAAAATACATCACTACCGATGCGTACCGGTTATGCATAATTTTGTATGACAGTTTGAAAGTTTCAACACTCATTGCCACCTAATTTCGGAACCCGAAGTCGGATCTGGGTGGAATTGCACAGTATCTTTTAAGACACTGAAAGCTTTAATTTGAAGCATGATTTGTGAAAATCAGTTTAACCGTTGCTGAGAAATCGAAATGAGTGCCGATTTTATAACTTTTCTTCACTATAACCGGTGCGTTTGGAAGCGGAAACCGGAGACAGGTCAGGTCTGCCGACTACATGAATTTACTAGTAAAATTTATAAAAATATGCACCTCGTTTCGCTTCCTCACTTTTGAAAACATCTGCATCTTAGTTTGTAAAAATCGATTGAGAAATTCCGAGAAAATGGAATGCGCACTTTCCCATAGATTTGCTCATATTGCCCTCAATTTTTCTCCGCAACGGCTCAACCGATTTTCTCGAACTTTAAATCAAATTATAGAATTGATGAACTTTATCCGGTTCTGACTTCCGGTTCCGGAATTGCAGGGTGATGAGTGTTTAAAATTTAAAACCATCATATGGTGCGACGATGCAAAAAAGGAAACAATCTTCTAACTTGGGCCCAAAACTTCCAATTTGTAGGCCATCCCGAGTAAAGTCTAACATCAAAATGAGAACAAATTGAAATCTGATTATGATAGCAACATCAGATTGAAATCCTAATATGATATCGACCCATCAAATTTTCAATTAATATCACATTAACAGTTCGGCTGAAAAGTTCGTATCGTTTAATAGAAACACACATTTTTTGCCAAAATTCGTTTTTATTATTCAACATATTTGCCATCAGAGGCGATACTGCGATTATAGCGATCTTCCAACTTTTCGATACCATTTTTGTAGTACGATTTGTCCTTTGCCTCAAAATAGGCCTCAGTTTCAGCGATTACCTCTTCATTGCTTCTAAATTTTTTACCAGAGAGCATTCTCTTGAGGTCTGAGAACAGGAAAAAGTCACTGGGGGCCAAATCTAGAGAATACCGTGGATGAGGGAGCAATTCGAAGCCCAATTCGTTCAATTTCAGCTTTTCAATTTGGTTTTCATCGACCTGTGACACGGTGCATTGTCTTGAAGAAACAAAACATTTTTCTTCTCCAACTGAGGCCGTTTTTTTGAAATTTCGTCCTTCAAACGCTCTAATAACGCTATATAATAGTCACTGTTGATGGTTTTTCCCTTTTCAAGGTAGTCGATGAAAATTATACCATGCGAATCCCAAAATACAGACGCCATAACCTTACCGGCCGATTGTTGAGTCTTTCCACGCTTTGGGTTCGGTTCATCGCGTGCAGTCCACTCAGCTGACTGTCGATTGGACTCCGGAGTGAAGTGATGGAGCCATGTTTCGTCCATTGTTATATATCGACGAAAAAAATCGGTTTTATTCCGATATAACAGCTGCAAACACTGCTCAGAATCATCAATTCGTTGTTGTTTCTGATCGATTGTGAGCTCACGCGGCACCCATTTTGCACAAAGCTTTCTCATATCCAAATATTCGTGAATAATATGTCCAACACGTTCCTTTGATATCTTTAGGGTGTCAGCTATCTCGATCAACTTCACTTTACGGTCATTGAAAATCATTTTGTGGATTTTTTTCACGTTTTCATCGGTAACAGCCTCTTTTGGACGTCCACTGCGTTCATCGTCTTCGGTGCTCAAATGACCAGTACGAAATTTTGCAAACCACTTACGAATTGTTGCTTCGCCCGGTGCAGAGTCTGGATAACACTCATCAAGCCATTTTTTGGTATCGGCGGCACTTTTTTTCATCAAAAAGTAGTGTTTCATCAACACAGGAAATTCCGTTTTTTTCAATTTTTTACACAATAACAAAAGTAGCTTCACTCAAAATGCAATATCTCACAAACTAATAATCAGACAGCTGTCAAATTTATACACGTATCTTTTGAAGGTTGGTACTAACTGAAAATGGTATGGATTTAATTCTAGTGGCGCCCTCTCATAGAAACGATACGAACTTTTCAGCCGATCTGTTATGTTATCATTTTGCTGTTTAAAGGCAAAAGTTTTTTGAAACTCGAAAAATGAAAATTTTAAAATAAACAAGTTAGAGAATCCATTGAAATTGAGCAAATTTCAAATGGCAACATAAAAATACAAAGTTAAGTTTCGATGGAAGAATTATTCCTTCAATCCTGCCGAAATCCTGCAGTTGACCGCAACCATAACCATAACGATTTTTTCAACATTTTTTCAACTTTTACGCAAATAATGCTCATTTTTTTTAACCACGAAAATATTGGTGTCAAACCACACGTCTGGGAGGCATTAGATAAATTGGTGATCATCGGTACCATGTTTACACTAGAGCTCAAAAGTTTCCAATATATCACACACAGCTTCCAAGTTCATTAAAGTATCTGGTTGTAAACTTTGAAGTCGCCAAAGGTCTCTTGAGTATTTTAAGGCAACGAAAAAGTACACACGGAACTAGTTCCGCATACTAAAAATGATTAAATCTACGCGTACTTTCGAACATTAAGATGGTTTACGCAAAAATGGCTCTGTATTTTCAAGTTGTCAGAAGTTCCATCAATACTTTTAGGCAACGCTGAAATTCTTTTGGAGCTAGAACTAAACTTATTGTGAACCTGAAAGTGTACAACATCGTGTACCAGTTATCATAAAACGTTTCCTTAGAAATTTGAAGAAGTATTCCGCGTACTAATATTTGTATTTTCTTTGACTTGCATTGTCTTCTGTTGTACGTATGTCACTACGATGTCATAGTGAAACAAAATTGGAAGTGAATGATATCCATTTATTCGAATTAAAAACCTAGGTGTCTGAATAGACTAGACTGGACTAAGCAAAAAATTAACCCGACTAAGTGTTTTCTGATTTAAATTGAGAAATCCCATTTCAATGGAACCAGGAAACAACTAACTTCATCATATGTGTCCATTCTAATTTACAAACCGCAAATGTATAGGCTCCTTAGTGCCGTGTGCTAGAACTTAACCTATTTACGCCCATTAATTCATACTCGTAATGCCCAGACTGCAACAGACAGCCAACCATTCCATCCGAAACGGCAAGGGAGTCCTGCGGCTGGTAATGCCTGATTACCCTCAAGAGCACATTAAGCAAGGCTCACAAAAGTGGAATGTTCACCCTTTCTTATTCGATCACTCGATCTGATCTGCCCATCTGTGTCGTAACATTCGATTCCCAGCATTCGGGTTACAAGCATACACGTATGAATCAGATCAATGCCAATGTTAGTTCACACGACTTCCCCGTGCAACTACCGACCGAGGGCTTTGTCCACGGCGCTGACGAATGGCTAGAGCAAGTTTTTTTTCACTTTTTCCTGCAAGCTCAATAAATATTTACTAGTCGTTATAGCTGTATACTCGCCAAAGCATGTTTACTTAGCGCAAAAAAAATTTGAACTTGGCAATCGAATCGAAACCGGAGCTCGTTATTGGTATACTACCGGAAGGTACTACCCATAGGACTACCCACCTACCGATCATGGCAATCAGATCGTTTGAAAGAAAAGCCCAATGATAAAATATGAAAATGCTCTGCCAAGTGTCAACAGACTACTCGAATCCTCAGGCCCGGCTCTTGGGACACGATAATCGTTTTGCAATAAAGATAAATTTAATTTGCGCTGAGTATTTCACGTCACTTTAATCCATTCATCGACTTCAGTTAAATTATATCGCACTGTAGAGCGTTAGGTTGACACATATGCTAAGTGCTATAATCATAAAATCGCTATATTGATTGCTAGAAGGGTGTCGATGTGCTGAAAACAGGTCGAAAAGTATGGTTTACAGCACTTACAAGGATATGGAACGGTAATAATGGTTCTATAAATCACGGTATTGATCAGATACTTTTCACGCGCGATAGTCTGTAATTAAATTCTGACACATACATATGTGAAGTGGTAATTATGACTGTGTGAATTGCAATTTTCACTACTCTTGAGTTCAATATCATAATCGTACCTTGGTCTTAGGATGTTTTGGATGAATGGATAATTAATAGATTCAATAAACAGATTCCAGGATCTCTAAAAGAATGAAAACTTTAGGAGAGTGTCAATCACTACAACAATTTAATACTGGTAAATTTGAAGTTCCATTTGCATTCTTTGTGAAAGTTCATACCCTGAAAACTATCAAAATGTTGCTTATGATCATGATAGGTACCTACAACAATTATCAAACTGCAGCTGGAACGAAGCTTTTATGTTTAACAGTAAAACGTATGCTATTATTGGACTCTTGAAATTAAACGTTGTGGTAAATTAGGCTACCCAAATTCCATATGACAGCTCATCACTTCATGACTAACATTGATCTTCAAAGGGTGAGAAAGTTCAGTGTTAACAAGCCCCTCCAGTCACGTACAAGTTTCGTTTTGTATTTCCGGAACTTGAATCCGAGCACAGCCAAAGTAAATAATATTACCATCAAATTGGAATAGTCTTAACGTGCATCAAGTTAAAAAGACTCTTTCTGTTCTTCATTAGTCGATACATGGGAGCCACTTAGGACTACTTCTTGTCATGCTATTCGTGAATGTGCAGTGAATTGTCGTCACTGGAAGTAGTGTATGCTGAGCTCAAAATATATCACACAATCGCCAGCCACGTAGATTGTAGAGGATGTACTGTAATGTATTGAGACGGTCTTATATAAATGTAATCGAAACGGCATTCAGTTTGTTTTTGTTACAGCGAATGCCTATGCGTCAGGAAATATTCAACACTCATCACCTCGTATTTCCAGACACGGAAGATGGATCCCGATGAAATTAAATGATAAATGATTTCCGGTGCTCCTGGAATCGGAGACTGGGAATCTCGATAGCCGGAATCGGTTTATTACTCGATCAACCAACCCCGAACAAAACTCGGCCAACCTGCCCCAATGAATGTTTTCGAGAACAATTACGAATAACAAAAATAAAAGTAAGATTATACTGGAAACCGAAATGCCATTCTGTGAAAATGCCAGTAACACAAAAATACCAAAACTTACCTCAGTACATGGGTGACCTAATACTCCACCTAAAACACTATAGATGTCACCACTGCACATGGTAGCGTTTTCAGAAAAGCCACTCGGTCAACCAACCTCGGTCTCCCCTATTTGTTTCATTTATATTAACTTATCAAACGGCGCAAATCATCAAAAAAAATTTTATTTTCATGTTTGAATTACTCGAAAACAGTAATTCTTCTCGGTAGAAAGGTCATTATGAGCAAATTAGTATCTTTTTATAAACAGAATCATATTTCGAATGATTTCAAATTGTATGAGAAAGTTCTTCCGAATTGGAGTATGCAATATCTGTTGACATGCTACTCATTTCTACAGTGTGCTTACTTTCATTTGATCCAAATTAATAAAAGAAACTAAAACAAACGGTTTGGTGAGCATTTTTATTGTTCATCAGTGCATAATCCCAAAGTAGAGAGAGTTTTGCTCGAACGTTTTTTCTGACGGAGTCATTGTCGATTTCGTAATCGGCTTAGGGACGAATTTTTTTTTCTGCGTAAATGTGCCTCCAACTAATAGTTACTGTAATAGAATCCAAGCTACGGGAATGTTTTTCTACCGGATCAACACTCATTAACAAGTTTTTTTACAACCTACAATTTTCATAACAACTTCTGATTTAAGCCTGGTCTCATTGGCGATAAATCTATACAACATTTCTAACAAGGATCGAAGAGAGATACAGTTCTGATATAATTAATTATGACTTGCTGATCGGGTGACAGTAAATATGACACATTGATTCTGTTACGTTTGGCAATTATTACACAAAGCAATTATTATGTGAAGTGGAGACAGGGGCAAAGTGGGAATTTCGTTTTGAGACACCCTCGAACTTTATCATGAGTTTTCGCCAATTTTCTAGTATAAATATCATATTTATGACACTAATAAGTATCTCAACCCATATTAAAAACGTGATTAATCCACCTGGCAGTGAGATGATACCTTTTGTGTTTTTTGCATGAATATTCTTCGGTGTTTAAGTTTTTATGACATTATTTTATTATTATTATTATTATGTTGCTTTATTTACCCTCGGTTTTAACCTTACGGTCATTCGCCGAGGTGACATTATTTTAATGACTGTCGTTTTAAGCGACAATTTGAGATTTTAATCACTCTTTACTCTGTGACGTCAAAACTGCAAATCGGATCGAATTTGAATCTAGAAGTGTGATAATCGATTAAAAATGCCATGATATGTAAGTTTCACTTTAAAGTTTACGGTAATTTAAGGTACTTCCAGAGTCGGTATTCAGGAACCAGCATAATTAAAACCGATCCGTATGGCCATATGACGAATAAATTACAACAGTTTCGAATCCAACTTTGAAGCTTTTCGGGATTGTCATCTTCTATATCGGTTTGAATTTTAAAAGTTCATCATCATGTAATTCGAGAACCGGAAGTCATAATTGGATAAAATTAATAAATTTTTGTATGTATGTATAAAGATAATTAATTTTGTATATAAGTTTATTTTAATTTGAATTTTTGTTTCTGAAATTTGATTAGGCTTTTTTTGAGAAAACGATTGAGCTTTGAGAAACGATTTTATACTGGAACCGGAATTCTAAAATCGGTATGGCCGAAGTCAGATAAATTCACCTGAGTAGTTGTATAGTTTACATTTGTTTCAAAATATTTGAAAATCAGTGAAAACATCTTTGAGAAATCATAGCACGAATTAAATTTTTAGATGCCTTCTGAATCGACAACTGAATAACACTAAAACTGAAAAATGTTAATTTTTTATCGACTATCCAAATCTGCTAACCCGATAAACCTGATTAATTTATGTGGAATAGACATTTTTATACCAATCACCCTGTATCCCCGAAACCGGAAGTTGGATCTGACTGAAGAACAAAATATTTTATAGAATCTTGAAACTTTTCATTTGAATCTTAGATGATTCTTAGATTTCATTTGAATCTTAGATCGGTTCAGCCATCTACGAGATGAATGAGTTACACTATTTTGATTTCGTTTCACATATCATCCTGTACTACCGGAACCAGAGGTCGGAACAAAACATAATTCAGGAACTTTGTTTAGGAGCATACGGCTTTTCGTATTAATCTGAATTAGTAGAAAAGAAATTTTCCGAGAAAATTGAGTGAAATTATTTGTCACACACGCATTTGCTGATCTCGACGAACTAATTCGAATAGTATATGGATGTTATATTTTTCCAGCATTTATTGCTGTAAGTAGTTTAAAACAATATAATAAAAAAAAATCTGCCATCATCTGGTTTATATATGTCATATTCGAACGATTATGTTGCCAAAAACGAGCCGTGCTAAAATCGGTCCGAGGCTAAATGTCATGAAAAAGGATTCTATACACAGTCTTTTTGGTACTTAGAAACAATTGTATGTAACAGTATAAAAAATCATGTTTCACGTTGCTCCCAAGCATCGCTTTGTAATACAATGCTCAAAACTCCTACTGCTGGAATAGGGGGAAAAGTCGTTTACACAAAAATTTCAATATCTCCGTTAAAAATGGACGGATTTTAACAATCTATGGCTTGTTGGATAGCTATTACCGTGCGGATTCTAAGTCTGAAAACATATTCTGTTTTCAAGGTCAATTGTGACAGATACTGTCAAAATACTGAAAATTTTGACATAAAACTTCGTATAACTCAAAAAGTAAACATCCGATCTCAAAACCATTCAATAGCGTTTTGGGTGACGGGGAGACCTTGCATTTGCGACTAGTTTGATCAGGGAGGGTTCATGGGATGGGTCAAAAGGGGGTAGGGGAGATTCAAGGGGGTTGGGAATTCAAGGGAAGGAGGGGGTTCAAAAGGTGAGGAGTTATTAAGGAGGAGTTAAGTTATTTGCACTTTTACATAAAAAGTACTCAATTGTTCATGGAGCTTACTGTTGAAAAATCTTCCATGGGGAGATGGGATTTCGGGGTAAAGCGGAATAAGACAAAGCAGGGTATTGCAAAGCATTCAGTGACATGTAACCTTACTTTGCCCGAATGGGTGAAAACTCTGGTAAATCATACCGATACAATTTCGATGGACAAAAACCTGTTTTAATCCACCTAGTGGTGTAATGATGCCGTTTTCATGCATAATATTGTGGTATTCTATTCAAAATTTTTAACTTCGATTTTTGAAAGAAACCAAGGAGTTGCTTGTGCATTTACTAGTATAACATACAGAATGAAACAGTGCTTTGCTCGCAAAAGTCATCCTTAAGAAAACGAAGTGGGTTCATTATTACATGCAGTTCCGGTACCGGAACCCGAGAGCCGGTATAATCGAAGTCGGTTCGTACGGCCACCAACTAACATGATGTACAAACTCTACTAGTTTTTATTCAAATTTTGAAGATTTTATACAATTTTGCCAACGCACTCTGAATGACGAGTTAAATGTTTATTGTATCCGAAAATATGCAGTAATTTTTGATAGGACCATAAGACCTTTCATTTGAGCCTAAAATTAGGAATAACGGTTTTGAGTCCAGTTTACAACATTTTTTACTGTTTTTGTTCCGCCAGTTTAAGTGGCGGTGTACAATATTCAACACACTTTACCCTATAACTCCGGAACCGGAAGTCGGATCCGGATGAAATTCAGGAATTCCGTATGGAGACCTTTAATTTGAATCTAAGTTCGTCAAAATCGGTTCAGCCATCTCGGAGAAAACCTAGTAATATTATTTGACACATACACACACACACACACACACAGACATTACTCAGCTCGATGAACTGAGTCGAATGGTATATGACACTTGGCCCTCCGGGCCAATTTTTACTAGTCGGTTTTTTAAGTGATTGCATAACCTTTCTACAGGGTGATTTTTTAAGAGCTTGAGAACTTTTTTAAACAATAAAACGCATAAAATTTGCAAAATCTCATCGGTTCTTTATTTTAAACGTTAGATTGGTACATGACATTTACTTTTTGAAGATAATTTCATTTAAATGTTGACCGCGGCTGCGTCTTAGGTGGTCCATTCGGAAAGTCCAATTTTGGGCAACTTTTTCGAGCATTTCGGCCGGAATAGCCCGAATTTCTTCGGAAATGTTGTCTTCCAAAGCTGGAATAGTTACTGGCTTATTTCTGTAGACTTTAGACTTGACGTAGCCCCACAAAAAATAGTCTAAAGGCGTCAAATCGCATGATCTTGGTGGCCAACTTACCGGTCCATTTCTTGAGATGAATTGTTCTCCGAAGTTTTCCCTCAAAATGGCCATAGAATCGCGAGCTGTGTGGCATGTAGCGCCATCTTGTTGAAACCACATGTCAACCAAGTTCAGCTCTTCCATTTTTGGCAACAAAAAGTTTGTTAGCATCGAACGATAGCGATCGCCATTCACTGTAACGTTGCGTCCAACAGCATCTTTGAAAAAATACGGTCCAATGATTCCACCAGCGTACAAACCACACCAAACAGTGCATTTTTCGGGATGCATGGGCAGTTCTTGAACGGCTTCTGGTTGCTCTTCACTCCAAATGCGGCAATTTTGCTTATTTACGTAGCCATTCAACCAGAAATGAGCCTCATCGCTGAACAAAATTTGTCGATAAAAAAGCGGACTTTCCGAATGGACCACCTAAGACGCAGCCGCGGTCAACATTTAAATGAAATTATCTTCAAAAAGTAAATGTCATGTACCAATCTAACGTTTAAAATAAAGAACCGATGAGATTTTGCAAATTTTATGCGTTTTATTGTTTCAAAAAGTTCTCAAGCTCTTAAAAAATCACCCTGTATATGAGAAAGGCAAAATAGAATTTAATTTACTTTATAGTTATTGTAATCGTCTATTTTAATTATTTATTTTTCGACAGAATAGTATGCATAGGGGAGACCGGGGTTAGTCCGGAAACAGGGTTAAACCGGACAGCTAAAAAGGTTTCGAGCAAGCAATTATTTCGACACATGGATTAACTTTGTAAACGAGCTTTCATGTGACAGACATACGTCAGTTGGCTGGATGACGCTGAGTCGATTCAGTTAGGCGTCAATCGTTTTCGTGACAAAAGGTGTACGTTGTGTACCGATTTTTTATTTTTATTATTTGAGTATATTTGATTTCTGTGCATTGTAATGACGGTCTGGTTAATGCCTTCAAATGTTCATTTCATGCTGTTTCCAGTATGCTTTCGATTACATGGTAAGTAAAATTATTATTGTGTCTCGAAAAATAAGGTGGGCTCAACCGGACACATAATTTCCGACATGAAATTCTTAACGAATTCTTAAAACATACCTAAATATTGATATCTAAACTGATATTCTATTTCTTATCACTAATTAAAACTAGATTAACTGAAACTAGATTAAATCAAAACGTTCATTAGATGCTCCCGGGTTGGCGGTTCAAAGCATAGGACAAGCTAGTTGTCGTATGTTCGAGCCCCGACCTGGAATGACTCTTAGTGTCAGTAGGATCCATAGTACTAGCCATGCAATGATTCTGTACACTAAGAATCGGCTGCGAAGTCTGTTGAAACAGAAAGGCTAAATTCCACAAAAAGGAATATATAATGCCAAGACTTTGCTTTTCATTAGATGTAGCTAAACCATCAAATAGTCTTGAAATAGACTCTAAAGTCCGTTTCAACATCAATTATTCGGTACTGTAGGGGGTGAAGTTTTGAGACAAAACCTATATTCCCAGCGAGCAGGATTATGCCCCACGCAAGGTTGAAATCAACACATAACCAATTTGAACACGATTTCATTTCTTTTGTGTTCATTAAGTTATCTTAAGATTTGGCGCCCTACTGTTCTCGTTGTAGAATTTTGTGTGAAACTTTATAGTACGGTTTTTCGCCCTAATAGGAAATGTAGCTATATTTTATCTATAGAGAATAACACGGAAGAGTTTCATGCATGACTATCTTCCGTAATCATTACTTCTTAAAATTACGTATAAATACTCGCTGAATACATTGAAAAATACATGAAATATCTTATTTTCTAAAACGATTATCGATTATTTCAACATAGAGGCAGGATGATCTTGCACAACGGGTAAACTTCCATCAAAACAACGGATTAAAACTCATGACAACCACGGGGCAATATGCACCCTCATAAAGCTTCTCCTTCTTCTTTAAAGAAAGCTTTAGGCTTTCGTCAACGAAACGAAATATTTGCCAGGTGGAAGATTGTTGACTATTATTCATTAAATTGATAACTTATGGATAATTGTTGTAAGCGAATTCTTGAGCATTTTGCCTCACACAATTCGGGTCGTTTTGCCCCAAAAATATGAGACGACAAATTTGACGATTCTGCACAATTACTTTTGTGACTTTCCTGGTGGCAACTGTCCAGTTTTTTTTAATTCCTGCATGTTTTGGGACACTGTACCTTCCTTCCGAAAGTGCCGCTTGACAATTGCCCAATACCTTTCAATTGGCCGGAGATCCGGGCAGTTCGGTGGGTTGATGTCCTTTTCCACGAAGTGTACATTATTTTTTGACAACCACTGTAGAACGGAGTTGGCGTAGTGGGCTGAAGCCAAATCCTGCCAGAAGAGAGGAGGAGTCTTATGCTTTCTGTACAGTGGCAGCATTCTCTTCTTCAAACATTCTTCCTCGTACACCTTGGCATTAATTGTGCCCTTCGTGAAGAAAATCGACGACCGCAAACCACAGGTACAAATTGCTTGCCAGACCACAACACCTTCTGCCCAAACTTTTCCATCGCCACCGTGGTGTCAGCTTCGTCCAGGTCCTGGTACACCGATTTCGTATAATATTGCGGTCCGGGCAGCGCCCGAGTCTTCCTTGGCGTAGGTTTCGTCGTCGATCAGGATGCATTCGTCTTTATTCTGTAGAATCCGGTTATACAGTTTTCGCGCTCTTGTTTTGGCCTGAACTTGCTGTATTAGGGACTTTTTCGGTACCTTCTGTTTCTTGTACGTTTTCAGGGAGTTCCGAACTTTGATCCGTTGAATCATCCCGATGCTGGTGTTGAACTGTTTGGCCAAATCTCGCGTCGACGCCGATGGGTTTTTCCTGATGTACTCAACCACTTTTAAGTCCCGGCCGGGCTGGCTGGGACCCGTTTTCCTACCGGATCGGGGCAAATCTTCCATGGAAAGGGTCTTACCGATATTTTTGACACTGGTGTGGTGCACTTTCACCCGTTTTGCAATTTCGTTGTACGTGACACTACTTTCTGAGCACCAAGTGTGCAGTATTTTCTTTCGCGTTTTCGGATCAATTCGACTCATCATTGAAACGATAAACCGTACCGAAACCAATTGATTGCGCAGCTGCAAAAAATTAAGCCATTTCAGAGTAATAACTGATTGAATGTTGCTAACTACTTATCGATACACTCCTTAACAGAGACATAATTGGTTATTTAAAAGTTTTCCAGATATGATTGAACCATCGCTACCAAAATTTTATACTAATCTGTTGTTATGGCGGACTTTCAGTTTCATTAAAATTTTAGTGAAAAAATTTGGTAACTTTTGAGAAAAGCAAAAGGTGCATTATGCCTCGGGGATGCGTTTTACCCCATCTTCCCCTACTTGACGATATAAGATTCTATTATATTCTATTCTTAAGATAAAAATAGTTTTTATCGGGTTATTAGTTTCTTAAGACAATGCAAAGTTTTATACGCAATAAATATCTCATTTAAATAGTGAAAATAATCATTAAACCAGAATGTCCCGCTATGACCCCCGCTTCCCCTATATTCATAATTAGTTCTGTTTGATAAGTTTCAAAGTAATTACAGGAAATAATTTCAGAAACAAAGACTTTTTGCTTCACATTCAAGTAAAAGTGCGCATTTTTAAAGACACGAGAGGAGTTAGAAATACAATGCAGGAAGAGGATGTGATACGTGTAATAGGAGCATGAAAAATGATAATTAATGATCTATGATTGCTTGATGATTTTTTTTATGATTAGACGAAAAGGTGTTAAAGGCGGCACCATCGTCATGTAAATTAATTAGCTGAGAATTGATCTTAAAGATCGTTTGAGCTGCTTCTCTGCAGAAATTGCTTCATTTAGTGGCATGAAAAGTATTTGGTTATTCATGAAATGCTGATGGAGTTATAAGCAGTTGCTGGTTAGATTACACACGCGTCGTGATTATACATTACGAGAGTGTTTTTTGATGTGTCATTGGATATAATCAAATTTATTAGATCCGTTTGAGAAACAAAAAAAAAATAAATGTTCTGGATCATTTCAATCAACTGCGTTGATGCTGCCATTGGTTTGGAGGATTCATTTAAACAAGCTAGAGGCAATTTAAATAAGCTACAGTTTATACAAAAATACTATTGATCGATTTGTTTAGACTTACTTTCAAATTCAGTTTAAAAAAAATAATTTGTAAATTGATTATCGTTTATAGGCTTATTGTTATGTTTTTGTTTTGCATTTTGTTACTTTTTTTAGGTATGGTACAAACAAGTGGATGATGACAAATCAGGGACTATAAGGCGTGTGTAGCAGAATTGTTCATTCAGTATTATCCATAAAGGTTTTGACCCAAACTACAGCATGTGAATCAGGCTGCGAGATAGTTACACTGCCGTTACTTGAACAGATTGAGTCTCACGAACATTGGTACCACAATTTGGAGGCTCCAGGAAGAAACTATCACAACAACTTTGGTTTGCTTCAGAATGGAATCTGAAGAATTGCAAACGGTTTAATTCAGAAGCAGCCAGATAACCAGCAGCGTATCTAGGGGGTGGGTGAAGGGGGCATCCGTCTCGGGTACAACGTTTTTTGGGATGGCCTCTTTTTGATCACCGAATTTTTTTTCCAGAGAAGGGGGCGGTAAATCTTACTTTGCCCCAGGCGCAAATTGTTATTCTGCAAATAACCAATTAGCATTTATGATAGCGGAAAATAGCCTCTTATAGGCACCGAAAATTCTTCTAGCCCTCTATCAGAAATCTGAAAGCTTATCCAGGAGTATTCATAATTCTAACTATACAACTAACAACAAATAAAAAAATACCCCCGAGATTAATTTTAATTACTATTCTTCGAACACAAGACCAAAAGGTTAAAACCAGGTTAAAATGATATTAATTATTTAATTAAATTCTTATAGGGGAATGCGGAGAAAAATTTCACCCTAACGGTTAACAATTTTTGCATATATTGTCCATTAAAATATATTCATAAAAAAGTGATGACAGTTCTACGATTCCGGAGTGAAGTGATGAATCCATGTTTCATCCATTGTCACATATCGACGCAAGAATTCCGGTTTGTTACGTTTAACATGGCCAAACACTGCTCAAAATCATCAACACGTTCTCGTCTTTGGTCAACAGTGAGCAAACGCGGCACCCACTTTGAACAGAGCTCTCTCATAGTCAAATGCTCATGCAATATAAAGCCAACACGTTCTGTTGATATCTTTACGATGTCAGCTAACTCACGCAACTTACCGTCTCATTTGGACGTCCACTGCATTCTGCATCATCGGTGTCTCTACGACCACGTTTTAAATCAGCAAACCAACGGTTTATTGTTGTTTCTGATGGAGCGGAATCTCCATTTTTTCATGTCATTGATTTGCTTGAACGGTATTTTTTCTCATCAAGAAGCAGTGTAAAATTGAAACACGAAATTGTTTTTGATTCATTGCTCTGAAAATAATAAAAGTAGCGTCACTCGTAGCACAATAACTCACAAACTAATGAATAGAATATCATGAAATTCTAACAGTTGTCTTTTAAAGGTTAGAATTAACTGAAAAGGGTGACTGCAATAAAACTAGCGCCATCTATGTGTTAGGCCCGGGAATTTTTAGCCTAGTTAGCTCCATGACTAGCCATGAACAGCATTCATAAATTATACATAAGCTGCGGTGTAGATCTTAAGACCTGTTTTCACTGAAGTTCTTGGATGACTGAGGGCATACCTTAAACAGCTATAAATAAACAAGCAAGCAATGTGTAGCTCTAAAAATATGGACAACAAACGAAAAATAGGCTTTATTTTATTCAATTAGCACACACCCGACTTACGGGTAACAAATGTTTTTCGTATATTCTAAATTGTTTTAATAATATTGAATTTTGATAAAGCTATAGAAGATTGAATAGAACTATTGGAGGATAAAGTGGTGTTCTGTTTTTGCACTCACGTATAATAACACTCCAAAATTAATCACCAAACAACTGTTGACCAAATCAGGAAACACAACCAAAACGATTTAGTTCACATTTTGATCATATCGACGAGATTAGGGTGACGTTTTTTTCTACTTAGTCTCTAATTTAAATAAACGTGCAATTTCTATTTATGGAAGTGATACAAAGCGGGTTCTACGAACCATTCCGAACCATTGCAGCAAAGCAACGAATTCCAGCCAGACCACACGAAATGCAGTAACCGAAACTTCATTCCACAAGCCCGACAGGAACTGCAAATAAATTTGTAGCTATTATACTAAATTATTGAGATTTAATTCAATTTGCATGTAGTTTCATGAGGTGAGCTGCTGACCATTACTTTAGAGCATGGATTTTAATCGTGATGGTGCTCTAGTACCGTGATAAATAAGAGCCGATCGCTCTAATAGTAACTTCTACTTAGGACATTGGCGGGACTATTTTTCTGCATTTAGTGCAGCCTGGTTTACCGTAGGCACTTGAACTACGAGACGGAACCAATCACGTTTGAAACCGCCTTGTTGCTTATGATTAAATAATTTCTCGTCCGATTGCGGGTTAATAGAAATAGTACACCTCCACAGATTGCCACCCGGTTTGTGTCCAGATCGAGCTACCGCCGTTCAATGTCAATGGAAAGTACTCATGGAGCCTCATGTCTGTCGGTTGAAGGGACTGTAGTGCAACTTTTGTGTGCAACCAGTTTATGCCCTGGTAACTACCTCTTCTGTAATGGGCAAGGGTGTTCATGAAGTTTTTGCATACCAAGGTGATTTAATCACAGCGTGCTGCTCCTTACTGACGTGATATGGGCTTGTTAGGGTCAGACCCACTGAAAAAGATACTTTGTAATATGGGTTTATAATTCTCTCTGTGCACCTTGTGCTACAATCTACTTCGATTAAAGCTGCAATTAACACTAAATTATCAGACAGAACAGTTTAGAGCGCCCAAATTTATCGTAAAATTTCTTTTACATAATCGCATATATCCGTCCAGTCCACCAGTATTGGTAATTAGGGGTGAATATATCGTGTAAACGCTTTGACGTCAGATCGTTTCGAAATAATAATATTTTACATATGAAAGTGCAAAGTGCTGGCGTCAAGGGGCAATCGGGATTGAAAATGTTAATATCGTGGCTACACACAAATAGTATAGCATGGCTGGTGACTGACAACGAACTGCACCCGTAATCCGAGTAACCAAGTAACCGACACGCATTAGCGAAAAGTCATTTATTTACAAATAGCCATAGTAATTTCTCGCAGTAGCCCAGTTCAAAGGAGAGACACTAGCAATTCGCGACTATAATAAAAATTAGCGCAGTTACCGGGTAAGGCTAGCTGGCGAGCTTTGACAACCGTAAATAAGTTAAAATTATATGGAATATTTCGTATTCCAATATCGTGTAATGGTTTCTCAAGTGATCTGCAAATTATTTAATTGTGGTGTTCCGGAGATAATCGAAAATAACACTTGGAACAAATTATCACATTAGCTGTATGATAGTTGTCTTGGGCACCTCTCAACTGATATTTCCCGTTAGCTCAGTTTATATGCTATAGACAGACTATAGAATTTGGAAATACTTTACCGAACTTTCAGTTGAATGTTCTGGATTTTCCAACTTTTTGATCCCATCAAAAAATTATATTTCTGTGAAGTCTGCAAAATTCGCGACGTCGACGATCTACTTGTGTAAATTCAAGTTTTTATTTGAGGTTTGGTAACAGATAATTGTCCATTCACCATTGAATTTCATGCAAAGGGAAAATGTTATAGGACCGTCATTTGATTCGTAGTTCCCTCCCATTGGTTGGTGGGCTTGACGGTATTGCAAACATCATCACATCCAATCAATTTGCGTTACAATTTGTTAAAGATACGCGTTTCAGCCGGTAGGGCTTAACTGAGCTCTTTTTTATGTTTCATTCTCATACTACCGGCCCTTATTACCAGTGTGAAGTGGAAATTAAGTGGAGTGAACGTATCCCAATTGGGTTTCACACGATGACATATTTGACGTTTATTGGTGGTTTGTGTACACTGGATTACTGTGGAATGAGATAGAATATTGTAGAATAGAATGAAATAATAATGACTTATCCAATGAGCAAACCACTGATAGCTGTCAAACGATGTTCATCCAGTTTGTATTGTGAGGATGTATCGTTTGGGATCTGATGGGTGAGATGATGTGTGAGTGAAATGTAAGAGTAAGTGCATGCAAGAATGGTAATAAAGACCACCGTTTCAGCTCAGGACTAACGATCGACCATTAGAAGAGATAGAAATTGGGTAACGGTACCACCATTCATCTCAAATCCATTAGTCATTTCATATACGAAAACCATTAGTTATAGTGAGATCTGTTATCTCTGTTTGATAGATTATTTGTAGAAGTAACATTAAATTTGAAGCATTTTGCTTCGCTAAAACAGCAGTATTGAACCACTTCCGAACTACTGCTATGCCTTATTGCTTCTTAGACACGAGGCAAAGACTTTGTATTCGATTTTATCACAATTCATTTATTGAAAGTCGAGTGATTGCTAAAATAACATGGTGACTCTACTAATGAGATGACTATTGGCACACTAGTTTTAGTTAGGATCTATTAAAGTAGAAATAGTAACTCAATGTTGTAATACTTGCGTGTGGAATACATGTAGGTATGTAGGTAGGTATTGGTAGTGATGCATTTCGATTGTGAGTCAGTGTACACCAGATGCCCAAAAATGCCTAAGCGGATGGTAACACTGTCAAGGATCAACCGAAGATAACGAAATGTGAACATGCTGTAGTAATACTGTAGGGACCCAAGTGTCAATATAATTTAAATAAAAACGCATGTCCTCTGTTCTTTTCCGTCAAACCATCATGACCGACCTTACAAAGATGTTATTAAAAAACACTAATCCTTTTCTTCGGAAATGGATGATTGAGAATAAATAAGAAAGCTGAAAAATTGGAAAATAATTTAATTAACAGTGTTAGGAAATCTTAGATACAAAATAGAACATGGGTAAGAATAAAAACACATACAACTAACTTTTACATTTAAGGAAATAAAATAACATATCAGCAAAAGTACGGAATGGAAATAAAATAGAATGACAACAAAAGACACTTACGAAACACAATTGAATACAACCACTGGAATTAAGGTAAAACAGAATATAGACTATGACCAAAAGTAAGAAAACCAACATAAATAAATAATAAAAACTGTTGGGTAATAATATAATTTCCTCATATTGAAAGAGGCGTTTATATGGCGCGCATGCGCTAATTCGGCCTGATACAAACTAACGGGGAGGGAAACACATTTTGGACAGGGCTGTAAAGCTGATTGGAACCCGTTCCTTACCAAAATGCGATATAAGGAAACTATAAGTCATTTGATTCGTAGTTTGTAAAAATCGGCTTAGCCATCTCTGAAAGAAGTGAGTGAGCTTCATTTCGGAGTATGGGATTACTACTTCCGGTACTTCTAGAACCGGAGTCCAGATGCCGATATAACCAAAGTCAGTCCTAATGGCCAGCAACTAATATGATTCATGATATGAATTAGTTTTGAGCTCATTTTTGCATCGTTACTTTAATAACTGGTTAGACAGTTTATACACTCATCCCTCTATAATTCCAGCTCCGAATAAAACTTAAAACATGTAGAAAGTACTGAAAGGCGTTTCAATTTGAATCTAGATTTGTGAAAACCGACTTAACCATCTCTGAGTAACTGAAGTGTGTTCCATCATAAAGCTTTTGTACACTATTTCCGGCATTTCCAGAAGCCTTAGTATTACATTCCTAGACAATAATTTCTGTAGTTAATGTAGTTAATCGATATTTTGCGCAAATAATAACCACAGAGAACAAATACAAAACAAACTTAAAATAACATGTGTAAAGCATACAAACGAAAATTCGTTAAAAATCACCGTTGCGTACGACTTTGCACGCAGGAATTACCATTGCATGCAAGCTCACGGGTAAAAGCTCATAAGCGATTGCTGGGCTGCTCAGAGCGCCTCTATACACTCAAATAAAAATTCACGTTCGATTCACTTAAAAAATCACGTAAAATGGTTTCAAATGTCAAATTGAATATTTTACGTGACGAAAATGAATGTTATACGAACATCCCCTAAAATGAATAGAGTCATCACATAAGGATTACGTGAATTGACCAAACGTCAAACAATCTACGTAAATTTCCAGTGTGAAAAACTCGATTTTGAAAATGGCGAGCAGTGGCCCTCGAAGTGTAAGTAGTGTAAATATTTGCGAGAAATGTTATTTAATTACAATTTTTTACTCCATCGACCGGACCATTCCAGTATGAAAGTTTCCATGTGTTCAACTGGACCAAGTGCCTGCGTTAGTCCGGAAGTTTACCCGTTCCTGCCAAATGCTTCAAACAGGCCGTTGATCCACTGAATAAAACGAGACTTCAACCTGCATCGGTAGTGTTGAGACAACAAAAACGATTTCTGGAGGCTTGTCGATTTGAGATACCACGACGTTATTAGTTGCTTTTTAAGCCATTTTAATTATATGCTAATTTTCTGAAATAAATGTTTTATTTTTCATTTCATAGATTTTTATAAAAATCTGAAATCGCCCTTTTGACTTCAACCAATATATAAAATAGTAATTCTCTGGTATCTAAATTTGATTTGAACTGATAGATAAATGTGATATAAACAGTACATTATATTTTATCTATGAAACACGTAACTTTTACTGGATTATGCATTAAACAGCTTTTAAATGCCAGTCCATTAAAACCTACGTGAAAAGTAGGGTGAAAAATATTCACATAACTTTTCACGTAACTATAACCTGATTATTATTTTGAGTGTAGGTGAATAGCTGCTTGGTGATCTCTTTGCCAAACAAGCGTCAAATTTCTTACACACATTGGGATTTTCTGCTTGAATGTCTATTCTCTGTGCTATAACTACCAAGCTTGCACTGCAGGACGCACGAAAATATAGTGCTACTGATAGAACTTATACCTAGTAAAATACAGAATTCCTTAAATAGGAAGAAGGGTGTTTTATCTAAATTGGACGCTTTATACTAATTCGGGTATAAAAAAGATCGTGCCATTTTTTGGAAACTTGAAACTTTATTGACGAAAAATTACAAATTCAATATTTAAAGTATTGCCCATCGCTAGCCTCTACGTCTTATCATTTTGCTGACAACTCAAGGATACCCTTTTAGAAATATTCTACCGGTTTGAAAGAATCGATCAGAACAAATAGAAGTCGGAAGGAGCAATGTCTGGGCTATACTGCGGGTAGAACTGCCCATTTGAGTGCGCACGTTTTAGATTATCGTAATGAGCTCACATTTCATCGACAGTAACAATTCGATGAAACAAAAATAGTTTCTTTTGTAAAGCCGAAGCAACTGCACACACGTGAATAAACGAACTTCGACGTCCCTTGGTTTCAATTCATACGGCACCTAATTGTCTACATTTTCCCGTTGTTTTTTAACGTTAGAACATGGCTGGTTGAGCAACTCCGAGTTATTTTACAAGTTTTTCTTGCATTTGTGACAGATCTTGATCGAGCAATTCCTACAATTCTTCATCTTCAAACGTTTGTGGCTCTATGTTCGTCTTCCAAATCAAAATGTTCACTTTAAAACCGTGCAACTCACTTTCGCCACGTTCGCTCAGCAAGAGCATGCTCATCACACACTTTCACTCAATAATGACGATTTTCGAGGGCTGTTTTCTTTATATTGAAATAATTTTGCTTCTTGGTTGATACAGCATTTTGAAATTTGAATGTTTTCAAAAACAAACTTACAAGAAAAATTTAGATAAGATGCATAAATTTGACTTCTCTGGTAGAAGATGAAACCTTAATTACATGAACTTGCCTACATGACACTTCATATATCCTACGTTTTCACTCTTGTTCTGTTAGCTTCTACCAGCGTGGAAAGTCCACTACAACCCTGTTACATGATGTTGTGTACAACATTGAAAATGCTTTCTCACAAAAGCAATCTTGCTTGGGAGTTTTCCTAGATATTGAAGGTGCCTTTGATAACGTGTCTTTCAATTCAATTCTGGAAGCTGCCCGTGGTCATGGCATACCTTCAAGTATCACAAATTGGATACACGCAATGCTTAGCAATCGACTTTTTTGTTCATCGCTTCGGCAAGCAGAGATTAAAAAGCTAAGTGTCTGTGGGTGTCCTCAAGGTGGTGTACTATCCCCACTTTTATGGAACCTAGTCGCTGATGGTTTGTTAAGGAAACTTAATAACCTTGGATTTCCGACTTATGGTTTTGCCGACGATTATCATATATTGATAACCGGTATAAGCCTTAACACTCTCTTTGATTTAATGCAACAATCCCTGCGATCTGTTGAACAATGGTGTTGTAAGGTTGGATTATCTGTAAATCAGGGCAAAACATCAATGGTGCTTTTCACTCATCGTAGGATAATCACAGGAGCTCGTCCTTGCAGTTCTTTGGTTCAGAGGTCACTGTGGTCGATCAAGTTGAATACGTCGGGGTTATTCTTGACTCAAAACTGAATTGGTCTGCTCACATTGATTTCAGGATTAAAAGAGCTTGCATGGCTTTCGGCCAATGCAGACGAGCTTTTGGAAAATCATGGGGACTCAAACCCATATATATTCATTGGATCTACACAACTATTGTTAGACCAATTTTAGCATATGGTTGTCTTGTATGGTGGCAGAAAGAAGTCGCGGCAGTTCAGTCAAAACTAAATCATCTCCAACTACTACTGTGAATTAAACCACTACATGTGTTCCTAAAACAAGTAGCATTATCTTGTGTATACCGTCTTAAGGTTACAGTAACCCTTTAGATTATGCTACTAGCCACACTCGCTTGTGGTCTCAAATGGTTACCTGGGATGAGTATTTACCCGCTCCTAGTGACCTAACTCTCACATGCAGTTTTCCTTTCAAAACATTGAATGTGAGCTATCCTCTTCGTGAGGAATGGTTGTCTGGTTGTCTGGAACGACAACTTGATGAACACATAGTTTTTTTATACGGACGGTTCTCTGTTGAATGGTCGTGCTGGTGCTGGTGTCTACTGTCGTGAAATGAGGATGGAGCGGTCTCATTCACTTGGTAGAAACTGTACTGTGTTCCAAGCAGAAATCTACACAATTCTGTATGCAGTACAATCGGCATTTTAGCAGAGGATCTGTGGTAAACGAATTTATTTTTGTTCCGACAGTCAGGCAGCCTTAAAAGCACTCAGTTCGAATGACTCACGGTCGAATCTAGTGATCGCATGTCGAAATCAAATTGAAGACCTCAGCATTTCAAATGCTGTTTACTTCCTATCGGTACCCGGCCATTCTGGTATTACTGGAAATGAATGGGCTGTTGAGTTGGCAGAATGGCGTCGCTTTTGCATGATCTCTAAATCCTCTCGGGGGTTGGAGGTTTTATTAACAGCAGACTGTTCGGGACCTCGTAGAGGTTCAGAATTTACTTCCACTAAATGTGATCCTCAGCAGATTGTTCAACATCTCTTAGGGGTGCAGAATTTACTTCTGCTTTTATGTGTTTTTGTGTCGTCAATTTTTCCCATCCTCCTAGTCCAACCCTTACCATTTCCTTTTAATCCTTCCCTCTTATATATCGGGAAAATGATGCTAAAAACAAATTGATGGCAAGGCACAAATCTCCAAATATCAAGGGGAACGTGCCATTTGAGCCAATTTGTTCTGATTCCTGATACATGAACTTGCCTACATGACACTTCATATATCCTACGTTTTCACTCTTGTTCTGTTAGCTTCTATTGTGGCTTTATGATTTTTTATGATCTACACAGAAAAAGTAATGAACTTTACATGAAATGTCAATCAATAGTCTAGTGAGACAGACCAGAGCTTAAAATTGTCACGCATTCTCAATAAAAGAATCCAATCCAACAGCCTCATTTTGAATATTTTATTGTCCCATTCGTAAATGACCGACACCAGAACAAACGAAGAGAGACGAAGCATCTTTGTTTCTCATTGAAAAAATGAGAGAGAATAATTCACTCTTTCCTCTATGACAAGACGAAACCAAACTAACGTCTTCAGGTAGCAACAGCAGAATTTCAATTTTCATTCTTTCATCGATGTATTGAAAATCTGTGACGCTTGGCTATAAAAAGTAACTAAAATATTCGACAAGTCGAAGTATTTAAATCCCAGAACTTCTTTGGAAACCAAAACTACTACAAACTCGAGCACCAGCAGTTAAAACTTATTGTGAAACCTTTTTCTGTCATTTTCGATTCTCACAGCTTTGGTTGAATATCGACACTGCATACTATGGGATTTTCACTGAAAACTGCAAATGACTGAAAGGGCAAATGAAAGAAAAAACACAATTTTGAAACTACTCTCCCGCTTATGTCATTGACTGGACATGGATTTCGTTCTCATAGTTTGCAAGCGAAACTGAGAGTGACAGTAATTTCTCGTTATTTTAATCTATTTTGAGTCAATGAAAATGACATTTATTAGCTCTGAAACAGACATCAGTTGAGTTTGGAGTCGTACTTTTAACGACGGTTTAAATTTTTTTTGCATCCGATAAAAAAGCTGTAGCCTTGAGAACCTTCATTTGAATTTAAAAATCGGTTAAACCATCGTGAGTGAGTGAATGAGTGTGATCCATTTTGGAATACATTAACACTATTTACGGTGCTTCTGGAATCGTAAACCGGGAACCAATATAGCCAGAATCAGTTTTGAAGTTTGGAGTATAGGCCAGTTTAGAGATTTTTTATGTTTTTTTTTAAATTTTGCCGCGTTAAGGTGAAATGTAGTCCCAAAAATACAAGCAAAACTTCACTGCATCCTTATTGAACATAACTCAAAACTGAGTGACACACCACTCAAATTCATAAAAAAGTGCACGTACTCTAAACTTGAATTGTCATTTATCTACTCATTTTTGAATTAAGGGACGAAGCTGTCAAAATTTGAATATTTTTTCTCAAAACAACAACAAAAATATTTTTTTTGAGTTCCTTGCACTGAAAATAAGTCATTCTTCTTTCTTTCAAATGGAAAGCCCAATAACATGATTCAAAACCATTTCCTTTTGACCGGTTTGGAGTCGAAATTGAACGATTTTGATATCCTTACGTTGGACTTCTCACATACCATAATTAAAACCACAAAATTTCTATTAAAAACATCTATGATTGATGATATATGAGAACCAGATCTATAAAACACACTAAAATATTTGAATTTTACAGCTGACTTAATCTCTCATACGATGTAATTCATAAAGATTTAATTTGTTTAATAACGGAAAATTTAATTTGTAATGACATAATGAGAGATTAGCTTGAATTTTACTGGTTTCGACTGTAACTTGCGTTCTGCTAGCAGCTGCGAGTGTATGAATTTAAATGCACCTTTTACCAGCCAAGCAGATGCATGCTTCTGTGGTTCCGTCGATTAACAGATGTGCTTGCGATCCAATGATTCTCGGTTCAAGTCGCGGCGGTTGCTATCAGTATACTTTTTTTTTCAATGAATTTCATGTCATGGACTTTTAGACACAATATTAAATGTGTAAACTGCGGCGCTATATTTATGTGCATCTAATAAGATGTAAAATTACAGAAGTTTTTTTTTAAGTGTGAGGCAATGAAAAACGACGTATTTTTGCATTCTTATATTCGATAAGAATTTTCCGAGAATGAAAACGAATTGAACTGCTTGAAGTTTTTTTTTCACTCAAATGTTAGAAAATCCAACGCTTACTCTATAGTCTATTGTATGAATAAATGCGAGAGAACTCATGACCTGAGCCAATTTTTCTCATATCCATACTCAAATTTTGACATACTGTTCCAGTTTATGAATTTGAGTAATCGTAACTCAAACCATAAGTTATGTTCAAAGAGTGTGGAATCAGGCGAATCGTCGCACAAAGCATAACAAGCAAAACCGACACATAGAACCCAGAAATATTTTCAGCGATTGAGCGCAGTGGGCTTACCACAAGTTTTGTTGGTTGATTGGTAAAGAATTTTTGAATCTTTTACACAATTAATTACAATTGTTATTGATTACTATTACACTAGAAGTATGAGTATTTATAACTGACTTGAGATTCTTTGTGAAATTTTGCAAAGAACACTATTTTTCAGTTCTAAAATCATCCCCGTGGAACGGAACAATAACTGTTTATACATTTCAAAAATCAATTACGGCTCGGTAAAGAAAAATGTAAAAAATTCTTTGAATACTTAGTTGTGATAATTTTATTTGCGAAAACTTAAGTGTTTTTGGTTTTTCGAAAATCTGTATAGTTTTTGAATAATTGATCAAAAACGCGACGCGCGCATACCGCTACATCTCACCTTAAGTCACGGTACAGAATTTTTAACATACTTTACCCCATAATTCCGGAAATTAATGAAATTTTTACGATTATACCTTATGATCAAAAAAGATCCGGAATTTTCATTTCAAAATTCCCGCGCTTGTCCAATCGGTAAACTTTTATTCTCTCAACGTTGGCAACACTTTTATACACATTCTGTCAAATTTTGACGCATATCGTACGATTAGTTTTTGTTTGGCGTCTATACAAAGAAGTTGAAAAATTTTCGTGTGGCGATTTTTATAATGGATGAAAATTTAGAACAACGTGCTTGCATCAAATTTGGTGTTGCAAATGGATTTAAGTGTTCCGAAACGTTGAAAATGTTAGAAAAGGCCTTTGGTGAATCGTGTCTAGGAAAAACACAGGCATACGAGTGGTATAAATGCTTCAAAGGTGGTCGTACAAGCTTGGATCATGATGAGATCCCTGGCCGCCCAACAACATCTGTTACTGAAGAAAACATTGAATCGGCGAAGCAAATCGTGTTGCAAAATCGTTCTGTATCGATTAGAGAGATTGCTGTGTTGTTGGGCATCTCTCATGGATCAGCCGAACACATTTTAACTGATGTTTTGGGTTTGAAACGCGTCGCTTCTCGGCTGGTGCCAAAAAAAACTGAATTTCATTCAAAAACACCGTCGTGTTGATGTGGCCAAAGAGATGATTTCCAACGCAGATAGTGACCCCACATTCATCGAATGCATCATAACTGGTGATGAAGTGTGGATCTATGAATATGACGTCGAAACCGCACAACAATCGACCGAATAGCGCTTCGAAGGCGAGCCGTTGTTCTAAATTTTCATCCATTATAAAAATGACATGAATGTGTATAAAAGTGTTGCCAACGTTGAGAGAATAAAAGTTCACCGATTGGACAAGCGCGGGAATTTTAAAATGAAAATTCCGGTTCAGTTTTGATCATAAGGTACAGCCGACGACACGACCTGCCACTCGTCTACCAAAACTGTATCGCAAATTTAACTACCCCTCAGTAACTGGTAATGTCAAAACGAAATTGATGGAAACAATTTTGAAACTGGCAACACAAGTTGATAAATTATTGATTTTAAATAACAGTTACCATAACCTTGGTTACTGCTTAGTGAAGACTTGAGAATTGTAAACAAAACAAATGGGAAAACGGGTATTTCTAAGGAAAAATTAAAATTCCTCGAGTGAATAATCTCTTTGTGCAGTAAGTTGCAAGTACTAACGAGAAATGATGATAGATTAATAGAAATCTATTTGTAGGAATGTCCAACTGATCTAGAAATTATCGGATATACTATCCTGCAAAATCGTTTTGTTTTGATTGGTCACTATAAATATCGTTCTCCCCCAGATAGTTTAATGTATGTATTTGTATGAAATAAACGTTTACTTTATATTCCCTTCTATTCATTGTTTAGAAATACAATGTACAATGTTACAAATTAACGTTCGTGCACCGAGTCGTATACGAACTTTGACTTCACCGGATATTTCAGCGAAGCGCTATCGATTAGGGTTGTGTTGCAGCAAGGTAATGACGTCATAATTTTGAAAAAAACAGCTGCACGATTTTAAATAAGCAACACTTTCAAACTCATGGAATGACCATCGTTCAAACTCATGGAATGCCCATCAGAATCGCCAGGCCACTTTGAACTTTTATGGGAAGAAGTTGACCAAAATATGGTAAGCCCAGGAGGGTAATTTTACGCACAGATGGGAACAACCTACTATTTTGAAGTATTACCCTAATCTAACGGAACTGGCATTTAAATACGACATAACAGTTTTTGAACGATAACATTTTTTATTCCGGAGTAGAAAAAAATTATCGTTATTATAAATAATATTGCCAATATTACTATTGTTTCCGCTCAAAATTTCAGGTGGGTAATTACCATCCTTCGAAATTTTCGGATGGATAATACTACTCACCGTACCCACCTTTTTGAGGCCCCCTCCCGAGAGGTGTGGAATTTGCGTCTAACCAGCGCCAGTGGTGGAAAGAATGTACAGAATTTATGGAACCATCGTCAAACCGAGACCTATTTTTGATGAGAATCGATATTAATTATTCGTTTTTATTTTACAAATATTTATTTTATACTCATTTATTTATTGATAGGAGATCTGTGCTGGACTAAATTATACCTGGGAATGAATTCTGGCAAATGGTTTCCTAGGGAGTAGTATATAGACCTTGTTGACTGTTCATGTCCAACTCTAGGAGCATTTATGAAGACGGCGAACTGCAAAGAATAAAATACGTGTTATCTGACAAATAAGATTTAGTCACTTACCTTAATTATTGCAAGCACCGATGATGGCGATTTGAATGTTCCACTTCCCTTATCTGCTCTTAAAAAGTGGGACTGAGGGCACGAAATTTGAATCACCGAACTGTTCTACAATTTCTTCAAATAATTTGTTTATTTATTCTGAATCCTTGGTTACTAGTTCGTAGCAAGTGAATCAGTGTTGCTCGAGAAGATTATTTTTATCGTTTTCAAGGGGCTGCTATATTTTTGGTGACTGACGGTAAATCCCTCACAGACACTTTTTATCTCAATTTTTCTTCGGAGTGTCTGGTCGTGTCGTCGGTACAGCTATCAATACTATGTCAATATATCTATTTGCCATCTATGCTATCAGATGTCAATATATCTAATTGCGTTCAATGGATCGAGTTCATCACTCGTGAACTTACAAGATCAGTTCTTACACTAGCCCACGGACCAGAACTCGAATGATGGCATGAACGGAGAAGCATAGATGAGTGTAGGTACGATTAATCCGAGGTTACCCTACATTTACTCCGTCCGTTGACACTGACAAGTGTATTATATAATCGAAGCAACCACTTATAGAAACAAAAGTGAAAAGAAAAACAAGAAGATGCAAACGAAATGCAGCTTTACAAATCCGTCCACGTGGCATAACGTGTTTTTATTACGTGTTTTAATACTTGTCAATTTTACCTAAGCAGCTTAAAGACAAACACTAGAGAATAAACACAATTACATTGGTTGAGTATTGTATTCACTTTTGCTGCAGAAATAAACACTAGAAAACCCACTGATGAATGGAGAACATATAGAGTGTGCCAGCCAGGCAATCACCCAGCTCAATCTAAGCACTGATTCCGGTTTCTATACGGATTGGAAGTACGAGTACCAGCTGGACACGGAGCAAGCTATCTTGAACACCCACCCAACGGATACCATCATGCCGTCAGTAACGCGAATGATCTCTAGTTTATGCGCACTCTACAAACTACCACACAACATTGAATTTTCTTCCATCGATACGTTGGAACGTTTGTTATCCAAGATCATGGACAATATGGCCGGAACTGCTGCGAAGTGCTTCATCCAACAAATGCCACTGTATGTTTTCACTGTACTAAACCTCGTTAGCAAGTTTTTTGATGCTCACATCAAACTCGATCGTCTTCGTATGAAGCAGATGTTCGAAAAATTCTCACCGCAGCTGCTCTGGTCGGAGGACGGAATGTTGGAGTTAGAGTTCGAAGTGCTAAAAACTCTAAACTACAAGGTTAGTGACGTTTCACTTACATCTAATATCCCGCTCGCTGCCATGAGTTAAACGTCAATTGCCATACATAAACAACAGTTGATACCTCGTGTGCGCGTGTGTTTTTTGGACCGTTTTTTTTTCTTCCTACATTATAGATCAGCCATTCACTTCTTCTGGGCGCGGTTGAACGATTTTCGAAGGAATTCTTATTAACACTCGGAGTGGCCCGGAAGGAGTATGTTGGCGCCATAGGGGTCAAACTGCTGCGGGTCGTTTATGCGCAAAAGTATCACATCTATGACAGGTATATTGTTATTTACATCATGCTGAGTCCCCATTTGGCGGTCCATTAATCTAACCACTTTGTCAACAGTTTGAAACCGAACATGAAATGTGAAGACATGTTCGTGCGATTCAAGTCCAACAAGTTAATTTTAGCAGCTGCCACAGTAACCGCAATTTTGACGTTTTGTGGCACTAATCAGAAGCGAGTAGTTGATCAAATCGTCGAGCAGCTGTCAAATGAATGCTTTGTGGAACCGAACAATATCATGTACTTACGAGACGCTATTCTCAACGTGTTCAATTAACCTTCCTGGCTGTTCTGGTTGACTGGCGTTTAGTGAACAAGCAGCTCAGTAGCTTACCAGAGGCTTACAAGCGCGAAGCTCTTTTTCCTACATGAAATAGCAAATTTGAAACTAGGCTTAGCAATAATGAACCTTTAAGCTGTCCATTCTTTAAGTACTGCTGTATGATTCTGAACAAATATAATTTGTAAGTCGTGAGAGCCAGTTTTTTTGGTTTTAAAACACATTGGAAAATTGATCGTATATTCGTTCTACGAGTTCAACACTTAGTTTATCGATCAATACAACTAATAGTTTCTAATGCTGGAATAAATGCGCAGAAACTGAGATAAATACAGACACGATTGCCTTACGAAATTGACAGTTTAATGTTTATGCATCGCGCAGCGTGTTGAAGTAATACACGAATAACATATAAAACTGCGCAGCATCAATCTTCTGATTTCGCTGACATCCAAAGAAATGGGCGGCAACGAAATCAGCTCTTATTATAGCTCAATTGTATTGATCCCTGGTAGTGACCTTTACTAGAGACATTAATCATAAATCATTGTATTGCACCTTACCAGATCAGTGTTCAAAAGGACTTTAGATTAATTAAGCCCAACTAATGAGAATATATCATAGCAATCATATAAAGCAAGACCGTTTTTATATCAATTTAAATATTGAAGTGATTATGTGATTTGGGCAATTCATCGCTGTTGTAACTACAGTTAATGAAGGTTTTTTTTTGTGATACGTTTTTCCTATCAATTACAGAGCAGTTCAACGCAGTGCTAATTGTTCCAACGTACATATTGAAAACATGGTAAATAAATTTGAACACATAGAAATGTTACATATAGGTCAAAAGTGTTCCGAGGTAGAACGTTATGTATTAATACGGCATGTAGCTCAATATGTAGCAAAGCAAATTCTTGCATTACATTTCTTTTGTGGAATTTAGCCTTTCTGTATCAATAGACTTGGCAGCCGATTCATAGCGTACAGAATCATTGCATGGCTAGTACTACAATCGTACCGACACTAAGAATCCTACCGGTCGGGGCTCGAACATACGCCAACTGACTTGAAACCGCAAGGAACCTTCATTATAGATATCAAAGTAAGAATTCCGGTTTGCACAATCCTCAGTATAATTGACGACATCACCCGTTAATGCATCGTTTTTGGTTGGCTCTCTTATTATAACCATCATACTATTACTACGTATTCGTTAAAGTCCTATTGCCGTATCATATTCTTTTTCGAGACGTAAAGTGGTTATGAACGTGAAGTGGTTAATTTTTTCCGCTAGAATAAGCTTATTTCAGTTTTTAGCCGCACAATGGTCGCACTTAGTTGTTTTGATTTCCTGGCAGCTTTTTTATGCATCGTGCCATGCCCATTTCCGAGGTAACTTAGAAGGTGGCATGATTCACAGTTTGTAGTTTAGAAGGCGTTAAGAATGGATTTGCAGCTCGGTCCCGTCTCGTAATCGTGGGTGGATTCTGTAGAGATACAAATTCGAATCGATTGAGCGATTGATGCTTAACCTTTGGCGAAACCGAAAGTTGTTGCGGTCGATATTTATTGGCAATGCTTTCAAACCGGTCGGGAAGTGGAGCATTCTAGGGTGATCGAATTGCTACATGAATAATGATCATTTGAAAGATCTTTTGAATTACCGTTGATGCTCAAATGTCGGACAGGTTTTGATGCCGGATAACATCCACTTGATAGTTCTAATAATTTTCGAAAATCATACAGAAGTACGCTTGAAACTGAAATTTTTCACAAGTGCTTTTTAGACAAAAAAATCATCGATCAGAAAACTCCCTGCAGAAAACTTCAGTACTGATTATTTGACAACGCGATTCTCACTGAAACTGATTTCGCATGGCAAAAAATTAGTTGTGGAAAGTTCACTAGTGAACATTCGGCTCGATGAAATTCAAGAAAAAAGTTCCCACATTGAATATATCTGATATGATTCTCGAACAGAAGATTTTTGCGAAATGAATTTTCATAGCCGTTGTATCTCAATCCTTTGCAGAACACATTATGAATAGATTCGCCGCTGAACAAAAACTGAACCTTTCTGACAATGTACAGTGTGTGTAGGGTTGTTGATAAGTGGATCAATAGTGGTGATGTATTAGAATTTTAATCGGCACTACATCATTAATAAAGCAGCAAGTGCTGTGATGTTATGTGAAACATGTTATGCAGCTGCCTAAAAAAATTTAGCCATGCCATGTCACTTCGCTTGAATAACGTGCGCAGAAGTAACAGGAGCGCAGACTATCGCTATGTCAATTCAAACGCGCCATTCATACACTGCATCTACTGTGTGTTCGAGACTTGCTGACAATGCTGCGTCCTGTTACTTCAATGAATCAAATTTATTCTAAATAGCGTTTTATTTGGGTTTAATGTAAACAGTGCTGTGTAATTATCCAGCTGGAATTGAAGCAGCCTTTCGTCACTTTAATCACTGTTTGGAATGTGGAAAAAATAGTATGGTTTATATTGACCACCCCACGTGTATCGAAAATATCGCAGTTATTATTTCTCAGTTGCGAATTTATTCAGAGTTTTTTTTATTGATTAAAATATAATAATCCAACCTTGCACGAATCATTTCGGTGTCGAACTAAAGCGTAGTGGAAACTCAACATCGAAATATCACCGGAGACTCTTCGATTATCTCTTTAGCGATATTTCTTTAGATGAAAATTCGTCAAGTTTCGCTGACTCAAAAAATCACTTGGGAACTTCGAGGTTCAGAGTTTTGTGGATGCTTGTTTCATGAATGATAATATCGGAGGTGATTTTTTCAGTCACTGGCCCTTATTACGGGTATCACTATACGATGAAAACCAAAAAAGTGATTTTTAGCTTATTATCGGTATCACTTCACGGTGAAAATTAAGTGACGTGAATTTAGGTCTTTATCACTAAAGTCACTTCAGAGAAAAAATAATTACTTAGATGAGCTTGTTGTTACTACGAATATCAAATCACCAAAATTTTGTTGGAAAAATGATTTTATTTTACTCCAGTGATTATTTCATTGACCGTGACACTGGCAATAGGTAAAATCAAGTGAAGTGACATGTTAAGTGACAGTGAAGTGAAAGTGGATGTGGAAGTGAGAACGGTTATAAGGGCCACTGAATTTTTAAGAAAATCTCATGAACTGATTTTTTTACAAGTGATAGTGAAATAAGCTTTTCCTGATCATGGTTTTCGCAATACTGATTCCACTGCACAGTGGTTCAAAAGTTCAATTTAAAGCTCCTAATTGATATAACATTAAAAATGAGGTATAGTAGCAAAGTTACTCAGAATGATAGGAGCCATGTTTTGAAAATTTTGTTCGTGTGATTAATTGCCCTAAAAATGAGATAAAAATATTAATTTAGTTCAGGGTCAACATAAGGGCTAACTAACTTCGAGAAAGTTGTGAAAAAAGTCATTTACAACAAATTTGCAAAAAGGGGATGGGTATAGTGTGATGGGTAAGTCGATGCCATTTCACGCAGCCCACCTGGGTTCGATTCCCAACCCCGCACATAGGGTCAGAAAATTTTTCTGGCCCGAAGAGGCGAATGAACTTAAGGTTAAAACCTCTATAATCGAAACAAAAAAATTGCAAAAGGTGTTATTCCCGTCACTTAAGTAGAATTCCTGATATAGAGTGTTTTCTTAAACTTAATTTCTATGAGTTTTTTCATGTCGATTTGGAGACATATCGATCGTCCCACTACCAAATGGTCTAACCGTAATACCAGTTTCTCTTGTTTTACTTTTTCTTTCGTGAATTATCAGGTAGATTTTATATTTGAAGCTTAACTCTTCGTATTTTTCAAATATTCTTGTCCTTGATATTTGCAATGATAAGCTTAATTGTATATCTGATTAGATTTTAGTATATATTTATTACCATGGTAATTGTCACAATGAACGTTTTTTTTTTGCACATCGAAGTTTGAATGTTTAGATAGATTACTGAACCATAAATGCATGTTATCAAAAAAATGTTTACATATAAAATGAAAAAGTTACGTTTGTTATATGAAAACTCGTATCACATATTTTGTCACAATTTTCGAATTATTTTTCGTGCTTTTTATATGCATTTCTGGTAATTCTTACCATTTCAAGGTAGCAACCATGTCTCATATACATCATACATACAAATATAGAGCAGACATACGACTTGATGGTCTTATATCTGTCTTGCAAACATCAACAGGGCGAACGTCAACAGAGTATTTATACTCCTATGAAATTATTTAAAATTTTCAAATAGAGCAATTCTTTTTAATTTGAAATCCTTCAAATGGAACAGCCGAATTTGAAACTGAAAACAGAAACTGGATTCTGTATCTGGAACTGAATTCTGAGCCTGAAACTATATTCAGGATCTGATTTCTTGATACTGGAACAGAGTTCTGGACTTGAGCTGACCGAAATCAGGCGCTTAAGATACACTTGCTTTACTTCCTGCGCAGGCTTTTTTTTACAAGGTGAAATGCATTTACGCACATAGTGTGGGACTCTTCACAGGACTACCACTGTATAATTGGAACTACCCACTAAAACACCTTGAATCTCCAACCCTAACTCCCCGGAATTACAGTTAGGTATTACTTCGGGGTGGAAGGCTCTCGGTGTTCCCGGACTTATGCATCGTCATGGACGTCTTCGTCGTTCTATCCTACTTTTGGGGCATTTATCTCGATTTTGAGCCACTCATTTCACTACAGGGGGTCGACCAGAAGGATGTCGAGGTCGATCCGGCGATTCCGGTTGGAGTTTAGCTTCCGGTTCGCTGGTGGCTCGACGACCCAGGGCTGGTCTACGTCACGAACTACTCGGCTAATCAATCTAGCCTACACCGACGGAAAAGTTCCCCGCGCAGGCTAGAGTGAACGAAAAGTATAGCGCATTTTATACTTGATTAGACATCTGTGAAAAAAATATGTGCATAGTCCATCCTCCGTAGTACATACAGACAAATAAGCCCAGTATATGAAAACTGCTTTTGGTCCAAATGAACCAGATTCTGATTGGCTGATTTTGATGTTGCTACCCGCACATTGTGAAAAGAAAAAAACATTTGCAGGGTACACGAGCAATGATACCAAGTATAAAGAAAATCAGAAAACAAGTTTATTCAAATGTATAATTTTAGCTCACCAATGAACATGAAAATTTTCAGAGAATGTTTCACTTTTTTTCAATCTCATTTGTAATAAATGTTTATAGTGGAAGCACTGTGTAATTAAAACCAGCATGAAGCCGTTTTTCTTTAGTGAATTAAAGTGTAACCAAAAAAGATCTGTTAAATTAGTGTAAATTCTTCAGTAAAACTAGTTCAACGGTGCTCCAACTCCTCATATTAAAAATGGCTCAACGATGGACCTATGTCTGCCGGGTTTGTTTAACGGAAAAATGGCATTCGGTTCAACGGTCTGTTTCAAAATCGGCAAACGAAGGTCCCGCGTTTGCCTCCCGTTGAACGATTGATTGGACTTTCATTTGACCAACGATCCAACGTATTGGACCAACGATGGACCACCATTAAGCGTTTTTTTTTTCTAAGAGGGTAGATTTACGAGAAGAATGAAGTTTTGTGTTCCAAACTGTGGGTGCTCTAAGCATTTCTATCCAAACTTTGTCTTTTTCCGGTTTTCAAAAGATCCGGTAATACGTCAACAATGGATTCGATTTTGCGTTCATCATGAGATATTTCGTGTTTTGTCATCAAAGCAGGAATGAGAATGGCGTAAGTAAAACTGTAGAAATGATAATAAAATATAGTAACAAGTTTTTTTTTAAAGTTTCATTTTTCAAGTGGAGAAAAGTCAGATTATTTCACTAATGTTCCATCGATAAAAGTGACATATGGCGATGAATGCGATGAGGTGGAAAAAGTTGAAAACAATTGATTACTCTATCCTGTGGCTGAAACCAAATTTACAAATTTAAGCATTCTTTAATAAAGCGATTTGTAACTTTTCGTTTGAAGACAGGAGATGATAAATACAAGGCAAAAAAAAATTCAACTGTTGAAGTATGCTCAATTATTTGTTTTTAAACATTAATATGTAATAAAAAAATGCATTCAACAAAAAAAATTTCATGTTTATTTCAAATCAAAGACCGACTTAAAGAGTCTAAAAATTTAAAGTAAATAAATATTTTTTTCTTAGCATAAAGTAATTAAAAAATTTGTAAATATGGCTACACTGTAGCCGATACGTTGGTATTTATTCCACAGGGCGAAAACGACGAGAAGGATGATTTCGACTGTCCCACGACAAAAGGGCCTAACTGCAAATGACAGTTTCTCTTTGTTTACTTTTTCTTTCACGATTTACAGAACTGATT
Source organism: Malaya genurostris (assembly GCF_030247185.1). Lineage (NCBI taxonomy): Eukaryota > Metazoa > Arthropoda > Insecta > Diptera > Culicidae > Malaya > Malaya genurostris. The sequence goes on from NC_080571.1 coordinate 284,547,778, forward strand.
TTATATTTGACGCTTTACTCTTCGCAAAACTTTCAAGGTAAAACTACAAGCTTTCGATTTATATTGGACACTTTAGAGAATTTGCAATAATGGCTCCGTAATAATCAAAAGAGAAAGTAAACAAAGAGAGGCTCTCATCTGCAGTTAGGCCCTTTTGTCGTGGGACTATCGATTTGGAAGGAAGAATAGGAAGCCAGTTTTTTTTTTTTATTCAACAATATAATATAATTTTTTAGGCACACTGCTTAAGCTCTAAGATGCCGGCTTTTTCTAATTTTAGTTAACGACTAATATAAAGCTGTAATATTGGTGTTGAAATTGTCTATTCTCGAGAATCCAGTCTACAGCTGGCAATCCGCAGTGGTTGATGAACTGAATATAGCGTGTGTCTTCCAGATGACGTTGGTAAATATTTATGCTGGCCGCATCCTTTGGTCCGTATGGGTCCGCGGGAAACACCCCCAGGCTACGCAGACCCGGCGGGTGGCCCGCATGCTGGTCATCGATTGGAGCGGTCTTCCATTGGGGTTGATTGTTATGTTACGGAAGAGAATAAAAGAGACATAGACTAGTAAATATTGTAGAAAAACGGGGTAAAAAGGGGATATGGGAACGAAATGCCTAGAAAACGACAGAGATCTAATTAGTTGACAACGAGATGGTGAAGAGACGGGGAAAGGGAGAACAGAAAAGTTAGTGACAACAAAAAGGAAGCCAGTTGTCTGGTGTCTTAGGGGTGTGAGCAAAAAGTTCCTGTCAAAATTTTTGTGCTAGAGTCTGAAAATTTATAACGTTTGTTTATTTGTTTATGTCGTTAAAATTCTGCGTTTTCAAAATGTCGCGTATTGAAAAGGAAGTGAAAATTAAGGTTCTGGACACATGGCTAAGTGAGAAGGGTATTACTATGCAATAATTGGCGAAGTGGTATGGAATTCATTATGCCAGAGTTAAAACCATCATTAATAAGTTTGGGGAACACTATTCTTTGCATGAGCTACCAGGAAGAGGCAGAAAAACCGGTTCTTCCAACCCGGAACTGGACCAGAAAGTGGTATCTCTAATCATGCAGAACAAATCATTGTCAATACGTGATTTGGCCAAAAAAGCAGGAACGAGTGTCGGAATAATCCAGCGTATGAAGAGGCGAAATCACCTAAAGACCTACAAGAAGCAGAAAATCTCGGAACAAAGTGTAGAACAGAAGAAACGAGCAGAAACAAGAGCCTGGAAATTGTATTCGCATCTTTTGAAGTGTCCGCATGCATGCGTTTCGATGGACGATAAGAATTATGTAAAGCAGGACTCAAAAACCCTTTCAGGTTCACAATACTTTACTGTCGTCGTTGGGGAGGATGTGAGCGATGCGGACAGGTCGATTCAAGTGGAGAAATTCGGTCGAAATATGGTTTGAAGCAGACCCTGTCAGCTTGGAGCGAAATTAATCTTTAGTTCAGCAACGCCATCGCACGGCATCACATTCAATATATCATATCAATTGTATGGGTGCGCAGTGCTGCTATTTTGGCGCGCACGAATTTGACATTTCTCTTCTCTACTTCTATGTACGAGATTCGATGCGGACTTGCCTGAGGGCGCCATGTTCACAAAAAAGGATGTTACCAATGATTTGTTCGTGAAATGTGAAAGCTGGATATCTTGTTAATATGATGTCTTTGTTTAAAGTCAACCATTTCTTACACTACCGGAACTATAAATGGAGAAATCTATCGATATGAGTGTCTCCAGAAGAGATTGCTGCCTTTATATAAGAAGCATAGTACACCTCCACTGTTTCGGTCGGATTTAGCGTCGGCTCACTATGCCAAAACCACTCTCAATTGTCTTGCGGAAAAGGGTATAAATTTCGTTGAGAAAAATATCAATCCACAAAATTGCCCTCAGCTTCGACCCATCGAACGTTACTGGGCAATCGTGAAGAGGGTCTTCAAGAAGACTGGTAAGGCAGCTGGGAACATGTAGGAGTTCAAATAAATTTGGGCTCAAGCGTCCAAAAAGTGCGATGCAACACTTGTCCGGAACTTGAAGAAGAGCGTTCGAACAAAAGTTCGAAAAATCGTGAAGGAATAACTTAAATTTCATCCGGTTTTCATTATGCTCAAGTTTAACCACGTACAATAAAGGATCAATTTTTAGTTTGAATAAAATATCGTTTTTTATCATAATTTGAAAAAAGAATTTGTGGATAGCTTATTTTCGATACACTCCTTAGACCGTTAAAACTTCAACCTTTCGTCACTTCTACTAATTCGCTTCTGAAGCCAATTGAAAAATAATCGCTATGTCTTGAATTTAATACCGGCTTCCTTCATTATTGATTACAAATGATTCATTAAAATGATTTTGATACGCCTTCAGATTTTGTCTTTTCCTGTTTTAAGAATTCTGAACAAACTGTATTCGAGCTTAAAACTGAAACAATTATTTTTCGATTATTATTTCTCACCTCGCAGTTGTAGGAAGAGGAATACTTTAGGTTTTCCTTAGAATCTATAACGTTTTCGAAGAAACGATCGAAGGTGAAACAACCTGTTTTATTTATTTTCAATAAACATAAAATCTCCCAAATCCAGGCCAAAATTTATGCGCCATAAATTTCAAGTGACATTTAACGTTAGTTCTATTACCAATAGACCTAAGACCAACGCTTCAACCCTAAACACAACAGTGAAAGGGATTGATAGATAGCAAGTTTCTGGAACAATTTGATACAAAGTTGTTTGTTTGTTCAGTCAATCGGTTCATTTATTTGCTAAGGACGGTTAATGAATATCATTTCATGATACGCGGAAATATTTACCGGATTTTGGCCTTCTTTTCAAGATCAATCAATTTTTTGTTTTCGAATTAATTTCAGTTCTCATCGTACAAGTCGTTGTCCAAAATAGTAAACATAGTGTTCATGCAAGCTACAGGCAAAAATTATTTTTGTTTCATAAAAAAAATCCGAGTTCAACAACAAACAACAAACACGTTATATAGAGAAATATTGAGTCACCCTAATAATCATCCAGTCACTAAAATGCATGATTATAAATTGGACAATAACCGTTCGCCACTTATTTATTTCCATTGGTAATGAAGCTATTATAGTGCTGGAAAAGACTCCAGGATGCAGGAAAGCAGCTTTGTTTCTCGATCTGCGTTTTCCACTAATCGATTTCACAATTAGACAGGATCCGATTTCTGCGCAATTCAAGAAATGCCTTAACCGTGAGAAAAAATAATTCATTCACAGCATTGTTTTCATTGATCAAAGTTCATAAAAATGCTTAGAATTCCAGTCACGAGCCCGACCCGAACCACTTCAACTTAGCGAAATTCACCATTCGATTAATATTTTGTCTTAGCTGTCATTCCGTCAGGCATCAACAATTAACATAACAAGATTATCGAGCGATGACTGATGGTGTTCTGATTTTTCGGAGGCGGAACGAATACAATTTGAAACTAATACGACCAAATTGGACAGTCATGTAAAGGCACTATGTAATCTTAATTGCCCAAATCGTATAGAAGTCTCCGGCCGGCTTTCAGCGAGCAACCTGCTAATTTGATCTTAGCAGGCGCCCACTTCTGCTATCTCTTCCATCGGTGCCCATTATTGCTGGCGACTTGGAACACTTGTTGCATTAAACCGGACCGGTTTGGGTGGTAGCTAAATGGCAATGGAAGGTGTCTCACGTAACTTTCAATCGCTGTTATTTTAATTGTTCTAACACTAGTAACGGTAGTCGTACTGGCGGCTTTCGGCGTTGAAACTGGGCAGCGCGCTTAGCACGGTGAAGGCAAACGAAGCGAAAACTGATTTTATCCACCGGTTAAAAATTGAACTTGAAATATTTTTTTTTCAACACGGTAGCGATTGGCGTTGCCAAGCAATGGTTTTCGTCATACCGAAGAACGCTAGCCTGCGACCACAGCGAGTGGGAGTGCCTGACTTGTGACATGTAGTTAACGTCTTAATTTACATTAATCGAACATGCTAAATTGAACGATTTGCTTGCTACTTCAATTCGATCATAAATCTGAGCATGCTTAAGTTTGGCCTCGTGACATTGCTACCGGTTTATGACCACTTGACATGCTCTTCTTGCTTCTGGTAGAAGGTATTTTTTATAATTGAAAAATTTTAATGAGCAATTCCAGAAATGGGTAAAAAGTCATCAAAATTCGTTTACTCCGATTTGGATGAAACTTCACACAAGTCTTCAGTATAGCAATCCATTTGTTTTGCACGAGTGGAGACACCAATTCTAATCTTGTTTTTTATTAAACTTAAAAGGTCCAACAAAACCGGTCATAACTTCAATCCTAGCGAATTCGTCAGCTCATTTATTTCCAGTAACATCAGAATGACCGGGTGCACACAAGAGATTTACGGAATATGATAACCCGAGCTTTAGGATTAGAGTTCGTTAAGTGATTACTATTATAAATGATGACTACAAGCTGTATCCCGATCAGATGCACATAACAAAATCATAACACAAGTATATCAACAATTGATATGTATAACAGTTTGTGTTATTTTGAGATGTTTAACGAATGAAAACGGTTGAAAATTAAAACTTATGATATCATGATTATGATGATGTTTTTCATGTGCAAGACTCATGATGAAGTTCAATAATGGAAAATTCCGTAGCTTTATATTGGAATATAATGATCAGAATTTTGAAAAAACTAAAAGAAGAAAACAGATCACTAAATAAATTATTCATTTAATAAAAACAATTTTAGATTGAAACGATGCTAAAAGTTAGGTGGGATACAGTTTTTCTGTGTTAAATTTTTTACAACTATTATAAATTTCTGCTTTCGGACTTCTGTAGTTATATAGAATTCAATAATAATAGTGATACAAACGTTCCAAAATCTGTTACGATTTGGTTCCTGCTAAAGTCTTTTTTGATATGATTTTTGTTGTTTTAACAGCTTACCGGCCAAAAATGTTTCTAAATTTGTTACAAAACATTTCTGAATTAAATTACTCCAGTTGTTATTATTCTGTTATTACCATCTGATCGGAATGGCAATCAGAACTGCAATATATTCGTTCAGCACAACTACCTGAGCTATCTGTACTCCGCGAAGTATCGTACAAATTTTTGCTTGAAATACGGTGCAGAAGTTGTCAAATGAAAAAATAATTCTCTATTATTATTTTCCGTCAATAAACACCAGCACCGGATCGACCGTCCTACAACGAATTGTTAGTTTAACAAGTTTTATATTCTTTTTCATTTATCTCATATTCTTTATTTAGTTATCTATTTAGTTATCGCTTCTACCAGTCAGCAAGCTTTTGTTCAAGGATAGGGATAATACACTACATATTATAAACAGTAGGATTTTTCATAACTTAGCTTGTTATTTCAGTAATAATATAAAAACATTTTAAAATAACCGCAACATGGAATACCGGAAGATCACCCAATTTTTCAACAACAGGAAACCAATTTTAACAAAAAATTATTTATTTCGTGATTCGACAATACTTCTATCTGGATCCTTGATCTGTCAACAAATTTAGAAAAACCAAAGTAGATTTACTACTCAAGTTGAAATAAATAAATGCAGAACTTAGCGAGATTTTACTAAAAGTTACCGTTCCAAACTGACATGAAACCAAATATTAAAAACAATAGACTATTTGATCTCGAATATTGTTAAGTTTTTCTTCACACTTGAAGTAAACCAAATGGAAAAGAAAACCAACGGTTATGTGCCCTGAGCAGAGCTAATAAAAGTCATGACTGAAAAATAGACGAAAATGACAAGAAATTACTGTCACTCTCAGCTTCGCTTGCAAACTATGAGAACGAAATCCATGTCTAGTCAATGACATAAGCGGGACAGTAGTTTCAAAATTGTGTTCTTTCTTTCATTTGCCCTTTCAGTCATTTGCAATTTTCAGTGAAAATCCCATAGTATGCAGTGTCGATATTCAACCAAAGCTGTGAGAATTGAAAACGACAGAAAAAGGTTTCACAATAAGTTTTAACTGTTGGTGCTCGAATTTGTAGTAGTTTTGGTTTCCAAAGAAGTTCTGGGATGTAATTACTTCGATTTGCCATATTTTAGTCACTTTTTGTAGCCAAGCGTCACAGATTTTCAATACATCGATGAAAGAATGAGAATTGAAATTCTTCTGTTGCTACCTGAAGACGTTAGTTTGGTTCTAGGACAGGACCAGACAACTGGCTTCTTTTTCCAGAAAAATATTTCTCTTCTTATTCCGGTTGCTCCCTGCTGTAAATAATAAATGCCTCGGGATCACTGTTGCCAGTAGAGATAATTATTGATTCTTAAAACTTTCTCCCCTTATAACATGCAATTATTTATCATTTGAAAACACTTAGACAAATGTTATATCGGTCAAAAATATAGCTCTGGATTCACTTTGATCAGATGTTTGTTTTGAAGAAAACGTTTAGTTGAAACAGCTTAATAAAATTTTTCTAAAACACTCAATTTTGGGTATCAATATTCTCGTCCATATCACACTTCGTGATTTCAGGCTTTCTCTTTGTATCATCCAGTGATTGTTAAATGTACTCGTATACTTTCCGCATTGACAGAACTTAAAAACAAATTGAACTTAAATCCTATTGAAATTAATAATTTTGAAATATGGCCCGAAAAAAAATATATCCAATATCAAGCTACATTGTTACCGACGATACTGACAACACTTTTTCTACCACCCTGCAGTAATATTGATTTCAACAACTTGTATTTGCTTATGTCAATTTCAACCAATCACAAGCTGGTCCGAAATTGGTCCTAAAAGTGGATTAACAATTGTCAGGTCCTGTCCTAGGTTTGGTTTCGTCTTGTCACAGAGGAAAGAGTGACGTTGGCAATTATACTCTCTCATTTTTTCGACGAGAAACGAAAATGCTTCGTCTCTCTTCGTTTGTTGTGGTATCGGTCATTTACGAATGAGTCAGTAAAACATTGAAAATAAGACTGCTGGAATGGTTTCTTTCATTGAGAATGCGTGACAATTTTATGCTCTGGCCCTGAGCACCAATATAGGCTAACCTCTAAATGATAAATGAAATCATTTAAAGCGTTACTTCGAGGCATCTTCGGAACACGATCAGTATTTTCGATAAATTTGTGTACATCTATGAGTAGTTGTCAATTTATATTAGTTTAAGTAAATACATTGCAATTTGTCATGTTTTGAAGTCGAGTTATGATAAAGATAAATAAAGGGTAATGAAAGTTCCCATTTATAAATCCATTCAATCACTATGTCAAAATTTTTCGACGTCTGCATCAACTACCAAAATAAGTAAAGTAAAGATGTAAATTACTGATAGTTAGCTGATTTTTGAAATTAATAAATAAATATAGAATTTAGTTGCTTAGTCTAATTCGTTTTATGAAATTGTCAGTTTTTCTAGTTGAATTTACGTTTCGTCTTAGACTCATCAATGCGTAGCAGTTTATGTTGAACTGCAACTTCCGACCTGACGGTGAATGACAACATAAACTGCTATGCACTGATGAGTCTAAGACGAAACGAAAATTCAAGTAAAATTGGTTATGTGTACCTAGTATAAATAAGGGGGCAAAAACTCTTTGCCTCTCAAAACTTACTAGCTTTTCTAGTTTAAGCGTAAAATATTTTTTGTATAAGAAAACTACACCACGCAAGACTAAACCATACGTTTTGTTTAACTTTTCAGAATTACAGCGGAATACTGATGAAATGAAAATCAATTATGAAAATTAAAACCTTGATAATGGAAATCCGTTTTGACAATCCCTGATCAATCTAATGATCATTGTTTAAACCAATGGCATAAAAATTATCTTGATTAACCTATTTTTTTATTATTATCTATTTTACGTTGAAAAAATCACGTAAAATCACATGTAAATGACTTATAATTTACAAATTTAAGCCTTGTGGGTAGTAGAAAAAAATAATAGACGCCAATTGGATAATAGATCAGAAAAGTTTGGGAATCACTGTTCTAGACATAGTCGTCCTTTGGATATTTAAACATGAAAGAATTTTATTAAATCTTTGCTCCAAAATTGGTAATTATGACGAATTTCGCACCAACTCGAACAAATGTTGACGTCACCCTTTGTCTAGACTGTCTTTTGAAATTGGCTAAACATGTTTTTTACCAATTTTTTAAAATCGGTCAACTTGTTATAAAGTATTCTGTGAAATCTTCCCACAAATTGAGTTTCATTGGGTACTTAAAAGATTATGACTTTTAGTTTAGTTTAGTCTTCGATAAAAAGATTCTGGAGAAAATTAAGTTTGAGCAAGAAAAAGTTTTAATTTTTAAATAATTTTAAGAAAATCAGAAGACAGAAGACAGAAGACAGAAGATAGAAGACAGAAGACAGAAGACAGAAGACAGAAGACAGAAGACAGAAGACAGAAGACAGAAGACAGAAGACAGAAGACAGAAGACAGAAGACAGAAGAGAGAAGAGAGAAGAGAGAAGACAGAAGACAGAAGACAGAAGACAGAAGACAGAATACAGAAGACAGAAGACAGAAGACAGAAGACAGAAGACAGAAGACAGAAGACAGAAGACAGAAGACAGAAGACAGAAGACAGAAGACAGAAGACAGAAGACAGAAGACAGAAGACAGAAGACAGAAGACAGAAGACAGAAGACAGAAGACAGAAGACAGAAGACAGAAGACAGAAGACAGAAGACAGAAGACAGAAGACAGAAGACAGAAGACAGAAGACAGAAGACAGAAGACAGAAGACAGAAGACAGAAGACAGAAGACAGAAGACAGAAGACAGAAGACAGAAGACAGAAGACAGAAGACAGAAGACAGAAGACAGAAGACAGAAGACAGAAGACAGAAGACAGAAGACAGAAGACAGAAGACAGAAGACAGAAGACAGAAGACAGAAGACAGAAGACAGAAGACAGAAGACAGAAGACAGAAGACAGAAGACAGAAGACAGAAGACAGAAGACAGAAGACAGAAGACAGAAGACAGAAGACAGAAGACAGAAGACAGAAGACAGAAGACAGCAGACAGAAGACAGAAGACAGAAGACAGAAGACAGAAGACAGAAGACAGAAGACAGAAGACAGAAGACAGAAGACAGAAGACAGAAGACAGAAGACAGAAGACAGAAGACAGAAGACAGAAGACAGAAGACAGAAGACAGAAGACAGAAGACAGAAGACAGAAGACAGAAGACAGAAGACAGAAGACAGAAGACAGAAGACAGAAGACAGAAGACAGAAGACAGAAGACAGAAGACAGAAGACAGAAGACAGAAGACAGAAGACAGAAGACAGAAGACAGAAGATAGAAGACAGAAGACAGAAGACAGAAGACAGAAGACAGAAGACAGAAGACAGAATACAGAAGACAGAAGACAGAAGACAGAAGACAGAAGACAGAAGACAGAAGACAGAAGACAGAAGACAGAAGACAGAAGACAGAAGACAGAAGACAGAAGACAGAAGACAGAAGACAGAAGACAGAAGACAGAAGACAGAAGACAGAAGACAGAAGACAGAAGACAGAAGACAGAAGACAGAAGACAGAAGACAGAAGACAGAAGACAGAAGACAGAAGACAGAAGACAGAAGACAGAAGACAGAAGACAGAAGACAGAAGACAGAAGACAGAAGACAGAAGACAGAAGACAGAAGACAGAAGACAGAAGACAGAAGACAGAAGACAGAAGACAGAAGACAGAAGACAGAAGACAGAAGACAGAAGACAGAAGACAGAAGACAGAAGACAGAAGACAGAAGACAGAAGACAGAAGACAGAAGACAGAAGACAGAAGACAGAAGACAGAAGACAGAAGACAGAAGACAGAAGACAGAAGACAGAAGACAGAAGACAGAAGACAGAAGACAGAAGACAGAAGACAGAAGACAGAAGACAGAAGACAGAAGACAGAAGACAGAAGACAGAAGACAGAAGACAGAAGACAGAAGACAGAAGACAGAAGACAGAAGACAGAAGACAGAAGACAGAAGACAGAAGACAGAAGACAGAAGACAGAAGACAGAAGACAGAAGACAGAAGACAGAAGACAGAAGACAGAAGACAGAAGACAGAAGACAGAAGACAGAAGACAGAAGACAGAAGACAGAAGACAGAAGACAGAAGACAGAAGACAGAAGACAGAAGACAGAAGACAGAAGACAGAAGACAGAAGACAGAAGACAGAAGACAGAAGACAGAAGACAGAAGACAGAAGACAGAAGACAGAAGACAGAAGACAGAAGACAGAAGACAGAAGACAGAAGACAGAAGACAGAAGACAGAAGACAGAAGACAGAAGACAGAAGACAGAAGACAGAAGACAGAAGACAGAAGACAGAAGACAGAAGACAGAAGACAGAAGACAGAAGACAGAAGACAGAAGACAGAAGACAGAAGACAGAAGACAGAAGATAGAAGACAGAAGACAGAAGACAGAAGACAGAAGACAGAAGACAGAAGACAGAAGACAGAATACAGAAGACAGAAGACAGAAGACAGAAGACAGAAGACAGAAGACAGAAGACAGAAGACAGAAGACAGAAGACAGAAGACAGAAGACAGAAGACAGAAGACAGAAGACAGAAGACAGAAGACAGAAGACAGAAGACAGAAGACAGAAGACAGAAGACAGAAGACAGAAGACAGAAGACAGAAGACAGAAGACAGAAGACAGAAGACAGAAGACAGAAGACAGAAGACAGAAGACAGAAGACAGAAGACAGAAGACAGAAGACAGAAGACAGAAGACAGAAGACAGAAGACAGAAGACAGAAGACAGAAGACAGAAGACAGAAGACAGAAGACAGAAGACAGAAGACAGAAGACAGAAGACAGAAGACAGAAGACAGAAGACAGAAGACAGAAGACAGAAGACAGAAGACAGAAGACAGAAGACAGAAGACAGAAGACAGAAGACAGAAGACAGAAGACAGAAGACAGAAGACAGAAGACAGAAGACAGAAGACAGAAGACAGAAGACAGAAGACAGAAGACAGAAGACAGAAGACAGAAGACAGAAGACAGAAGACAGAAGACAGAAGACAGAAGACAGAAGACAGAAGACAGAAGACAGAAGACAGAAGACAGAAGACAGAAGACAGAAGACAGAAGACAGAAGACAGAAGACAGAAGACAGAAGACAGAAGACAGAAGACAGAAGACAGAAGACAGAAGACAGAAGACAGAAGACAGAAGACAGAAGACAGAAGACAGAAGACAGAAGACAGAAGACAGACGACAAAAGACAGAAGACAGAAGACAGAAGACAGAAGACAGAAGACAGAAGACAGAAGACAGAAGACAGAAGACAGAAGACAGAAGACAGAAGACAGAAGACAGAAGACAGAAGACAGAAGACAGAAGACAGAAGACAGAAGACAGAAGACAGAAGACAGAAGACAGAAGACAGAAGACAGAAGACAGAAGACAGAAGACAGAAGACAGAAGACAGAAGACAGAAGACAGAAGACAGAAGACAGAAGACAGAAGACAGAAGACAGAAGACAGAAGACAGAAGACAGAAGACAGAAGACAGAAGACAGAAGACAGAAGACAGAAGACAGAAGACAGAAGACAGAAGACAGAAGACAGAAGACAGAAGACAGAAGACAGAAGACAGAAGACAGAAGACAGAAGACAGAAGACAGAAGACAGAAGACAGAAGACAGAAGATAGAAGACAGAAGACAGAAGACAGAAGACAGAAGACAGAAGACAGAATACAGAAGACAGAAGACAGAAGACAGAAGACAGAAGACAGAAGACAGAAGACAGAAGACAGAAGACAGAAGACAGAAGACAGAAGACAGAAGACAGAAGACAGAAGACAGAAGACAGAAGACAGAAGACAGAAGACAGAAGACAGAAGACAGAAGACAGAAGACAGAAGACAGAAGACAGAAGACAGAAGACAGAAGACAGAAGACAGAAGACAGAAGACAGAAGACAGAAGACAGAAGACAGAAGACAGAAGACAGAAGACAGAAGACAGAAGACAGAAGACAGAAGACAGAAGACAGAAGACAGAAGACAGAAGACAGAAGACAGAAGACAGAAGACAGAAGACAGAAGACAGAAGACAGAAGACAGAAGACAGAAGACAGAAGACAGAAGACAGAAGACAGAAGACAGAAGACAGAAGACAGAAGACAGAAGACAGAAGACAGAAGACAGAAGACAGAAGACAGAAGACAGAAGACAGAAGACAGAAGACAGAAGACAGAAGACAGAAGACAGAAGACAGAAGACAGAAGACAGAAGACAGAAGACAGAAGACAGAAGACAGAAGACAGAAGACAGAAGACAGAAGACAGAAGACAGAAGACAGAAGACAGAAGACAGAAGACAGAAGACAGAAGACAGAAGACAGAAGACAGAAGACAGAAGACAGAAGACAGAAGACAGAAGACAGAAGACAGAAGACAGAAGACAGAAGACAGAAGACAGAAGACAGAAGACAGAAGACAGAAGACAGAAGACAGAAGACAGAAGACAGAAGACAGAAGACAGAAGACAGAAGACAGAAGACAGAAGACAGAAGACAGAAGACAGAAGACAGAAGACAGAAGACAGAAGACAGAAGACAGAAGACAGAAGACAGAAGACAGAAGACAGACGACAAAAGACAGAAGACAGAAGACAGAAGACAGAAGACAGAAGACAGAAGACAGAAGACAGAAGACAGAAGACAGAAGACAGAAGACAGAAGACAGAAGACAGAAGACAGAAGACAGAAGACAGAAGACAGAAGACAGAAGACAGAAGACAGAAGACAGAAGACAGAAGACAGAAGACAGAAGACAGAAGACAGAAGACAGAAGACAGAAGACAGAAGACAGAAGACAGAAGACAGAAGACAGAAGACAGAAGACAGAAGACAGAAGACAGAAGACAGAAGACAGAAGACAGAAGACAGAAGACAGAAGACAGAAGACAGAAGACAGAAGACAGAAGACAGAAGACAGAAGACAGAAGACAGAAGACAGAAGACAGAAGACAGAAGACAGAAGACAGAAGACAGAAGACAGAAGACAGAAGACAGAAGACAGAAGACAGAAGACAGAAGACAGAAGACAGAAGACAGAAGACAGAAGACAGAAGACAGAAGACAGAAGACAGAAGACAGAAGACAGAAGACAGAAGACAGAAGACAGAAGACAGAAGACAGAAGACAGAAGACAGAAGACAGAAGACAGAAGACAGAAGACAGAAGACAGAAGACAGAAGACAGAAGACAGAAAACAGAAGACAGAAGACAGAAGACAGAAGACAGAAAACAGAAAACAGAAGACAGAAGACAGAAGACAGAAAACAGAACATAAAAAACAGAAGACGGAAGACCTTTTAAAAATATACACCTACTATATTATATTATTTCATTTTTCCACTTTACAAACAACAATTTCGACGAAACCTTACTGTGATTTCGATTTCAATTCAAAGGCCTTTTATAAAATTGGATTCATTAAAAATAAACACAAAAAATTAAGACCTGTTTTAGCACACGGGTTACTCTGAGACATCGTTGATGGAAAACAATTACTTAGTTTTTTTCTCAAAGCCCCTCGAAATAAGCCATTTAGGAAACTTTTGCCAATTTCATGGTTATTTATCCTCATCAAAACAGGTGTCAACAACTTATCTATCCGTTCGCGCGGCAGCATGCAATTAGGTGTTATTTAATGTTGACGCTTGCTTGAAATGCTCTGCATCATATGAGAGATTGTAGGAGCATTGAACCAATTTCGCAAACTTGCCATACTACAAGAGTTGTAAATTCGATATACTGTGATCGGTAAAACTTTTTTTGCAGCAAAAAACCTCACTAGGAGTGAAGGTTGCTGCAGAGCCTGTGCCTTGTGCCTAAATTCGGCTCTCTAGAGAATGTCAGCAGCTTTGTCATGATTTTAATTACCGCGAAATTCCAGTTGTTACTGTTTCTGTATACGACAACACATAGTCTAACTGTTGGTTTATTGTTTTTTTTTTCAAAACGGTCCATTCGTTCCTAATAGAAAATGAAGGAAAATCCGGGCTATTAATGCCCTCCCTGGAATAATTTCAAACTAAGCAAAATATTCTTCGGGACTAAAAGTCAATTATTTTTGTATCCTATAACTGTACAATATGAACACTTCGAACCGCTCGCGTGAACGGTATCAAACCAGGTAGTCGATTTATTCTGTGACGCACGACAAAAGTCGTCACTGCAAACCACACTTCCATAAATAGCTACAAGACTTGAACGATCGTCATAATTGGGGCCTTTGGTTTACTGCTTCGTTAACGAGACAATTTTTTCAACCGTGGTTCAAGGTTTCATAGAAGTTGCCAAACTGTTACTTGATCGAAGGCGTACAATTTGTGTCGTGAAAACTTGCTTGGTCACGATATAAGTTTACTAATAGGGCAACTGTGCCAATACTATCGAAGGCTTGTGATGAATTCGAACCCAATAACTTAGCTTTGACGCTAAGATGCGATATAGTAGAAAAAATTGAAATGAAAAATTGACAATACTTCTGTTATATTGTCGCAAAATTCGAAGCGAATGCACCTATTTTCATATCAACATTGAGGAAATGCATTGGACAGATATCGAAGATCTCACTCAAACTAAAGGTTTCCATATATGAATTGAATTTCGGAGTTGAGACGAAGGTTACTAGTTCTGCGACCAATCTTGTAACTATTAATTTTTGGAATAGTAGTCAAAGGTCAAGCTTACAACGAGAAAACTTAAGAAAGTTCGTTTTCAGATTTTCAACGCTATTTTTTATATTAGAATAGTCCAAAAAATTTACATGAAAATCAGCTAATAAGAACAAATGTGAAAGAATGGATAGAACTTAATCGTGAATATTTCGAGTTGTTATAAACGCAACAACAACATCGCTATGAATCGGCTGCGAAGTCTGTTGAAACAGAAATGCCAAATTCTACCAAAGGAATTTAATGCTAAGAAAACAAACTTCTGAATACTGAATCTGGATTCACGAATTGGATTAGATGTTGGAACAAAATCCTAAAACTGAATTCAGAACCTGGATTCTGGTTCATCTGAATTCTGAACTAGTTTCAAGTTTAGAATTTAGTTCCAGATTAAACGTTCAGAGATTTAAAATATGACTCTAGATTCTGAAACTGGTTTGTTGACTATATTTTGGAATTCAGTTTCAGAACGGAATTTTATTCTAAACGGGTCTAAATTATGAAAGAAACATCATTTTTGCAATTTTTTTTTTCAAAACTATCGTTCTAGAAAGTAAACTCAATCGTTTTGCATAATACAAAGCATCATTCGAACAACATTTTGTAATTTTTTTAATGTAAACATATTGAGAAATAAGTCGGTGCAGGGGTATTTTTGAGGACGCTTCGTAAAAATCATGATTTGCGGTGTCCACTGTATCTCAGCGCAGACTAATTAGAAGTCAAAAAATCAAAGCAGCATAGATATGTAGAGTAGATGCTTTTCTAGATTAGGTATTTTACACGTAGAAAGTGTGTATAAAATTTGAAAAGAAATCGGCGCCGTAGTTTTTGAATGGCGATGGACACGAACTTTTAAAATCTGCTTTCGAGAAAAACGCGTTTAACGTTTTTGCCTTTCTCATATAGAAAGGTTATGCAATTACTGTGAAAACCAACTTTTGAACCGAGGCCCGGAGGGCCGAGTTTCATATACTATTCGACTCAGTTCGTCGAGTTCGCAAAATGTTTGTGTGTGTATGTGTGTATGTGTGTGTGTATGTGCGTATGTATGTATGTAACATTTTTTTGCACTCACTTTTCTCGTAGATGACTGAACCGATTTTTATGAACTTAGATTTAAATGGAAGGTCTTGTATCCCCACACAAAGTTCCTGAATTTTATTCAAATTCGATTTCCGGTTCCGGAATTGCTGGGTGATATGTGCAAAAATAATGAAAAAAAGTGCATTACCTTTTCTCAGAGCCGGCTGATCCGATTTTCACAAACTTAGATTCAAATGAAAGATACAATTGTCCTACACAAAGTTCCTGTATTTCATTTTGATCCGACTTCCGGTTCTGGAGTTGCAGGGTGATTAGTGAAAAAAATTACTTCCTCACTTTTCTCAGATATGGCGTGGCCGATTTCAACAAACTTGGATTTAAATGAAAGGTCTCATGGTCCCATACAAAACTTCCGAATTTGATTCGGATCCGACTTCCAGTTCCAGAATTATATGGTGAAGTGTGTTTAAAATTGGATACCATCACTTGAAGCAGCAAAACGAAACACGTAAAAAAATGTCTCAATGACAGTCAAACATAAATTTGACTTTCCTTGTTCTTGGGTTTTTAATGAACGACCAAAGATTGTAACCATAAACTCAAAAATGGATACCAGTCACTTTTCTCGAACCAACTTCGATTATACCGGTTCCCAGATTCCGGTTTCAGAAGTACCTCTTTTCGTTCCTCAGAGAGGCCTAACCGACCTGAATACTGTTTCACTCTGTAGGTTATACTAGTTTATGGACAAACCTTTTTGTGTTTTCAGAATTAAAGAAAATTATTTTGAAGAATACCACACATTTATATATGAGAATATGTGAGAGGCATCATTACACCATTATGTGGATTAAAACGGGTTTTTGTTTATAAAATCGAAGGAAACAACTCTAGGAAGCTCATAGGGTCTAAAATATTATATTTTTTCATTTGTATTTAGTTATAACCTTACAAGAATATTTTGTCAAGTTTTTATGCCAATCGAAGCAGAAATCTTGGACCTGTGCGCCGAGCTCTTACTCGTGGTATGAGATAAGCAAAGATAGAGGCCCAAAGCTTGCTGAGTTTTGTTCTGATTGGCTTGCTACCTTTCTCTCCCTTAAAATAGCTTTATAATCTCCATTGATATAAAGTAGTAGTATCTGTATTTGTCAAGAAGCTTCGTTTCTTGTCGAATATATTTTATATTGATAAAGATTATTGTCCCTTAGTTCTTTGAATTTTCCGCAAAATAGAACCAAATTGAAATTATTTAAAAAATTTGCCTTGCATTCAAATTAACAATAGCAATACTATCTAGCACGACCTTGAAACTCTTGCCCCTCTCTTTTTTTACAAAAAATGAAGATGAAAATTGATTTTCAAGATCCCCTTCTCCTAGTCTTTGTCGACAAATAAGACAATATTTTAATAAACACCTCTTATTAGCGGCAATTGCTACGAATTCCACCCTTTTGATCACCTCATTGAATATCTAAGCTCGCCGAGATATAAATATTGCAGTGATTATTATTAGTCCTACTCAGAACAAACAAAAGATAGTTTCCTGTTTTTGTGAAGCGATTTTAACTAGATAATGTTGAATAGTAGACTATGGTTCCTGTATTTAATACATTTTTCATGTAACTCCGGATCCTACAGTCGGATCGAAAAAATAATTCACAACAGGCTATGTGACCTTTAATATGAATCTAATGTCTTTGCCAAACCTAATCCACTTATATCGGGTTTGTTCATTGTTATCATCGTTCCGGAATAGGAGGTTGAAACAGAGTAAAACTTTACAGTTGGCTAGGTAACTCTAAGACCTTTCATATGAAATTATGTTTATGACAATTGGTCTAGCGGACTTCTGAAAATAAGATATTCTGGAACCGGAAATCGGATTTGGACAAAATCTAGTAGCCGACTGTGGGACTAGGGAATAGTCGGAAGCCTTGGACCATTTTTCACTTGACATTTTTTTATTACTGTTAATGAAAAGTACTTAATTTTTCTCTTAGTTAGTCACACGAATTATTGAGTTTTTAATACAGACATTTGCTGATCTCGACGTACTGAATCGAATGGTATGTCATTGCATATTCTTCACACCTAGAAAAAACGTGCTACTCTACGTCATCTAAGACCGACATATTCGTGTGTCAAAAATGGTTCATTATTACAGTCGATCTAACATATATTTGATTTATTCTGAAATAATTTTAAGTGCTGAAACATGTAACATGTTGGATTTACGTTATCTGCAAGTTTAAAAATTTTTCACTGTTTTTTTCACCAATAAATTGCAAAATCAATCAACTATATTGCACAAAACGACAGATGCAAAACATTTGTGCTAATGGAAGCATTTGTCTAATCAGTAAACACAGTAAAAACTATTTCTTTGTTTCTTGAAAAGAACACCCTCCGAATTTTAAGCTGCAGAACTGCATTGATTTCAACTGAACACAAAAAATGTTTTTATTATTCAATACGATCTACTGTAGATTATATTGCAGCCCGAATGGGTTTCCGGTAGTCATTTAATGATACAGCCAGAAATGTTTATTTCTGTTTAAATACAGTTCAGGCTTTAAAACCAATAATCATAAAACTGGTTCTTGATTGACTTTGATAGGCCACAAACTTTTTGTTCGAACACACCCGGAGAGATATTCATGTTTATTTAGTTGTAATTCATATCTTTTATAGCGATCTGATATTATTGGTAAATAAATATTACGCCTGTCAGCTTCTGGTGCTATCAAATTTAATTTATGCGAAGACTGTAGTGTAAACTCAGCCACGAAAATGCTAGCACGCTAATACGTAGAATAAAGATGTAACGTAGCTCGCACGAGATCATAAATTAGATCTAGTTCAGGTTAATGAAAAGATCGAACAGACAAGGTGATTCAAGTAGCCAATAAGCGCTCCTTATTCTTAGTTGCATATCGTCTTTTTACATCTGAACTGTCCCAGCATAAATTCGCCATCTGACCACCTGACCGATTAGATCCAATCAGTACCGTCTTAAGAATCATTGAATGAAAGTTTGATAGTGCCGGGTCCCGAGTGGTGTTGAAACAAAGAACCAAACCTCAAAGAATCTCCCTCGAGCAGAGCCCAGCAGTCACCGCGCCCTGCTACTGATCTAGCACCGGTTCTCGCCTATGGCAGAACGACAACGACAACACGGTGGACATTGCGCGGCCAAGAACAAGGAAGGAATTTGTGCCGGGGTCAGCAAGATTTCTACCAAATGATAAACTCAGCGGATCAAGAGCATATTGGCGACATAGACAGTGCGCTAAATCGATCATTGCGAATTGCATGTTCGGATTCCGTTAGTTCTACTGCCGTACGAAAACCGGCTGATGCATTATCCATACGACACTCAGGCAAACTGTGATATGAAATGAATTTGTTTCGAAAGGGATACAAAAAAAACTAATCCACGTCTATTGATCAATTTGTCGTTTGATGGGTTCGATTTGTGCGGTTGCTCAGGAGGTAAGACGCCGGTACCACAATCCAGCAGTGGAATGTTTGAATCTAGACATCTAAAATTGAATCATACCCCAGATCAGCATCTAGAATGTTGCATTGCGGAAATTAAATTGCTGCTTAGCATTTTTAAATACCTACTTGCTGGCGCTGAATATATGATACAAAAATAATTATAGAATTATGTTATGGTTAAAAAGTTCACGTCCTTGTGCAGTAACCGACAGGTTTTTTGTAAAACAAGGCTTAGTAAGTAGAGTCTGTTCTAAAAAAAAAGTTTACTTTACGATGAAAAATATTTCATTTGAGAATAATTGTACTTTAGTTTTCTCAATATTCTATGACAACCCTTCCAAAATAGATATCTTTGGAACAAATTAGACGTGTGTTCACTTGAGTATATTGAATACCAATTAGCTGTTGGTTTTGAATCTCCGGTAACTAGCAGGCCAATTTAGAACTATCGGAGATAGATTTTTCGGACCTTATTCGAAGCGCTGGTATTTCCGTAAAAGTTTTGTGAAACTCAAAAAATGGAAATATTAAAATCAACAACTTAGTGAATCCATTGAAATTGAGCAAATTTCAAATGGCAACACAAAAATACAAAGCTAAGTTTCAATGGAAGAATTATTCCTTCAATCCTATGTTGCCTTTTACAAAAATGCTTTGACATCCTGCAGTTGACCGCAACCATAACCTCGAAGAACTGATTTTTTCAACATTTTTTCAACTTTTACGCAAATAATGCTCCTTCCTTTTAGCCACGAGATTTGGTGTAGAACCACACATCTGGGAGGCATTGTATAAGTTGGCGATCATCGGTACCACGTTTGTCTGAAGTAGGTCAATCTGAATAATAGCTTTGGCATTCCCATTTCGCTGATCGTCTGCCGTAGAATGAGCTTATTTCAGAATTTGATATGAGAAATATATTTGACGTCATCGATTTCCTTCTAGATACGTTATGTATCCGATCCTGCAACAATTTTTGCGATCAGTTAAAAAAAATGTTTCGATATTTGTAATCATACGACGTCGCGAAGTTCATTCTAATGTTTTTAGACCATTATTTTCAGTGCATCCAGAAATCGGGGACCTGGATGGCGAAAATAATCTACTCGTTAAACCCATTCTGAAAATACACATAACATTATATTCAATTCAATTCATTGTTTACGAAGTTCGAACATTGAAAATTGAATGTCTCAGATTTTAGAACCTAGAGCTAATTCTTAATAATACTTTAGTGGCTTAGAGGAGCCACCAAGAAAATATATGTTTAATTTGTATATTCTAAGTAGTCCACAAACTGTGTCGAAGAACCTCTTCAGAACAATTCTCATTCCTAGTTATAAATGCTTAGAACTTCATATATTCACTAACGCTAGATACTATAAGAAGTATTTTATCAATCTTCTAATAGATCTTAGAACTTTAATATACTTTTCCAAAGAAACCGTCTAACCAATTCTTCATAATTTTGAGTCACAGGACTAATTCTACATCAAATGATCGTGAATTTTAAGTCTACACAAGAACTAAAAATTTACTGAAGAGATTCTGGTTCTATCTGTGGTCAGAAGCGAGATAATCGTTTATTGTCCCAATTAGTCGAAAAAACAAATTATGTGGGATACCTTTCTGTCGGATTCCTAATTCACGTTCCCTGTGTTGTAGGAGACTTCACTGTAAAATGTTTGGTCTTCAGAGCCTCTAAATTCGTATTTCAAAGTGATTACATGTGCGAGTTGTGTGAGATCAAGTAGATAACTCAATTTAATGTTATAATGTTTGAATGCTACATGTTTGGATATGAGAAGGGCAAGGAGCAAATTTTTATACTGTGCTCAAATAGCCACGCTGCTATTCACGGTGGATGCGGGATGGAAGCGACGCAACGAGTGTGCATTGACATAAATTACCTGCATACAACTTTGTGAAAAAACACTGCTTGTCATATAACCGAACATTTTCCATCTGGTCATAGCTGACGCTTACAATCCATTGCGATCGCAAAAAGTTCGCATTCCCAAATCACCTAAGTTCGAAACCGGATTCTCTCTGCGGTAGTGTGGAGATTGCATAAAATCTTTTTTCTTGCTTGCAAATAATATGGAGATTGCATAAAATCTTTTTTCTTGTTTGTGAGTAATATCGCCTAAATATATACTATCCCGGACCTTTTTTTGAGTTTTCTATTTTTGGCTTATGTTCGTGCCACGTGTATACATTTAGGCGATATTACTCGCAAGCAAGAAAAAAGATTTTATGCAATCTCCATATTAGTCGCAAGCAAGAAAAAAGATTTCATGCAATCTTCTCACACTACCGCGGAGAGAATTCGGTTTCGAACTTAGGTGTTTCATTGTATTTATCAATATAAAACATTTTGCACGGGGGCGTAAAGGGGAGGGAGCATCAGGGCATCGAACGAATTGATGACTGGACGAGGGATTGTGGATAGCCAGCCCAAGTCACTTGAAGGAAACTTGTTTCCTTCTGAAGGTTTGAAATGAGTCTGACGCGCCCTTTTCAAACAAACCATCAGGCGGGTTTAAGCATGTATAGCGATATGCTTCACCCAAGCATTGGATATTATGGTTGGAAGAGCATCTTTTATTTCCGCGGAATACGAGCAAGTGGCTCTACTTACATATCCGCCCAACCCTTTTTGTTCGCTTTTCGGTAACAGCTACAGTAAGAAGGTGAATGGATGAGTCATATCGGGGCTACTGTAAGTCTACCCGCATCCACTGGCAAGTCCTTGAACTGATGGTGGCTTCACTTCACATCACATCACATCACTGTGTGACGGTTTGAAATTTTTAATAAGCTTCAACCAGAGCCCTTAGGAATATCAATAAAATCTGAATTAAAAGTTTTTTGATGTCTAAGATTTCTTCTTGTTGGTTTTTAACAAAAGTAATTTGAGTGTCAGTTGAAAGTAATGCTAGGCAATAAATCGTTCATTTGTTGTACGAATGCATATAGTAAGCCAAACTGTCTGACAACAAACCGTTCGTCTCGACCCCAGTGTCAAGACGTTGAAGAGTATTTTTCGAAAAAATTTCCGAATGCAGGACTACATAGGATTAGTATTTGCAGGAATCTCACTGATAGGATGTGCGTAGAATCAGAATCTAGTCAGGCCTTCCTAGCAAAGTAAAATACCACTCGTTTCAAGTATTCTTCGCTTTCATTGCCAACTATATGGTTCTTTAAACGTAAAGTAAACGTAAACGGCTAGTATGCCAAAGAGTGCTCGTGGAGGTTTCTCTAGAAAAAACCCTCGAAAAAATTCCTCCAATAGCTGCACTTCTTGGCGCGCGGTACACTCTCGTATTTGGTATCTAATAAAAAAATTTAATAAAAATTCTGAACAGTTCCCCCACAGGTTTCAGGAATGCTTTGCTTTTTTTTGTTTTATCCGTTTAGCATCTGAGCACTTTACGCGCCTTCTATTTATTAGGAAACTGTATCGTTTTGATTTGTTCTTTTGTTATTATGCTATTATCGATATTCTATCCAATCAATACTTTTCGTCTAGACGTATGGAAAATTGACAGAGCTAGCAATAATTATTGGTAACTGATCGAAACCGTGTAAATCAGGAAATGCTTTCCATGTGATATCTAGACGAGCTGAAGTCAAACAGATGGACACATCTAATTCAATTGGACGTGCCGGACGCCACAAAAACACGTTTGAAAAGTATCAAATTCAATAGAAGCTCGCTACAATCTTGGATGAGACTCAACAAAACAATTGCCTTTCAAAGCTGTACACAAACATGAACAATAAGTTCCGTATGAACACAATCCAAGAAACGTCAATCACCGTTTTATCACGTGCATTATAACTGTCCCGAAGCAAAATGGGAAACTTTTTTTTTCATCGAAACGTGATGGAGGTGAATACTATATCAACCTACGATGGGTCAAAGGGCAGAAAATCGTAAGGTAGATCCAACCACGTATCGAACAAACGTTTTCGATGTTGAGGCACGGTGAAGCACCTTCGAAAAAAAAATCCTTAACTGTTCAATGCGCAACCAAACCAAACCTGTATATGAATGTTACGACAACCATGACGATATCAACAAAATATATAAAAAATTCAATACACCCAAACCTTGCTTTACGAAGCCTTTTTGTAAGAAGTATTCAATTTACGTAACTATGTTTATGAACCAAATCCCATATAACGTAACTTTTTTCTACGAAGTAAATTGCAAATAATGTAAAATTTTCTTACGAACCTGCTTCATAAAAAGAGGCTTTCGCAAAATATGAAAACATTTGTTATGGCAATATTCTAATGCTATATAATTGAAACTGAAATGACGAACAGTAGCCGGAAAACATTATTTTAACTCGATTCAGAATCCAAGATGGCGACTGCCGGTTTATTGATATTCCTTGAAATCGCGTTTCGAAACAGATTTGATGAGCTGGTGCAGGAAAAATATGTTTGAGGTGGATCTGAAATCCAAGATGACAACTTTCAGTTTATTGAAATTCTTTTTAAAAAAACCCCTTCTCAATCAACCTAGTGGTGTGATAATACCTTTCTCTTCCATCATAACAGTCTTATGAAAGACACCAATTTCGGCTCATTATTAACACCAATTGATTCAGATTTATTCGAGTAGTTCACAAAAGCATGGTTCAGTGTTTTTGTCACAAAGTCGCCATAATTTTTCCAACCCTGCGCTTGACATTGGCGTTGCCTATTTGTATGAGAAGTAGAGATGCCATTTATACAGATTTATCTGTATTATACAGATTTTTACATGCGCATACAGATTTAATTCAGAGTGCAGATTTCATACAGATTTCCTCAATTTAATACAGATTTATTCAGATCTCACAACAAGTAAGAAAGAAAAAAATTTACTTTTTTGTCTGAGCTATCTTTTAGTTTTTGATTCCAGTGACGATATAAAAGTCTATCAATCAAAGGACAAATCTCAAATTAATATGAAAATCTGTGAAATCCATTTATATTATAATTTGAAACCAATTTGAACTGCTATTCAATTTTTTTTCAATGACTGAGTGGAAACATATATTGGAGAAGCCAAATGAATGAAAAACTAACAGAAAAGATGATTTATTGGAAAAAGATACGCTCAGAGACAGTACTTTATTCAAGGAAGTAATGGCATCATGAAACTTTGCTGTAAAACTGAGAGTTGTATGGACCGACTTGACGTTGCATATTGGGCGTTGAAATTCCATGTCAAATTATAAAGTCACCAATTTCAAACTAGATAAATATATGGAATTACAATTCAATTGTGCACGGAACGACCGAAATCAGCATTTTCGCGAAAAATTTAGTTGATTTGCTGATTTTAGTTAGTTATTTTTTGAGAGAACTAAAAAAATCTTACTTTTGCTGATTTAGATTTTTTATTCTCATTCCCTTAATAATAATAAAATATTTGTTGAAATGACTATTTTTTTTAGTTGAATTCACAAATTAAACGTACTGTCATTTCTTAGCTAAGGCACACTTCGTATCCAGTCAACTAATTTTTTAGTTGAATTAAAGAAATATAATGTTGTTTTCAACCAATATGAATGGTTGAATTGGCTTCTGCAATCTGCAGCTATATGGCGCCCTGTCACCGAAACGGTAACACCTTAATGACTACTAGCCACTAGATGGCACACTACTGCCGAAAAAAATTCAGACGCGGTTGTCTTTTCTATATTGGCAGGTCTAAATACGATGTTGTGTTGGAGAAAAAGACATAAACGAAACGTAAACATCTTTTTGAATTTTTTTTCTTCTAAATCACTGTTTTCTTCATTCTCACTGAAAACTTTGAGCACTCGGAAAACAAAAACCGAATACAAATAGTACACCGGACGGCGCAGCTCGGAAGGTTTGAAGATACAAAAAAACTTCATCACAATTAGAGTGAAACATTCGAAATTCACTTCACTGTTCCGCGTAAAAACATTATTACGCACAATCGCTTCAAGTGCGCACAAATTCTGAATAAATACGATTTCCACTAACAGTTTACGACATTTTTACATATCGGTTTAGAAATTTAAATAAAGATATATCGAACACATGCGAAAAACATCAAAACAATGTTCAAGCAGTTTCAATAAGACTGTCCTTTTTAGCTTTTTAATGGATTGTTTTGCTTTGACACTTCTCATGAGTTTTTGGCTAATAAACTTGTTAATAATACCCATTTCAGTTTTGGTTTTTTTGTGCTGTCCTTCAGTAATGATGGTGATAGATAAATAGAAACAAATTTTCTGATTTTAATAACAAAATTTGTTGTCAATGAGAATTTCGTGTTGGATTGAAATATTGCTGGTTTATGTCCAGGATATTCGCCAACTAAACACATTCTCTAAAAATAAGAGTTTTTTCAGCAAAGTAAATTCTCAATTTTAACTAATTTTATAGTTATTTTGAAAATTTTGTTGTTAAAATCAACTAATTCAAAAACAGTAATACGAATTAGGCGCAGAGCTAATTTCGGTCGTTCCGTGTGGATAAAAAAAAAACTATGAAACTTCGCCGTTGAATATTCTTGTGAGCCCGGCAATGACTGATTGAATCTACAACCACAATCTATTGGAATAACATCTTTTAGCATCATTTTGTTGTAAGAATTTCATTTTATTAGTGAATACAGATTAGTACAGATTTTTTATACAAAGAATACAGATTTTCTATGAAAATATCTGGCATCTCTGATGAGAAGAGTGATGCTAATCTAAAAAACCCTTCTCAATCCACTTAGTGGAGTTCTCATAGATCTTGAAAAATCACCATATAGAGGGGTACATGAAATTTCCGAAATCGAAAAAAAAATTTTGATTTGGTGTCATCTCGGAATTTTTTTTATATCTTTTTTCTGGGACTTTAATTTTTTAATAACACTAAATCTCGAAGTTTCATGCAATTTTAAGATTTTTGTCATAAAAAAATTTTTCGATTTCGAAAATTTCAATTTCATTTTCGTTCTTGAAAAGCACCATAGGGGGGAAGGTGCTTTTTCAAGATCGAAAATTTTCAAACTTTAACCGCTGGTCAGACCCCTTACCCATGTCCGATTAAGCTTAAATTTTGAATGAGGACTTTTTTCGAAGTGCTTAAACTTTCGAGCACTAGCACTTTACGAAATTAGACGTGATCCCAAAGTATTGGCACCCAGCAACTCTAATACCTTTCTGTAGGAAAAGGCACAACCATTTTTTAATCCAGCTAGTGGTGTAATGATGCCTTTCTCATTTTACTTATGTTTTCAAAAACATCACTAGAAGATTAGGATTAGTTAAGATTAGTTTTTTCAAACTTGAATAAAATGAAAAATTTTCTTTAGTATAAACTACCATCACCCGTTTCAATTTGTAAACAGTTATGTCAGTTAATATAGATTTAAATGTGGCAACTCTGCACGCTATACAAAATTGAACAAAGCACGCTGTGAGCTAGGCAGTGGCGTTTCCTTCTTTCGGACCACCCATGCGTATCGATTTTGCGTCATTTTGTATGAAAGTTTTGATACTCATCGACCTATAATTTCGGAACCGGTAGTCGGATATGGATGAAATTGCACAGTATTTTTTAAGACACTGAGAGCTTCAATTTGAATCATGATTTGTGAAAATCGGTTAAACCGTTCCTGAGAAATCGAAGTGAGTTCCGTTTTTGGAGCTTTTCTTCAAGATTACCGGTGCGTTCGGAAGCGGAAACCGAGCACAAGTAGTCTCAAAGTAGATTTATATATTCGCCAACTGACAAGGTCTGCCAACTAGATGAATTTACCAGTTAATTTTATAAAAATGTGCACCTCGTTTCACCATCGCTTGTGAAAAAATACTCATGAAATTGAATTTTTTTACTAATCGCACTGTAATACCGGAACCGGAAGTCGGATCAGGATCAATCAAAGACTTTTTATAAAATTTTAAGACCTTTCATTTCCATCTTAGTTTGTTAAAATCGGTTGAGATATTTCCGACTCGGTTAAAGATAAAACTCAATAGCGATCTGTGGGACCATAAGACCTTTCGTTTGAATCTAAGTTTGTGAAAATCGGTCACGCCATTTCTGAGAAAAGTGAGTGACATTATTTTTTTAATTTTTTGGTGCATATCACTCTGTATTTCCGGAAGCGGAAGTCTGGATAAAATTCAGTAGCGACCGTATAACCTTTCATTCAATTCTGAGTTCGTTAAAATCGGCTCAGACATCTCTGAGAAAATTGAGTGGCATTAATTGTCACATACACATATACGTACATACATACACACAGAGACATTTGTTCAGTTCGTCAAGCTGAGTCGAATGGTATATGACATTTGGTTCAAGGTTTTCACAGTGATTATATAGCCTCTCTATATGAGAAAGGCAAAAACCTTTAGAGTATGGGTATTTTCGGAACGGGCTTGGTGAGAATACGCCGATGTTTGGAATGGTTCTGAAATCCAAGATTGCGACTTTCGGTTTATGGAAATTCCATGAAAATTCTTACAACGTGGATATTTTTGGAACGGAAATATCATTCCAGTGGAAGTCGCCATCTTGGATTTCAAAAGCATTTCAAACATAATTTTTCCTACATCTACTCATCAAATCAGTTCCGAAAATACTCATAGTGTAAGGGTTGGATTTTGGAACGACTCCAAGCATTATTTTCTTGGACCTACTTACCACATCCGTTCCGGAAACATCCATATGAATGAGGTTTGCCACATTCATTACACCAAACTTTTTTTACGATGTAAATCCCACATAAAGTAAATTTTTTTTTCAACTTATGAACCCCCTTTTAGCTCGTAAATGGAGGTTTTGGTGTATAACTTGTAATTCCAGAAATCAAATGTTATGTCATCAGGTTTTAAATACACCCAAACCTCCGTTTACGTAAACTTTTTTTATGTTAGCTCTTGTTACGTAACTTGTAAATATTGTAGTGGGTATTTTCGGAACGGGTTTGATAAGAAGATGTCGGAAAACGATGTTGGAAATTGATGCTACCTGAAACATCCTTTTCCTGCAAACAAGGATGGCTTTTATCGTATCAAAGAACGTTCACTGGCAACTCTTCAACGATTGAATCAGTGCCATCAAAGAGAAACGGAAATCATCGCAACAACAAAAACCCGGCATGGCTCATTTAACATAGAATCGACACCAGTGCGAGAGCGAATTTCTCTCGATGACATTTCTGAGAATCAAAGGTTAGCACGCTGCTGTGGGGATCCTCTCTGAAACAACAAACGGTCGCTTATTCTCGTTTCGCGATCAGATTTTATACAGGCAGTTGATAATTGCGATAGAATCATTTTACTATTGCCGCTTATTCTAACTATGTGCATATAACCTTTGTGTAAGTTGTGTCTATGAAAATGTCTGTGAATGCTCCATACAAGGGTTTTGAAATATTGCAACCTAGTATGAGAATCATCAAATTGAATCATCGATTCGATTTTGTGCGATAATTGTCAACTTGTGATTCTCTCGTGGGAAATTCCACACAGCAACGATCATTATCAGACTGCAAATTTTTTTTAAGGGCGTGAAATACTCAGAGTATGACGTGGAGCGAAGAAATGTAGCAAAATTCTCTCACGGTTCATGCATTGAGAGACTCGAGTTCTTGTAGCATCTTCTACCGGATTGAAAATGTTGTATACAATATAGATAGCAATATAGCAGCTTCTGTCAAATTTTCGGCAATCACCAACACTGCCTGCAAATACTGATAATTTTCGTCCCATAATTATTCAATATATTATACATATCCAATAATACATATACTTAAGACAAACTTGTTTCACGTTAAAAATTCACTCAGTGTAGGGTACGGGCTCCCTATTTCATCTGAGCTCCTATTTCCATCTCATCCCTTCACCTCATTACTTTGAACATGAATAATATCTTACAACGTACCTGAACCAAACTGTGAAATGTTTAAAAATGAATATTTAAGCTATTGTCACACTTTTCCATTGGAAGAAATGGTTTTAAATTCTTCGGTGATCATTTTTTTCATTTAAAATAAACTCACTTTTCGATTTAGGACACATTTTCGTCTTAAGATTTACAGTTCGTCATGTTCGTCATGTTGTTATCTACTAAACGATTCGTCTCAAAACATGATCACTGTTTCGCACAATTACACTATTATTGAATGCTGGATGACTTCATAATTAGTAATGTCCACTTGTAACTTGATTAATTAACGATCAAAAACTTCTAAAACTACCCGACAAGCAATCAAAGTCTTCAAAAATATGAGATGAAAGTTTTTCACTTAGTTCACTTGATTGCGCTTTGTTTTCATCTCATTTGGTTTCGCAAAGTTGCCAGGTTTTCTCATAATGTTACAAAACAAAATTGTTTTTCTTCTTCAAATTATCATCAACAAGTATTTTTTATGGTACCCATTAGTAAATTATACATTAGTTTAATTATATTATTGATATTTATATTTCAATAAAACTATTTCGGCTTCGAATATTACCAGGAAGAGCTTGTTAAATACTAATGAAATAACCATTGTGGCCAATCTAGTAGCACTGGTTTCCTTCCGCTGTATGTCAACATAACGCTGTTAAGTGTGTGTTTCATCGGCTGTGCACAGAAATGCCATGTATTTTCATAGAAAATATGTCTTGCTTTGCATAAAAAGTTTATGACTGCTCTATCTGTTTTCACTAGTGAAATGATGTTAAAAGATAATTCTTCATATCTGCGAAGATTTCCATTTTAACATGCGATTTGTCCGTTGATTAATAAACTTTCAAAGAATTACTGCAACCAAATACTAATAGATACTCAGAGAGGAAAGTCTAATTTTTTACTTCTCACTTTTTATGAACCTGTACAAATCTGTATTACATTTAGGAAATCTGTATAAAATCTGCACTCTGATTTAAATCAATATGCGAACGCAAAAATCTATACAGTACAGATAAATGTGTATAAATGGCATCTCTGGCTCTGGATTTTTTTTAGAAGAACGTCGAAATGATTCAAAACTGGTTCTAAAAATAAAATATATTTATAGTTGGCTTTATGCCATTTTCAAGAAAAATTCGGACATTTCGAGCCTAAGAGTGTAATAGCGCAATGTTTTGTGTTGATTGCTGTCGCCATTGCTAATTTATGGGATGAATAAAGGACCAACGATAGGATGAATATATAACCTTTGAGATGAAATTAGGAGCACAATAGTGAACATATCAGATGTGTTTTTAGCTAATTTTTTATATTATTTAAATTTTCAAGGAATGTGAATCAATTCTTCATGTGGAGCAAGGCGAATTAAGCAGAAATATGAAAAAATTATGTTGGTTTTAGTTCCTAAATCAGGTTTTTAAGGTAACATCTTTACAAATGAGATGAAATAGGGAGTCCTTACCCTATAAATCACCGATTACACTTTTAATGCTTCAGAAAAAAGACGTATACTAAACACTAATGAATACTTTAACGTGACCTTGTCACAGATGTCACTGACAGTTATACCAACCTAGAAAAAATATTTCGACGAATAAGGTTATCACGCTAAATATAATTCAAAAGTCTTATCACTTGTTGCCCACAGTAGTATTTTTCCATGCCCTTTCTTCTTTTCATTGTAACTTGGAAACTGTTCGTTGTACAAAAAAGGGTCTAAGAAGAAATTGAAGGAAAATGATTAAGCACTCTTAAAAAAATATAAAAAATACGAAGAAGTTATGGCATAAAACAATGTATGACACTTGTAAAACTTTGAATTTCTGATTTAAAAAATTTTCAAAAAAATTCCAGAATATGATTCTACAGATCAAACAATAATGTGTGTAATGACTCACTTAGTATTGCAGGTCTCCAATCTCATGTAAGCTTCACTCAATTTAAAAAGCTTAAGCACAAACGAAACGTAAAGAAAACGAAAACTTCAGTTGCACAACTCATTTAATTAGAAATACATCATAATACAACACTACTAGAAAATGCAGCTATAATTTGTAAATTTGAACACATCAATTACCGATGCTCTAGCAAATTATCGACTTTTTGCGGTCGGCAAATGCTGAAATTTTCCATCATATAACCGTCCGTTGCCGTAGATCCCAGTGTGCCTAGCGTGCAAGAATTTCCAATTCCAATGCATGTGACTGGTAAGTCAAAAAAAAAAAACGGACAGTTTCACATAATGCGAGGCCGAGAACTGCATGTTCGCGATCATCGTTGTCACTGTTGCGTATTTGACGGGGGAGCTCGATGTGATCGCGGAAAATGGTGCTGGCAAAGAGAGGAAAAAAATATAGCAAACGTTCGTCCACTTTCGGTTTCGTGAGTGGGTTCGGAACTTTACGAGAGGTGGTTTCAAAATTCGGACATACGTGTCCACCAAGAGGAAAAGAAGTATACATGACGGAATCATACTTTTCCGGCCCAGTAATCAAGGGCAACATGTTGTTATTATTTATTCTTTTACGCGGAACGTATATGTGTGTATAGACAGGCATGTTCTAGTAGATATATTAGGCGATCGAGTTTACACTTAATGCTATTCCTACTCGTTCCATGGGTTTGGTGCCGGTACGGTGGCGATACTGCCGAGCTTCGGCTTCCTTCACCAGCGTCGGCGGAATATAAGGCACCGAAACGCGATGTCTCTTTCGTACTCGCGCCGATTTCCGCAAGCCAAACACCGCGTCACTATCACCACTCTCTACAGACCGCTCGCCCAGCCTCGGCGCATCGTAATGCACCAGCCGTTTGTCTGCCAGCCGATCCGTTGACCAAGGGGCAAAACAAGCACGACGAATCCTGTTCGCGATCTCTTTCATGCTCTCACACTTTCAGATCGGCACGAACCCACGAACTGCAAGGAAAAAGAGTGTTCAGGTCATACTAGAATATTGGAACGTTGGACTCTGAGCGCGGGCTGGGTGTGGTGTTACTATAAAAGACAAGAATCGATCCTCCAAAGATCAGTGTTCGGTACTCAATTGGAAGTTTTGTGTTAAGCGACAAAAATCGTTCCGGTAACATAGAAGTCCAAGCTGAAAGTAAAACTGCTAAGAATGTACTCGAAATTGGTAAGAATCAAGGAAGTGAAAGTCAGTGCCAGTGTCGAATCAGTTGATATTCTCGGTTCTAAACAGAACATTTGTGCTGCTGAGAATTGTTGTGTATGTTTAAAATGAAACCATTGAGCAAGTGTTTTTGGATTGCAGATCGCTGTTCTGGCTTTGGCCGCCGTGGCAATTGCGGCGCCTCAACATCAGGAAGCTGCCCGATACCCAGCTGGAGTAAATCCGGCTGCTTGTCCGTCGTACCCGAACTGTGACAATGCCGCCCTGCACAACCCAAATCCACACAACAATCATGCCGCCAACCATTGGAACCCGAACTGGAATGCGGCACCACAGCCTGCCTGGAATGCAGCCCCCCAGCATGACTGGAATGCCCAACCAAGCTGGAACGCTGCCCCACAGCATGCCTGGAATGCACAACCTGCGTGGCATGCTCCTGCCCAGCCAAGCTGGAACTCTTATCCGGCTGTAACTGGACCCACTCACAACCATCTGGGAGCTCCCGCTCCATCTGCCGGTGGCGACAAGTAAGTTTTCTTTGTGTGCATCCCAGAGCAACTGACGGGAACTGACGTCAATATTCTCTGCTTCACAGGTACCCGGCTGGTGTGAATCCCCACAGCTGCCCGAACTACCCATTCTGTGATAACTCTGCTCCAGCTGGTGTCCCACATGTTGCCCCTCTGCCGGGATACACCGAACGGCAGTACCCAGCCGGAGTGTCTCCCCACAGCTGCCCCAACTTCCCGTATTGCAACTAATCTGTGATCTGTGCCTTTTTTCGTATAGCTAGATACTCATTCCGACTAGTGTCCAGGAGCAGCTGATCCATATTTCCCAGTTCCAAGGACAAATGTCTTTCCGTCACCCACATACACTGCCATGCTTGTTTTGTGTAAATAATTTCTCATAGGATTGTGAACAATTGATGTTGTGTCCGCAATAGTATTGTGTTGATCTGTGAGTTGTGTTCATGTTGTGCAGAAGAAAAAAAAAGGAATTTTATTGAAATTAAATGCAAATCGAGATTTAATCTTGAGTTAAAGTTGTGAACTAGTTATGTTATTTTTTATAATATCCCGATCCATAAACAATGATATCCATGTGTTTCAGTTCGAAGCTTTGCCCGGAGCTGATCAACAGACATCCGACAGATTAGTTCAGCCGGACCTTTTCGTTTTTACCATTAATATAGCATACACTGAGGTCTTTTTTACGCGGAGGATACGTGCCGCGTAAACAAAAAAGCGCGAAAAACCCGTCTAACCGCGTAAAAACTGCTTAGAAAAGAAGTTAGTGTATTCTATCTATCGATTTGAGGATTCTGACAGCTTCCTAAAAATGAGTAGTCAAAAAAGTCTCAGAGTAGTGGCGTACCTAGGAAAATTTTCGCCAAGAGTAAAACTTGGTTTGCCACCCCATCGTTAGTTTAGTGAGCTAAACTAAAGGGATCGATTAGGTGAACAAATAGAAAAAAATTGTCTGAAGCCGTGTCCAAATCCGAGATGACGACTTCAGGTAAATCGATATTCGTTGAAACACCTTGCAGTAGAATTTTATACAGGTTTCAAGAAACCAGAAATTTTGGCTTCAAACATTTGTTTCCGATATCTAACCATCGAATCCATTTAAAAAATATTCATGTTGTAGGAAGTTTAAAAAAATGTCGATATAGAGTAATTCCTGAAATGGGAAGCAAATCATGAGACTTCAGAATGACGAACCATTTGTTTTGTATGGATGAAAAGACTTATTCAACTCAAAATTGTCAACTTTACAAAAGAATAAGTTGAAGAAAATTGGTTGAGATCTTTAAAAACCTTTTCAATTCCATCTAGTGGTGTAATGATACCATTCTCATAATACTTAAATAACCTCACTAGAAGATTCTGTTAAGATTTGTTTTTTCAAACATGAACAAAAAAAAATCAATAACTTTCTTCGGTATAAACTACCATCACCTTTTCAATTTGTAAACAGTTATGTCAAGTTTATATATCAGGTGTACAACTTTGCTTCCGCCGTTTTTTTCCAAAGTTAAAAGCTTCATTGCGAAAAAGTGCTTACAGATGTATTATTCAAAGTATTGTCCGTCGCTAGCGCCAACTTTCTCCCATCTTTCCGGCAATTTTCGGATCCCGGTTCGAAAAAAGGAGTCCTCTTTTGACCATAATACCTTTCATTTGAGTTTGTGAAAATTGGTCACGTCATCTCTGAGAAATAGAGTGACATTTTTTTCATTTTCTTGATGCATATCAATCACCCAATTGAAAGTCGAATCGGGTTAAAATTCAATAACGATCTATGGGACCATAAAACCTTTCATTTGAATCTGAGTTTGTGAAAATCGGTTCAGGCATATCTGAGAAAATTTAGTAACACTTTCGTCACATACACACATACATGCATACATGCACACACATACACAGACAGACATTTGCTCAGTTCGTCGAGCTGAGCCAAATGATACATCCGGGCGTCGGTTCAAAAGTCGGTTTTTACAGTAATTCCATAGACTTTCTATATGGGAAAGGCAAAAATATACATCGAATAATAAATATGAGCGCTGTTGATTTTATTTTGAACTCAAACTCAAAACCATAATTTGACATTAATAGGATTGCACACGGTAAAAATAGATATGATCAATTAATGAGTAAATACCACTTCAACTTATCATATCAAACCAAAAACAAAAGGATTCGTTTTCAAGTTTTAAATATGTTTATGCCTTTCTCTTGCTTGAAAACCGACGAATTTTGTTGTGTTTTCTTATTCCGTACCGTGTCGGTTTTGTATCGTCATTAGCTGATGGCGGTTTGAAAATTTTTACGCTTATTTCTCAGTAATTGCGGAACCAGAAGTCGGACCGGATGAAATTTTACAGTAGCTTTGGAGTTGTAGCTTTGGAGTTGTCTCCTTTGTGACCTTTAAGAAGAAAAACTTTTTGCAAGCGTATGAGTAATGTCTACAATGTGTGCGTAAAAACAAACTCCGGTGCTTCTTTTCCTGATTTTGATCAATAAATCTTCCATATGGTTGAAAAATAAACCAATCAGTTAATTCTACTTAAAGTTGCAATTCGAGAAAAGCGAAAATCTTAGTCTAAAACTCTTCCGTTTTCCTTGAAACTGCTCTAGAAAAAAAAATTTTCAGTTTTAGCTTACTTCCACTAACACATTTGATTACACATTCTTATATGGATTTCCTCTTGCAGAAATTATTGCGATTTAAAGATTTACGTACCTTCTATGATTAAACCCGCAAAATAGGAACCTTTAATTTAACACGCGAAAGGCAATGGATATGGAATGTTGTCGTAAAACTATTTATTTTTCCGGAAAACTGCTTTTGTAATAGAAAATATTTAGTTTTGTTTATTTTGTGTAGCGCAATCTAATACAAATGCATTGAAGCAATCAAATTCTCCATCAAACGTTGGTAAAAAAAATTTTTTTTATTCAATAATATAATATATTTTTAGGCACACTGCTTAAGCTCTAAGATGCCAAGGGTATTTTCTAATCTTAATTAACGACTAACTTAAAACTAGAATAGTATCATTAGATTTTGTCGTTTGGTGAAAAATAGATCAAACTTTCATCCAAGATGTCAGGCTTAACATTCATTTGAGAATAAATTATTGTTAAAAAAAGGCGGGTGGGTAATGTCAGAGACATAACTGGATGTCGTGAATACGAAAACAAATGACATGATCCTTAACACTTCCGAATATCAATTAGTTAATCAATTGTATGAATTATGCAAGCATTCCCCTTTTTCACATTTTTCGCAAAAACAAAGAAGGCTTCACTTCATCTCGATTACTGTGAATTTCACACGGCGAAAAGTGCACAAATCTAATCAAACTGTTCTACATTTGCACTAAACTGAGGATATTTTCTTTCGATTTGCGAACAACACATCCTATTAGTTCTTCAGAAAACTTTTAGAGCCATTATAACGGCTGATTTTTTATAATGCTCTCCAACGTTGCTTTTTCATCCATCGAAATGACTGGCAGCTGGGACGTAATCGCCACACACTGATTTGTTTTGCTGGATGACGTTGTTAACCCTTGTGAGTTGGTGGATGGTGGATCTTCCTTTCCGGAACCCAAACTGTTCTTCCAGAAATATATCCTGTTCATCTGCGAAAGCAAGAATTCGCCTTTGTATTGACTTTTCAAACAGCTTGGATAGGGCAGAGAGTAAGCTGATGGGCCGATAGCTTTTGGAAAAAGAAGGATCTTTCCCCGGTTTCAAAACTGGGATAACTTTAGCTAACTTCCACATTGAAGGGAAGTAACCAAGCTCCCAGCACCTGTTAAAAATTTTAGCTAAGAAGACAAATGAGCGAATACTCAAATGTTTCAGCTCAATGTTGAATGTGTTGTCGAAACCGGGGGCCTTCATATTTTTGGATTTTTTCACAATAACCATCAGCTCATTCGCAGTGACTCTACTTTCCTCTGGAACCAAGCTGTC
Organism: Malaya genurostris; assembly: GCF_030247185.1. NCBI lineage: Eukaryota > Metazoa > Arthropoda > Insecta > Diptera > Culicidae > Malaya > Malaya genurostris. Next base: position 284,584,619 of record NC_080571.1, read on the forward strand.
TGATTGGTCAACCTCAGCTACGCTATCTGTAACGGCTCTTTCATGTGGACTAACAATGTTAAATCCTAAATTGTGAGAACACACAAACTGCTGGCCTAGCGCATTTGCCTTCTCTACTGGTGTGATTAAAGGTATTCCTTCAGCTGCGTCCTGGGCTGACATCAGAGGAGGAATAGGCTTCGGTTTTTTCTTAAGCACCTTCGTTAAGGACCAGAAGGGCTTTGAATGTGGGAGAATTTCTCGAAGCTTTTGCTGGAAGTTCCTGTTGCGAAGCTCAGATATCCTTTCCTGGATTATCCTAGTTAAGTTGTTATAAGTAGTCTTCCTATCTAGGATGCCAGTTCGTTGATACTGCCTCCGGTAGATATTCCGAAGTCGGATGAGTTTCTTGGTGACACTGTCGATTTGAAGAGAGGAACTCGGCATATGTTGTACTGGAACCGTCCTATCACGAGCGACTGTGATTGAATGCTGGAAGGAAGATAGGGCTGCATCGATTTCCATCGGGGAATCAAGTGGCAAATCGATATTAATAAGTTGGTCGGCGATATGTTGAAATTGGACCCAATCGGTGCGATAATAGTTCCTCCGAGGATGAATAGGCACTGTTTCTGGTGAAGATCCCAACGTCAATATTACTGGAAAGTGGTCAGAAGAGAGCTCGTAGAAGACAACCGGAGAGCTGTCTATGGCGATGTTGCTGATGAATATATCCAAAATGGAATGAACTCCCGATCTGGAAAGTCGCGTTGGTTGATCCGGAGCGAAGATGTTGTATTGTCCAGCTTCGTAATCTTCGGCAAGTACGAATCCGTTTCGATTCTGTCTTCTGTTTCCCCACAGCTCATGCCGTGCGTTCAGGTCCCCAGCAATGATGAATTTGTTCTGTCGTCGAGTGAGCATAGCCAGATCTCGCTTCAATAATGCACACGTACCATCTCGAAGATTGGTTTGTTTGGGGCAGTACGCTGCAATGATGATGATGGGTCCCATCGTCGTTGTAATCTCAATTCCGATGGCTTCTATGAGTTGCAATTTAAAGGCTGACAGAAGCCTGTGCTGAATGGATCGTTTAACGGCAATGGCAACTCCCCCTCCTCTGGTAGTTGTCCTGTCGAGCCTATGAATCCTGTAATTGGAAATAAAAATAGAAATTTCAGGTTTAAGATGAGTTTCAGTTAAAATAGCAATATCGGCATTCTTCTCTTGAAGAAAGTCGGACAATTCAGCAGTTTTGCTCCTGAGTGAGCAAGCATTCCAATTTACTATAACCAACTCATTATATTGCATATTCGATGATGAATTTGCCTAAGGCGTTGATTTGATCTAACCGCGTTCTGCAGTTTCGTAGTTTTGTTGTCATTGTTTCAAAAATGACGATCAGTTGTTCAGCAGAAAATAAATCACCAGAGTCATCCTTTGCTTGTGGTTGATTATTGCCCCATCCAGGAGGGATTTTTGAGGAAGATTCTTTTTGTGATCCAGCGGCTGAATCTTTTGGATTGCTGCGAGGAAGTGGCGGCAAATTCGGAATATCCCTCTTCGGTGGGAGCCGTGGGAAATTAACTTCATCCTTCTGTGGAACATTCTTGCGCGTTGACTGTTTACGGGACGCCTGTTGTCGAATTTTTGTGAACTCAGCACGTTTGGGACACGATTTGCTAGTAGATGGATGGTCGCCATCACAGTTCACACATTTTACAGCGATGTCATCTAGTAGGCAATCGTTGGTATTGTGTGGTTCGGCACATTTCCCGCACCGACTTTTCATGTGGCAATTCCTCGCTCCATGGCCGTAGTTCAAACAGTTCGTACACTGTGTGACATCCCGATGTACCGGTTTATACTTTTGCCATTCGATGATTATGTGAAATAACGATTTAATCGTTTTCAGTTGACTCATGGTGATGGAGCCCTTCTCCAGATGAATCAGGTACAGTTGATCTCTAAACTTTTTGTCCGTATTATGTCGCTTCATTTCAAACACCATCAAAGGCTTTAGTCCAGCCTCCGACAGTGCCTGCTTTAGTTCGGCTTCCATCATGTCGGGTAGTCCTCGAAGTACAACCTTCATAGGTTTGTTGGCGGCAATATCGTGTGTGAAGTATTCCGCTTTTGTCTGCTTCAGATAACATTCCACTCCTTTGTAGTGGTTCAAAGCCGGAACAGTTATTTTGTAGCCTTCAGTACATAAACGGATTGTTGCCTGTAGTCCTTTGCTGATCAGTGTGTTGAAATCCGAGCGTAGAGTTGGTGGGAAGCCCTTCAGGTAGAAAGGCGGCATTTTTTCCTTCTTCTGCAGTTCCTCTTCTACATCTACTGGCAGATCAGCATATTGGTTTTTACTCAGCAAACGGTCGTTTACCTGTACATCACTTGGCTTCAGACGCTTAGCATCCTTTGGATCCTTCTCGGATCAATGGCGGTTTTTACCCATAGCTTGGGTAGGTAGACAACTGCGAATAAAAAATAAAACAAAATCGAAATTAGTCGTAGTAGGTTATTCGTCTATCCACATCGAGTGTTAGATGACGAATATTGATTCAATTTTTGTTAAGAGATTTCCTTTTATGTGATTTCGTTTGTAGCTTTTTCCCTAATGGGCGGTACTAACGGCTATAAAAATAGCTGCATACAGAATTTTTATGTCGATTATTTCATTTCGGATTTGCATAATTTATTGAAAAAAAAACTATCAATATGCTGTAGGGATTCATTTCCAGCATTCAGAAGGGTCAAATTGCGTAATTCTCTACGATATGAGACTCTGGAACATTTTTCGCAAAAAAAGGCTTCACTTGATCTCGATTACTGTGAATTTCACACAGCGAAAAGTGCACAAATCTAACCAAATTGTTCTGGATTTGCACTAAACTGAGGATAATTACCTGAGATTTGCGAAAAACAAATCCTAATAGTTCTTTAAAAAAAAATTTAGAGCCATTAGAACGGCTGATATTGTGCAATGCTCTCCACCGTTGTTTTTTTCCCAATGCTAATGACTGGCAGCTGTGACGTAATCGCTCTTGTCGAAAGCGAAACTAGCTGTGCAGACGACACAAAACACATCTGCTCGCAGTGGCGATTGAATCCAAACTGATTGAATTTTTGTTAAGAGATTTCCTTTTATGTGATTTCGTTTGTAGCTTTTTCCCTAATGGGCGGTCCTAACGGCTATAAAAATAGCCGCATACAGAATTTTATTGTCGATTATTTCATTTCGGATTTGCATAATTTATTGAAAGAAACTATCAATATGCTGTAGGGATTCGTTTCTAGCATTCACAAGGACCAAATTGAGGAACTCACTGCGATATTCACCACTTTTCGGAACATTTTTCCCGGACGATTTGTTGTACAGCAGCAGATATTTTGTTCTCTTCCTTAGAACGCGTTCTGATTGGCTGATGTTGACTTGGAGCAAATGAGACAGGTTTTTCAATAGTGTACTATTGAAATACTTCAATGCTTTTGCTATACACGTTTAAATTGAAAAATTTCGATTCTATTGGTAGTTAGATTATATAAATCCTTCCACAGATCACTGAGCTATGAGCTTTCAAAATACGAGAAAGGCAAACGCGCCTTATGAATTATCCTCTTTGATACTCGTTTATACCAAACATTTCAGAAAAGTTTAATTTTGAATTATTTGAGATTATGTCACACAACTGAAAATTTTATCATAAAATTGTTATTATATTCCCGATGGCATGTAGCATGTATTCACGATCAAAAACTTATCACTCTCTCAGAGGGTAAATTTTGAAAAGGCACCCCATAGTAAAGTAAGTCGTATTCACGACAAAATAATTTCAAATAAACGGTTATGCGATCTCCTAGAAAAACCCGAATTCCATTCGGAACTCGCTTCCAGTCTGTTTCACAGAGTAATTCGTTGGAAAATCTTCAGTTTTTTAGTTTGTTTTCAAAAGTAAATTGTAAAGAGGAGCGAATCTTTTGAAATCTGTTCTACGTTTTTATTTTACAGGGCTCGTTAGTTGATGACCACACCAACTTACTTCAGTCATACTGAACCCCCGGTTTCGGAAGCACCGGGCGATTTATTAAAGATGGTGGGACCGGTTTCCCATAAATGAGAAGAGTGGTGTTAGGTAGGTTGCAAGTTTTAAGCCGTTATATGCAGTGACGATGCAAAATACTTGAATCTAAAAAATTATTCTAATTCCTCGGCCTTATCATACAAACTATTGAAATTGTGCCGAATTACGGTTTTCGGTTCCGAAGGTACCAAACATAATGGTCAAAAACTCCGACGTAGGAGTCACTTCGATTTCGCAGAGATCGATTTGATTCGATCATTAAATTTGGTTTGTATCCGTTTTCCGTTTCCGGAGATGCAGGGTAATGAGTGTTCTAAACTACAAACCGTCTTTTCATGTGACTTTTCAAAATACGTAAAAATTCTTCAAATCTCGACGCACAACTGTTTTTATGTGTAGATCTCGTTCGATGTTTTATGTTGGACCTCACTTTCTGATTTCGACAATACCGAAGATAGTGGAAATTTGCATCGATTTCTTTTTTAATTACTTAATGGGAATGACATCTTAACACATCAAGATAGAGTAAAACAGGTTTTTCTTACACACTTGCTTCACCTCGCTATGATGAGTATACAATCAAAACCAATTATTTCAGTTGCTAATCGATTGTTGATCAAAATCAGATTAAATTACATACAGAATCACAAGGTAATCAAACAAATTATAGACAAACCATCCTTCTATAAATAGTTCCTGATAATTCAAGAAACGTGAGACGATTGAAAGATGGAGAAGAATATAACTTATTACTGCCCACTACACAAATGTTTCCTATCGATGCTTTTTCACTGGTTGGCTTTTGAGTATTCACTAAGAAACATATTTCGAGTATTCAATGATTTTGTTAAAAAATATTATGTATCAGTTTTCATGACCATATTTGGACCATGAAATTGAATATAAAATTATATCAAAGCATAGCAAAGTCCGGATACGACATTGCGATGCGAATATGACCTTCTGTTTCAACATATTTCGCTGCAGATTCGTAAGTGTACTGGAAAAATTACCCGATTCTCCGAGTACTAAGAATTCTTCTAGGTCGAAGCTCGAACATGCATTATTCCCAGTCGTTAAAGTGGCCGTGGATAGGGAAAATAAATGAAAAAGTATTGGTGGAACAATGCTTTTTCAAATCGCAATAATAAAGGGTGATTTTTTAAGAGCTTGAGAACTTTTTTAAACAATAAAACGCATAAAATTTGCAAAATCTCATCGGTTCTTTATTTTAAACGTTAGATTGGTACATGACATTTACTTTTTGAAGATAATTTCATTTAAATGTTGACCGCGGCTGCGTCTTAGGTGGTCCATTCGGAAAGTCCAATTTTGGGCAACTTTTTCGAGCATTTCGGCCGGAATAGCCCGAATTTCTTCGGAAATGTTGTCTTCCAAAGCTGGAATAGTTACTGGCTTATTTCTGTAGACTTTAGACTTGACGTAGCCCCACAAAAAATAGTCTAAAGGCGTCAAATCGCATGATCTTGGTGGCCAACTTACCGGTCCATTTCTTGAGATGAATTGTTCTCCGAAGTTTTCCCTCAAAATGGCCATAGAATCGCGAGCTGTGTGGCATGTAGCGCCATCTTGTTGAAACCACATGTCAACCAAGTTCAGTTCTTCCATTTTTGGCAACAAAAAGTTTGTTAGCATCGAACGATAGCGATCGCCATTCACTGTAACGTTGCGTCCAACAGCATCTTTGAAAAAATACGGTCCAATGATTCCACCAGCGTACAAACCACACCAAACAGTGCATTTTTCGGGATGCATGGGCAGTTCTTGAACGGCTTCTGGTTGCTCTTCACTCCAAATGCGGCAATTTTGCTTATTTACGTAGCCATTCAACCAGAAATGAGCCTCATCGCTGAACAAAATTTGTCGATAAAAAAGCGGATTTTCCGAATGGACCACCTAAGACGCAGCCGCGGTCAACATTTAAATGAAATTATCTTCAAAAAGTAAATGTCATGTACCAATCTAACGTTTAAAAAAAAGAACCGATGAGATTTTGCAAATTTTATGCGTTTTATTGTTTAAAAAAGTTCTCAAGCTCTTAAAAAATCACCCTTTATTTGTGAATAGAGAGGTATAAAGTGTGCAGAAAGGAATACAGTTGCAAAAACAAAATGTAAACATTGAAACTATTCAAATCACCTATCAGAACAGAGTTGACTTATCTCATCTCACTGCTCATTCTGTAGTTAACAATTTGCAATCATTATGCGAATATAATGATTGTGTCAAAGAAGATAGTTTTCTGTTTGCCTTCACTACATGGGGAAACATTAGCTAGTTGCACTAGATATTTATAATTTAGAAAATGTACCAGCACAATCTTTCATGATCCATGCATTCTGATAGCGATTTTTCGTATCTTTAGTTTTGGAAAGATATCGCTTTATTTGAGCTTGAGCTTTGTGCTGCTGATACGAAGATGTATATTTAAATGAAAAGTACTTCCGGAATTGCTCCCTTATTCGAAAAATACAAACCAACAAACTCTACACTTTCGATTTTGTTGACAAACTTCCGGTTGCACAAGAGGGTTTTAATGACAAATCCGCTATTTGCTCTGAAAAGATTTGTCAGGCAATTCAGGAAGCTATAAATAAGTTCCGTGGGATTGTTTTGAGCCGGTACTTCTGGCACATACTCACTTTCCGCACATACTCACAATCAGGCGCGTAGCCAGAGAAAATTTTCGGGGGGGGTTTTAGAACATGGTGATAAATCAACACATGTACAATTTATATCACAATGTTTCCCATGGGTTATAATTTTTTGTTTCGGGGGTTGTTTGAACCCCTAAAACCTCCCCCTGTGTACGCGCCTGCTCACAATCCGTAACACACTCTATCAACGTATTCCATCTATTTTTCTTTTGATTTTCGCGAACGAGCATGGCTTCTCTTTTCTTAGATGGACAAGGCATTTTGAAAAGATTGAAATAGGGTAACTATTTCCATCTCATCCTTTCACCTCATTACTTTGAACATGAATAATATCTTACAACGTACCGGAACCAAACGGTGAAATGTGTTAAAATGACTATTTAAGCTATTGTCACACTTTCCCATTGAAAGAAATGGTTTTAAATTTTTCGGTGATCATTTTTTTTCATTTAAAACAATCTCCCTTTTCAATTTAGGACACATTTTCGTCTCAAGATTTATAGCCTGTTCGCACTATACCGGGACGGGACCGTCCGGGACGATGACTGAGCTGCCGGCGTGTGTATGTATTGGAATCCCAGATACGGGATAAAATCCATTTGGTTGTCGCCGATATTCCTCGCCGAGTTTTTCGCACCATCGGAGGTGGAAAAAAGGCGAACAGGCTATTACAGTTCGTCATGTTTCTGAATATCTACTAATCTAATACACAATTACACTACGATTGAAAGCTGGATGACTTCCTAATTAGTAATGTTCACTTGCCACTTGTTAAATTAACAATTAAAACTTCAAAAATTACCCGACAAGCAATAAAAGTCTTCAAAACTATGAGATGAAAGTGTTTCACTTCGTTCACTTGATTGCGCTTGTTTTCATCTCATTTGGTTTCGTAAAGTTGCCAAGTTTTCTCATAATGTTACAAAAAAAATTGTTTTTCTTCTTCAAAATATAATCAACAAATATTTTTTTGGTATTCGTGGCATTAGTTTAATCATATTATTGATAATATTTTTTTTAATAAAACCGTTTCGGCTTCGAATATTACCAGAAAGAGCGTGTTAAATTCTAATGAAATAACCATTGTGCCAAATCTAGTAGCACTGGTTTCCTTCCGCTATATGTCAACATAACGCTATTAAGTGTGTGTGTTTCATCGGCGGTGGCCAGAGATGCCAGATATTTTCATAGAAAATATGCATTGCTTTGCATAAAAAGTCTCATTTTTTACTTCTCACTTTTTATGAACCTGTATAAATATTGGGAAATTTGTATAAAATTATACTTTGACTTAAATCAGTATGCGAACGCAAAAATCTATACAATACCGATAAATCTGTAGAAATGGCATCTCTGGCTCTGCATTATGTTTTTAGAAGGGTAACGACTTAAAATAGCAACAGTTCCTATCTTAATTTTTTTAAGTTCACCAAATTAACTGCACTGTAAAATTTAACGGTTTTATTAAAAAACTACAAGGATCAGTCCCATGGGGTTGCTCGAGCCATTGATGTGGAACAAGGCAATAAAAATTTCTAATGATCGACATTTTCAATTAATCGTCACATTTTTGAATCGGCAAATGCACGAGAATCTGCTTAGGTTGATCTTTATTAGGAACCAACGCCGAACACGCGAACCCAGAATATAGACTCTGTTTGTCGTGATTTGTATTTGTTTTGTTTTTTACTTCAAAAGCCCAAATGTATGCAATTAAATGTTTGTACATGCTTGCGATACGGAATCGATATTTAAGCTTCTCTTCACCAAGCTTGTGTTCATGTTTTGTATGCAAGCAGTTATTTTTATAGCGTTTCTCTACCATTACTACCATTCTGCGATTTCGGTTGAAGCGATAAAATATTTCTCATTATCAATCGAGTTCATCTTATATAAGTTAGAAATAAGTCTTATGCACTCAAAATTTACCCTGGGGTAGTTGGCAATTTCTCAGGCCAAACGACATAACATGGGATTTCATCCAATCTTGCATGACACAAGATCAGAGCATACCAATAAAAGCTTCAAATCGTTTATGGCACTTTTTGTCTTGCTGTGTAGCAACAACCTACCTCTAGCAAGCTACGCATAAGACTGAAACGTTAGCTACAATTTCGCTTCTATTTGTAGATTCGCGTGCTTCCAACAGCTTTGCTTTTGCTTCGATTGACCAATCAGAGCGCTGCTTTCCCTTTGATATATCGCTTACTCCTTCAAAACCGTCGACTATGGCAGGGAAATCCGGTATGCCGGAGATTTTTTGCAGCCAAAATAGGACACTGCTAGCTATTAATCAACATTTCAATGATATAAAATTAAAAATACATGGCTATGAACATTCAAATCAATACATAGAAATATTTCCAATCAAATGGTGACATAATATTAATAATTGATACAAAATTGACTGAGCTGTAATTGTTCCAAACCTGACAACATTTCTACGAGTATTTTTCTTGAGTTTCTAGTTTGCACCACTATATAGAAAACAAAAATGTGTTCCACATTAAAAATTATTAAAACGAAAGGTAACGAAAACGATCCAACAATTTTTAAACGTCGAAATGATTCAAAACTGGTTCTAAAAACATCGTGTGTTGTCTTATAGTTATTTTAGGCCCTTTTTTAAGAAGAATTCTGTGTCTATCTCCTCTGTGTGACGAAGAGCAAGCAAAATTTCTCCCCTCGCACTGACAACTTCAACGAGAGCTCTTCTCTTTCACATTTATACACCACTGTTGTATAGAGTGTGCACACATCATGAGTGCGTTGGTTTATTTCCTTTTACCTCTTCCACTGAATCGCACCAAAGTGCTAGAGCATTAGCTAATAAATTCTCTGAGGTGGATGCAGATACTTTCACAGAGGTGTACACGCCGGTGAGCACTCTGCTTTATGGTTTTCGTAGATGAAGCGTGGACACGTAAAATCAGCAAAATAAAACAATTTATCGTAAAATTTTCGGTTTTCCTTGCAAATTTTTCATAGCAAGGCCAGATCTACTCTCTATTAATTGAAGTTCACAGAAGTGTTCGCTCACCGTCACGCGCCAGTGGTCACTTGGGTGTATTTAGACGAGAGCGCGTGTGAGCGATTCATGCGAAGAGAATGTGTTTCACTCGCGCCAGCTGCTTTAACCACAAGCACACACTCAAATGCTGTCTATTCGACACTGAGAAGAAGTGCGCTTTCCTCTTTGTGCGGTGCTTCGTTTTTTTCATCCTCGGTGTGGCAAAAATCTGACTCTAGCGTTTATCACTCTGGTGAAATGCCATCTCTGCCTGAGAGTGCAATAGTGCAATGTTTTGTTTATAATTTCCTGTTGCCATTGCTAATTAATAAGATGAATAAAGGACCAACGATAGGATGAATAAAAATTCTTTGAGATGAAATTAGGAGCAGAGTAATGAACATATCAGAAGTGTTTTTAGCTGATTTTTAAAATATTATTTTGATTTCCAAGGATTGTGAATCAATTTTCAGTGTGGAGCAAGGCGAATTAGACAGAAATATGAAAAAAATCATAGTGATTTTAGTGGCTAAATCAGGGTTTTAAGGAAACATCCTTACAAATGAGATGAAACAGGGAGCACTTACCCTACTAGATTTGCTTGTTTATATTTTGTATTCCAAAGTTGCGGATAACTTGGACGAGGTGCAATGTTTGAAAAAACATAAGGAAAATGTAATCCTTGTTTAAAAAATATTGAAGTTTTAGATACAGATGTACGAAAGTAGTTTTGATTCGTAAATTTAACTATATCAATGTGCGACTAATAGAAAATAAATCCGTATTTAGTGCATTTAAAATTTGTTATTATGTGTGGCATCACTGCCAATATAAAAGGGTGGCATTACCAATACTAAGAACAACCATCCAATGAAGATCCGCAAAATCTTTGCACAAATCATTCTTCAGAGTTGATAGTTAATCGTAAGCATACATCAATACGACGAATGATTATGTCACCAAATTGCAGTAGCAATTACACGCAACATATTTATTGTGGTTTTCAGTGGAACATGGAACGCGACGGAATCGCCGCTGAATGGCGAAATAATGAGCGACTTTTTGCAGGTTTTTGTAGCTTTAATATACAATATATACAAATGTAGAGACTTTTTATATTGGGTTGGGCTTATTGTTTGTTTTCTTTCGTCATACTTATAAAATTCACAACTGATGATGATGATGATGATGATGATGGTCCCGCCTCATACCCCTACAACTTACTTTGGTGTATTTCTAGTATGCAGACGTGGAAATTTTACCTGACATCTCTGCCAGAAGTTGGACGGTTAGTTTAACCCCTTCGCTGACTGTTGTACCGAAATTTACAGCATTTTTAAATCAAGTATTAGGGCGAATAGAGAAATAAATCGTCTGATGGGATAAAGGCAATTACAGATTTAAAAGGTAATATTCTCTAGCGATAAGAATTATTTGTTTGTTCACAAAATGAATACGCGGAATGAACACTTTTTCTTCTTCTAATTTCCCGTTCAAAATTGTTGCCTCGACAACATTTGCGATTAACTTTTGAACTTTAAACTTTTTTCTGTACTTGTTTCTCTATTTTCTGCACTTTGATTTGTACTTTGTGTGCTTGTTTCTCTAATTTGTGTGTTTGTTCCTGTACTTTCTGTCCTTGTTTCAGAATTTTTTTCTGTACTCTCTGTACCTGTTCCAGTATTTTCTGTATTTGGTCCTGTAACTTCTGTACTTATATCTGTACCATCTGCACATTCTGTGCCTTTTTATACACTCTCTGCAATTGCACCAGTGCTTACTTACTTATTTTTCTCATTTCTGTACTTGGTTTTGTACTTTCTGCATTTGTTCCTGTATCTTCTTTATTTTTTCCTGAACTTCTGTACTTCTGTACTTGTTCCTCTTATTTCTGTACCTATATCTGTCCCGGTGAACTTCTCACAGCTCTAATCTTTGGATGGAAATTATTTCGAATACTCCAAAGTCAGAATAATCGAACGACCCTTATGATTGCTCGCGTTCAGTGAAGTAGAATGGTATTTTTCTCGCTCAGTGAGAAGTATTATCCTTTATGTTCCGTAAAAATGAATCATTTGACAATTGTTTTTGATTCGATCTCATCATTTTTTCCCCAAAACAGGTACACACGTACACTTCGCACTTAAAAACAGTTTTTTCCTCATTTAGGGGTTAGCCAAATTACTAAAAATGTCAAAGATTTCAATGTGAAAAAATCCTGGTGGATACGGTTGTATCGTTTGAGTTGTATATCTGGCAGTGGTGAGGCAGTCGGTCACCAGAATGTCTGCCAGCCATATTATTCCAGCTGGCAGCGTTTAGTCAGCCATCTGGCAGCCATGCGTATGCGGGTAACCACGTCTTTCTAGAGTACTTACCTTTGCTTGAAACGGGTCAAAATTTTAAGTCGATCCGACCAGAAACAGCTGAGTTATCGAGGTTGGAGTAAAGTCGTTTTGTAGTTTGTTTGGAAAAAACCGATTTTCGTGTTTTGATAAAACATTGTTTTTAATGGGTAAACAATGGATTGAAAAATGTTATCCGGAATCTTGTTCTTCAAAAGCAACGATTTGTCGGTGGTTCGCCGAGTTTAAACGTGGTCGTACCGACACAAATGACGCGGAACGCTCGGGTAGACCTGTGGAAGTCGTTACACCGGAAAATGTGAGTGAAGTGACAAAAATTATAATGAAAGATCGTAAAGTGAAGCTCCGTGAGATTGCTGAGATGACACAGATATCATATGGAAGTGTATTTACTATCCTTCATGAAAAATTGAGCATAAAAAAGGTTTTTTCCAAGTGGTTGCCGCGATTGCTTTCGATGGAACAAAAACAGCAACGAGTCGATGATTCAGAAAGCAGTTTATCGCTATTTACTCGCAACAAAATAGATTCCTTGCGTCGTTACGTGACCATGGACGAAACATGGATACATCACTACACTCCAGAGTCGAAGCGGCAGTCATCTGAGTGGCGCACAGCTGGCGAAAGCCGTCCGAAGCGTCCGAAAACGCAACAGTCAGCTGGCAAAGTCATGGCGTCAGTTTTTTGGGATACGCATGGCGTGATTCTCATTGACTACCTCGAAAAAGGTAAATCGGTCAACAGTGATTATAATATTGACTTACTGGTGCGTTTGAAGGAGGAAATCGCAAAAAAACGACCGCACATGCAGAGAAAAAAATCCTTTTTCATCAAGACAATGCACCCTGCCACAAGTCGATGAAAACAATGGCGAAATTGAACGAATTGGGCTTCGATCTGCTTCCCCACCCCCCATACTCGCCAGATTTAGCTCCTAGTGACTACTGTCTCTTTGCTGATCTTAAAAAAATGCTCCAGGGAAAAAGATTTGGCTCAAATGAGGAGGTCATCGCTGAAACTAAAGCTTATTTTGAAGCGAAAGATACATTTTTTTATAAACATGGTATTGAAAAATTGGAAAAACTTTGGAACCATTGTATCACCCTAAAAAGGGATTATGTTGATGAATAAAAAAAAATTTGCAAAAAAAATGTTGTTTCCATTGTTAGTCTCGGGACTTATTGATCCATGTGTTATTTATTAGTTATCTAGTATTCATATTTTGCTCTACAGTCAGCTAGCATTTCACAACTCCATACACGCCAAACAATCATCGGAGATCTAGCATGCATTGGATGGAAAATTTCCAATTCCAAACGAACCAATTTTCTAGTTTTTCTATACTTTCCAGAAAGATTTTTCTTATGTACTATAGCCTAAAACATCCGCATAAACGTTGCCTTTCGAACAAAAAAGAATCATTTGTAGATCGGTCCACGCATACCAGAGAACATTAGCTACACATACTTTTTCCGCTATTATTTTATATAGATAGATAATGTAATATAATTCATTTCAATATATAATAAATGATGTAATGAACAACAGAATTATATGATTAACATACTATGATAAGCATTGCACTTTAGGATGGCTTTAACTTATAAACCATTTCGCACCTTCTCATTCTGCTACTAATGCAGAAGGCGATATAGCACCCAGTCGACGTCATACTATTGACCAAATGTCATCATAGACACACGGGGAGGCATGAGATAGGAACTTGTGAGGGCTTAGTTATCGCACCATCTGACGACCTGTGGCTTGCTTCCATGGTCACCTTAAATCTTTTTCATTTACTTTAATAATCTTCCTGAAAAAAAAACTGTAAATTACAGACCTTGGTATTCGATAAACAGCACGTCTGGAGTTTAGAGATGGTCGGGTTTCAAGTATTTGTATTATTTGTTGATGCGTATTTGTCGGGTTCGGGTTAAATAAAAATGTTCGCCGGGTTCGAGTTGGGGTGATAATGTTTTCATTTTTAACGGGTACGGATCGGATTCGGGTGAAGATTTTTTTTATATCGGGTACGGGATTGGCTCTAATTTACAAGAAAAATTATTCTCGGATTCGGATCGGGTACGGGTAAAAGTTTGTTACGTTCGATCGGGTATTGGTCGGGTTCGTGTTTAAGAAATTGCTTACCCGACTATCTCTACTGGGGACGGCTATAGCGCAATGGGCAAGTCGATACCACCCTCCTGCTATAGAAGCTGGTTCCTGAAACCGACACATTTTGTTTTGGTGACGTTGTTATCAACAATGTGTTAAGCAACGTTCATACCATACAATCAAACCACAATGGTGTCAAAAGTTAATTTCTTCAAACCCATTATAAATATAACTCTAGTCTAGTATTCTCTATGAAACAAGTAATTTGACCTCTTTTTGAATAAGAAAAAGAAATTGTGGTTTATTATAGTTTGATTATATTCCATCAAATTCGTTTCCTTATATTGGTGCAACCGCATGAAGAAAAATGTGAACGTGTGAACACTGTTTAAACACAGCATTTAACAGCGAACTAGAAAAAAAGAACCAAAATTTTCGGCTTCAAGCCAATTGTATGCAGACACTCAAATAAAAATTCGCGTTCGATTTACTTGAAAAATCACGTAAAATGGTTTCAAATGTCAAATTGAATATTTTACGTGACGAAAATGAATGTTATACGAACATCCCCTAAAATGAATAGAGTCATCACATAAGGTTCACGTGATTTGACCAAACGTCAAACAATCTACGTGCATTTCCAGTGTGAAAAACTCGATTTTGAAAATGGCGAACAGGGCTAAAGTGTAAGTAGTGTAAATATTTGAGAAAAATGTTAATTAGTTACAGTTTTTGACTACATCGTCCGGACCATTCCAGTATAAAAGTTTTCATGTGTTCAACTGGACCGAGTGCCTGCGTGAGTCCGGAAGTTTGCCCGCTCCTGCCGAAACAGGCCGTTGGTCCACTGAAAAACGAGTTCGAAATCGGTATGAAGCTAGAGATACTGGAACCATGTAATGCGACTTTAACCTGCATCGGTTGTATTGTGGGAGTTCTCGACTGCGGCTTCGGTTGGATGGCAGTGACAACAAAAACGATTTTTGGAGGCTTGTCGATTTGAGATACCACGACGTTATTAGTTTCTTTTTAAGCTATTGAAATTCTGAAAATTAGAAATAAATGTTTTATTTTTCATGGTATTTTTCATTTCATAGATGTATATAAACATCTGAAATCTCCATTTTGACTTCAACCAATATATAAAATAGTAATTCTCTGGTGTCTAAATTTGATATGAACTGATAGGTAAATGGGATATGAACAATACATTACATTCTACCTATAAAACACGTAACTTTTACTAGATTATGCATTAAACAGCTTTTAAATGCCAGTCCATTAAAATCTACGTGAAAAGTAGGGTGGAAAATATTCACATAACTTTTCACGTAACTATAACATGATTATTATTTCGAGTGGATGATAATCGTGCCGGGGTGGTCGATACGTGACCCCGCACATGCAGTCCAAATAATTTTAATGACCTGTGATGGCTTTTAAAAATTGCGGAGCGAAGCATGATTCTTGAAAATTTATTTGTTATTTAGATTTAATATGGGGGACGGGTATAGCGTGATGGGTAAGTCGATGCCTTTCACGCAGCCCGCACGGGTTCGATTCCCAACCCCGCACATAGGGTCAGAAAGTTTTTCTGGCCCGAAGAGATGAATAACCCTAAGGTTAAAATCTCTATAATCCGAAAAAAAGAAAAAAGAAAGATTCAATATGTCTCAGATTCAATCGAAATTGTTTTCATCCTCGGAAGAATTATATAGTCAAAACGTTTATTCAAATGACTATGCATCAATTTAAGCAAAACTATCATCCGACAATTGCAGTGCATCAGCAAATATATTGAAAAGTGGTCAAGGTCACTTTTATTTACAGTCATTAGGTTTGTTTACTTACGTCACTGACAAACATCAGAAACTCTCACAGGTTGATAGATTTGAAACGATATTAAGCATCATCCAGATCAAATCGTCATATTTCATGATGAATCAAGTACCTACCATAACTGTCATAATTGAGTTTTTAGCCCGACACTTCATCAATAAACCAAAAAAAAATCCCCAAAAGTACGTATGAACATAAGTAGTTAGTGTCTGGTTGCTACATATCATTCTCTCAATTAGTTCTCGACGCGTTTACCTCGGATTGTCCCGGAGGCTGCTGTTGAACAGGTTCGTCACTCATTACCGAATCTTTGCTGTGGTTCAATCGCACTGGAAATTGCCGACAATTGCACGAATATACGTATAGACGGAACAAGATGGTATGCGATTTCAAACAACACGCGTCATTGAAGCTGCTTAGAGATGTCAGCAGATGATCGCCTTCCAGTGATCGCAGTCTCCGGCTGAAGATCTAACGAATCACACATCCCAGTATGTTCCGAGTGGAGGCTGACGCCACTGAAGGGTCAACGAAAGTTTCTCCGATACGTGTTTTCCTGGATGTGCTGTTTGTGCTTATTGATATAGTAAAAGTGATTTGGTATGGACTTCCGATTTTGGTGATTCATATTTTTCGGAAATTTGTTCCGTCCAAGTTGAAAGAAGTGTCCGGCCAAACAGTGCTGGTAGTATTGCAGTGGTCTTGTTTTGTTTTGTTTTGAGGACGGTATCAAGTGATTGAAGTTTTTTCCGTCTCGTGTAGATTACCGGTGGTGGCAACGGTCTCGGCAGGGCACTGGCACTGGACTTCGCCAGCAGAGGTTGTAACGTCATCGTCGTCGATATTGACTTAGCAGCGGCAGAACGTACGTGTGCTGAGCTGAAACGGAAACGAGTAGCTGCTTACGCCTATCGAGTGGATGTATCGTCATACGAACAAGTGGAAGCACTGTCTGACAACGTGCACAAAAACGTTGGACCGGTGGATATTCTGGTCAACAACGCTGGATTGGTATATTTCGATTTTTTGCACAATACCAGCGTGAGCATGGCTAACCGGACGATTGATATTAACATCAAGTCCCATGTGTGGGTAAGTGTCGTAAAGTAATGAGTTCATTTGTTTCTTTCATATAAATCAAAATTAATGCCCGAAATGCCTGGGAACGACTTCTAAACCACACACATAGGATCAGAAAGTTTGTTTGACCCGAGAAGCGAATAACCTCTAAGTTCGAAATGGAAAGTGTCCGAAAGACCGAATTTTATACTCTTTCTATTCGTCATAATAACACAATACAATTGAAGCTGTAAAGCTGACTCACTTCCTAACGAAAAACTAATCGAGAGCAAAAAATAGATGAATAAAGCAGTAATAAAACTTATTACTCGTTAAAAAAAATAGGTCCTTTTTACACAAATTATCATTATCTCATTGTTTCATTAATCTATATTTTTTCTGTTCATTGGTAAAAAAAACCGCGATGATGACGAGGTTGTTTAAACCGCCGAAGATTATCGCAGTTCCTGTAGAATTATTTAGTTTTTTTGATCGATTATTGAGTGTGGTTATTCAGTCGTAATTATTGCTCTTGAAAAAAAATTAAGTGAACAGCAGACGTTACGGTTTTCTCCGAACAAAGTGTGATAATGCCTTTCTCTTGCCATTTAAATGGTCAAGACCAGTGTTGGGAAAATCATGATCAGAAAAAGTGCATTTCACTATCACGCGTGAAAAAATCAGTTCAAGAGATTTTCTAAAAAAAACTCAGTGACTGAAAAAAATCACTTCCGAAATTTTCATTAATGAAACAAGCATCCACAAAACTCAGAACCTCGAAGGTCACAAGTGATTTTTTGTGTCAGTGAAGCTTGATGACGAATTTTCACCCACAGAAATGTCGCTAAAGAGTTAATCGAAAGGGAGAAGAGTGTCCAACGATACTTCGATGCTAGATTTTCACTACGCTTCAGTTCGACACGGAAGTGATTCGTGCAAGATTTAATTATTATATTTTCAGCAATAAAAAAATCGCCACTGAATAAATTCGCAACTGAACCGTAACTGAGAAATAATGACTGCAATATTTTCGGTGCATGTAGGGTGGTTAATTTGAACAAACATATTTTTGCCGCATTCCAAATAGTAATTATAGCGACGAAAGACTGTTTTAATTCCAGCTGGCGTATTACACTGTACTATTAATATTAAACCGAATAAAACGCTATTTAGCATGAATTTGATTCATAGAAGTAACAGGAACCTAGAATTGTCAGCAGGTCACGAATACACACTAGGCGCAGTGTTTGAATTGCGCGTTTGAATTCGCATAGCAGTAGTCTGCGCTCCTGTTACTTCTGCGTGTTCGGTTATCGGCACTCTTTTCTTTTAAAATTATAACTTCTGACTAAGTGCACATTATGCAGACATATACATCAATGTCATCATTCAGTAATAGCCGTTCAACCGAGAAGGTTGTGTATAGAAGCGTACAGTTTAATAACGCTGGTTAGTTTACACGCGTTAAATACGACAACGGTTGAACTACAGGTAGAGACCTGTTGGCAACAGCCGTTAAAACGTAAAATCGTGCTGCATAAGAGAGCCCTAGTGCTGGGCCAAGCTGGTGAAGGAAACAACAAAGGGCGTTTCCCAAGCTCTACCCAGGCCACAATATACAGCCACAAGTGCTGAGCAGGAGAGTGCAAAGGCACATTGAAGAAGAAGAGTGCAAAGGCACACAGAAGCAGGAGAGTGCAAAGGCACACCGGTGCGAAGGCACTTCGGTGCAGAAGCATATCGGTGCGGAGCACAAGGAAGAAGGAGACAAGACAACTCGGTCTTTCCACTGCCATACAACACGCAGGTATACACCGGTGACCTGCGCTGGTTGCAGCTGGCGAAGACAAAAGTAAATCGGAAATCGAGTGGTGCTGGATGTCAGGTAGCAGTAGCATCACATCCAACAATCAGCATCCAACAAGAACATCTAGAGCAACGAGGATCTACACGGCAGTGCAACGGAGATAGACAACAATTTCAAGGTAGAAGTTTTTTCTTTTCCTTTTGATTGAGTACTGTGTAGTGTTGGTTTCATTTTTTACTTTAAAGTTTGATTAAAAATTTTAATGTGATGGATGAATCCATGGACGTAAATCCTAGCATGAATCCTATACCCCCACGAACGAAAAAATATCAGGAGAGCTCTTCTGGGCCTTGGATAGTCTTTTTTAGACGTATATCAAAGCCATTAAACATTTACCAAATTTCTAAAGGTTTGACATCACGATTCTCTTCAATCAAAGAGATCATAAAAGTAAATAACGATAAAATTCGTGTTGTGGTAAATAATTTGAAACACGCGAATGATATTGTCTCTTCGGAACATTTCAATAAAGAGTATAAAGTTTACATACCCTCCAAAGATGTCGAAATTGACGGTGTTGTTACCGAAGCGAGTCTTTCGGTAGATGATTTACTCAAGCATGGTGTTGGTCGTTTCAAGAACTCTATGCTTGAGGGTGTGAAAATACTGGAGTGCAAACAACTGTACTCAGTAGTTTATGAAGAGGGAAAAAAAGTTTATCGCCCATCAGACTCGTTTCGAGTGACATTTGCCGGATCTGCGTTGCCGTCCCATGTCTATGTCGATAAAATTCGCCTCCCTGTTCGGCTTTTTGTTCCAAATGTAATGAATTGTACGAACTGCAAAAAATTCGGACACACAGCTACTTACTGTAGCAATAAACCAAAATGTATTAAGTGTGAAGGACCTCATAAAGATAATGATTGCAACAAGGAAATTGAAAAATGTATTTATTGTGGGGAAAGTCCTCATGAGGATATTTCAGTATGCACTGCATTTAAAGTGCACAAAGACAAAATTAAGCTTTCTTTAAAAGCACGGTCTAAGCGCACATATGCAGAAATGCTTAAAACGGTCATTGATGTCCCCCCTTTGGAAACCGAAAACGGGTTTTCAAATCTAGAGGAAACAGAGGACTCTGACTCTGACGAAAATAGTGAAGGTAATTCGTTTATCACTACCCAAGGGTCAGTTAAGAGAAAGAAGTCTTCTTCCAAATTACCAAAAAAGACACCTAAAGTTTCATCTTCAAAAAAAGATCCCCGTGTTAAACAAAAAAAGTCAAAACCAAAGACTGTGCCTCCTGGTTTGTCAAATTCACAAACCAATCCAGGATCTAGCACAGAAAAAGGTAATAATCCTGTGGGCTCCATTTCACAGCCACCAACAGGATTACTGAAGTTTTCGGAAATTGTTGAATGGATTTTCTCAGCATTCAATATATCTGAACCCTTAAAGACTCTCATAATGGCATTCCTTCCAATAGCTAGAAATTTTTTGAAGCAGTTATCAGCTCAATGGCCAATTGTCTCAGGTTTTGTATCTTTTGATGGATAATTTATCACCCGCCGCGAATGATACA
This sequence comes from Malaya genurostris, assembly GCF_030247185.1. Classification (NCBI taxonomy): domain Eukaryota; kingdom Metazoa; phylum Arthropoda; class Insecta; order Diptera; family Culicidae; genus Malaya; species Malaya genurostris. The sequence goes on from NC_080571.1 coordinate 284,605,139, forward strand.
ATCACTGTCCTGCAGTGGAATTGTCGAAGCATCATGCCAAAACTTGATTCATTTAAAATTTTATTGCATAGTCAAAAATGTGATGTATTTGCTTTATGCGAAACATGGCTTACTTCAAACATAGCTTTAAATTTTAATGATTTTAACATTATACGTCTCGATAGAGACTCTCCGTATGGTGGAGTGCTTTTAGGAATTAAGAAATGCTGTTCCTTTTATAGATTAAACATCCCTTCAACTTCTAGTATAGAAGTTGTTGCTTGCCAAATAAACATTAAAGGCAAAGATATTTGCATAGCTTCGGTTTATATTCCTCCAAAAGCACAAGTTGGACAGCGACAGCTTAATGAAATGGTTGAAGCCCTTCCTGCTCCACGATTGATTCTGGGGGATTTAAATTCGCACGGAATGATGTGGGGTTCCGTTTACAATGATAGCAGATCATCTTTAATACAAAACATTTGTGACAATTTTAGCATGACGGTATTAAATATGGGTAGCATGACACGGATCCCAAGACCTCCTGCACGCCCAAGTGCATTAGATCTATCTCTTTGCTCAACATCAATTCGACTAGATTGCACCTGGAAAATATTGCCTGATTTACACGGTAGCGATCATTTACCAATCATCATCTCAATTAGCTGTAACAAATGTATTGCTAATTCAGCTAGTATTCCATATGATTTGACAAAAAATATCGACTGGATTAAATACCAAAGTAGAATCTCTAGTATTTTGAATTCAATGGAAGAGCTCCCCCCACTTGAAGAATATGACTTCCTCGTTTGTTCGATTCTGGAGGCCGCAGAACAATCCCAAACTAAACGCTTTCCTGGGCCAACGACTAACAGAAGGCCTCCCAACCCCTGGTGGGACAAAGAGTGCTCAGAGGCTAAACTCGCAAAACAAAATGCTTGCAAGACGTTTCTAAAACGGGGAGGAGGAACTCCTCAGAATTTTGAAAAACTTATGGTTTTAGAAACCAAGTACAAGAGCATACTTCGAGCCAAAAAATGTAGCTATTGGAGACATTTTGTCGAAGGTTTGTCAAGAGAAACCTCAATGAGCACTCTTTGGAATACGGCCAGACGAATGAGGAATCGTAACGTAGGAAATGAGAGTGAGGAATACTTGAACCGATGGATATTAGATTTTACTAGGAAAGTTTGCCCAGATTCTGTTCCTACGCAGAGCATTATTCGGGAATCTCCTCCAAACAATGGTTTTATAAATAGCCCCTTTTCAATGATGGAATTTTCTATAGCACTCTTGTCTTGTAACAATAACGCCCCTGGGTTGGACAGAATTAAATTCAACTTGGTGAAGAATCTGCCCGACCTCGCAAAAAGACGTTTGTTGGAATTGTTCAACAAGTTTCTTGAGCAAAATATTGTTCCACCTGACTGGAGACAAGTGAAAGTTATCGCCATTCAAAAGCCGGGGAAACCAGCTTCCAATCACAACTCATATAGACCCATTGCGATGTTGTCCTGCATCAGAAAATTGTTCGAAAAAATTATTCTACGACGTCTCGACACTTGGGTCGAGACGAACGGTTTGTTGTCAGATACTCAGTTTGGCTTCCGTAGAAATAAAGGGACGAATGATTGCCTTGCATTACTTTCGTCTGACATCCAAATTGCCTTCGCTCAAAAGCAACAAATGGCATCTGTATTTTTAGACATTAAAGGAGCATTTGATTCAGTTTCCATTGATGTTCTTTCAGACAAGCTCCACCAACATGGACTTCCAGCGGTTATAAATAATTATTTGCACAACCTTTTGTCAGAGAAGTGCATGTATTTTTCACATGGCGATTTGGCAACATTCAGAATTAGCTACATGGGTCTCCCGCAAGGCTCATGCCTCAGTCCGCTCCTCTATAATTTTTACGTGAATGACATTGACAGCTGTCTAGTAACCCCATGTACACTAAGACAATTGGCAGATGATGGCGTGGTTTCAGTTACTGGGCCCAAAGCTATTGATCTGCATAAACCATTGCAAGATACCTTAGATAACTTGTCCGTTTGGGCTGTTCATCTTGGTATCGAATTCTCTGCGGAGAAAACAGAGTTAGTCGTCTTTTCAAGAAAGCATGATCCCGCGCAGCTTCAGCTCCATATGATGGGAAGAATGATCCAACAGGTTTTAACTTTTAAATACCTCGGGGTGTGGTTCGATTCCAAATGCACGTGGGGAGGACACATTAGGTATCTGATAACGAAATGCCAACAAAGAGTAAATTTTCTTCGAACAATAACAGGATCTTGGTGGGGTTCTCATCCGCAAGATCTAATAAAATTGTATCAAACAACGATACTTTCAGTGATGGAATATGGATGCGTTTGTTTTCGTTCCGCTGCAAACTCTCATATTATCAAACTTGAGCGAATTCAGTACCGTTGTTTGCGAATTGCCTTAGGCTGCATGCATTCGACACATACAATGAGTCTTGAAGTTCTGGCGGGAGTTCTTCCATTAAAAGATCGATTTTGGGAGCTTTCATCACGCCTGCTAATAAGATGTGAGGTGCTGAATCCCATGGTAATTAATAATTTCGAACGACTAGTCGAGCTTCGATCTCAAACAAAATTTATGACAGTATATTTTAACCATATGTCACAGGAAATCAACCCTTCAAGATATATTCCTATCCGTGTCAGCATCCTAAGTGCCCCTGACTCAACTTTATTTTTCGATACATCCATGCAGCGTGAAGTGCGTGGAATCCCGGATCATCTACGCTCGACGGAAATCCCAAAAATATTTTCAAGTAAGTTCAGGCATATTGACTCTGAGAAAATGTTTTATACGGACGGATCGCGAATTGAAGAAGCGACAGGGTTTGGTATGTTCAACAATAATGTTTCGGCCTCATTTAGGCTTCAAGAACCTGCTTCTGTTTATATAGCAGAGCTAGCAGCAGTTCATTATAGTTTGAGTGTAATCGTCACATTATCTCCAAACCATTATTTCCTCTTCACAGATAGTCTGAGTGCAATTGAAGCCATTCGCTCAATCGCTGCTGGCAAAAATGAACCGTTTTTCTTGGGTAAAATAAAACAGTGTCTGAACGACATATTGAACAATAATTATCTAATCACTATAGTCTGGGTCCCGGCTCATTGCTCCATTCCTGGCAATGAAAGAGCCGATATTTTAGCCAAACGTGGTGCTATTGAGGGTGAAATTTATGAGCGACCGATTGCTTTCAACGAATTCTATAGCTCGTCTCGCCAAAGAACACTTGCCAGCTGGCAAGCATCTTGGGATAGAGATGATCTGGGTCGTTGGATGCACTCAATTATTCCGAAAATATCGACAAAGGCATGGTTCAGGGGACTGGATGTGAGTAGGGATTTCATTCGTGTGATGTCCAGACTCATGTCCAATCACTACACGTTAGATGCACATCTCCTTCGAATTGGGCTCTCCGAGACTAATCATTGTGCTTGCGGAGAAGGTTATCGGGATATTGATCATGTCGTTTGGACATGCGTGGAGTATCGTGATGTCAGATCTCAACTAATAAATTCTTTGCGTACCCAAGGTAGACTATCCAATATCCCAGTTCGAGACATTCTTGCTTGTCGTGACCTTTCATACATGAAACTTATTTATCATTTCATAAAGAAAATTGGAGTTTCAATTTAATAAAGGCCCCTTTTAAGACTTAGTTCTGATCCCAGCTGCGTCCATGAGTTCAACCAATAGCTAAATTAGAATAAAAATTATGTAATGATACAAACAAACTCGAAACAGTTTATGAAATTATCAACAAAATGTCTGAAAATAACAGCTTATTTTATAATTTATAGAAGTTAATCGTTTGGTTCAAATAATATTTCCGAGTAGATTTCATAATTAATGACGAGTTACCTAAGATGATATTTAAGCTATAAGAGAATATGTTTTAATAAATTCAAAACGTTGTGACTATGTTAGAATTAAATTAGGATAAGAATATTATGTAAAAGTGATGCTACGGCGAAGAAAAACTTATGTAAACTGCCTTAAGAAATAAACGTATTTATGGAGAAAAAAAAAAAAATATACATCAATGTAAAGCTAAAGTCCCTAGCTAACAACTGAATAAAAAACTGAGTTGATTCAATCGATTGAAAAAACTTTATTAACAATTTAGTGAAGTGATAAATTTTGGTCATTTTAAAAAAGGTGTTCGGTTACCGGCAAAAATTAGCTAAATATAGAAAAATATGCCACACGGAAAGACCGAAATCATCATTTTGGCGAAAAAATTAGTTGATTTTCTGATTTTAGTTAGTTATTTTTTGAGACAACTAAAAAAACCTTACTTTTGCTAATTTAGATTTTCTAATTTTCATTCTTTTAATAATAATATTGAAATATTTGTTGAAATGACTATATTTTTAGTTGAATTACCAAATAAACGTCCTGTCATTTCTTAGCTAATGCACACTTCATTTCCATTCAACTAATTTTTTAGTTGAATTAGAGCAATAAAACGTTGTTTTCAACCAACATAAATGGTTGAATTGGCTTCTGCAATTTGCACCTATATGGCACCCTGTTACCGAAAAAGTACGGTTGTGTAATGTCAGAGACATAACTGGATGTCGTGAATACGAATATGACACGATTTATTTATGCTTCCGAATTCGAATTGGTAGTTCATCGATTGTTTGAATTGTGCAACTTTCCCCTCTTTCATTACTAGAAATTTAAACGATGCGCCTAGACTAAATTACAGATTAGTTACATTAAACATTCTGAAACGCACTTAAATACTATGAAATAAGCAGTATAGTTCTTTATAATAAAAAAAATGGTGACGATTTTAGTTAGTTCAGCACGCAGACTCTGAATTCTAAACCCATATTCCAGAACTAAGCTCTAAAACATGAAGACGATTTTTCGCCATGACTACCAGAATGGGTTTTATAGAGTACAGTAAAGTAAATTTCCGCATAATTCTTTAGGAGTATTATTATGGTTCTAAAAAGAATCGAATAGAAGGAGTCTGGAATAAAGAACTGGATCCTGAGTTCAAGAACTAAATTTAGAACCAATAGCAGACTCAGAATCCAGTTTCAATTCTAGAATTGCAATTTCGAAACTCAAATTAGTTCCGGAATACAGTTCCAGAATCCAGTTTCAGCACGCAGGCTCTGAATTCTAAACCTATATTGCGGAACTACAATCTGAAAATTGAACTTCTCGTTATGACTACCGAAAACCAAATGATGGCAGGTGCTCTCTCCGTCGCTGATGGTTTAACTCCCGCGATGGCAGTCTGCTTGCCTTGAAGCCCAGCAAGCGAATGAAAGTTGCTACCTGAGCGTTTGAGGTTTTAACCACGCAAAAGGCGCTCTCTCCGTCGCTGCTGGTTGAAGGTTTAACTCCCACGACGTCTGCTCCCATCGAACGCACGAAAAGAAATGATCGATTTTCACCACGGTTCCCCTTTTATACGCATTCAGTTGAAGATATGTGCCTGACTACCTCAAAATCGTCGTCCTTGCGCGAAAAACCCAAGCGAAAGTAAAGAGTTTTCCGCATTATTTTGAAATTTTGAGAAAACTTAATTTTTGAGTTGTTTGTGGTTATCTCACACTGTTCAAAATATTATCCTAAATTCCTGATCATATTTTTGATGAAATGGTGAAAGAATTATGTTGCTACCATTAATACAAGTCGAGATATTCACGATTAAGTTCTGCCCATTCTTCCATATGGCTAATTTTGAAAAGGCACCCCATAGTAAAGTAAGTCGTATTCACGACAAAAAAACGGTAACACCGTAATGACTACTAGCCACTAGATGGCACACTACTACCGAAAAAAAATGTCTTTTCTATATTGGCAGGTATAAATATGATGTTGTATTGGAGAAAAAGACATTAACGAAACATAAACTTCTTTTTGAAAATTCTCCTCGCTGCTTTCTTCATTCGACTTCGCGAAATCGACTCATTCACTGGAAACTTTGAGCACACTTCGAGTGCAACATTCGAAACTCACTTAACTGTTCCACTTAAAAACATTATTATGCATAATCGCTTCAAATGCGCACAAATTGTGAATAAATACACTTTCCACTAAGAGTTTACGGCATTTTTACATATCGGTTTAGAAATTTATATATGGGTATATCGTAACACATGCGAAAAACATCAAAACAATTTGCAAGCAGTTTCAATAAGACTGTCCTTTTTAGCTTTTTAATGGATTGTTTTACTTTGACACTGGATTGTTTTACTTTGACACTTTGACACTCTCATGAGTTTTTGGTTAATGAACTTGTTAATAAAACCAATTTCATTTTTGTTTTCTTTGTGCTGATGATGGTGATAGATAAATAGAAATAAATTTTCTGATTTAAATAACAAAATTAGTTGTCAATGAGAATTTCGTGTTGGATTGAAATATTGCTGGTTTTTGTCCAGGATATTCACCAACTAAACACATTCCTAAAAATAAGAGTTTTTTTCAGCAAAGTAAATTCTCAATTTTAACTAATTTCATAGTTATTTTGAAAATTTTGTTGTTAAAATAACTAATTCAAAAACAGTAATACGAATCAGGCGCAGAGCTAATTTCGGTCGTTCCGTGCAGAAATCAAAATCGGTAGACATTTTGAAAATGACGAAAAACATCTTTGGTTGCAAAAAATTTGATAGCATCCGGTATCAAATCACGAAATAGATCTATTTCACCTCATAAATATTCAATCCACTCACCTTTTCGATTGATGCTTTTCAATTTATGATACTATAAAAAAAGTCATAAAAACTTTTATCTTGATTTTCACGCAATTAAAATTTGTTTTGAGCGTACCCAAAAGTACAAGCGTCTGTTTGCTTTGGTATTCGATACAAAAAGAACGTGCTTCTTTTATACACACACATGACATTTGTCGGAATAACGCTATCTGCTTTCTGTCAAAAGTTACGGTGGGGTGCCGGCAACCGAACATCTTCCCCTACCATTACAACTTTTATCAAACTTGCTGCTTTTATTAATGATGTAGTGCCGAAAAAATTGCAAATACATCACCACTATTGAAGAACTTATCTACCACCCTAGGGACACTGACCATTTTCAGAAAGATTCAGTTTCAGTTTGATATTCAATGCGAGAATTTTTTTCTTGAATATCATCGAGTAGAATATTCGCTAGTGAACTTTTCACAACTGATTTTCTGCCATGCGAAATCAGTTTCAGTGAGAATCTTGTTGTCAAAAAATCAGTACTGAACTTGAGTTTTCTGATCGATGATTTATTTTTGTCTAAAAATCACTTGTGAAAAAGTTCAGTCGCGTGTTTAGAAATTTTCATAAAAGTCTACGTTTGTCTATGAGAGTGGAGTGGGGTTTGTTCATAGAAAAAATTTTCAACTGTAAGTTCCATGAGCAATAGAGTATTTTTTTATGTAAAAGTGCAAATAACTTGACCTTACTTTCAAAGTTTTGAACCTTCCTCACCTTTTGAACCCCCTTCCCTCCCTTGAATCCCCACCCCCCTTGAACCTTCCTCACCCCCCTTTTCACCCTCCCTTGAACACACCCCAACCCCACCCTTGAATAATTCCAGCGCACGGGCCGGGTCTAGACCACTTTTAAATATTTCCAACATCCTATTTTATCGATCACCTTTGATTGTCTCACTAGGTATAACAGTTCGGCTGAAAAGTTCGTATCGTTTAATAGAAACACACATTTTTTTGCCAAAATTCATTTTTTATTATTCAACATAATTGTCATCAGAGGCGATACAGCGATTATAGCGATCTTCCAACTTTTCGATGCCATTTTTGTAGTACGATTTGTCCTTTGCCTCAAAATAGGCCTCAGTTTCAGCGGTTACCTCTTCATTGCTTCTGAATTTTTTACCAGCGAGCATTCTCTTGAGGTCTGAAAACAGGAAAAAGTCACTGGGGGCCAAATCTGGAGAATACGGTGGATGAGGGAGCAATTCGAAGCCCAATTCGTTCAATTTCAGCATGGTTTTCATCGACTTGTGACACGGTGCATTGTCTTGATGAAACAAAACTTTTTTCTTCTTCAAATGAGGCCGTTTTTTTGAAATTTCGTCCTTCAAACGCTCTAATAACGCTATATAATAGTTACTGTTGATGGTTTTTCCCTTTTCAAGGTAGTCGATGAAAATTATACCATGCGAATCCCAAATACAGACGCCATAACCTTACCGGCCGATTATTGAATCTTTCCACGCTTTGGGTTCGGTTCATCGCGTGCAGTCCACTCAGCTGACTGTCGATTGGACTCCGGAGTGAAGTGATGGAGCCATGTTTCGTCCATTGTTATATTTTATTTCGATATAACAGCTCCAAACACTGCTCAGAATCATCAATTCGTTGTTGTTTTTGATCGATTGTGAGCTCACGTGGCACCCATTTTGCACAAAGCTTTCTCATATCCAAATATTCGTGAATAATATGTCCAACACGTTCCTTTGATATCTTTAGGGTGTCAGCTATCTCGATCAACTTACGGTCATTGAAAATCATTTTGTGAACTTTTTTCACGTTTTCATCGGTAACAGCCTCTTTTCGACGTCCACTGCGTTCATCGTCTTCGGTGCTCATATGACCAGTACGAAATTTTGCAAACCACTTACGAATTGTTGCTTCGCCCGGTGCAGAGTCTGGATAACACTCATCAAGCCATTTTTTGGTATCGGCGGCACTTTTTTTCATCAAAAAGTAGTGTTTCATCAGCACACGAAATTCATTTTTTTCCATTTTTTTCACAATAACAAAAGTAGCTTCACTCAAAATGCAATATCTCACAAACTAATAATCAGACAGCTGTCAAATTTATACACGTATCTTTTGAAGGTTGGTACTAACTGAAAATGGTATGGATTTAATTCTAGTGGTGCCCTCTCATAGAAACGATACGAACTTTTCAGCCGATCTGTTAAATATGAACGACCCAACAGCAATCAATACATTTCATTTGAATAACGTTGTACTGGCTATTGGTTCAAGGAATTATTAGTGTATGTGGGTAGGCTTACAGTAGATCCGAATTTGATTATCAGATAGCTTTCATATAACAGCTGTTAAGAAGGCCAAAATGGGTTTTGAGGACCCGGCGCTTACAGCATGAACATCCAGCCATATAATAAAGAATTTCGCTATGCCAGCTTAAACCCGCCTGATGGTTTGTTTGTTAGAAGTGTGCGTCTTAATCATTTCAGACCTTCAGGGAAAAACACAAAGCTTCCCCCACGTGACTCAGGTTGGAAATGCATTCCATCATCCAGTCATTCACTTGTAAGATACCCTGATGCACTCCCTGCCCTCCCCGTTGTCGATATAATTAAGCATAATACAATATAATATAATATAAGGAGTGTATCGAAAATAAGCTATCCACAAATTTTTCTTTCAAATTATGATAATAAACGATATTTTATTCAAACTAAAAATTGATCCTTTATTGTACGAGGTTAAACTTGAGCAGAAAAAATAAACCGGATGAAATTTAAGTTATTCCTTCACGAGTTTTCGAACTTTTGATCGAACGCTCTTCATCAAGTTCCAGACAAGTGTTGCATCGCATTTTGTGGACGCTGTTCCCAGCTGCCTCACCAGTCTTCTTGAAGACCCTCTTCACGATTGCCCAGTAACGTTCGATGGGTCGAAGCTGAGGCCAATTTGATGGATTGATATTTTTCTCAACGAAATGTATACCCTTTTCCGCAAGCCAATTGAGAGTGGTTTTGGCATAGTGAGCCGACGGCAAATCCAGCCAAAACAGCGGAGGTGTACTATGCTTCTCATATAAAGGCAGCAATCTCTTCTGGAAACACTTAGATCGATAGATTTCTGCATTTATAGTTCCGGTAGTGTAAAAAATGATTGACTTCAAACCATAGGAACATATTGCTCGCCATACCAGTACCTTTCGACCGAGTTTCTCCACTTGAATCGACCTGTCCGCATCGCTCACATCCTCCCCAACGACGACAGTAAAGTATTGTGTCGAAGTAAAGACTGTGGACCTGGAAGGGTTTTTGAGTCCTCTTTTACATAAGTCTCATCGTCTATCAAAACGCATGCATCCGGACACTGCAAAAGACGCGAATACAATTTCCGGGCCCTTGTTGCTACTCGCTTCTTCTGTTCTACACTTTTTTGTCGAGATTTTCTGCTTCTTGTAGGTCTTCTGATGATTTCGCCTCTTGATACACTGGACCATTCCGACACTCGTTCCTGCTGTTTTAGCAAAATCACGTATTGACATTGATTTGTTCTTCATGATTAGAGATACAACTTTCTGGTCCAATTTCGGGTTGGAAGAACCGGGTTTTCTGCCTCTTCCTGGTAGCTCATCCTAAGAATTATGTTCCCCAAACTTATTAATTATATTTTTAACACTGGCATGATGAATTCCAAACCGCTTCGCTAATTTTCGCATAGTAATACCCTGCCCCCTTAGCCATGTGTCCAGAACTTTAATTGCCACTTCCTTTTCAATACGCGACATTTTGAAAACGCAGAATTTCAACCGCACAAACAAGTAAAGAATCGAAAGCTGACAGCCAAACGCACAGCATGCTGTGATCTGAGCATAAAAAACCATCACCAATACATGCGTACAAGACAAATGTATGTGGCTAGCTTATTTTCGATACAATCCTTATTCGACCAATTAGTTTTTACCTAAAAGTTAAAATAATTTGGTTCACAGACTAAGTCAATATATCGAACAGACACAGAAGATCTCACTCTAACTAATGGTTTTCGTGTATGAGATGACTATACTATAGATGATGAATGGGGGTACCGTTACACTAAATAGAAATATTGTTAGTTAGTTTTCTATTTCAAAGAGACTTTCAGCCGAAGGTTGATTCATCCCTGAAAGAACTATTATCATCAACAAATCCGGCGACTCAGTCAAAATGGGGTAGTTGGCACGATCGTCATTTTTTTGCTTTAAATCGGTGGCGTCGGTGCATAGATCTACTGTAAACTAATCGAGCTCAACCAGTTATCCGTTCGCCAAGATATCTCCAAAGCAATTTTAGTGGCAGATTTGCTACAATCCCGAACTGATTGCCCTGAACTGTAACGGGAACTGAATCTCGTATTCTTCGATTTCATCAAGTCTAGAAAATTCAATCCCGCTAGCACTGATTACGACTTTCTTCTTCTTCTTCTTCTTCTTCTTCTTCTTCTTCTTCTTCTTCTTCTTCTTCTTCTTCTTCTACTTTTTATTCTTCTTATTCTTTATGGTTGACGTCACCCCACTTGAGATGACGCCGATCAATGGCCCAGAAACTTAGGCTATATTGCCAGTTAATTTTCGTTTATAGTCCAATGGACTTTCTTTTCACTGGACTACAAGCGACAATCTCGCTGTGTGGCTACGTCGAGTCGCCCAAGTACGGATAAAAAATCTTTGTTTCTGGCGAAATACTTGAACTTTCACCGCACTAACACGATTCAATGTGCTCACCTGTTGAGACTCTCAATTTGAGAGATTCACCAGAAGTGATTGATTACGACTAGGGTAACAAAGGTATTGTCAAGGGGCAAATCACTCTTAACTCTAGACAATCTCATACTAATAAACTCATGTCATTCCAAAATAATTTTCTCTAATCTCATTTAATCCCAACTAGTCTAGATAAGTTTGGATAATTTAAAACTAATTCAACCTAGTTTTGCCTAATCTTGTTTGAAGTGTATCTGTCATTCGAGCTCCCACGCAGAGATGCCATTTATACAGATCTATCAGAATTATACAGATTTTTGCATGCGTATACAGATTTAATACAGATTTCTCAAATTAAATACAGATTTATACAGATACCACAAAAAGTAAGAATGAAATAATGAAACTTTTTACAATTCAATTGTGGTTGATAACAAAAACAATTAAATATCGTCGTTGAATGTTCTTGTCAGTGCGGCAAGGACTTACGATATAAAGGAATGCTCCTTTCATCTGCCATTTTATAACAATAATCTAATGGAATAATATCTTTAAACGTCATTTTATTTCCGAAATTTCCTTTGTTTTATGAATACAGATAAATACAGATTTTTTATACAAAGCAGTACAGATTTTCTATGAAAATATCTGGCATCTCTGCTCCCACGTTTACAGCTTCTTATGTCAAAATAATGCTTTTCCAGATCTCGGCTAAACTTTTCTAATCTCATTCTAATCCAGCGAGATCCCTGCTAAACTTTTTTACTCCCGGTAAAACTTGTTTGAGTTCAGACAAATTTTAGAGTGATTTGCCCCTTGGGTATTGTTGTAATATCTTTGAAAACCCCTTCCGCAATAGGTAATTTAATGTGATTAGCTTCAAATTGATGCAACATGGGTTACTTCACATCGATTAAATCCATAAAGTTTGTTAGGTGGGCCAAAATATATGAAGTGCCCAAAATACCTCTGTTACCCTATAACGAATAATTCTTCAGTTTGTGTCGTCGTTTCCAATTGACGTTCCTATGTTTTTGATTCCTTTTTGTCTCGCGATGCGGTAAAAAGTTTGTTTTCAAGCCGCTCTTCCCACATTTTTCAGCATACGACAATTATACCGGATGGATTATTGTAATTAATTAGACTTGAAAGTGAAATGAAAACAGCTATAGAAATCTTTTTTCTATATAGTTTTAATACACGTACTCGCACAAACTTACACAGAACTTAAAATAAACAACTTACCACATCAGTCTGAGAATCACTTTTAGTAGTGATGGGTAAAAAAAGATGAATCTTTGATTAAAGACAGTTACAAAAAAACAGATTTCCTGAAGTGGCGTAATCACTAGAGCATATAACCTTGGTACAAAAAATTGTTGGAACTCGAGGCGTCTTTCGGTGGATGTTGTTGCATCAAAATAAAAACGTCCGAAGAGTTTTTTTATACAAAGCAATGTCATGCGATAGCACTTGGGGGCTCCCTGTTTCATTTGATCAGTCCATTTTTAATTGTGCAAAGTAGAATGTCGGTCGTGCAGCCGCGTGATGGTCGTTTGAGAAGTGTTTCCAAAAAGTTTACCATACTAGTATTTGAGCTGTGGAAACTATTGATAGATATAGTAAAAGTACTTTTGATTAGTTGCCCAATTTTGTTCCGAAGTTTTGTTCGGTTAATTTTCCCTGAAAATCCTAAAAATGTTTCCGGTCAACTGGCTCTGGTATGGAGTACGATGATTTGAAACAAAAAAAAAGGATAGTGAAACAATCATTTCCGCAGATCACCGGTGGAGCAAACGGATTGGGTAGAGCGCTTGCCTTGCAACTTGCTGACAAGGGATGCAACGTTGTCATCGTGGATGTTGACATCAATGCTGCAGCAAGCACTTGTGAAATTTTGCGGAAGAAAAACGTTTCAGCTCGCGCGTATCAAGTAGATGTTTCCTCCTATGACGAGGTTTGGAGCTTAGTATCCAAAGTGTACAGCGACATCGGTCCAGTCGATATTCTCGTAAACAATGCCGGTGTGATTCCATTTAAGTTTCTACAACAGAGCACAGTGCATGAAATTCACAGGACTATTGATGTGAATGTTAAATCGCACATATGGGTAAGCAGTTGGGTGCAAACAAAATTCCTCATTTTCTACCAAAGGTGTATTGGGAACATCTGATACAATTTCAAATTATTAGGGTTCTAAAGTTTTGTTCAATTTCAAAAGTTTCTAAAGTCCGACAATCAAAAATTTAGATTGAAAAATTCATGTTCAAGATTGCAGTCAAGGTTTTGAGTCACGTCCATAATTTAAAGAAATCACCCGTTCATAGTCATGGTTGTAACATGAAGTGTTTCTTCGTAAGACGTTAAACAAGATGTGAAAAGTCTTAAAAACAAGACATACCTAGTTATGAAAACAAGTGAGCAATTTATAACGGCTAATATCCATCGCCTGGGTCGGTGTATCAGAATGTAAGCACATTCTAGGCAGTTGTCTAGTACTCCTTTGCGACTGCGCAAAGTTTGCAGAAAACAGAAGGTCAAGGTTACTGATGGCCGCAAGTAATTTACCAGCGTTTTACGAAAGATGAAACTGCCGTTAGAATTCAAGCAGGAATGTCAGATTTCATTTGTTATAACGAAAACTTCAATATTAGTTATGGCATCTCATTTTGTTATTGATGAAGTATTTCAATTGTATTTATTACAACTGATCTAATAGTTTCATCTTGGAATAAAATGCTAATCAATAAACGATCTTCTACATGATGTCACACGAAAAATTTCGAAATCAAAAATTCAATAATAAAAACGTGCTTAATCCACCTAGCAGTGAGATGATACCTTTTTCTATCAATCGGCATGTGTTCTTCGCGTGAATATTCTTCGTTGTGTTCAGCTTTCATGAAATTATTTTAATGACCGTCATTTTAAATGACTTGTACTCAAAATATTGAAACTGCAACACGAATCGAAGATAGAAATTGTATGAAACCTTAAAATTATTCCTTTCAATCTAAACGTGTGACAATCGATTAAGCATTTCTACGTTTTAGAAATCCTCTTTAAAGTTTTTGTCATTATTTATGCTACTTCCAGAAACGGTATTCAGAGACCCAACATAACACAAAATAGTTCGTATGTGCATTAATTAGAATGACAAATAAATTGAAATAGTTTTGAGGCCAACTTTGAAGATTTCGTTTCGCTTGAAAAAAAAATAAACTGACCCAGGGTAGTTTCATCAAACAAACACTTTTCACGAAACTGTGTTGATTTCGCACATAGCAACGGCGGTTTGAGCAAACCTGATATAAAAACCAGTTTCGAGACTGACTCGATTTTCAGTTCAACAACGTTGAAACTAGGTTCAAAACTGGCTTCAAACAAACGATTTGACAGCAGTTAGGGTGAAAACTGGGTTAAGTTTTTGCATCAAGCGAAAACGACATTAGTATCGTCATCTTCTACGACGGTTTAAATTTGAAAAACTCTTAACCCTGTAATTTCGAAATTGGAAGTAGGAACCGGATCAAATTCACAAATTTTTGTATAGGACCATAAGTTAATTTTAATTTTAATTTTTGTTTATTAAATTCGATTTGGTCTTCCTTTAGCTTCTCTGTTCCCGATACTTTCGGAAACGGAATTCGGAAATCGGTGCAGTCGAAGTCAGTTAAATTCACCTAATGGATTGTTAACCATTTCATTAGATTCGAAATTTTTGAAAATCAGTGTAGGCATCTTGGAAAAATCGTAGGGCGTTTAACATAAATTTTTTGGGTACTCTCCGAGATCGCAAACCGAATACCGGTAAAACTGAAATTAGTTTATTTGGTCATTGACTTTCAAAATTTGTGAACCCGTTGTACCCAGAAAAATTTATGTGAAACTTTTACACTAATCACCTCGTATCTCCTGAACCGGAAGTCGGATCTGATTAAAAAACAAGCAGTTTTCATGAATCCTTAAGACCTTTTATTTGAATGATGGATGGACGAAATCGGTTCAGGCAACTACTAGAAAACTGACACTGTTTTAATTTCATTACATATATCATTCTGTAGTTCCGGAACCAGAAGTTGGATCCCAATGAAATTCAGAAACCTTATATGGGGGCATAGGACTGTTCATATGAGTCTAAGTTTGTAGAAATCAGTCAAGCCATCTCCGAGAAAAATTATTGAAATTATTTTTTACACACAAATTTTCTTATCTCGACGAGCTTCTTCCAATGGTATAAGGGTGTAAGAAGTTGTGTTCTTCCATAAATTATTGTTGCAAGCAGTATACCTTATGATCAAAAAAGAACCGGAATTTTCATTTTAAAATTCCCGCACTTGTCCAATTGGTAAACTTTTATTCTTTCAACGTTGGCAACACTTTTATACACATTCCGTCAAATTTTGACTCATATCGTACGATTAATTTTAGTTTGACGTCTATACAAAGAAGTTGAAAAATTTTCGTGTGGCGATTTTTATAATGGATGAATATTTAGAACAACGGCTCGCCTTCGAAGCGCCATTCGGTCGATTGTTGTGCGGTTTCGACGTCATATTCATAGATCCACACCAGTTATGATGCATTCGATGAATGTGGGGTCACTATCTGCGTTGGAAATCATCTCTTTGGCCACATCAACACGACGCTGTTTTTGAATGAAAATCAGCTTTTTTGGCACCAGCCGAGAAGCGACGCGTTTCAAACCCAAAACATCAGTTAAAATGTGTTCGACTGATCCATAAGAGATGCCCAACAACACAGCAATCTCTCTAATCGGTACAGAACGATTTTGAAACACGATTTGCTTCGCCGATTCAATGTTTTCTTCAGTAACAGATGTTGTTGGGCGGCCAATAATCTCATCATGATCCAAGCTTGTACGACAACCTTTGAAGCGTTTATACCACTCGTATGCCTGTGTTTTTCCTAGTCACGATCCACTAAAGGCCTTTTCTAACATTTTCAACGGTTCGGAACACTTAAATCCATTTGCAACACAAAATTTGATGCACGCACGTTGTTCTGAATTTTCATCCATTATAAAAATCGCCACACGAAAATTTTTCAACTTCTTTGTTTAGACGCCAAACAAAAACTAATCGTGCGATATGCGTCAAAATTTGACGGAATGTGTATAAAAGTGTTGCCAACGTTGAGAGAATAAAAGTTTACCGATTGGACAAGCGCGGGAATTTTAAAAAGAAAATTCCGGTTCTTTTTTGATCATAAGGTATACTGAAAGTTAGAATAATTTCATTATTTGTAACATTGCCGAATTTCTGTCGTGATCAACTCTGGAGGATTCAGTGTTGAGCAAATTTTTTTGATGTTCCGACTTAAAATGTGCGTTTTTAAGACATCAAAATCATATTTTTATTTCACTGTATTAAAAGCAATATGTTTATTAGTTCTCATTGTGAGCTCAAGGGAGAAGTAAGGGATAATTTGAATCAAGAAACACTTTTTTTGTATTTTTTTTACGGAGAAACAGCTTAAGCAAATTTATTCAAACATTTTTTACATTATAAATAATCATTTTAAGAATATTTAGTTAAATTTCCGTATATTAATATTGAAAAAATAAGGCGGTAACAGAGCATTCCCCAAAACCTCTTTTGAGAATCACGTTGCGCGGTGAACACGATAACTCGGCGTAGAATTATCTGAATTCAAATATGTTCTAAAATGTACTTAAAGCACGAATTATTTCTCCTCCTCCGTCGTTCTCAAGTTATTATTTTGATTTTTCAACAGTTCGTGGCAGATTTAAGCAAAAAACGCAATCTTACGTTAAATTTCCCGTCAATTTTGTGGTGAAAAACTATTATAATATGAAAATGGAAAAAATTGCAAAAAGTAGGGGGAGACATTTTATACCAAGCAAGTATATTCCAAGTTTGAAAAGAATCGGTTCTGTAGATTTTGCAGGGTCGCTTTCACGGACTTCGAAAAATTAGTTTTCAGAAAAACGAATTTAAATTTTTTTCTGAAGAAGTGAACAAAAAAAATTTTTGGTAATTTACACTGAATATTTTTACAATATTTTTGAAATGTTGAACTACAAGAATATGTAATAAAAACGATTTACCGAAACTGTTTATCCCTTACCCCCCGTAAATAACGTATGCATTAAAAAAGAACTTCTCTTGAGTGGCGATGTTAAACAAACTACAAAAGATTATTCAATGGAGCATCTTTTTCTTACGGAACCCAAAAGACCGCATCAATTTGTTAGTCTACCATCAAGTACCATCAGTTTTTTTTGTTTTACCATACCATAACATCAATTATGATACCATTGATAGTACTTTTCGTTAAATGAGAAGTACTTTTGATTTGAAGAGCTATTCCAGCCGAAGATTCTTCAAAGCACACTTGATATCGTAAAATGGGACTTCGAGTCTACTCATCGCCTATTCAGCATTTGTTTATTTTCCTCCAATATTTCAGAGATAGAAACCATACACTATCATAGCAGCCAATGAATAACATATACCATCATTTGCAGACCACAAAAGTTTTTCTGGAAAAGATGATGGAACGAAAACGCGGCCACATAGTAGGCATCTCATCCATGTCTGGGATGTACGCGTTTCCCTGGGCCGTCGTCTATTCCACATCCAAGTATGCTGTGAATGGGTTTATGGCTGCGATTACCGAACAATTGCGCCTGCAAGGCTACGGCGACCAAATCCAAACAACCTGCGTGTGCCCGTACTACATCGCCACTCGGAACGATATTGTGGATTTTCTGAAGAAACCTCGGTAAGATGGCCGGTGCTCAGATTTTACTCTAATTATTTAATATTTTTTTTCTTTAAACAGATTTAAGCTGCTTACCACCGAACGTACCGCGCGAGTAATCGTCGAAGGAATTCTCAGAAACGAAGTCATCCTCGCGATTCCACCGTTTTTCGACCTGGGTGTCAGGATAATGCAGTGAGTATCTTTTTTGACTGGGAAAACGAAAACAAAAAAAAAACAATTTTTTTAAATTTCAGATTGTTTCCGGTGAAAATCCAACAGTTGGTGCGAGATTATATAATAAGAGAGTATGAATTGAATTCATAATAAGTTTTGTTTATTGTATTCGGATTAAAGTGAAATGTATACCACGAAATCGTATTTATTTATTTCTCTTAAGCGTAAAACGAACAATCGTGTAACTATCCAATTAGTAACATAATTGTAACAGTATTACCAATTGGATCTGGAATTTGTTTTATTGGTTACAATAAATGATGTGAATTGTTTGAGAAAATCCCACACAGTTGTTGTACAATTCCAGGAAACTGTTATGAATAGGTTTTATTCATCAAGACAATACAATGCATACACACTAAAAACCAATTCTTGAGCTCGGTAAAGTAAAATACCGATACAGATCGGCAACACACAATTTTGCTGATTGCTCAGTAAACAATATTATGTTTTCCGATATTCGTTTAGTAGATTAACTGATTTTTCCGCAGAGTCCATCTTTTCACTGAGATTTGGCAAAATTTCGTTGGTTATTAACAACTATCCCGAAATCAGCAATTGCGTTTGCCGAAATTTTGAAATATGTGTTAGCTTTAGCCGAAATTCGGCAAGATAACTGTCATTTACGTTTTATTTCGGAGAAAATGTCCGGAATCAGTTCAAAAGGAAGACGTGAGAATGTACGGTCTTTCCAGTGAGTGAAATAAGTAAAATTATTGTTGATTATTTATAAAAAAAACCTTTCAGATCCTGATCGAAGAAAAACATAAGTAATGTAATGTATATTTTGTATATGTTTATAAGAAAACTCTATGAAATCTTAAAATTTACAATTAAAAACACGAATTCTCTGTTTACTTTTAATTGCTGGAGGCTCAGGAATTCTTAAAATTCATTTCGTTGCTTCTGCCGAACATTCAGTAAAGATTATGCCGAACAGATCGTAAACTTCTTCCTACCAATTTCGGTAAGAACTGATGTTTGTCAAATTTGAGATTGCCAAGACTCCGCAAATTAATTTTGGCCGAGATTACCAATGTAATGCAATAATTGTAGATATAGTAAGCAAATAAACAATTCATGAAAATATAAAAAAATGATGTTATAATTAAATATCCAAGTATCGCAAGAACAGCTACTTTTAGAAGAAAGGATATCACGAACAAATCTATTGCCTTTAACCTGTAGAATAATATTGTACTGTTTAAATGATTAAAACAAGCACTTTAAATTTCGAATATATCTGTAAATTGTTTTAGTAGCAACTTCTTCATTTTTAAAAGGCACGGATGGAATAGCCATCAATCTGTAGGTTTTAATAAGAGCTTTAAGGGCTGAGGACATTACCGTAAAATGGTAGGTTTTTTGCTATTTTCCAGTTTCAAATTAAATTTTCTTGGAAACGGTGCAGAATATAGAAAAACCCACCTGACAATGTCTTCGAAAATTAGGTGAGAATATTCTGTGAAATTTTCAGAATGATTCATAGAGTTTAGCGGTCGTGTTGTATTTTTTTTCTGACTGAAGAACTGCTAAAAATTGGAACGCTCGGAAATGCATACCTCTACTTGTTCATCGAATATCTCGGCTTTCAAGGCTTGTATCATAAATCTACCGTGACAAAGTCTAGATAATTTAGTTTAATGCGATTAGTTAAACTAAAATTATCAAAAAAAAATCGAAACCCTGATTTTGTTTCAATTTAATTTTTTTGGTTTATTTTGAAATTATTGAGAAAAAAATCAAATTGTATATTTTTTTAGAGTGCCCTATTGAATCCCTATAACTTCTTCCTGGACGCCATTTTTGTACGATGAACGGTTTCCGAATCACAACAAGTCCCGTAAACTGTTTTAGCTGTAACTTCTTCATTTTTCACAAGACTCGGATGGGATAGCCATCAATCTGTAGGTTTTAATAGCAGCTTAAAAAAAAATTTCAAAAAAAATTAAAACCATGCTTTTTTATTCAACTTTTTCGGATTATTTCGTAATTATTGAGAAAAAAGCATCAAATTTTTTTTCAGTGTATATTTTTTTAGAGTGCCCAATTGATTCGTTACAACTTCTTTCTGAATTCCATTTTTGTACGAATATTGGTTTCCGAGCTACAACGATTTGAAAAAGGCAATTTTTGTGAAATGCAAAAATACATACGCCCTTTTTAAAAATCAGTCGTGAGTCGGATTGACCTCTCAATCGGTTCAAAACTTGTGGTTTGCCATACTGAAGCCATGTGCAAAGTTTCATCCAAATTGGAGAAGGTCGATTCTGATTTTGTCACTTTTTCGTCTACTCATTCCTAGAATTGCTCTTATGAATTCCACAGTATATGAAAGAAGTTATATTTGTCATATAAATTTCGTACAATGTTCTTAAAAAAATCGTATGAATTTCATTAGGCTTTTTATTGGAATTCAAATTTTTGTGATTTCATAAGGCGGTCTTATGATTCGCATACGATATTCTTGTGGTTAAAAACCATACGAAATCATTACGAAATTCCATATATTTTTTGTCTGATTGTTGAACTTCTGGAGATGCCAGATGTCATTTCAATTGTTGTTGATTTTTAAGGAGAGCCACTTGAACACGTTTCGTTAAATATGGTTCGATCCAGATCAGGCGGCTGCTGTTTGTTATGTTTTTTTGTAATTTCTATAGTGTTAATGGTATATCGAAAGATTTGCTAAAGTCAGTTCAAAGGGTTCCAACATAGTTGCCAATGATTTCCATTATACAGGGAAAGTACAATTTTTTACGACTATTTAAATTGTAGTTTTCCATTTTAGTGCTAAATGATTGGTCACGATTCACTTTGTTTCGAAGAAATTCATCCACATCCACTTTGAAAATCCGACGAGGTAATGTTCAAAATTAGTTTGTTTCAATAAATATTTTGATAAAACTTACAAACATTTTACTTGTGCGATACTGTCAATTTCTTGACAAACAATTTCATATTAAATTCAACTAACAAAATGAGTTTAAAATAAACTAACTTTAGATAAAGGTAATATTTATAGAGCTTTGAATTTATAAACTTGGCAGTTGAAATAAATGAAAAGATGTCAACTTAAAAACATTAGTTTTTCAACTTACGATTTTGTTTGTTAAAATCATTCATT
Source organism: Malaya genurostris (assembly GCF_030247185.1). Lineage (NCBI taxonomy): Eukaryota > Metazoa > Arthropoda > Insecta > Diptera > Culicidae > Malaya > Malaya genurostris. The sequence goes on from NC_080571.1 coordinate 284,626,709, forward strand.
TTGTTTTGCTTTTAGGAGTAAAATGATTTCTTTAAAAATAATTTGAAAGATTTATTTTGTACATTCTCCGATTTATTTATTTGTAATTTCAATTACATCTATAATATTCCAAATATTTACATACCACAATCAAAAATTTTTAGTAATATCCTCAAGAAAAAGAAATACGCAAGCAAAATTTCACATTTGAACCGCGTTATAAACTTTTCTGTTCATTCACGGTTAAAAAACAGCTCTGGTTTATAAGAAATAAACCTGATACGGTTCATTTCTACAATAAACTTTGTTGTATTATTACACAAATAAGACCACATATAAAATGAATCAATTGTTTTCTTAACTTAAGCTAAAGCAGAATTGAATCAACATAGATATTGCCAATTAAATCAACTCTACTTTTGCTGATACGCAATAAGTAGGTGATTTATTTCAAGAATAAAATTAGTTGGAACAATTCTTTTCTTTCATTTGGCAAGCCCAAAATTTATATTCACATTAAACAGAGATCATTGTTGATGTTGAAGGTAGAAAATTCGTGCCCGCCAAAATAGCAGCACTGTGCACCCATACAATTGACATGATATGTTGATGGCGTGCGATGGCGTTGCTGAACTGAAGACGGATTTAGTTTATGGGACTTTGAATATCGTGCCCTCTATTTTCAAATAGTGCTATTTCTGCTCTTTTGAAACGTTTGTATGGGCTAAATTTCTTGACATAAACATAATAAATCTGCTTTGTAGATGCTTGTTTGCTATAAAAGGCAACACATTGGTAAGTTTAAAATATAACTACACGAGTCATTCAACGTTTGAATGAACAGCGTTCTATTCGATCTCTACCTCTATTTATAAAGCAGTCAAATTTGTAGATCAGTTTAATAAATTGGATAGTGTTTACAAGGTCGAGTTCTGCTTCTGAGGTATATCACGCGAATATTAATGTAAATATGTTCAATACTTCTGCTATCGTAACGCAAACTTTCGAATCAAATGCAACAATTTACATATTAGTCTTTGACAAAATGCATTACACAGATTTAGTAGATTTCACACTGTCTTATAGTTTCAATCGTCGTCGGTTTTAATATATGAGAGGAATAACGGAGTTGAGACGGTTAAGAACGGAAAACAGAAATCTACATTTTGGCGAAAAGATAAGATGATTTTCTGATTTTAGTTAGCTATATTTTGAGACAACTAAAAAAGTCTTACTTTTGCTAATTTAGATTTTTTAATTATCATTCCCTTAATAATGATAAAATATTAGCTGAAATGGCTATCTTTCTAATGCTATCTCTATTCAACAATTAAACGTGCTTTAATTGTTTAGCTAAGGTACGCTACATTTCAATTCAACTTATATTTATAAAAGATATTTTTTATTCAGGCCTATTTGCGTACAAGCTTTACGTGGCCGAAGGGGATACTTCACTGTTGTTGGAATACTTCACTGTTGTTGGAATACTTCACTGTTGTTGGTGACTGTCATAGGTGTACTGGGGTTGGTGTGAAGGAAGCACCGTTGTCCTTTGGTGTATTTGTATTCTTGTCTAGTTTATTACATGCCTTACCGTAGTGAACAGCTTTTTGGCAATACTGACATGTGGCCAGTGCTGTAAAACTTCATTCAATTCAATTGAAACTGAATGTGGAACACATTGACGATCTCTCGAATGCAGTAAACTTCACTCTCTGACACACACAATGTTTGCTGACGGCCCGAACGGGCAGCATTCAGTCATCAATCGTTTCTCTTCAATCGAGGCTCAGTTTAACCACCGTCAGTTGATCTCTTGAAGTAACAAAATATACCTTTCAATAGTGTGAGAGCGGCCTTCAAATGAGGTTCATGTAAACATTCCAATTGCTTCAGAATAATAGATGAAAGACAAGCCAGATTGCTGAAATATCAATCACAGAATACACATAAATTAATTGTTTCCTCCTTCAGTTTTCATTTTTAATACTTTACTTCATTTATAATTCTATTCGTTCGAATTTGCTTACTACCAAGAGTGAAGGGAATGAGGAGTTACACTACTTGGCACCTGAAACTGAGCAAGCAAAACTTCAAATGACTATCAACGATTAATCGACTGACGATGAATTCCGGGAGCTTCACTTGAAAATGGCAGCAAAAGTCAAATGAATTAGTAGGGATATGCTGACGGTCAGCGGCCATAAATTTCATTTTCATCTTATATTATTCGATTGAAAATGAAATTTTACCGCACTGCATGTGGCCATCTGATTGTCATAGGTCTTGTATCCTGACCGAAAGTTACATAAGAAGGTATAGGCCTCTTCAAGCGCATGCGGTTTTGTTTTATCGACTGACTTGGATGAGACGTGAAAGCGAACTGAATTTATTTTTTGTTGAATTAGAAAAATAAAATATTGTTTAAAAAAAAGAATGATTAAATTGGTTTCTGCTATCTGCAGCCTTATGGCGCACTCTCACCGAAAAAAACGTTAACACTGTAATGACTACTAGTTGCTACACTAGATGGCACACTACTACCGAAAAGAATTTTGCAGACGCGGTTGTCTTTTCTATATTGACAGGTATGAATACGATAGTGACTACCCGTGTTGTATTGGAGGAAAAGACATAAACTTCTTTTTCATAAAATTTGGTCTTCTAAGTCACTGTTTTCTTAATTACACTCCGCGAAATCAACTCTCTCACTAAAAACTTTGAGCACTCGGAAAGCAAAAACCGAATACAAGTACTACTCCGGACGGCGTAGCCCGAGCGAAATATACACCGCAAAACAACCTTATTTGAAGTACATTACATCCAATTTGGGGGTTCCATTGAATAATCTAAGTGTAGGTAAAGTGGCTCTAGGTAGTTCCCGTAAGGCAGTATTGACTCAATTTCAAGTTGATACGGTTTACTTAATTTTAGCTTATTGAACGAAGCTCTCGTTTTTGGGTAGTTTTGCTCTTTGTGTTTTGACAACAATTGAAGGAGCGAATGAAAGAAAGTACTCAAAATTAAGTAAAAAGAAGTCAGATAATAGGTAGTTTTTATTTTCCGTGTACCCTGAAATAACCAGAAGCCACAGAGAAAAGCAACCGCCTACTACGAGTATTCTACACACAACATTCAATGTTGCACGTAAAAACATTATTACGCACAGTAGCATCAAATGCGACAAATTCTGAATAAATACACTTTCAACTAAGAGTTTACGGCAAATATAAATATGGATATATTGTAACACATGCGAAAAACATCAAAACAATTTGCAAGCAGTTTCAACAAGACTATCCTTTTTAGTTTTTTAATCGATTGTTTTGCTTTGACACTTCTCATGAGTTTTGCCTTTCTCTATAGAAAGGTATTAGAATTGCTGGAAAAACCGACTTTCGAACGGAGCCTCGGAGACCCATAGTGTTATATACCATTCGACTCAGTTCAACGAGATCGGAAAATGTCTGTGTGTATGTGTGTGTGTGTGTGTGTGTGTGTGTGTGTGTGTGTGTGTATGTGTGTGTGCACTTTTAGAAGATATTTGAACGCGCTCAATTTTCTCAGAGATGGCTGAACCGATTTTAACAAACTTGGGCTCGTTTGAAAGCTACTATCGGACCATTGATCAAGTTCGAAGATCAAACGGCTGTGACTTTTGGTTCCGGAGATATGATTGTATAAGTGACGTAACCGACAAAAAGCGTTGTATTTGAACGCGCTCAATTTTCTCAGAGACGGCTGATCCGATTTTAACAAACTTGGGTTCGTTTGAAAGCTACTATCGGGCCATCGATCAAGTTCGAAGATCAAATGGTTGTGACTTTTGGTTCCAGATATATGATTGTATAAGTGACGTAACCGACAAAACACGTTGATTTTTACCGCTCTTATATATATAAGGGTGCCAAAATTTTGGGATCAACTCTATTTTCGTAAAGTTCTAGTGCTCAAAAATTTAAGCACCTCGAAAAAAGCCTTCATGCAAAATTTGACCTAAATCGGACATGCTTAAGGGGTGCTGCCCGGTGGTAAAGGTTTGACAATTTTCGATCTTGAAAAAGCACCATAGGGGGGAGTATATGAAATTTCCAAAATCGAAAATTTTTTTTGATGCCAAAACTCTTAAAACTGCATAAAACATCGAAATTTAGTGTCATCTCAAAAAAAAAATTTTTTGAAAAAATCTACTTTCTGGGACTTTCATATTTTTTCTAAGTCCCAAAAAGTCGATTTTTTCAAAAAAAAATTTTTTCGAGATGACACTTAATCTCGACGTTTCATGCAATTCTCAGCCTTTTGGCATCAAAAATTTTTTTTCGATTTCGAAAATTTCATGTACTCCCCAATATGGTGATTTTTTAAGATATATGAAAATTCCACTAAGTGGACTAAGAAGGCTTTTTGCCTTTCTCTATAGAAAGGTATTAGAATTGCTGGAAAAACCGACTTTCGAACGGAGCCTCGGAGACCCATAGTGTTATATACCATTCGACTCAGTTCGTCGAGATCGGAAAATGTCTGTGTGTGTGTGTGTGTGTGTGTGTGTGTATGTGTGTGTGTGTGTGTGTGTATGTATGTGCACTTTTCGAAGATATTTGAACGCGCTCAATTTTCTCAGAGATGGCTGAACCGATTTGAACAAACTTGGGCTCGTTTGAAAGCTACTGTCGGGCCATTGATCAAGTTCGAAGATCAAATGGCTGTGACTTTTGGTTCCGGAGATATGATTGTATAAGTGACGTAACCGACAAAAATCGTGCTATTTGAACGCGCTCAATTTTCTCAGAGATGGCTGAACCGATTTTAACAAACTTGGGCTCGTTTGAAAGCTACTGTCGGGCTATTGATCAAGTTCGAAGATCAAATGGTTGTGAGTTTTGGTTCCGGAGATATGATCGTATAAGTGACGTAACCGACAAAAAGCGTTGTATTTGAACGCGCTCAATTTTCTCAGAGATGGCTGATCCGATTTTAACAAACTTGGGCTCGTTTGAAAGCTACTGTCGGGCCGTTGATCAAGTTCAAAGATCAAACGGTTGTGACTTTTGGTTCCAGATATATGATGGTATAAGTGACGTAACCGACAAAACACGTTGATTTTTACCGCTCTTATATATATAAGGGTGCCAAAATTTTGGGATCAACTCTATTTTCGTAAAGTTCTAGTGCTCAAAAGTTTAAGCACCTCGAAAAAAGTCTTCATGCAAAATTTGACCTAAATCGGACATGCTTAAGGGGTGCTGCCCGGTGGTAAAGGTTTGGCAATTTTCGATCTTGAAAAAGCACCATAGGGGGGAGTACATGAAATTTCCAAAATCGAAAATTTTTTTTGATGCCAAAACTCTTAAAACTGCATAAAACATCGAAATTTAGTGCCATCTCAAAAAAAATTTTTTTTGAAAAAATCAACTTTCTGGGACTTAAAAAAATTTTCATATTTTTTCTAAGTCCCAAAAAGTCGATTTTTTCAAAAAATTTTTTTTTCGAGATGACACTAAATCTCGACGTTTCATGCAATTCTAAGCCTTTTGGCATCAAAAATTTTTTTTCGATTTCGAAAATTTCATGTACTCCCCCCTATGGTGATTATTCAAGATATATGAAAATTTCACTAAGTGGACTAAGAAGGCTTTTTTTATTTTAGATTAGCATCACTGTTCTCATACAAATAGGCAGCGCAAATGTCAAGCACTAGTTTGGAAAAATGATGCTGACTGTGTGACATAAAACACTGAAGCATGCTTTTGTGAACTACTCAAATCAATCTGAATCAATTGGCGTCTAAAATTATTTAATAAATGTATGAAACATATTTTCATGAGACTGTTATGAAAGAAGAGAAAGGCATTATCACACCACTAGGTGGATTAAGAAGGGTTTTTTAGATTAGCATCACTGTTCTCATACAAATAGGCAACGCAAATGTTAAGCATTAGTTTGGAAAAATGATGCTGACTGTGTGACATAAAACACTGAAGCATGCTTTTGTGAACTACTCGAATCAATCTGAATCAATTAGTTTCGAAATTAGTATCCGAAATTATTTAATAAAATTATGAAATACATTTTCATGAGACTGTTATGAAAGAAGAGAAAGGCATTATCACACCACTAGGTGGATTAGGAAGGGTTTTTGACTAATAAACTTGTTAATAAAACCAATTTTATTTTTGTTTCCTTTGTGGTGTCTTCCAGCAGCGATGGTGACAGATAGATAGAGTCAAATTTTCTAATTTTAATCACAAAATTAGTTGCCAATGAGAATTTTGTGTTAGATTAAAATTTTGCTGGTTTTTGTCCAGGATATTCGCCAACTAAATACATTCTCTAAAAATAAGAGTTTTTTTCAGCAAATTAAATTCTGAATTTCAACTAATTTAATAGTTATTTTGGAAATTTTGTTATCAAAAACAACTAATTAAAAAACAGTAATACGAATTGGGCGCAGAGCTAATTTCGATCGTTCCGTGAAGGTATCTCTATTTAGCCGAAACTATAATATTTCGATGAGATTCGGAATAAAGACTGACATCTTATATCGACAAATGCCAATATGTAAGGTTTCGAAATCCACTGAGCACTTCACAAGAAGTTTGAAAAATTCGCACTACATTGAAGCATACCTACAACTATTGTCAAGCAGTAGCGAACCACATGACACTATTGCTTGAGCACCGGACGCAGTCAACCGTACAAGTTGACACATAAATGTCGGCACTAGTTAATTTTAAGGTTAGGGTTGCCGTATCTGGCGCATCCTCACTTCGAGCGCTTACGCCCTACCTACCTAACTATGATGACGATAATCGCACCGTACCGTACTGCCATTCTACGCATAATTGTCCTATATCCAATAGGATTTCCTATATATGGGACAGTTATACTTGGAACGACACTACAAAATTGAAACAAACAATTGACGACAGATTTGTCTTTTGTTTGAAAATTACCTCCGATACAGGAGATCTTATGTTTGATATTGTGACACTGGGATATCCGGCATTTTTTGTTAGGTGTTTGGTTTGATATATAGTTTAATTTGCATTGCTAGTGATTTTCAGAAGTACTATAATATTTTAATCTTATAAGTAATGCCAATGAATACTGAAGGGAAGGGTTCTCCAGATTCTATATGTATTTGATTCATTTTTGTTCGTCTTATTTGATAATAATACACTTCTATTGCTTTTATTGACCTGGAATAGGAACATGTTTCGTTAGCTTTACTCATCACCTTTGTGGGTTTTACTTAAAGGAAATGAGCACGCTTACCTACATCTACAAACGTTTAAAACTAATCACCTAACAGAATGTTTCACTTCACGTTGGATCTTCACGTCGGGAAGACTATATCGCACAGCACCGCGCACGTGAGTATGAAGCGGAGAATCTTCGTTGTAGAATCAGATGATGATATCGTACTCGTCGAGACGTTGTACTTCCCTCATCTGTGTATGCGTGTTGGGGAAGCGCACAAAAAATTCGTCACAGTCAGTGATTTTTCAAACAATCATAATGATCAGCACATGAATCTAGCTTGTTCATAAGTACATGCATGACAATTGAGACTCATTCAGAGGAAAGCTTCTTGCCAAGCTGTTCCAAAAGAGGGAAAACTTCTATTGAGCAACTCCAGTGCGTCAGTTACACCCGGGATCGCGACCCAATCGTTTCTAAAAAGTCGAAGTGAGCTTAATACTTCATATTAGTGTTAACCAAATCATTTCACCTTCTAAGTGATAAGCTAAATGCAAGTCGTTAGCAATGATTCCGAAAATATTGCTAGTTTTAAGTATCGTGTGGTTAAGAACACAGACAGTTGTTTCACAGATCAGTGACCTCCGATATACAGAAACTGAGGTAATATTATAACGAAACAGTATCGAGAGTGAAAAGTATAGTAGGGGGTAGAAGTGATACGTTGAAAACACACTGATAAAAATTTGCACGATCGATTCATATGTAAACAGCACTTTAATATATTATGCATTTTCCTTTCAATACACAACCAAGGCGATTTGTTTGGTTTCCACTAAATATCAACAGCTTTTACACTCATTTTATGAATTTAGAGTATATTTTCATGAATTTCATGTGTTCTACAAGTAGTGCTTTGCACATAATGCTAGCGTGCAAATTATTTTCAGTGCAGGAAATCATATGGGGACCATATTTTTAAAAAATCTATCAAGAACGTCATCGAACCGAAATCGTCTTCACGTGAACGTGAAATCCCGATGAACATGACATATAGTTCTATCTGTTACTCTTTGCTTATAACCTCTATCAATTATTAATGAGTAATCTTATTTATTTTTGCATAATTTCATCGATACGAATCCAAAGGTTATGGCTTTAGCCGATCATCAAGCCGCAACAAGTTTAAAACAAAAAGCTGTTTTCGTAGCAAGCGCTGATAAAAATCTGGTCTCGTTAGCGGTTAAAATTTTAAGAGAATTACATCGAAAGTATCAAAAAGATTACATATGATATTTGATAGAGTTAGAGTTAAAGCATGTGAAGAAAACTTGCCATTTGCTGATAGGACCTTTTTTAATGTCTATCTTCAATAATCTTTTTTTAATTTCATTTCTTATACTATTTTGTCAATCTTTTTCTCTTTCAATTCTATCGTCCAAAAAACTACCAGCTTAATTTCACTCAATGGAAACTTGTACTAGGCAAACCCATCAGCTCAACCTTAGTTCCGTCATTTATAAATTGTAATAGCACTTGAGCAGTAACCATTGTTTCTTTTGCCCTTGTCAAATCATATTATTATGCCTTCCGCATCTAATTAGCTTGTCGCAGCTTAGTTATGGACAAGTAGACAAGTAAACCGAAATTTGGCGCTATTTAAAATATGTCTGAACTTAAAATGACGAACTTTGAATTTTAAAAAATTGACTGTTGAGAAACGCAAACAAAAAGAAAGGTTCACTTCTCCAACGAAAAAAAAATGCAAGCCGTAGGGCGGATCGGTTTAGTGCGCAAGAGAAAAGGTTGCGCCCGTGCCACCTTTGGCCATGCCTTCGATAGCGATAGCTTCAACTGAATTAACCCACTACTTCTTGCGTTTTGGGTTTACAAAAACAAACATTTTTCGTCGCCAGTAACACTGCGAAGTAGGAGAGACTTTCTTCTGTATCGTTGAAGCAGCATTTAACACGTCACTTTTCGGTTCTCCATTTGTCTCTCGGTCAGTTCAAGCGGCACCCGCTTTCCAGACTTCTAAATCGTTCGTTGGCATTCTATTTCATCCGATAATGATTGAAATTCGGCGTCATCAAACAATTTTCGCTTGTCTGATTGTGTGGCGTCCTTAAGGTCTGAGGACAGAGGGCCACGTCTTGAGTTTTAAATCGACCACGTGGCTCGCTCAATCCCCTTTGCGCATCGTATTTCCCTTGTACTCTCTCGTATATGAGCAAACTGTACCGGGTTGCCAGCATACATTTTAATATTTTGATGAGAAATTTTATCACATAAATCTATCGTATGGGTTGGACATTACATGGATTCCAATGAACAATGGAAAAATATTCAACTTTTACAAAGATTGAATGTCTGTGTGTTTGGCAGCCTTGTCGAGCCAATTTTATTTCTCTCTCCTTTTTCAGAATGCTATCAGGAAACCAAAGCGGAAAAAAATGGTGAATGCATTGAAACTGACTTTGTTTCACAGAAAAATACAAGACTTCATTTTTATCGCGATAACATATATGTTTTTATGTACTAATCGCATCTAAACTAAATTATCTAGACTTTGTCACGGTAGATTTATGATACAAGCCTTCAAAGCCGAGATATTCAATGAACAAGTAGAGGTATGCATTACCGAGCGTTCCAATCTTCAGCAGTTCTTCAGCCAGAAAAAAATACAACACGATCGCTAAACTCAATGAATCATTCTGAAAATTTCACAGAATATTTTCAACTAAATTTCGAAGACATTGTCAGGTGGGTTGGGTCCGTTTCCAAGAAAATTTAATTTGAAACGGGAAATAAAGCAAAAAACCTACCACTTTACGGTACTGTCCTCAGCCCTTAAGGCCTTGAAAAAATTCTGTGAAATTTTGAGAAAGATTCATTGAGTTTAGCGGTCGTGTTGTATTTTTTTCTGACTGAAGAAATGCTGAAAATTGGAACGCTCGGAAATGCATATCTCTACTTGTTCATCGAATATCTCGGCTTTGAAGGCTTGTATCATAAATCTACCGTGACAAAGTCTAGATAATTTAGTTTATATGGAATGATCCAATCCAAAGCTTTGGAGTCATCCGATCTAGGTTCTAGGCCAAGTCAATCTTCAATTCTTCATTGTAAGAGAACGAAGTAACATTACAGACTAACAGACATGACACTATGAATAAATTCTTCCAAAAATATTTATTCTTTTTAGTTAGTTTTTCGAACGAAATGTTTAAAAAGTTCATTATCGGGCCTGATGTAAAATGTAGTCTTTTAGGCTATTTTTGATTGTGTTGGTAATTTTCACCCGAACTTAAATTGCGGCAGGCCAAAAGCTAGTAAATATCGTAACCTGGGTTCGATTTTGTATTGCGATGGAGGATGAGAAGTAGGCACAATTCTGTATTTAGTTTCGGCAATATGTATTAAATTTGTATCTCGCATGAAATCCGCACTAACGTATACAAATCAATACATTACAGATATTTCTGTAGGAATGGCAACTCTGTTGGTAAATGAAAAATAAACATAGATGACGGACTAAATGTTTTTGATAGGGTAACGTGGCGCCATCATGGCATATGCGAGTATTGTCCCAACGAAAGGAATATTTGAAATTGCCGTTAAAATGATTCAAGAATTCAATTTGAGTGTCCATACAGGAGTGTCCATACAGGAGTGTCCATACAGGACAGTCGGTGTTTGAATCGGCTGCTCGCAAGTGAAAAATCGCCTTGCTTTAGAATCATTCCCATGGATTTTAATCGTGCAGAAACTGCTTTTTTCATAAAAATTTTTTATTCAGGCCAATTCGCATACAAGCTTCACGTGGCCGAATGAGCCATGTTTTTATTAGAAAAAATAATTTTTTTACCGTTGGATCTCGTTGTCACCCTTTTTCTAGGGGGAGAAGAGCTTCCATTTTTATCTTGCGGTGATTGAGGGGCACTTTGTCCGTGACTCCTCTCGTCCTCCATTGCCGCATCGGTGGTATCGTTGTTGGTTTGCGTTTTTTCTTCGTTTTCCTTGTAATTCGCAGTCTTGGGTTGGTTGTTAGTTGCTGTAGACGCGTCCTGTTGTGCATTAATTGCAGTTGCTGATTGGTTTGATGGCACAACAGGAGTACTTCGCTCACTAGTTTCCGTTGTTGGGCGGTTGTCCTTGCTTTTGTTGGAAGATGTCCTTTTCGCAGTTTCAGTGCAAGGTTTGCCGTAGTGTGCAGGTTGTTCACAAAACTGACATGTAACCAGTTGATTTTCATACGTAATCAGCGTTTTACACGGCTGTATCCCGTATTGATCACAAATGATGAAAGATGGAATTGCTTTACGTAGTTGCATACTTTCGATGGAAAGAACTTCACCGTACTGCGACATACTTTCCCGAACAAACTGATCGCTGGTCTGGAAGGGAAGCACGCATACTTCTATGGCATTGTCCACCATGTACACAGGGATCTTATATTTAACATTGTCATGATCAACACTGTGCACCCCGTTATTAACCAAAGCAAATGCAATTGCATCTCTTTCACGTTTGAACATAATGTACACACAGTTAGACGCCTTGTTGAATTGAATCTCACTTACATCATTAACGTTTAGATACATTCGTTCCTTAAGCAAGATTTCAATTTCGGTTGCTGCTGGTCTAACTTTGCAGCGCTTGAAATCAATACAAATTGAATTTGGTCTTGTAGGCCAAGTTTCAGGCTCTATTGTTCACTGCACTGTATTGTCTTTGTTTCTATCGTCTCGACCGTAAGCAATTTTTGACTGTGTCGGATGAGATGCGAGCACAAACTGCAGAAACTGCTTGTTGAGTCACTTCCAATGATTCATGCGCTTGGGTCGGATGTTCATGTTTCGATTGTTTTTTTTTAACTCGAAGTAAGAATTGAATATTAATTACAAATGTATAACCCTTTGAAACTATCGACATCAGTGACATTTATAACAGCCCGAGCCATCTTTTGAAAAATGACCAGAAGTTTCATTTTCCAGCATTTCTGACCTGTCTCATCCAAACACGGGGAACAGGCTAGGTTAAATTGACTCTGTGAACCAAACATTGACAATCAATTTGTATGGGACCTAGGAGTATTGCGGTGATAGTCAAATTAAGTGAACGGATCCCTATCACCGAAAACGTCTTGGAAAAAAAGATGACTATTTCGGTGAGCAAGATGCTATTATGAACATCCCGTCAGTCAAAGAAAAGAATGGCTAGGAGTACCGAAACAATTGCATGAGAAAGTAAACAAATAGAATCTATCATTTGAATTTAGTACATAATCGAATGTTCATCGAGAAAGGTTCTTGTATTTTCCAAATTTTATTACACTTCTAACGAATCCCAATCAATTCATCTTGTAAAATCTTGTATAACCCAGAGACGTAACTAGAATCTGTCCACATTCACTATTACGTAAAACATCTCTACTAAAACTACTTCGGAGAAGGAGATCGCTGTACATAAAGAATTCCAACATATGATTGATCTTTTCTCTTCAGTCCAACACTTGTGGCACTATATCGCAAGCAAGCATCCTCTAAAAATCTGATTTAAAGTGATTGTGATTTTACGAAATGTTAACCATTCTGGTCCAACAGACTTAACAGCCGATTCTCGTAGTCTTAATTATTGCATAGCTAGTGCTATATTCCTACTGACACTAAGAATCCTTCCAAGTCTTGTAAATACACAACTACAACAATTGCTTCGTACCAGTCCATCCACGGATTCGCGTGATGGCGCCATGCCAGATCCGGCCAAAACACCTATGTCAACTCGGGTGATCGGAGGAAGGGTAGCAAACGCTGCTGAAGGCATTCATTCTGCATGAAGACCACTATATTGTCTGCTGACCGAATCGGACAAAAGAATTTGCCTTCTTGGCTATGTATCAAATCGAAAGGTTTAGATTGCGTTTGAAGGAATTCCTCGCCCTTCTTGTAAAGTTAAGCCTTGGCATTACATTCCTTTTGTGAAATTTTACCTTTTTGTTTCAACAGACTTCGCAGCCGATTCTTAATATACAGAATCATCGCATGGCTAGTACTACGATCGCACTGACACTATGAATCTTTCCAGGTCGGGGCTCGAACATATGACAACTGGCTTGTAAGGCCAGCGCCGTATACATTGAGCCGCCAACCCGGGCCTCCTTGTGCACACTTAAATTTTATTACTGAATCTCGGCAAAACAAATATCGAGATATTACTGAGAATCTTGGCCATCCTAAATTTGTTACCAGTCAATTATTGCCGAACTTATCAGTAAGAGTTATCAGTAATTGAAAATACAAAGAATTGTTCGTTACTACCTGGAGATAAGCAGATATTTGCTAATATATATGAAAAGTAGATTGCTTTTTATCCATCCAATTTATACGTTTTCCAGCTAAAAAAGGAATGACAACACCGGGGTTTGCAAAACTGAAAAGAGGCATTACATGATAAATGTCTCTCCGAGTTTCAGTAAAAGCTAATTCACTGTTCGAAATCTCGGCAAACAAATTTGCTGGTATATTTGTTGTTTACTGACAAGTTCAGCATAATATTATGCCAAATTTCGGCAAAAAAAATGCGCTTGGCCGAGATATCAGAATATTACTTTAACGAGTTTCGGAAAAGAGCATATGGATTACTGAACAATCAGTAAAATGTCGTGTTGCCGATCTAATTCGGTATTTCAATATGCCGAGCTCGAGAATCTGTTTCAAGTGTGTGCCACAGTACAGTGGTTTGAATCAACAAAAACGTGAACTTAATTCTCTAACTGCTAAACCGTTGATCCGATATACATAGTTCCTTTGAAGAACTCATTCACAAAAATATACCTCGTGATTTGATCACAATAAAAAATGTGCAAAGCCTACTACGATAAAAGTTCATTTCAACAACTTTTTCCCCTTAAGAGATAGAAAAACAATGTCTTCGACAAAGTTTTAGAACTTCCAACGAGAAAAAACTTTGCCGAGAAAGCTATAGGTCTAACGCAAAAAGTTTCGGATATATGAAGCATTTTCGTTTGAAATCACTTAAAACCAATTTTTTGTACATAACTTTTTTCTCAATTATTTTCAGTGTCTACTATGTTCGAGACAATTACTGAAAACATAAAATTACATATTTTTGTTGAAGACTGTGCCTTTTCCCTAAAAAGTTGTTTAATATTTAAACTTTTATATACACTAACTTTAACTACTAATAGGAAGCATGGTCGCAGACCAAAAGGCACATACACAGTCACGTACCCAGAGGGGGGCCCAAGGGGCCCTGGCCCCTCCCGAAATCAAAAACATATAATTATTTAGAATGTCTCAGACATGTGTTACAGAAATAATAAGACAGTAAACGAAATGAAATGTATTCCAATATCGGTTACAGTGGAAAAGTTTAATGTGTATGTTAAAAACAGCCGTAAAAGGTACATAAGCAATCTTCAGTAACATATTTTATTAATCTTCGGGCCCCTCCCGAAATGAAATCCTGGGTACGGGCCTGCACATACATATACTTTTTGGAAAGCTTAAACCAAGTAATATAAAGTTACGAAGTGTGTAGCGTGGCCTTTTTAAATTGTGTGAATGAGACAACAAAATATCGAGTGCTTTTTGATCATTTCCTTAGTAAAAACGTACATTACCAAATTTTTTATCTTCATATCACGCGATTTTTGGGATACCGACCGATAAGTTACCTTTAGGCAACAACTTTTGCAAGAATTTTCAGTCGAGGTATAAAAAATAGAGCATTAGTTTAAACACTAGACGAAAGAGAAGACTTTTCACTATAGCTTACTATTATGACTTAATCTCAGCGAGTACCGAGTTTTTCGGAATTCCTCTTCAAAGTGAATGTTGATAGGTGTCTTATTGACCGTTATCACATAAAAAATCACGAGATATTACCGATTTCAGTAGAAAATGTAATAGAATTGCAGTAAGACAACAGATTAGTTACAAATTCCCTAAAACCAAACAAACTTGTTTGTAGACCATGTTCGATGTACGCTCTACTGTGTCTGACTGGCGTTTTAGAGTGACTAGAACAAGATTCAAAGTGCCGAAATGGTAGCGCGTATGCACGGAATGCATAAGAACGCAGGTTCGAGTCCTGTCTCTGAGCGTATCTTTTTCCAATAAATCATCTTTTCTGTTAGTTTTTCATTCATTTGGCTTCTCCAATATATGTTTCCGCTCAGTCATTGCAAAACCAAACAAACTTGTTTTTGTTGGTTATTATTCTTTATTCTTAGTCTGTGCAAGCTTTTATACTCAAGTTCTGGCATTTCTCTTTTTAAAAAACTCTAGACTCATAGTTTAGATAATTTGATTTGATGCTTTACCGTGTACGCCTGTATGTAAAGTTAAACCACTCACGCATTTTATTGTAATATTATTTAGCATTTGTATTATCAACCAACTCTTTTGTGTTCTTAAAAATTATATGCAGCGCTGCTCTCACCAACACCAACAGTGCATATTTAGAACTTCACTGTTCTTCATTTTTCAATATACTTTAAAAGTAAAACTAATCATCAATATAGATAAACGGTCATATTCATTGAAATTATTGTATTCCAATTTAGTTTTACATCGAGGATGGTTTTGAATCGATTTTTTTTTCAACTGATGTCCATTTCATAGTACTATTTATTTAGAAATCGTGAGAATTTAATTATTTTTTTCAGTATATGGCTTAATTCATAAGATCATATTTCGTAGAATGACAAGATTTTACACAAAAAAAAAATTCAGCCTTTCAAGCAGGCTACACTTACACATTTCAACACATATAAATTAATCTCAGAAGACTTAAATTTAAACGATGTTTGTAGGCGTACTGGTAATGGTGTTTCCATGAAATGAATTGGATTGGAATTAAAAAAACGGATACGGAATATTCTATTAAAATAATAAGTAAAACTTGTCGAAATTTAATGATCCCGTTAATATGCTTCGTTAGTTCGATCAATTGCATACAAGAATGCATCATGAAATTATACTCAATCATAACACCATTGCACCAAAGCTACACTAACGACCGATTCCAATTTTTGAACATTTCCTACAAAGTAAATAATTTTGCTAAGAAAATGGTCAAAAAAGCACTCGATATTTCGCTGTCTTATTTACACAATTTGAAAGGGCCACGTCACGCACTTCCAAAAAGTATATGTATGTGCCTTTTCGATTGCGACCCTGTTTCCTATTAGTAGTTAAAGTTAGTGTATATAAAAGTTTAAATGTTAAATAACTTTTTAGGAAAAAGGTCAAACCGTGCACACTTTTCAACAAAAATGTGTAATTTTATGTTTTTAGTAATTGTCTCGAACATAGTAGACACTGAAAATAATTGCGAAAAAAGTTATGTACAAAAAATTGGTTTTAAGTGATTTCAAAAGAAAATGCTTCATATATCCGAAACTTTTTGCGTTAGACCTATAGCTTTCTCGGCAAAGTTTTTTCTCGTTGGAAGTTCTAAAACTTTGTCGAAGACATCGTTTTTCTATCTCTTAAGGGAAAAAAGTTGTTGAAATGAACTTTTATAGTAGTAGGCTTTGCACATTTTTTATTGTGATCAAATCACGAGGTATATTTTTGTGAATGAGTTCTCCAAAGGAACTATGTATACGACTTTTTAACCGAGGCCCGGAGGGCCGAATGTCATATACCATTCGATTCAGCTCGACGAACTGAGCAAATGTCTGTGTGTGTGTGTGTGTGTGTGTGTGTGTGTGTGTGTGTGTGTGTGTGTGTGTGTGTGTGTGTGTGTGTGTGTGTGTGTGTGTGTATGTAACTAAACTATGCGCTCACTTTTCTCAGAGATGGCTAAAGCGATTTTCACAAACAAAGATTCAAATGAAAGGTCTCATAGTCCCATAGCCTGCTATTGAATTTCATTCTGATCCGACTTCCGGTTCCGGAGATATAGGATGATATGTACCAAAAAAGTGAAAAAAAATATGCACTCACTTTTTTCAGAGATGGCTGAACCGATTTTCACAAACTTAGATTCAAATAAAAGGTATTATGGTCTCATAGCTTGCTATTGAATTTTATTTGAATGTGACTTTCGACTCCGGAGTTATATGGTAATATGTGAAAATTTGAGAAAAAGTTTACACTCAATTATCTCTGGAACAACACAACCGATTTTTGCAAACTAAGATTCAAATGAAATATAAATGAAATTATAATATCCTAAAAATTTGTAGAACATTTCATCTGGATCCGATCTCCGGTTCCGGAACTAAAGCGTTATAAGTGGAAAATTACCAATTTTATTAGTATTTTTCCACGAACGTTGGTTAAAAACAGGTACAAATCCCATTAAACTGTCTGTTAAATTCTTCTAGTTTGCAGAGCTTGTTAGTTTGTGGGCATGGAAACTTAATTCAGCACTACTGGTCCCCTCTTTTCCTGTTCCGAGAGCACCGAAAGTGGAGAAGAAAAACTCCTAAAACTAAATTCATTTCGATTTCTCTGCGATGTTTGAACCGATTTTCACAAATCGTGATTTGAATTAAAGTTCATACTATCTCAAAAGCTACTGAGGAATTTCATCCAGATCCGACTTCCGGTTCCGCAGTTACAGGGCGATGAGTGTCAATGTTTTCAAATCGCCATATAGAGTGACAATATGTTCAACACCGAAAGAAGAAGAAAACACAAAACGAACAAGGCGTGCTTTGTTCTATTTCGTGCACGTTGTGAATAATAATAATAATAATAATAATAATAATAATAATAATAATAATAATAATAATAATAATAGTAATACTAATAATACTAATAATAATAATAATAATAATAATAATAATAATAATAATAATAATAATAATAATAATAATAATAATAATAATAATAATAATAATAATAATAATAATAATAATAATAATAATAACCGGTTCTTCCAAAAATGTATGTATCCGGTTTTTGCATTCAAAGTTTTTTTATTCAATAATAATATATTTAAAGGCACACTGCTAAAGCTCTAAGATGCCAAGGGTATTTTCAAATCTTGATTAACGACTAACTTAAAACTAGGGTATTATCATTAGGGTAGTGACGTATTCCGGTCGCAATGGTCGATTCTGGCAGATTCGGTTGCAGTTGCAGTTGGCGATCGGCAATGGTCGATGGATTGAATGTAATACGAGTGTCTTCCAGATGACGATTCAACGTGGGTCCGCGAGAAACACCCCCAGGCCATCATTCAAAGTTTTTAGAAACTGCCGCTGTGGGAATGCAGCTTAGATCAAGTTGTTCTTAACAAACAAGCAAACCATGCTTCGTCCATAGTGACAGTCGGTAAAAACTTTGAATGCAAAAACCGGATAAATACATTTGTTTTGAAGAACCGGTTAAGTTTTTGTCCGGCTTTAGCATTCAGAGTTATTTTGTCCGGTTCTTGCTGAAAAGATGTTTTTCAACGATTCTTGCATTGTAAAATCCATGTCCGGTTTTTGCTCTCAATGTTTTTATCCGGTTTTTACATTCAAAAATACTAAAACGGGTGTTCCAAACTAAGTTGCACTTATCCGGTTTTTGCTTTCAGCCGTTCATCTGTGAGTGAGGATGAAACACCGAGCATTCCTATCGTGCATATTCCACCACTCACTCTTTCATTGGTCTACTAGTCGGTGTGCACACTCTTACTGAAGCTGTTTCTCATACCTATTCGCACTCGCTCCCACTCGCGCTCTCGCTCTTACTCACAACTTGGCTCCCACTCGTACTCTTATAGCGTATTTGGTTTTGGTCCAATGCGCGGGGAGCTAATATGCAATCTGATCAA
Source organism: Malaya genurostris (assembly GCF_030247185.1). NCBI lineage: Eukaryota > Metazoa > Arthropoda > Insecta > Diptera > Culicidae > Malaya > Malaya genurostris. Next base: position 284,645,690 of record NC_080571.1, read on the forward strand.
GCTCGTTCATGCTGTGATTAAAAGCAGTAATGACAATAATAAAAATCAATATCAAAGCATGACTTGTGTAACAGTTTCAAAAATATTAACACTATTAACTTGAATTTCATACCAAGAAGTAACAGGATCGCAGCACTTGGCTAGAGCGAATACAAACAAGCGTTCAAACCAACCCGGTGGCAAGAAGAGCGTTCTACCAAATACTATTGTAGCCAACATCTCGGTCGTTCTGCGAGCGATCAGAGTAACAGATACTGAATGAATATTAAGTTACTAATGACATTGTTTTTGATAACCATTCTTCTTAATTGCTTTGATTTTTGCAGAAGGATGCTTGCCACAGCTAAATGGTTCCTCAGCAGAGGGCTGGTTCAAACGCTGCGCAAAACCCTTCACTCCTGTTACTTCTACAAATGAAATTTTATTAATTAATCTGTACATTCTTTTAAAAAAGATCAGACTACATACTAAAAGCATAAGCTGAGGTCAAGTTGTAGCATACTCATGCGGCTATCATGATGCTGTAGTACCCAGTAGAAATTAACAATGAACATTTCATTAAAAAAATTCTAATTGAAATGGCTGTTTACTTTCTCACAGGACACAAACGACAATCTGAGCAATGCTATTCAATTCCTTCGTGACTTTGACCGCGAAGCAGCGGAAATGTGCAACCGGTAAGATCCTACAATATTCTCGCATTGCCCTGTTTGTCGACTTGAGAATTATTATTTCCAGAGTTGCGAATAGCGAATGGAAGTTTGCTATTAACGGCACCGAGTTCAACCAGAGGCGGATGCGCGAACAACAGAACCTAGCCTCCAAGTTCGAGTGTCTGAGTTGGCGCCGAGCCGTGTCGTTCGACTCATCTACGATTGTTGATTCCAGCATCCGGCGTCAGCTTGGACGAATTGTGCAACCCGGTCGTTGTGGATTGGGGGAAGACAAATATGGGGAGGTTCGTTGGATGTGTTCAGCAATTATCAATGAACTGAAACTTCCTACCTTCTGTATAATTCTAGTTGAGCCACGTAATTTCTTTAATGAAAGACAACTACAACAATGCAAAAATCTGTCCATTTTCGGGCGGGCAGTCGACCATGATCGGATCGGATTCATACAGAAGCTCAAACTATGTTGCCACATACAGCACCTATTGCGATCTGAAGCTGGAGCCAGAGCTCGTAAGAATTATGGAATCCAGTCGAGTGGAGCCAGAACTACGATACTACTGGATGGCGTGGCGCGAAAAGACGGGTCCTCCGGTGAAGAACACTTTCATGCGTTATTTGGATTTGGCAAATCAGGCAGCCGAAAGGCATGGATTCAACGATGCTGGTGATCAGATGCGATCCTTGTATGATGACAGTGAGTTCTTCTTTTCAGTGAACGACTTGTGGATGAGAATTCAACCTCTTTACAAACAGTTGGTGACGTTCGTTAGGAAAGGTCTCGTTCGTCATTACGGAGAACATGTGGTTCGAAGAGATGGTCCACTACCTGCGCACATTTTGGGCAACATGTGGGCACAAAACTGGCACAGTATACTGAATTTGATTCAATCAGGCCCATCGGAAATGCCAGATGTCACCGGGGAAATGATAAGACAAGGATATACCCCATTGAAGATGTTTCAAACAGCAGAAGAATTTTTCACTTCGATTGGACTTCCACCGATGGCACCGGAATTTTGGAGGAATTCAGTATTTCAGAAAGCGAACGAAATGTACGGACAATGCACGGCTTCAGCCTGGGATTTCTGCAACAAAGTGGATTTCCGTATCAAACAATGTACGCAGGTTACTTTAGAAGATTTCGTTAATACCCATCATGAGATGACCCACGTGCAGTACTACATGCAATACGCAGGTCAACCGTTTCTGTACCGCGAAGGACCAAATCCCGCATACCACGAGGCACTTGCCAATGCCATTAGTCTATGTGTCGGTGGCCCTGTGCATCTACAGAAGTTAGGACTACTTAGCACTCCAGTATCAGTGCTCAACGGGAACACAATGATCAACATTGAATATCTGTTGAGCATTGCTCTAGACAAGTTACCGTTCATGGCATACAGTTTGGCGCTAGAAAAGGTATGTGTACTGGAAATTTAAGTGAAAAATTATACTTTGATTTTTACGTTCATCGTAGTGGCGTTGGTACGTGTTCGAGAAAGGACCTGTTGGCATGAACGCTCGTTGGTGGGAACTACGTCTACGCTATCAAGGTATAATTCCTCCTACAGGTCGAGGATTCGAACACTTCGACGCTGGAGCCAAATACCATGTCATCTCAGATCAGGACTATATCAAGTACTTCGTGGCGACCGTGCTGCAGTTCCAAATCTACTCGGAGCTTTGTCTGGCATCTCATCACGTGGGACCACTGCATACCTGTGATTTCTATCGCTCACGAGAGGCAGGTCGAATACTGAGGTAATCTTGTTCTAAACCAAGTGTTCTGTTCTCGTAAGGAATGAAACAATTAATTTCAGTGACGTGATGCAACAGGGGGCAGCTCTGTCTTCGTCACAACTTTTAAAGCTGTTAACCAGAGGCCGAACCTCGCAACTTTCCGTAGAGCCACTACTAGACTTTTTCAGACCATTGGAAGCATGGCTTGAATTGCAGAACCGAGATGAACCGGTAAAACATCCATTTATTACAAGCGAATGCATAAAACATAGACGCAACCGTTTAAAACTGTTTCCCCAGATAATCGGATGGAGTTCCAGAATGGAAGACTTCGCTCTATTTCAGCCACTGGTAGATCGGTACGGGCGAAGTTCAGCCGTGCAGCCCATGATCAGCGTACTGACTCTCCTCATGCTGCTCCTCTATTCGGGTATGAGTTACAAATTCTAGAAGGGTTCCTACATGAACCGTGTAAATAAAAACTGATTTTTGTACAATTGTTTTAACAATTTTAACTGCATTTTTTATTTCCAACATACTTCATCTATCTTGGATTTATGAAGCGTATAAAATTGTTCTAGATCATCTTCTTCATTTTTCTAGGAGGTAAAAATTCATATAACTTTCGCTATATTACCAGTTTTTTACATAGTCCAAATAACTTCACTTTGACTAACTACCATTAGGACTATCGGGGTGTCGCTAAGCCAGCTTAAATGAACGACTGAATGCAAAAGTCGGATAAGTGCACTGTTTTAAGATTTACATAACCAAAGCGCATTATTTTAAGATTTCATGTTCAAATTCACTAAGATGCAAACTTAATTTCTTTTTCACTTAGCGTACACTAAGATTAAATTCCTTTGTTCGGTAACATTTTTGACGAGAAATTTCGGTAATCTATAGAAATGGCCCATATTTCGGTACATGAGTTTTCTTTTATAAAAATTATGCAAATTTTTACCGGACGATCAGTCTTACGTAAATTTTCATTACACTATTTTGTAAATAGATATACAATTCATACGGTAAATCTGAACAGTCGACGAGAACGGTAAAAATCATACTGTCCGTATGGTAAAATTATCTTCCAATAACCGAACTTCTGTGAAAACTGATTGTCATGAAACTAACTGTCAAACAGCTTTTAGTAAGTGTCTTTTTATTAACCAAACGAAAAAAATCTTGAAAAGTTCATCGAATGGATTGAGGTACATGTGCAATAGTTTTTAAAACAATAGAACCACTAAAAGCTTTTTGTTTATTTATAGGCAGAAAATAATTTTGTATCACTTGTCCACTTGCTGCCTACACAAATCGTTCGAGGGTAATTTCTGGTGGAGTCGACGGATTGTACAGTTTTTTTGGAATTGCTCATAATTCCGGTCAGCCGGAACATTTGACACATTTTTTTGGAATAAAACCATAGCCACAACAGGTTGGAATTTCTTTCATTCGTTTTTGAGAATTTGTGTTGTTTTTTGAAATCCGAAAATCCAGAATTTTACCCAAAGGAAAACAAATAAACAAAAAATTACCGAACAATCAGTAAGATCCACTTGGTTTACAGTTTACGGTAGTTGTTTGACAGTTCAGCAATTACCGAACGATCGGTAATCAATTTAATTACCGAACTGATTACCGAAGGTTCAGCTGCTGAAAATTCGGTAACAAATTATTGAATTCTGCGAAATTTTCTAAGTGTGTAGATGTACGTTTTCCTTTGGATGTGATGTGTTTTGCTATTGAATCAAACTACATGTGTAAAACACTTCATTTTCTAGTGAAAATGAGTACAGCACAAATGTATGTGAAAACACTGTGATTCGGTCAACCATGATTCATTAGAAATTGAAACAATGTGGCATTCATAAGGAATTCATATGGAATCTAGAGGTGACGATATATTTTATCGATTCGATGTGCATTTCAAATAAATGTAGCTTAATTTTCACCAAATATCCACTGTTCTCACACTCCGGCGCAAAAATCTATCGGTATCCGAATCTCTGCTTCATAAGTACCAGGAAAATGTTACTGGAGTTCAGTTTAGTGAGCGAAAAAAAGGGTCTTACGGTAACCTTTTCTCATGCCTAAATGTTTTAATGAGACTATTTAAATGACAAGAGAAGGGCATCATTACACCACTAGGTTGATTAAAAAAAATCATTTTAATATTTAAGTGCTCATGAAAAATTGTGAATACCCTTCGTTTTGATTTCATGATGTCAGCTATTTATTTTCAACTTCACATGGAATTAACTTTTGAGGCGATTCTCGGAACAACAGTCTCATTTGGACGACCAGAGACGTTTTGTGGGATATGGGTACGAAATGTGTCATACTTGACAGCTACGTCAGTGTCAGTAATCCATCTAACATTCGACGCAGCAATCCTTGACCACGGACGAGAGCAAGCAGCAACTGATTCGACCTCTTTCAATCACAAGCTGCTGAGGAGGTAACCACAATGTCTCTCAGACCGGGGACTCATTGGCCGGCGTGTTCGAAGGCAACTAGATCGATGTTGTTTTCGGAAGCTTATAGTGAAACAGTAATCTTAATCATATTTTTTCTATCTTTAGAATTGTCAAAATTGCTTAAACATTTCATTGATACGATTCGGTTGGTGCACCCTTTAATTTTACTCATACACCAGATTTAATAGTGTACATCCCTCCTCCGGGTCATGATTGAATTCCAGGGAATGCATTTTATAACAATTCTAAAACCATACGAAAAGTAAAAGAAAAATGTAGATTCCTCTTTCCACAACTGCTTCTAGGAACACATGTTTTTTTTTATTTCAGCGTCTCGTTTTTTCTCGAAAAATTACACACAATCTTTGCCTTTAGTGCCATTGATGATTTTCGGTGTAAAGGCCTAAGTCAAGGAATCAGCTCAATCGAATTCAGATTACCCATTTCAAATACAGAGTAAATCGTGACTCGAGGATATCATTCCATCGGCCAGCCTCGCCTTAATGCAATGTTCGCTTCAAATGGATTCAAACAACTCCGAGAGATTTTCGTTCTCTTGCATATGGCAAGCAATCCGTGCTGAGTTTACTTCATAGTAATCATAACTTGTCGACATAGCACAGACTTGCTGTACTTTCTTGCAATGAATTGAAGATACAAAATATTGAAAATATCAATATCTCAGTTCCGCACTTGTGAATTATATGATCAGATAATTAGATACTGCAACAATATCAGATCGAGCTGCTCTAATTTATAGCAACCGAATACTAAAATACCTAAACAATGTGAATGTAAAACTTATCAAAGCGAAACAGGCTCAAGATTCGGACTCGTTCCAACCAAACTCTTACAAAAAAAAACTCGTTTAATTACTGTTAATATAAGATTTAACACACCTTTTTACACAAAGCAACAATTTATTTTCTTTTCATTGGTTATATTTTATAAGAATACTAGATTATCTTCACAGAAAGTACGGTGTAACACGTTGGCTCGGCATAACTCGTTCGTTGTCCGGCACTGCCTTAAATATCTCTACCGCCGAATCATCCGCAGTTTGAAACTTAAGTATTGCCGCCACATTGCCGCAGCGGTAGCAATAGTTCGGGGCAGACCAAACCGTAACCAACTTACGATTGAACAAGTAGTTTATTCCTTCGTGAACCAACTGGTGCGCCCGGCAGATCAACTCCAATTTATTAATGTACATGAAGTCAAACGTAACGTCTACGCCGAATAACCAGCCGGCTCCTCGAGGACTCTCGGCCCACGTTTCGATATCTTCCGGATCGGACCACACCAAATCACAGAAAGCGCCCTTGTGGGGAATCTCCTGGTCCCGATTGATCGTTCGGATTTGGTCTAATGTTCTTATCTCCGGACTAAGCCCGCCGTGTACACAAAGAACTTCCTCGTCGATCAACGCAGCGATTGTTAAGAGATCAAACACCCGACAGCAATACTTCCACGGATTTACATTTCCATACTTTGTGTAACATTCGTCGTAAAATCCATACACTTTGGTGATTTGTCGTGACTCGTGATTACCTCGAAGTAAAGTGATTCTCTCCGGGTATCGTGCTTTTAACGTCAGCAAACGGGTGAACGTTTCCAGGCTGTAATAACCACGGTCAACGAAATCGCCCATGAAGATGTAATTTGTGTCCGGAATATGTCCTCCAGTGCGAAAAAGCTCTTCCAGATCATAGAACTGCCCGTGGATGTCTCCACATACGGTGACTGGTGTGCTTACAGGTTGAATATTGGACTCTTCAATTAGAAGATCACAAACCAAATCACACAGCTTCTTCAAGTCATTCTCGGGCAGATATTTGCACTGTTTTGTAATTTCAATCCAATGATCTAACTCTGAAGTCATTTTGCTATTTCACTAATCAAAAGAATCTTATCAATTTTTCCTGACAAAAACGGGTATTCAAGTCACCTTTTCCACAAAGGGCTGTCAACAATATAAATAGAACAACTCGTAAATGTCAAAAGAGCAGTAATGCCAAACAAAGGCAATTTGTGAACAATTATTCAGAACCGGTTTAACAGGGTTTGGCGTTAAAAATATTACAGGAAACAAAAAATAAGTTCGTTTGTCACACGGAATTTTTGGTTGTTCGAAATAAGTTCGATTGTCCCACGGAATTCACTCACATGGAAGTATTGAAATTTTGTGTAGCGTATATAATCTTTTGAGAACAAGAATATTCATCTTTTAGTTGCATATATACTTAACAAATGGTACATAACACTAGGGGTCTCCGAGGCTCTGATCAAAGGTATCTTTTTCCTGCAGCTCAAATTCTAGTGCAATATCAAAATGTTTCATTAGTTTTAATTTTGGTGGCGAAATATGCACAGTGATTTAATATTTCAGTTCAATTATATACCAAAAGTTTGATCTTATATTCCTTTTGTAGAATTTGACCTTCTATTTCTGATCGAAGCCACGGAAAACCATAGCTATGACCATTCGACTTAGCTCGATGAGATTGAAAAATGTTCACTGTTCAGAGATTTTTCTCTGCGCTCAATTTTCTCGGATGTGTCTTAACAAATTTAACCAAGCCTACGCTCGTTTGAACGCTAGTATGGGTTTGGAGGTGGAACTTTTTTAATTTTACGCTTATTGATACAAGCCAGCTGGCCTCGCGTGTGATCTATTTGCAATATCATCTTTCAACAACGCTGAATTTCAACTGTTTGTTCCGCTGTCGGTTTAGATTAGTATTTTCTTTTTATTTAAAAGATATTTTATATTTAAAAGATATGCAATAATTGCAATTTTACTGCAAATAAAAATATTATTTTTGAATATTAGTTGTTGTATTCCTTATAAAATTTAATCGATTCTAAAAAATTTAAAACGTCAACAAATGATTTACAATATTAGATTAGTATCAGTATCAAATCTAAACTTGATGATCAACCCTTTTTATCATATCGAAGCGATTTCCATCAGGATGAATTCAAATAGGCTTCACGTGGTTGTCCACTTTCACAAGCAAACATCCGTACTCATCAATGCTCCTGATTCATCCAAGTAAACTGTCGGTGTCGAATTGCTAAGATGACTGTGACTTGGTAATACAGCCACCAATTTTCGTTACCTCATTCGCATATATATCAATCGGCCATTTCCAACTAATCATATCCTGGTACACATTAAAGAATAGCCTTCACTATAGCGATCGCAGGCAAATGTTGAGCTAGCGGCATCCCCAACGCACTAGACAGTGGAGCATGCAGTTGGATTGAGAACATTCCATATCACTCATACACAACCACATAGTTCAAGTTTATTTTTCACTACATTAAACAGTAACTACACGGAAAATAAAAACTACCTATTATTTGAGTTCTTTTAAATCTTCTCTTCCGTTAGCTCCTTCCATTGTTGTCAAAATACAAAGAGCAAAACCACCCAACGGCGAGAGTTTCGTTCAATAAGCCAAAATTAAGTAAACCGTACCAACTTGAAATTGAGTCAATATGACGCAACTGTAGAGTAAATACAAGAGGCAAATCACTCTAAACTTTGTCTGAACTCAAACAAGTTTTACCGGGAGTAAAAAGGTTTAGCAGGGATCTCGCTGGATTAGAATGGGATTAGAAAAGTTAAGCCGAGATCTGGAAAAGCATTATTTTGACATAAGAAGCTGTCAACGTAGTATTTGTTTCTTTTCTGTTTTTTTCTTTCTTTTTGCAACCAGCTCTCACATTTCCCAAATAAATCATTGGTAACATCTTTTTTTGTGAGCATGGTGCCCTCAGGCGAGTCCGCATCGAACCTCGTACATAGAAGTAGAGGAAGGAAATATCGAATTCGTGCGCGCCAAATTAGCAGCACTGCGCACCTATACAATTGACATGATATGTTGAATGTGATACCGTACGATGGCGTTGCTGAACTGAAGATAGATTTCGCTCCAAGCTGACAGGGTCTGATGCAGGTCAACTCTTTGCTTACTTGTCATTCACTTTGTTGCGAGCAGAGATGCCAGATATTTTCATAGAAAATCTGTATTACTTTGTATAAAAAATCTGTATTTCTGTATTCTCTAATCAAATAAAATTTTGGAAAAGTTTGTACTAGCTTGAATGTCTGTTATGTATGAGCATGTAAAAATCTGTATAATACAGATAAATCTGTATATAAATGGCAACTCTGTTTGTGAGCTCGAATGACAGATACACTTCCAACAAGATTAGGTAAAACTAGGTTGGATTACTTTAAAATTACACAGACTTATCTAGACTAGTTGGGATTAAATGAGATTAGAGAAGATTATTTTGAAATGAAATGAGTTTATTAGTATGAGATTGTCTAGAGTTTAGAGTCATTTGCCCCTTGAGTAAATATAACTTACCATTGAGTAGATATAACTAATCTTAAAGTATTTTTTTCCACGTGCCTTACGGAAACTACCTAGAGCCATTTTACCAAAAAATAGGTTATTGAACGGAACCCCCCAAATTGGGTGGAATGTACTTAAAATTAGGTTGTTTTGCGGTTCCGTGTATGGTGAACTTGTTCTTACCCTTCAGCGTTGCTAGTTATATATAAAATTCGTTAAAGTACATTGTCACTCTGATGTTGTGTCATGACAATGCACTGCACTTTCCAAAATGTGTCCTTGAAAATTTGTCGAAGCATTCCGTATTATAATTTGTATTTGGTCGAAGTCCACTTGTTCTGTTTTAGTCCTGAATAAGTATGTACGAGATCTAGCGGCAGGATATCTTTCTAATTTGCAGAATCTTGTTCAACTATGGTAAGCTTTTTCTTTCCAGTCATCCAGTTCAATTAGGTGTCTTATTATTATTATTGTAGTTTATTTTGCCCCGTATTTAATTTCCATTATGTTTAGTTTTTTGTTTGTTTCTGATTTTTTTTATTTCTGATTTCGGTAGAGGCCAGGGCCACTCAGGCCCCCCCTCTGTGCCTGATTTCCACATGGAATTCCGAATGAAAATTTCCCGTCGATTCGGAATTCAACGTGAATTCGTGAACGCTCAACACATGACAAGATCTAACCGCTAGAGGCGTGCAAAACAGCTCATTTTGGTGAACAGCTCCGAACCGATCAGCTCACCAAAGTGAATCGATTCGATGTATCAGCTCATCAGCTCTTTTATTTTGAACTTAAGGTTCATTTTGTGCGCCGTTTTTCTTATGCACCGATTTTTTTCAAATGCATGATCAAAATTGAATCATTGATTTGCAATGATGCAATGAATGCCATGCGAAATAATTTATCTTTAATTGATGTCGACTAAATTGAATCTCTTGAAGAGCCGAAGATCCGATCAGCTCGTAGCGTGTTCCCTGCGTCATAATGCAGTGAACTGGGTAGCAAAAGAGTGAGCTGGTGAGCTGCGGTTCTTTTGAAAAGAGCTGTGAGCTGTCAGCTCACTCCCACATTATCAGATCCGAATGGATTCCGAATCAATTCCGAATCGGCGAGAAATTTTCATTCGGAATTTCATGTGGAAATCATAATGGATTCCGAATCAATTCCAACTCCAGTGCAACAACCGATTCCGAATGAACCGGTTCGCCTACAACCGGTTGATTCGGAAATCATTCGGAATTGAGTGAGAAGATGCGGACTGAATTGTCAATTCGTTTTCTTCTTCTTCTTTTCTGATTTTGTACGTTTTCGTGCTGATTTTCAGTTTATTTTTAAACGAAAACATTATATAACTGAATATACAAATTTAAATCTTCATGTTTTTCGGATATACAGAACTAGTAAATAACCAGTTCTTCTTAGAATCCCAACATAAAATATTGAAATTCGTTGGAAATTAACAAAACGGCCTACCTTAGTCAACATCATCCATTCCTCTAGCTGGAGTGTAGTGAAATGGCTTAAGTCGCTTAAATTTCACACTAACACATTCATAAAATGAGCGAATATTCAATGACATTTATAATGTCACTGTCAATCAGGTTGATCGAGCAGCCAACTCAGGCGAAAATTTTATCACTGAACCGATCAAGCACTAAAAAATCATGCAGTCGAGTAAGAATTCATTGCTCATTCCGTCATTTCGATAATGTGGGCTTCAATGATTCGATTCACTGGAACAGCTCAGGAGCGAATTGCCCATCTCTACTAACCGCATTCTCAGCGGGTAACATGACAACCCTGAACCGGTTCAGAAAATCGGATTCGTGGACAACACATTATATTTTGACAGTTACTATTCAAACGCCCAATTTTGAAAACCGAAGATCTGATGCATCATCGTTATCGTCAAAATGTTCCCGTAATAAAACTTGATTTTTCTGCTATATTTCACTCTTTTGTTCTATTACTGTGATTGCAGTGATAAGAGAGATAGCGACAATACTATTGAAACATAAATTCTGTGCGTAAAGGAACTGTGACCATCCGCGACCGAGGTGGTTGGCGAATGTTTATCATTTGCATCTGCATAGGGGAATTGAAAACAAGCCATTAAATAGGAAAAAGCCCGACGTCAGAAAGGTGAAACCGAAAACTTACTATCAAGACATTCAATGTCCATGTAGTGAACGTGAGTGATCTCTATATCGCTTTTCGGTGTAAGACTGTGTGACCAATATTATGCGCTTCTAAAAAAAAGTACAAACCTAACCAAGTGGAAAAAAATGAAAGGAACTTTTGGTTGAAAAACTACGTGGGATCAGTTTAATTTGTTTGTTGTGGATTGCGTGGTCAGCTTCTGCTCTGTGCTGCATAGACCAGTGACCTTTAGTGGGACTGACAAAGATTAAACCATTATTCCCGGATTATAGAAGTTGGTGGTCTGTTGGTGATAACTGCCAACGGATTAGCTTCAAGAATCGTGGTAAGAAGCGAAGTGGTAGCATTAAGTTATTTATTTTTGGATTTCCTCATGGACAGCTAAAAATAGATCGGAAGCTTCATCTATCGGTAAAGAATTTAGCTAATGTTTGTTTGCTATCGTTTTAGGCAATTTGACGGTGTACGAAAGTTGACCAACGCGCGTTGGCTAGATAAGCGGTACCACCATGGGTGCAATAATATCGAGATTTCGGGTGAGTGCTTATTGGATGATTAATTATTCGAGGTGTCGAGTTGGTTTTTATCAAAACTATTTACTCGGAAAATGAGGAAACTCAAAGCTTTGTTATTTTTACATAACGTGCGGGCTTTTTGCGTGATAAGTTAAATAGTTTTATTTCATAGTCCGTAACGTCCTTCGTTGAAGCGCATCATTCACAGTGTTTGAATTTTTTTTTTCATTCCACTCTGGAACCAAACCAGATGGCTACGTTGTTCGTTTTCATTTCGAATGCCCACTGCAATTAATAATTTGATTTTTTTTGCAATTACTTCTAATGACAGAAAGAGAAAACAACTTATGAGAAACTGGAAAACCTAGAGGAAAAAATCAGAGACATCGAAGCGTACACCATCAGCACTCAAGCACGACAGAAACGTTTTGTGGGAAATTTCCTGGTCATCTCAATTGGACTGTACGTGCTTTCGTCGTTAGTATTTTATTTCGCGTTCTTTCCGCCAACATGGAACGAAAGAATTATACACTCGTTGCCTCTGCTGATCTGTCCTATGATGTAAGTATGGAGGAGTGGGAAACAACCGATTTCAGAGTAATATAACTGAACTTTTATAGCATAACTTTATTCAAAAAAAGTCTGGCCTGGTACTTCGAGCGAAAGGTGGTAATAAACACAAATGAACTTAAAGAACTACGGGCGGAAAAAAAGAGAATATTGGAAAAGGTAATGGACAAAGAGACCTACAAAGTAGCGGTGGATATTTTGAACCGGTTTGGTGACAAATCGCACAAAGCCCAGACACAGTCTCTGAGTTGTAAGTATCGAACGGTGATGTTGACGTTAGTTTTAAAAAAATCAACATTCAATTTCTCGACCAGCCCTGTCGCCTCCAAGAGGAACCCAACCACTCCCGATGACTCCCAAGATGCCAGGACAGATTAGGCCTCAATTGGCACCTCAATCTGCACCAGGCATCCAAATGACACCAGTCGGAGCCAGACAGATGCCGGTAACACCGATTGGGTTCAACGTAAACGTTAGACAGCCCACACCGATGGCGTATCAACAGCAATCGGCTGGTCTTATTCACAGACCCATTGGGATGGGGGGTTCTCAAACGATGCCTTACCGACGCACTCCCTTCCCCATCATCAACCACAGCCAGAAAGGGATGATCGAAAAAATGGTCGATTATCTTGTCGGCGATGGTCCGAACAGTCGATTTGCAATGATTTGCAGAGAATGCACGATGCATAATGGTTCGTACGGGACAGAAATCGAAACCCTATCAACAAACGATTTAATAAACCTTTTCCAGGTATGGCCCATCAGGAAGACTACGAATACACTGCGTTTCGATGTGCGTTCTGTGGAGTGTTCAATCCAGCTAAGAAACAACGTTCGCAGGCTCCTAGACTGCCATTCGAGCAAGCTCAAATGGATAAATTAGCTGAACTACGACGATCCAGTCCGTCGGTGTCGGAATCGGAAGCCTCTTCGCCTGAAGATAGTCACACTGCTGAGATTGTAGCGGGTACCTACTATACCTAATCATTTTACAAATATTGAATCTAATCTGTTATCCAAATTGCAGCTACCAATCAAGGCGAAGAAGCACCGGACACAGAGGTTCCTACCGAAGAGAACGTATTCGAGAAAAGTGACGGAAGTGAACCAGAAGTGGAAACTGTAGCAAAACCGGAGGATAGTAATACTCGTGCAGCGGAATCCGAAAATGACAATCAGGAAAATTCGACCAGCGAAGAAACCCCTCTGATGGAAACAGAAAACAAAACGGACTGAAAAAATTCTATTATTATATTTTTTGTTTGCCAAACAAGCCATGGAGTTAATGCTCCCAGATTTGTTAGTGCATTTGTTCTACAATCAATGGTCAGACAGCGGCACGAAGCTCCTTGCACGGCTTTGTTTTGCTATGGCAGTTCGTAAAGAACAGTACAGCCATCAAAGTCGTGTTTAACGGGGTCATCTCGATGAGTAAGCCGGCAGTTAATCTTTGGCATGCGAAAGAAGCAGTTAGTCTCATGCAAAATGATGCAATTTGCTTAATCTCTTACTCACTTTTTTTCCGAAATTTTAGTCGAAACTGTATTTCCAATTTGTTAGCTCTGACACTATTTGTTTTTTTTTATCAATTCCTTATATCGCTTTTATAGCTGTACTCGCGAAATAGTCTTATGTAGATTTTAATTAGTCGAAGCACTTTTCGTATTCGTATATGTTTTTCAACTGTGAGAGATTTCAATAATAAAATGAATCGTTAGAGAGCTGAGACATGGAATTCAGGCGCAGATGTAACATAACGCTGTACTAGAGGGGAATAGCTTTAGACGAAAACTGTGGCATGGCCGTTTTAAGGTAAGAAAAATTAGAAGGCACGGACGTGTATAATTTAATTTATTAAACTTTTGTATTTGAGTGTAAAAAATGAAGATTTGTTATCCTTTTTATAAGAAATCATACAACATATTAAAACGGCAATGGTGACGAATAAAGTTTGTTGTTGATTGCATTAGAAAAAATCATGTTTATTTTCTGTAACGGAAACCACACCGTCCTTTGCGAGTTGGCTCAAGCTGAAGGCATTTTCAAAACAATTTCCAACGTTACTGACGACCCCTCCCTTTGGTTGGTGGGCTTGACGGTATTGCAAACATCATCACATACAATCAATTAGCGTTACAATTTGATAAAGATATGCGTTACAGTTTTTAGTTTCATAATTGAATTAAATGAATAATATATGGAACGACTTGAATAAGATGTTGATTGCATTACGCTCCAACATCCGGGGTTGGAGAGGCCGGTAGGGCTTAACTGAGCTCTTTTTTATGTTTTATTTTCATACTACCGGCCCTTATTACCAGTGTGAAGTGAAAATTAAGTAGAGTAAACGTATCCCAATTGGGTTTCACACGATGACAATAAATGAATGGTAAATCGAATCCATCTTTGACGTTTATTGGTGGTTTGTGTACCATGGAATACTGTGGAATGAAATAGAATATTGTAGAATATAATAAAATAATAATGACCGAACCAATGAGCAAACCACTGATAGCTGTCAAACGATGTTCATCCAGTTTATATTGTGAGGATGTATCGTTTGGGACCTGATGGGTGAGATGATGTGTGAATGAAATGTAAGAGTGAGTGCATGCAAGAACGGTAATAAAGGCCACCGTTTCAGCTCAGGACTAACGATCGACCAATAGAAGAGATAGAAATTGGGTAACGGTACCCCCATTCATCTCAAATCCATTAGTCATTTCATGTACGAAAACCATTAGTTAGAGTGAGATCTGTTATCTCTGTTTGATAGATTAATTTCAAGAATAACATGAAATCTGGAGCATTTTTTTTTGTTCGTTAAAACAGCAGTATTGAATCATTTCTGAACTACTTTTATGTGCCATTGCTTCTTACAGACGAGGCAAAGATTTTGTATTCGATTTAATCTCAATAAATTTATTGAAAGTCGAGTAATCGGTAAAATAACATGGTGACTCTACTAATGAGATGACTATTGGCACACAAATTTTAGTTAGAATCTATTAGAATAGAAATAGTAACTCAATGTTGTGATGCTTGCTTGTGGAATACATGTAGGTATGTATGCATGTGTGTATGCGTATGTGCCTGTGTGTATGTATGTGTTTTTGTGTGTACAACATACATTATACCGTTCCCTCGGGTGTGTTGTATCAAATTGGTTGTAACACATTTCGATTGCGAGTCAGTGTACCAGATGTTCAAAAGTGCCTGAGCGGATGGTAATATACTGTCAAGAATTAACCGAAGATAACGAAATGTGAACATGCTGTAGCAATACTATTAAACCCAAGTGTTATTATCATTTAAATAAAAACGCATGTCCTCAGTTCTTATCCGTCAAACCATGATGAGCTGCTCTACAAAAATCAATGAAACACTAATTTTTTTTTTTTTTTTTTTTTTTGAAACGGATGACTGGATGAGGAACAAGAAATACGAAAATGCTGAAAGAATTAGAAAGGAATATTGGTAAGAATATAAACACCATTGCATACAACTAACTTTTACATTTAAGGAAGCAACATAACATGCCAGCAAAAGTACGGAGTGAAAAATGACAACAAAAGACACGAATCACAGCTGAATAGAACACTGGAATTAAGGTAAAACAGAATACAAACTATGAACAAAGGTAAGAAAACCAACATGAAGAAATAATAGAAACTGCTGGGTAACAATGTAATTTCCTCATATTGAAAGAGGCGTTTATATGGCACGCATGCGCTAATTCGGCCTGATACAAAATAACGGGGAGGGCAATACATTTTGGACAGGGCTGTAAAAAGCTGATTGGAACCCTTTCCCCACCAAAATGTAATATAAGGAAACTATAAGGAATTTCCAACGTTACTGACGAGAACTCTTTCGTCACCCACATGTTTACGAGATCATCAGTTTTTATCGACAAGTTTACGCCCAATAATACTGATGAGTCTGAGACGAAACGTAAAATCAAATTAAAAAGGCGGGTAGATAATGACAGAGACATAACTGGAGCACGTGAATACCAATAAAACTGGCATGTTTCTTTCACACTTAGTTGATGGATTGTGTGAATTTTGCAATTTTTACTGCTTCGCTTCCCGAATTGTAACGGTGCTTCTATACTAAAGTATGAGATATTTACCCCGATTCTGCGTACGTCGATCGATTCGAAATATGCTGATCGAATGTGCAATTTCCATTCTGCATTCCGTTCGAGTTGGGTATGAACTCAAATATCATTCGTTCGAGTTGTTAAATTTTCGAACATTACTCGGTCGACTTGCGTACGTATTAATTCTGTTCGGTTTAGAATCGTTCTAATTTGTTTATGACGGTTTTGTTTACTAAGAAATGAATAATATAAATAATATAGAACGTGTAAGTAGTGTTGACAGCTTTGAAATTCGCAATTTCAAGTATTCCCGAACGAGAGTCGATCGAATCATACAAGTCGAACGGAATAAATAATGCAAAATTCAAACTCGAACGAAAGTGTAGATTCGTTCGTATCACAAATCCGTCGGATTGCAGAATCGGGGTGATTGACGACAAATGTAATGTTAGAACTAAATTCCGAAACTGAATTCAGTTCCAAAATCTAGCTCCAGAACCCTAGTTTCGAGTTCAAATCCAGCAATCAGATTATGAATTCTTGAAATGAATTCTGAGAACTGAATTGAGGAATTAAATTCTCAGGAATAAAATTATGATTCAGAAGTCAGTTCCAAAATTCTGGTTTGGAGCTCAGATTGAAAATATAGTTCCAAAATTCAGATCTAGAATTCGTTTGTTGGATATTGTTCCAGAATTTTGAAATTGAATTCCTGAATCTGAATTCTGGATACGAATCCCGAACTTAAATTGAGGTACTAAATTTAGTTCGAAAAATCTAGTTCCAGAATATAGAATTAGGATTCAGTTCGCAGGTTCAACTTTTGAATCTGTATTCTGGTGCTAAATTTTGAAGCTGGAATTAAATTCTAAGGCTGTGAACCATTCTGTTCACTGTCATGTACCCTGGCGATATTTCCTCGTCGACCGTTACTGTCATATCCCCCGCACTATGGATGACAGAGAGAGAAGATACCGGAAGAAACAAACTTGTTCTTTTATTCCACATGTAACCATTCGCTAATAAAGACGCAGTTAATCTATTCGTGTGTAATTTTCTTATCGTCGCGTGTTCCGAAGTTCTTTCCTCGAGTTGTTTATTGTTCGCCTGTCCCTGCGTAACCTGTTTCGTTGTCCCACACATTCCGCGGTTAATTTTGACTTTTGGTTAAAATCTGACATTTGAGTGTTTATTTTGTGTTTGTTATGTCACGCCTCTTCGAATGTGTCCACCTTTATTTAATACAATGTTCGAAAAGTCAAACCTTATTCGATAATATGTATTTATGTCGTTTTCGCTTGATGCCAAACCTTACCCAGTTTCCTCCCTAACTGCTGTCAAACCGTTTGTTTGAAGCCAGTTTTGAACCTAGTTTCAACGTTGTTGAACTGAAAATCGAGTCAGTTTCGAACGTGGTTTTTATGTCAGGTTTGCTCAAACCCCCGTTGCTATGTGCGAAATCAGCACAGTTCCGTGTAAAGTGTTTGTTTGATGAAACTATTGGGTCAGTTTCAGTTTCCTCAAGCGAAAACGACATTATTGTGTATTGACCAAAAAGTCGATCAATACACAACATAAAACCATCAATAAACAGAGGCAGGTCCTCCTTAAGTATTCAACTTTCAATAAGTGTATCTCGTGGTGATATTATCCGAAAACTCCAGTTAGGAACAGTATAGTCAGCTATAACAGTGAACCTATAAAAAAGTAAAGTTATTTCAAGTGACGACGAGGGATATCATAGAACCGGCGTGGTTGAAGCTGAGGAATCCAAATTCGCAGAAGCAGTAGGACCATATTCATATTCACCTTGATTCCTGTGTTTGTCCGTATCGATCATACGACGAACGGATACTTTCGAACGAATACGAATGAACAATTCTTGTTTTGACTTGAATGAATTCGAACGTGACACAAAATATTTCAATATTATTAAACTGCTTCAAATAAATGCTAAGCCACGACGAAATGACTCCATTTCTTGTGATTAATCATATTCGAAACGCTGAATGTATGTCAGTTTAGTTTCGAACGATACGTGTATTCGAATGTCATTCGTAAGAACAAACAGTTCCACTCTCCTTTACAGACGAATAGAAGAAATGCCGTGGTTAGGATTCGCCGGATTAATGTTGCGAATCAACCGTTCGAATACATTGAAAACAGTTTAACAGATTTCCAACTAATTTCTTTTCGAATGTAAGGTTGATTTGCAATAAAATGCTAAATTTGTTTTTTGAATAACATATTCAGGAAGTATAGTCACAGACTAACAGACATGACAGTATGAGTAAATTCTTATAAAAATATTTTTTCGTGATGCACTAGTTCCACCTATATTGTACTGCGCGAACTATTTACTATCTGTACACCCCTTGTGTTATGTAAAAGTTTTTTTACTAGTTGGTTTCCCCTCGTTAGTCAACACCGATCAGCTGCTTGCAGGGATGCCTGATTTCATCAAAATATTTGAAAATGAATAGTCACAATAAATTATTGGATTACGTTGATAATATATTTAACTTTATCGCGATGTTAGAAAGTAACCATTTATTTTTCTCAACGTTGCTCATCTAGATTATTTTTTATTGTGTTGGTAATTTTCACCCGAAATTAAGTGGCGGCAGACAAGAAGCAAGTAAATATTGTAACCAAACGGGTTTGATTTTGTATTGCGTTGGACGATGAGAAGTAGGCACAATTATGTATATAGTTTTGGCAATATGTATTAAATCTGTATCCTGCATGAAATTCGCATGGACGTATACAAATCAATACATTACAGGTAATTCTGTATGAATGGCAACTCTGTTGATAAATGAAAAAAATAAACACAGTCTAGATGACAGATAGGATGTTTTTGATAGGGTAACGTGGCGCCATCATGACACATGTGAGTACTGTCCCAAATAAAGGAATATTCGAAATGACCGTTAAAATGATTGAAGAATCTAATTTGAGTGTCCTGTCTGTTAGTCTGTGGTATAGTAGCTAGTTTTTTTTCTGGCGAGCCTTCAAATATATGAGCGGTTCCAAGTTTTTACGCATCAATTTTTCTCATATCTATGAGGTACTTCATGGGAAATAGGGTAACAGAGGTATTTTGGCCCACTTTAGGATTGATTTTATTTTGGCCCACTTTGTACAAATATCCACCAAATGTTGTGATATCTTTGAAAAACCCTTCCGCAATAGGTAATTTAATATGATAGGCATCAAATTGATGCAACATGGGTTACTTAACATGGATAAAATCCGATAAAATCGATAAAGTTTGTTAGGTGGGCCAAAATATATGAAGTGGCCAAAATACCTCTGTTACCCTAAGCCATGGGTAAACATGCTTCATTTGATATTAAATGCTTGATTTTACCAATGTAATGATATAAACATGTAGATATTCGAAAACATGACAAAATTGCAAGAAAAATGCAACATAGGGTAACAGAGGTATTTTGGCCCACTTTATAAAAATATCCACCAAATATTGTAATATCTTTAAAAACCCCTTCCGCAATAGGTAATTGAATGTGATTAGCTTCAAATTGATGCAAAATGAGTTACTTAACATCGATAAAATCCAATGAAATCGGTAAAGTTTGTTAGGTGGGCCAAAATATATTAAGTGGCCAAAATACCTCTGTTACCCTATTGTTTGCAGATACTACTAATCTGCTACTTTCAATCGTTTTTTTTTTTCTTTGCACGAAGTTTAATTTCAATTTTTTACCGACTTCAATAAAATGGATCTCGTATACGATGTTTATTTATTATGTAGCATTCATCACTTCATTGATGCTTGTAATCTTCCTAAAAAACTTCTGTGGAATAATGTAAGGTGATAAGTGACTATCACCTCCTGGTGATAACGAGGTGATCACCAGAATGTTTGGAATCACCGAAGGTGATCACTTTTACTATCACCATCACCGGTGATTGAGCCAGAGATGCCAGATATTTTCATAGAAAATCTGTATTGATTCGTATAAAATATCTGTATTTATCTGTATTCGCTAATAAAATGAAATTTCTACAATACAATTATGTTAAAAGGATAGATTATGGTTATAGAGCTGTACATTAAATTTCATATCTTATATTATATTCATCGACGAAATTTTATAGTTTTTTTCCTATCAACAACAATTGAATTATGGTGCCATATACTTGTCTAATTTGAAAATGTTCACTTCATAAGTTGAGATGGATTTCCAAAACCCAATATGCAACGTCGAGTCAGGTAATACAACTGTCAGTCTGGCAATAATGTTTCATGATGCCAAGACTTGTCTAACTTTTAAGTTCAATTTAGTTACAAATTTTAATATAAATGGATTTCAGTATTCTTCATTAAATATCTGCACAAAAAATATATATATTTTAAAAAGTGATTTGTACGTTGATTCCTAAACGTTTATCTCGTCATTGCAATCAAATACTAATAGATAGCTCAAATACTAATAGATAGTTTATTTTTTTCCTTAATACTTTTGGTGAAATCTGTATAAATCTGTATTAAATTTAAGAAATCTGTAAGAAATTTGTACTCTGTATTAAATCTGTATGCGCATGTAAAAATCTGTCGCATGTAAATATCCACTATGATTAGCAGCAACTAATTGTCCAAAAATATTGCCTTATTTAGTTCAACTCACAAGAAGAAAATTAAGAACGCAGTTTAATCTTTTTTACTCGTTCAGTTGAACGAGACTGATATGTCGCTTACTAAGTCACGGCCATCTAATTCTACTAAAAATGTTAGCATAGATTTGTTTTTGTTACGTTATGTGCAACAGGAGATGTCTACATTCATAAACTTATCACTTTTCCAGAAAGCAATTTATCTTTGACTTTACGAATACCCCAATAATATTCCTTCAAATAATAATTATAACATAAATGAATTGATTTAATTGATAAATACTACCGTTCATTCTATGAATTCTTTAAACTATATAAACTAAGTTACTTTTCATTTTGGTATTTAATTCTGACACAATATCAGTACGAATTTTATTAAAAAATTATCCTCTCCGACCAATATTGGTAGGTTGTTTATATCAGTGGCTTGAAATTCACCTAACGGGCAATAATAACAATAATAACATAAATGAATTGATTTAATTGATAAATACTACCGTTCATTCTATGAATTCTTTAAACTATATAAACTAAGTTACTTTTCATTTTGGTATTTAATTCTGACACAATATCAGTACGAATTTTATTAAAAAATTATCCTCTCCGACCAATATTGGTAGGTTGTTTATATCAGTGGCTTGAAATTCACCTAACGGGCAATAATTTATAAAGCCACTTCTCAAAAAATCAAATCACTACTGAAAGTGATAACTAAATTGCTATCACCTCCATTTTGACATGAAGGTGATTAAATCGCGGTGACTATCACCTTACGTAATGCCAACGTTTGATAGTGATGTTAGCCTCTCAGCAGTGGTGACAGAACTTGGTGATTATCACCTTACATGATTCCAAATTTTCAAAAGTGATAATCACTTGGTGATAATCACCTTACATGATTCCACCCCTGGATTGGCGTTATTTTTATACATATACGATGTTGGAAAGTGTGATTGATTTGAACGGAAACGGTAATACGAAATTGACATACCTTCGAACGTACCGCAGACGGCCGTAAACAAGAATGAGGGTGATTATCTGGAAATAGTGGTCAAAATTTTGAAAATGGAGCTCACTTCATTTCCTCAAATATGGTTGAAACGGTTTTTACTAACATAAATTCAAATGTAGTATTTAAATACTATTATGCAAAAGAAGTCTTCAAAACTGGGTTCTAAACTTTGCACTAGTTTGATTGATTTTGCTGTAATAGGAGATCAGGAATCAGAACTGTAGCACGTTCCCCTATTAATTTGGAGATTTATGCCTTGCCGTGGCTTCTCAGTATTTTCCTTATGGGAAGGGAAGGATAAAAGGAACATGGAAGGGAATTGTGAAAGAGGGTGAACTGGGAAACCAACACAAAACATAGAGAAACAAATCGTTATGCATCCTGAATGCTGAACGATCTGCAGATGCAAGATGCACAGTTAAGGCCAACTTTACTGCTATTCTACCCATAATTGCGATTTCCTATACACATAGGGCAATTATACTTTGAACGGTAAAATTACAGTCTCCATATGTTTCCGGGACGTAGAAAGGTCCTGATAATGTCCCGCATGGGCATGGCTGCCAGATGGCTGACTAAACGCTGCCAGCAGGAAAATATGGCTGGCACACATTCTGGTGACCGACTGCCTCACCGCTGCCAGACATACAACTCAAACGATACAACCGTATCCACCAGGATTTTTCCACTTCGAAATCCGGGGAAGCCGAGCGGGGAAGACTTTCGTAGAAAGGCTGAATACAGTATTCTTCAGTACAACGTTTCCATCGAGCCATTTGTTTTTAGCACGGTTCATTTTTGGCAACATAGTTGTTTGACTCAACACATGGGCTTAAAAGTCCCGAGCCTAACACATAGATGGCGCTAGCTTTATTGCAGTCACCTATTTCCAGTTAATACTAACCTTTAAAAGATTGCTGCTAAAATTTCATGATGTTCTATTCATTAGTTTATGAGTTATTGTGCAAAGAGTGAAGACTACTTTTGTTATTTTCAGAACAATGGATCAAAACCAATTTCGTGTTTTAATTTTACACTACTTTTTGATGGGAAAAAATATCATTCAAGCGAATCAATGGCTTGATAAGTGTTATGGAGACTTTGCTCCGTCAGAAACAACAATAAAACGTTGGTTTGCTGACTTCAAACGTGGTCGTAGGGACATCGATGATGTAGAACGCAGTGGACGTCCAAATGAGGCGGTATGTGGCATGAGTTAGTTGATATCGTAAAGATTTCAAAGGAACGTATTGGCTTTATATTGCATGAGCGTTTGACTATGAGAGCGTTCTGTTCAAAGAGGGTGCCGTGTTTGCTCACTGTTGACCAAAAGCGAGAACTTGTTTATGATTCTGAGCAGTGTTTGGCCATGTTTAAACGAAACAAACCAAAATTTTTTCGTCGATATGTGACAATGGATGAAACATGGATTCATCACTTCATTCCGAAATCAAAACGGTCGTCATCTGGGTGAACCTCGTCCAAAGCGCCCGAAAGCACAACAATTGGCTGGAAAGGTTATGGCCTGAGTATTTTGGGATGTGCGTGGTGTAATATTTATCGATCATCTTAAGAAAGAAAATATCATTAACAGTGAATATTATATAGCGTTATTGTAGCGTTTAAAGGCTGACATTGCAAAGAAACGACTGCATATGGCAAAGAAAAAAAAGTTGTTTCATCAAAACAACCCACCGTATCACAAGTCAACCAAAACATGAATTGTCCCCACATCCACCGTATTCGCCAGATTTGGCTCCCAGCGACTACTGGCTGTTCGCAGATCTGAAAAAAAAGTTCACCGGAAAAAATTTCGCACGAGTGAAGAGTTTATCGCTGAAACTGAGGCCTATTTTGAGACAAAAGATAAATCGTTCTACAAAAGTGGTATTGAAATGTTAGAGCGACGCTAGAATGATTGCGTTGCTCTTGATGAAGATTACATTAATGAATAAAGTTAATTTTGAGTCAAACAAATTGTGTTCTCTTTATTAGGCCCGGGACTCTTCAACCCATGTGTTAACTACTCACAAACATTTTATAACTAAACTGTCTTCAACTAAGACCACCGAAATATCGTAGTATCAATTAAATTCAAGAAAACAGGCATATTTAATGAACCTTAAATTCATTCAAATATATCTAAAACAACGAATATTGAACATGCGGATCGATAAATAAAGTATTCATGAGGGACTGGTATTTAAAGTTGAATGTGACATATCACTATCAATAATTTGTTTGAAAGTACGCATTTATACTACTATGATAGAATTTATTTTAAGCTTGTTCACTGCGATACCATTGCGTTTTCCACTACACATTGAAATCTTGTGCAAGTTATTCTCTCTGACCGCTTCTTTCCCTGTGCTTAGGTACTTGATAGCTCATTTTCATGACATGACAGGTACTTCCAATACAGCGGCCCTAAATATGGTGCAGATCCAAATGTCCATTACGTATAATAATCAAATATTTCGATTGTGCAAGTTATACTCATGTATGTCTTTTTTGTGCAGTTCAACAATTTTTATAGCTTTCACAGCTTTTCTCCATAGATTTGGTGCAAATGTGAACAAATCGAGGCTTATGTACTTACCCCTCATTGTCTAGCATAGAGGTTCACATACTAATTGGTGCAAGAAACAGACTTCAACAATAACATCCAATCTAACGTACCGCAGTGATAGTTTTGACAGAACAAAAAACCAAAAGGGGAATGTTTCAGAGTAAAACCAAACAAACGAACAAAACAAAAGTATGAAGGAAATGTTCATCGGTTTATTACAATAAAACTGTAAAACTAATGATCCACTTAAATAAAAAACAAATCATTGATGTAGTGTTGAGTCTTTAGTAAAACCTAATTCGTCTAATGTTCATGAGCAAAATGGTTGCTTTTTTGTCTAGGCAAAATAGAAATGAATGTGAACTGAACGGTGGTGAGAGAAACTACAAAAACATGAAAATGTGAAAGATTTTTTTTACATATTTTAGTAACGTTAGGAAGAGTTCAGTAAACGAAAGTTCTTTCATTCGTTTGTTTTTCACAAAGGTTCCATACACTGACTGACTGTGTCTATGATCGAAAATTTTGAGACATAAATATCTGATCTTACAGGTAGCAATTAACTAAAATTTGATTTGAATTTAAATAGTTATCTTTTTTTTGCATTATCCTTGCTTTCCAAACAATGCCATCTCTCTTACACGTGCTTGTTTTGTATGGCGATTTCATGTTTTTTTTTACATTGTCGCCATAATTTATTTTTTAAGTGTGATGGATCTTTAATTTCCGGGAAAAGATATCGGCTCCTTCGGAAGATTAAATGCATTATCAATGATGGAGGCGGTTGTTGACGGTGTTGACAGGCATGAGTGTAACAGTGAACGGGACCAAAAAAAAATTGGATTTACAAACCGAAGCTAACCAATGGAATGAGTCGGATGTGTACCCAGAAGTTATCCATCGCATCTAAACCTACATTGAGAACGAGATTCTGCGGCACAGATACCCGAAGCTGCGGGGGCTTTGTCCGATTGTATTAAAAATTTTCATCCCTGGCAAAAAGTGACTAAATTGATGAACAGAAAGAAAAAAAAAACTAAAATACAGGCATCTCCCGTGTTGTGCATCGTCAGGTTCCGATCTACAGCATGTTGCTGGCTGGCATTTAGTTGTACTGCTCTGGCAGTACGTAGGAGATATCGTCCCAAGGATGACGGTACAGACCCTGCTTCAAACGTTTCTGGTCCATGTAGTGACCGATGAATCCGACACTGCGGCCCAACACGAACAACGAGTTGATCGCACCGATGTTGATGTATTCCTGAGCTTCCTCGCTACAAATAGATTGCGAATGATTAGAGGGCGGTAGCAAAAAAGAAAACAGACGATATGTAGTGATACAAACCTCGTGAACGATCCACAGTTCCGCAGCATATCAACGAAGGAGGTAGCGATCACACCATCTACGTTCAGAATCAGATTAGGCTTCTTGCTGGTGGTGATTTTTTCCACCTCCAGTGCGTATTCCAACAGAGGCTTGGCTGGGAAGTTTTCCATTACAAACTCCTTGATGATCTTCACTCGAATGTCCGGATTGTTGATCGACTTTACACGATGACCGATACCCATGATCAGTTGACCCTAGACGGTAGACGGTATTTATTGGTACCTAATCAGTAAATAGAAAAAAAGTAATCTAAAACTAACCTTCTTTCGCATGCTGTTAACAAAATCCATCGGATGTAGATTCGAATCATAAGCTTCGGAGAATTGCTTAGCGGCACCATCCAAAGCTCCACCGAATCGATCTCCCTAGAAAATACACATTTGGGACATAAGATTCGCATCGGAACCGCAACCGAATTATTGAACTTACAATCGTGAGCAATCCGCTAACCACTGAAGATACCAAATCTTTTCCGGCACGGGCGCACACAATCGTGTTGTGTGCACCGGACACCGCTGGTCCGTGATCGGCCGTAACCATCAGACACATTTCGAAGAATTTGCATACGTACGGTGGTAGGCATCGCTGGAACCAGAGCAGTGAAACAACACCGCCAATACCGACGTTTTTCTGGAGCACATCACTGATTGGCATGCCAGCGTACAACAGCTCCTGACCTCGTTCATCGCATATCGATGTCATGAATGAAGCCGGCTTACGAATCAGTCCCAACTCGCGAGCCCACGAGTAATCCATGGGAACGGTCGGCGGTGGAACTTCTTCAGCCGGAACAATGACACCACTTTTGACCAAATTAGCGTACACGGATCCGATCAGATCACCCAGCGTGTCGAACGAATCGGGCACATGAGCTCCCGCTGCAGCCAACGATTTATTCTTGGCCGAAGCCGTTTCACGGTCCGAGTTAGCACAAGACCCGGCATGACCAAACTGCACCTCCGAGGTGAACATACCGGCACAGGTTCCGATACACCAAGCGACCAATGGTTTTGTGATACGGCCATCCTGCAGCGCTTCACAGACCTCATACTCCTCTACGCCACCGACTTCACCCAACAACACAATCATCTTGGCGTCCGGATCGGCCTGGTAGCGCATTATGTGATCCATGAAGGTAGTTCCCGGATAGCGATCGCCACCGATGGCGACACCCTCGAAAACACCATCCGTGGTGAGTGCAATGATATTGTTCAACTCGTTCGACATACCTCCCGAGCGGGAAACGTAGGCCACGCTTCCTGGACGGTACAGTTTGGAGTGCAGAATGTTATCCAACATACCGCCAGTGTTGCCGATTTTGAAACAGCCTGGCTTAACGCCACCAACCGTGGCAGGACCGATAATCGACACATTCTTTGCGCGAGCTTCCATGTTTAGCTTGCGAGTCAAATTCTCCGGAATACCTTCGGCAATGATGGCAATCGTACGAATCTGCGGATAATCCAGCACTTCTATCGAACTCTCGTAAGCTGACCGTAGCGAGGCAAAATTAACCAAAACATCGGCCTCCTTGTGCTTGTTGATGGCTTCGGACATCTTGGAGTACACCGGAATCAGCACTTCCTTGTGGCCCCAGTAGAACTTTTGCTTGTGGTAACCGGTAAAAGGGTACACCATTGCCACCACCGATGGTTCATCGCGGCTGAAAATGATTGTTAGTTTTTGACGTAAAAACATACAAGTGAGATTTGTACAGTGTGCCTTCTTACCGACAGATAAAATCGAAATCCAACATCGACTGCACGGCACGAGTCTGCATGCCCCAAACGAGCGCTTTGGTGCGGTTGCTGAACATGCGCTGATACTCGCCGGAACCCAGCTTCGCATGGGCATACTTGACTGTACTTCCACCTGCGGTTGAGGAAGCAGGAGAAAATTCTTCTTTATTCGGATGGTTGCCACTAATCGTACTAGCTTTGCTATCGGTACTATTCTTATTATTACAACTATTGCTACTACTGTTTAATGCCGTCGTACTGTTTCCGTTTGCTGCTGGTGTTGCTGTTGTTGTTGTTGTTGATAATGTTGTTTTGCTTGTTGCTGTTGTTGGTGGTAATGATGATGTTTCTGCTGGTGGTGTTGTTGTTGTCGCACACACATACGCACACATACACATACGGGAACATGATGGGCAGGATACGAGGATTTAGGGAAAGCACAGATTGGTTCGCCACACGGACGAGTATCGTTCGCACACGTGTGACACGGATGAATGTGTAGGTTTTGTGGGCGTGTGAAATTACCGAATATCGACCGAAAATAGTTCCAAAAGAACCGATGAAAATAAAGAAAATGAAAACAATTTTGGTAAAAATTTTGAATGAGGATATCAAATTTTCAAGTAAAGAAAAAAAAACACAAAATGTTAGCGTTTTGAAAAAGTTAGTTAGAATTAGTAAGAAGGAAAATATATTTTTGGTACATAGAGGGTTTTCTGATTTGTTACCGAATTATTGAGCTAGAGTAATATCACCGATTCTTGAATGAGAATGAATCTAACTTCATGTATATGAACCGAATGGTCAGCACGCAGTAAACAATACAAAATGAGTCTAGCTGAGTATTGAGTATATAATTGTGTATGGATTGTATGGACTTGATAGTTCTTAATGATAATCACGCAATTTACTCTCTCTTCAAACAACTCGCCAAATGATGATTGAGTAGGCCTTGGTTTTAAATTGATTAAAGCTATTTTGCGGTTTCACTAATATCATATTTCCGATCAACTACACGATTTTATCAAACTGACCAGTATCGTAAATATTTTACAACTCAACATTTTTTATATAACTAAAGTCTGCGGACTTCAAGTTGTCTATTTAAAAAAAACTTAGTAGTAGTAGTAGTAGGTAATGTTAGAGACATAACCGCGGAATTGACGTAGGACTGTTTTCGACAAGGGGCAGATCACTTTAGAAATTCACTTTTATTTTGGTATATTGTTCTACTAATAAATTATCCATTTCAAATAAAATCTCATTAGATCTTTGTAAAGTGCTTTGGAATCTGAAAAGAACCGAAGGTTACCACTTCTCCAATTTTGAACATAGCTGACAATTATTTCCATGAGTAAAATTCCGAACGATTCGGTTGCTTTTCGTTTGGCGAACGTCGCACAAAGTGAATCTACCACATGCTGGTGTGCCCTTCCCTACAGTGCTAACGTTTCGCACCGAGTTGTAGCGCCCATGAAGTTGGACGTCGTATGTATTAGTGACCACACTTATTCTGATTGAAAATCGATTCCATAAAATCAAATTAACGTATATGAGGAAATTCAAATAACTCTTTCTTTGATTCTACATTCTACAAAAATAACAACATATAGAATTTTGAAGATGATTACTTCATTTCGGAGTATCATTTTTCGTGACGATTAAATGTATTTTTTCTGTTACTTGCACGTAAACTACCAGCAGCAGAATGATATGATCTCGGGATTCATTTCAGGCTGTCAGAAGGTGGTATTTTCTATGATATTGATATACCGTTTGCTGGCTTTATTTGCTTTCGTTTGGTGCGAATTTCTTACAGCGAAAAGTGCACAACCTATCAAATTATTTCAGATTTGCACTAAACTGATGATTTTTACCCTCGATTTGCAAAGAAAGTAATCTTAATAGTTCTTTAGACAACATTTAGAGCCATTAGAACGGCTAATTTTGCATAATGTTCCCCATCGTTGTCCACTTTTCGTTTTCTTTTCCTCCAATGCAAACAACCAGCACTTTTGTTTGAAGCGAAACTTACACTGCGAATGTCCAACAGCAGATATGCGTACAGAGGAACTAGTTGTTGTTTTTCTCTGTTTGGGCTTGATGAACGGAACCTTATAATCACCATTGACTGAAGTACCAATAATAATTGAATAATGCTGGGTGTAGTTCCAACTGAGCATAGTGAATAAAGACGTAGTCCTACGTCAAATTTATGTCTGCGAAAAACATGATTTTCAAAGTCTGCAAAAAAGGTGTCTGCAGTTTATTTTAAGGCAAAACACAAGAATCAATCTGGATGCATGCTCAGCCGACGACAGATTCCCAGCACCTGATCTATCGAAGGTAAGTGAGAAGATCGGTGAGCGGAGAAACAATGACCAATTACCGCGGCCAATGACCAATTACCAAGCGAGCTGCCCAAACATGGAAAAGAGTCGCTAGCTAGATGAGGGCTGTATTGGATGATATCTAAGATTTTAGAGGAGAAGATTCTACAGCAGGAATGGATGGAAGGAGTGGTATGTCCCATCTACAAAAAGGGTTATAAGAATGATTGTTGCAGCTATCGCGAAATCACAATGACGAACGTCGCCTACAAGGTACTTTTCCGAATCCTTTTTCGTCGTCTATCACCAACAGCTAAGGAATTCGTAGAGCCATACGAAGCGGGATTTACTGGAACCCGTACCACTACGGATTACATCTCCGCGATGAAATAAGTACTCCAGAAGTGTCGCGAATACAACGTACCCACGTACCCACGGCATACAAAGCGGCATACGACACAATCGATCGAGAACAGCTATGGCAGATCATGCAGATCAATACGGTTTTCCGGATAAACTGTCGCTATTGGTCAAAGCAACGATGGATAGAGTGATGAGTTACGTCCGACTAACTGAGACTCTCTCGAGTCTATTTGCTTCTCGGAGAGGACTACTGCAAGGTGCTAGAATATTGCTTTGAAAGGAGTGATTCGACGAGCCACATTTGAACTTTATCATTTGTCACTTTCTAAAGTAGTTGGCTCATTCATATCCGAGCAAATTTAGACAGGAAAGCCTATATAAGACAGTAGATCCAAGACCGAAGCGGATATAATACGAAATTCTCCGAAGTTTCATTACCTACCTATTAAAAACACAGAAGCAGTTGGTAGGAAGACAAAATACCGATACGATACAGATGCACGACCCACTGATTGACCCAAGTGACACATTTTTGGTGAACTTGCAATAAAAGTTACTCGTATCTTTCGGAATCTGTCGTTTGGGTTACAAGCTATCCTATCATTTCAACGATTCTTATAGCGTTACTAGTGTTCATTTGGGTACCATAATCTAGTTCGTTCGTGGAAAGTGTGGAAAGTGTGGAGCCTTGTAACCCCCATTCTCGGCCAGAGTAACTCATAAAGGGATAAGGTTTTGAAGCAAAAAGTTCTACGTGTTGAAGGAAAGAGATCAATTTTTACGCTTATCAAATAGTCCCATAGTCCGGATTCGACCCCCGATTTCGGAATCACAGAGTGATGAATGTTAAAACCTTCACTTTCACGAGTGTGTTTTAATAAGTGACAATATAAAAAGGAGCAAACACTGGAGCGATCAAAAATTTCGAAACAGTTTCTGATATCATTTTCTCAAAGATGGATGAACCGACTTTAACAAAATTATATTCAATGGAAGTGTCTTATAATCTTCAACAATCCTATGCTATTTCACCGAATGAGTCATTTCACCGAAAGCGATATTTCGCCGAGAAAGTATTTCACGGAAAGGATTTTTCATCTGAAAATATTACATAGAACATTGATATAACCTAAATTATAGAACATTGATAAGCCTGCATTAGCATGATCAAACATGCTTCCGAAGTGTGCTTGTGTTCGTTATTTTGGTCCTCGGTATGCATGTGCGGCACCCGGCAGCTGGATATCTTTTTCATTGGTAGAATCTTGCTTAAACTGTGGTATTTGCGCTCAATACTAATACTTTTGGCATCTGTTAGCTCGCGCGCCTTCACTGTCCATTCATCCAGCATTTCATTTCATTTAGTTTTGACATTATCCCTTTTATAACCGTATCGGAAGGCCTGTCGCTGCGGGTTTCATTGGTAGTGCAGTTTCGATCACCACGAAACTCTCGAAACCCAAATTTCACTGTTTAATTTGAAGGAGCATTTTACATACCATTCTGTTTTCATTCTGCATGCAAAAATCTCGATTGAAATTTAGAAAGAAAAATTTTTGTATTCGATCGAGATGCAGAATACGGACGGGTGATAATCTGTGTGGGTCTCGTTCCTAAATACGAATGGGCAAAACTGATTATACGGCGAACGACCGTAACTAGGTAAAAGTCGGGTATAAATAAATGATATAAATCTGATTAATTTTTTTTTCAGACGTCTGAACAGCACAAGTGCAGTGGCCAATTTGTCTTGGAATTGTTAGGGTGAGAGTAATTACGGAGTATAAACATTTGCTCAGAGACAAATATGCATTGCAGTTGCATTCCCTAAGACCACTCAACTAGACCTATAGACGTTTGTAGGAAACGATTTATTCAAAAAAATAAATCGATAGGGTAAGGGCTCCCTATTTCATCTCAGCTTCAATTTCCATCTCATTCCTTCACCTCATAACTTTGAACATTAATCATATCTTTAAACGTACCTGAACGAAACTGTGGAACGTTTTAAAACATTTATTATAGGTTTTGCCACACTTTCCAATTGAAAAAAAATAGTTTAAAACCCTTCAACGATCGCTTTTTTCATTTAAAATAAACTCACTTTTTGGTTTAGGAACCACTTTCGTCTGAAGTTTTACAATTCATCATGTTTCTGAATATTTACTAATCGGCTCGTCTCAACACATGATCACTATTTCACATAATTACACCACTATTCAATGTTGGATGACCTTATAGTTAGTAATGTTTACTTTCCACTTGTTTAATCAACGATTGAAGACTTCTTGAATTACCTGATAAGCAATAAAAGCTATAAAAAATATGAGATGAAAAATTGCACTTAATTCACTTGATTGCGCTTTGTTTTCATCTCATTTCGTATCGCAATATTGCCAAGTTTTTTCATAATGTTAAATAAAAATTTTATTTTTTCTTCTTTAAATTATCATCAACAGGTATTTTTTGGTATCCGTGATATTAGTTTAATTCATATTCATATATAAATAAAACTTTTTCGGATTCGGATATTACCAAATAGAGCGTGTTAAATACTAATCAAATAGCCATTGTGGCAAATCTAGTAGCACTGGTTTCGTTCCGCTATACGTCACCATACACTGTTAAATGTGTTTCATCGGCTGTGCACAGAGATGCCAGATATTTTCATGGAAAATATGTATCTGCTCTATCTGTTTTCACTAATAAAATGAATGAAATTCAAATTCAAATTGGTTTTAAATTTTGATATAAATGTTTATCAGTGTTCATCATCAAGCATTTGCTCAAAAGATTTCCATTTTAACATATGATTTGTCCGTTGAATAATAAACTTTTAAAGAAGTACTGTAATCAAATACTAATAGATACTCAGAGAGAAAAGTCTAACGTTTGTACTTCTCACTTTTTATGAACTTTTACAAATCTGTATTAAAGTTAGAAAATCTGTAATCTGATTTAACGAACGCGAACGCAAAAATCTATACAATACCGATAAATCTATACAAATGGCATCTCTGGTTCTGCATTTTGCTTTTAAAAGGGCTAATGCCTAAATAGTAATATATTTTTTTTTGTTTTTTCAAGTTCTCCAAATTAACTGCTCAGCGAAATTTTAAATTTAAAATGAAAAGTAACGGAAACGATCCAAAAAATTTTAAACGTCGAAATGATTCCAAATTATTTCTAAAATTATCGTGTGTTGTTCTATATATAGTTGGCATAAGGCCCTTTTTAAGGAAAATTCGGACATTTTGAACCTGAGAGTGTAATAGTGCAATATTTTGGTTTTGATTGCTGTCGCCATTGCTAATTTATGGGATGAATAAAGGACCAACAAAACCTTTAAGATAAAATTAGGACAGCAGTGAACATATCAGAAGTGTTTTTAGCTGATTTTTTAATTATTATTTTAATTTCCAAGGAATGTGAATCAATTCCCAATGTGGAGCAGAAATATGAAAAAATCGTAGTGATTTTGGTGGCTAAATCAGGTTTTTAAGGAAACGTCCTTACAAATGAGATGAAATAGGGAGCCCTTAGCCTATTTAACCAGTCTAAATATCGAATTAAGGGGTCATCCGCCGCACAGTCCTTTTATTTCCGCCCATCAAGAAAAATGATTTTAGACGTCAGAAGATATTGTTGAAGCATGGTCGTCGAAAGGTTAGATAATTATGTGCTCACACGTTTCATTCTCATGCCACCCCATGTGTTAATGGTGACATTAGGTCAATAGAACGGCGTCGACTAGATGCTATCGCCTTCTGCATTAGTAGCAGAATGAGAGGATGCAAATTGGTTTGTATGTAATAATTCATTTTAAACGAAATTATCATTAAAAATCATTCATACAGTTCATGTAGTTCAATCTCTTCGCTATTTACATACGGCTCCGACAGACTATTTACTGTTTTCAAGTCCGCAGTCGGTATCCCAGTCAATAAGAAATATTATCATAAAATAATCTCCCCAAGTAAATTAGGAAGAAACAAGTTTCTTGTAACATGAGAATTTTAAGAGTTTTCTGATTACCTATCTTGAAGCTCTCAGTATTCTCGAAACTGCACATTGTTCTTAAAAAGAAAAAAATAAATACTAAAGGCAATTCAACACAGTTCACGCCAGAAACTTTCCGTTATTTTTACACCGGTGGTAACTATTCAAGAAGTTTGACATATGAAGGCAGCAGGTATTATTTACAAAGCAGAATTAGGTCTGCCACCACCATTTGGTCAAACATAATAATACTGGTGCAATCGACACGACGGTTCCGTTTACCAATAATCGACACGCGGTAATCGAAAGATTATTGGAGTATTAAGTGCCATCGTGATAAATTGAAAATGTCCAACAAAAAACTGTTCAAGGGAAGCATAGCGGAGAAGTAGCCGTTATTGAGTAATTAACCCTATCATTCCAAACCGTGCTTGCATTCGCGCTGGGCACATGCGTAGTCGCCCAGAAAAGTGTAAGTGTAAATAAGTTCACATCAATACCTGCTTCACTGCCAGGAGTAGGGTAGAAAAATTTCGAAAAAACGGATAGCAAACCTGCGCGCGTGTCTGGCCCTGCAACTGAAGAACGATGCATCAAGTCAATGTTCAACACACAATCTATCTATAACATCAAAAATCGATCATATCAACGAAGAACCATGATATTTTATGTTTTTTTGTTGTTGTAAGTTTAGTGTGTATATTAGTGTAGTAACAGCTACTAGCATACAACGAAGAAAAAAAACAAAAACTGCAATCATATTTACCATTCGCCATGTCGTTAGATGTGGAACCCTTTTTTGCTGCTTCCGCTGCTTGCTGTCCACCGGGGAGCAAGAAATTGGCAGTGGCAAAGTGCACGTTGCAGCTCTTGGGAATTTGTTTCTTTCCGAGAGCCATACCACAGATGGCGGTCATGTGGGTTTCCGGACCAAACACGTACAACGGAATTCCTGAAGTAAAATACACATTAGTCGTATGTTAATTGATTCCAGCAATAGAAGACTTGTTGCTTACCCAGACTGCTGCCGATTTCACGCATCTTTCGCAATCCTTCCTGATAGTTGGGACCAGCACGGCGCACAAAGATGGACACGTTATGCTCGATCAGTCTCTGTTGGAACTCCCGCAGGGCCGTAATAATACCACTGAAGGTAGCAGCCACGTTGGTGAAGTTGGCAATACCACCGCCGGTAATCAGAATCTTGCCTTTCGGATGCTTCGGACTGCTCGTCATCAAGCTCAGGATGGTCTTGGCGTACTCATAGGTTTGCTGTTCCGACGGAGCACCACTGTATTCACCGTAGTTGGCAAGCTCAGTGGCACCGCCCAGATCACAGATGGTATCGGAATAAATGACACTTGCACCTCCACCAGCCACCATCGTCCATATTCGGCCGTTCCGGTTGAGAATGGTCAACTTCAGTGAGGCACCGCTCTTCGCATCCAGATCGGCGATGTAGGCCTCCTCCGGATATGCGTCACGTCCGAACGGTGGTGGGTAATCGATTTCACCCCACTTTGGACGGCAGATGAAATCAGCCGTGGCGTCAACCTTTGCTGCTAAGTCAAGAATGTAGATGGAGGTGTCGGTTACCACCAGTGGATTGATTTCCAAATATGTAAAGTACAAATCCACATAAAGTTTGTACAGATTGAAGACAAAGCTTGCGATTCTCCTGAAAATATGCGAAAAGTGAGGTGAACGGGAGGATGAGGCTAATCAAACATGACAATTACTTCTTTTTAGCAGCAGCCACTTCGGTCAGCAACACCTTTTCAATGTCACCAACGGAAACATCTTGTCCCACAGGTACGTCCAGTTTCAGTGCTTTGGAATCTACGTCACCAATATCGACACCTCCTTGATGATAGAAAAGAATGGTGTCTGCGGTTCGGTGAGAGTAGATGCACACATATGCTTCCTCATTCTACAAACAAAACGGTCACGAAGGTGAAGATTGTGATTTAATATCGAAACAAAACAAAACTCTTACATCTTTGTGTGGGACGAACGGTTCAATGATGAAATTTCGCAGCTTGCCGGTAGCGTTGCCTACTTTCTGATCCTTGCCCATGCGTTCGTCGACCCATTGCTTCACTTGGGGGAACTTTTTGTTGACGGCAATCAGTCCTAGCTTTCCTCGCCGTTTGATCAGCTGATCCGGCTTCACGACAAGTGGCTGCAATCAGAAACGAGAAGATGTTATTGACGTTTGTTTTTTTTTTGTTTTCAGTGAAGCAAAGTATTCCAATATGGACTGACATCATCTAGACTAGCTAAACCAGCTAGGCCAGGTGCAACTAATCGAGTGCGATTTTAGCATCTACGGTAGATCAAATTAAGGAATTGACCAGAATGGACTAACTGCTAGACGAGATGTGAAATGCTACGACCGGCTGCACTTCATCATGCGATCAGAATAAAGATGGTCTGTAAAATACTGTCCTGAGTTCAAATCTGCGTTCGCTTGTCGGCGAATTCAACTAGAAGAAGTAGATGAAGGTGTAGGTTCACATTGAGAACACATTTGTTCTCAGAAAATTCTGTCCAGTTACAAAATATTATTTGTAATTTTATCATTGCTATTGGCACAATGATTCTAAAACTGAATGTAGAGGCGCTGCTTGTTTAGCGATGATACATTCAGCAAGAGCTGTCAAATCGGTAGGAAAACTTTTTATTACTCCACCTTTTCAACGATTTCTTATAAAAACGGGCAAATTCATTTGAAAAATCATAGTAGTAGTTGAAGAAAAGGTTTTTACTCTGAGGTGGTAATGTTGATCTTAATTTATTGCGCGAAAACTAACGTTTATTTAGAATTGAGCGTTATACAGGGTGATTTTTTAAGAGCTTGAGAACTTTTTTAAACAATAAAACGCATAAAATTTGCAAAATCTCATCGGTTCTTTATTTTAAACGTTAGATTGGTACATGACATTTACTTTTTGAAGATAATTTCATTTAAATGTTGACCGCGGCTGCGTCTTAGGTGGTCCATTCGGAAAGTCCAATTTTGGGCAACTTTTTCGAGCATTTCGGCCGGAATAGCCCGAATTTCTTCGGAAATGTTGTCTTCCAAAGCTGGAATAGTTACTGGCTTATTTCTGTAGACTTTAGACTTGACGTAGCCCCACAAAAAATAGTCTAAAGGCGTCAAATCGCATGATCTTGGTGGCCAACTTACCGGTCCATTTCTTGAGATGAATTGTTCTCCGAAGTTTTCCCTCAAAATGGCCATAGAATCGCGAGCTGTGTGGCATGTAGCGCCATCTTGTTGAAACCACATGTCAACCAAGTTCAGTTCTTCCATTTTTGGCAACAAAAAGTTTGTTAGCATCGAACGATAGCGATCGCCATTCACTGTAACGTTGCGTCCAACAGCATCTTTGAAAAAATACGGTCCAATGATTCCACCAGCGTACAAACCACACCAAACAGTGCATTTTTCGGGATGCATGGGCAGTTCTTGAACGGCTTCTGGTTGCTCTTCACTCCAAATGCGGCAATTTTGCTTATTTACGTAGCCATTCAACCAGAAATGAGCCTCATCGCTGAACAAAATTTGTCGATAACACATTTCGAACCGAACACTGATTTTGGTAATAAAATTCAATGATTTGCAAGCGTTGCTCGTTAGTAAGTCTATTCATGATGAAATGTCAGAGCATACTGAGCAAATAATAATGCATGAAAAAGGAGGAAAAATTGTGCACAGTTATTTGAAATATCCATTGTGGTCTGCATCTAGGCTAGCTAAACAGCTGAAATTACCCAGAAATACCGTATGGCGCGTTATCAAACGGTATACCGAGGAAACATTGACGACGATTCGGAAGCCTCAAGCCAATCGTCGGAGTGGAACTGTAGACCGGAAACTGCGTGGTAAGATTTTGAAGACGATTAAGAGGAATCCTAATCTGTCGGACCGTGATTTTGCCAGAAAACTCGGTGCTGCCCATAGTACCGTGAGGAGTACAGTTTTTGGCCAAAAACTCAACCAATATCATCAACCAAGTACCGTACTCTCCAGATATGGCCCCGTGTGACTTTTTTCTCTTCCCCAGACTCAAATTACCATTGCGGGGAACGCGTTTTGAGATCATAGGGACCATAAAAGAGAATTCGCTGCCCTTTCCTTTCTGCAAATTTTTGAGAACTAATGGCCATACTTTCGGCGGCCTATAAAACTTGTATGGAAAATTGGATCAAGCGTTGGCATGCATGTATTGCCGCAGGAGGAGAGTACTTTGAAGGAGATAATAAAAAAATTTATTAAAAATTGAAATTTTGCATTTTTAATAAAATTCCGGTTCTTTTTTTTATATACATGATATATTTGATGATACATATACAGACATTTTGCGTATTCGACGAACTGAGTCAAATGGTATATAACACTCCGGGTTTCGGTTCAAAAATCAATTTTCACAGTGATTGCATCACCTTTCTATATGACAAAGAAAAAATGTGAAATTTTTTGAAATGTTGGATTTTTTTCAAGTCAGAAACCTTAGGAATGCAAGAAACGATGCAATCTGGATTTATCTAAAATAAGAGAAATCAGATGTCATCGTTTATACATTTTTGATTTTGATGTTCTCAATAATTGATTTTTTTCAGAAATTTATTTCGCGCATTTCTAAGACAAGGTAAGACGCGTAACCTTACAAACTTGCATAAAAAAATCCGCTTAAATTTGAAAATTTATAAAAAAACGCAACACGCATCACGCAATTATTTTTAAAATTCACCCAAAAAAGTCATAGGGGAATGGAGGGCATAGCGGGGACATTTTGGATTAATGATGATTTTCAATGAATATACAAATCGGAGCAGGTTGATTATAACTTTGACACCTTTCCTGTCAATAATTTCTGAATTTGTTTCTTTGGAATTTAACGTATTTAAGTAAAACATTGTTTTGCACATATATACGCCATTCCGTTTATGTCTCTGACATCAACCACCCTACATTATTTTTGTTGACTGCTGGATGCATCTTTCTGTTAACAGTAACAAAATCAGACTGCTGCATTTTTGCCACATTTTTGAGAACTTCTGTCGCACAGCAAAAAAAATTTTTTTTCGAATGTTCTATTGTATTTAGGTCATCAAAAAGTGACACTACTATGTGCTTACATACTCATTTAAAATGTCTTCTCATGAGCCTATGATAACAATGGTCAATGGTCAATGCAGTGGGACAGAGTCGCCTGCCTTCTTCATTAGTACCATAATTAGATGCTTTGATCAAACCAATTTCTCAACACTGCTTCCGTCGGAAATGAACAGTCAGTAACATTCTTCATGTTAATGAATAAATTCTTTGATTTCTTCTTATTTCATCCCTAACATAATGCGCAAACGAATTGTCAGTCAGTATAAAAACCGAAGACTCGCAAATTGTACGACAGAATTTCCGTCAAGAATAATCTCTGTAACATTAAAGCCACTGACAAATTTCCAAATAAATCTTCTTGCAAAAATCACTACCGAATAAACGCAAAGTGGAATGACCGGGTGGTTCTGGTTCATTAAGTTTGATTATTTTAATTAAAGCAAACCAATCTACAAGGCACACTGTTTCCAAAATATTTCATATGCTGTTAGCCTCCTGCGAACAGCGCATGGGGGAATTGCCCAACGTGGCATAAACAAAACAAAAACAGACAACGAATCTGTGTTAACAAGAAAACTTGAAGTTGTTCTCGGGTGTGATTATTGTACTGAGTATGACAATTATCCAACATAAACCACCCCTCACGCAACGCAAAGTGACGTGATCAACGATTAATGATAACGATTATAATGTCCACTGTACGCTTTTCCTCTTCCCCATCCAACCAATATGGGTTTATAATAACTGCAATCGTCACCGCACCCGAGGTTTGGTTGTATTGTCATGTTTGCCGGCA
The DNA here is from genome assembly GCF_030247185.1 of Malaya genurostris. Lineage (NCBI taxonomy): Eukaryota > Metazoa > Arthropoda > Insecta > Diptera > Culicidae > Malaya > Malaya genurostris. The sequence goes on from NC_080571.1 coordinate 284,686,265, forward strand.
CAAAAAATAAAAATAAAACAAAGATAGGCTTTTATTACAAACCGTGCAAACAAAATTTCAAGTGTGTATTATTCACCATCTGTGGTGCTTTGCTGGTGTTGTTTACTGGTACGTACCCTAACATTCGCAAATCGACGAGCAAAATTTAATGACTGTACTGCCTCCTGCCCGACCGACCGACCGACCAACCGACCGGGGACCGTTCGAAACGTGGCAGCGAAACCTGCTCAACAAGGCCACAAGGCAGTGAAAGTGAATTGCAAACTGCATCCGTTGGCAAAGGGCTCATATTCTAGCCCAGGTGGCATATTCAATCAATCGATTATGCAATTATGGTTCATTCGAACATGTCAATTAGCAGGGTAGTGATTATGCCAACATGGCCAAATGGGGGCTCATAGGGAGAACCCAGGGCCTCTCACGTGTTCGATAGGAAGTGAATTTGACCGGACAAATAAAAACCATTTTTATCGGTTGTCGTCGAAAGACAATACAAAAACAAAATGTCCAACAATTTTCACTAATTGCTAAAAAAAATGATAATACTGAGTGTCAGTGAAGGACGCGCATTGGAACCAGCAATTGCAGATAATTTACGAGCCACTTGCATGGTCGGGTTGACTATGCAATAAATTGATAAAAAAAAGTATATTGGATCTGATAAGAAAAGCATCAAACCATCCACAAAGTAATTGCGAGGCCGACTAAATGGGCGCCAGTCATGTTGCCAACCTGATAATTGGTTTCACGTTTAGTCAAAGGAAAGTAACGAAATTTCAACTCATTTAAAGCAATGCTCAAACTATAAAAGAAAGTGGTAGTTTTCAGATTCCGTGTGGAATAGTTTGGTTAAATTTTCTGCTTCTAAAGTCTTTGATATTCGTGGAAAAAAAACTGCTGTATCGCTTCCAGAACAGACAATTCAGTAAATCACCAATCAATCAATTCTATGCTACTTACGGTGGTTTCCAGCCACGGATTTTCAACCACCAGCTGTGACCATTGTGTGGTTTCGTCGACGGAAGCGAACCGGCACTTGGCCGCACCGTGATCTGCTCCCGTCAGGTGCCGATTGATGATGTCTTTTCCGGTGGCCTCGCGTATCGCTTTCGCAGACATTGTGCCGGATGCTGCTGCAGTTACCGCCGATCGCTATTAGGGGGTGTGCGTATGTGTGTTTGTGTGAGCGTTCAAAGTACAAAGTCTTGCTGGCTTTATTGACTAATGCGATTGTTGTTCGACCTTGGTTCGTTGAAACAGCGACAATCTGCAAATATAAGGAAACGAAAAATGGGCGTTAAATTAGTTGATGGATCCCGGGCAAAATTTGCCTACACTAAATCTAATTTGTGTCGGTTAGCAACGTAGTAGGACCGGTGTAGAACAACAACACGGTTCAACGATTGATGTTTCACTAGCACTTTTCAAAGCTGCCAAATACCAACACTTGTCGTTAGTCTGCTACGGTAGACCGGTTGAGCCAGTTTGTCGCCACAGTAAACAGAAAAAAAATCCGACGAGCGCTTACTTTCTTCCGCAGCATGGCACCCTGGCAGCGAGAACATTGACTTGGACACTTGGCAACAAAACCAGTTTCGGAAATATGTAAAACCATCCACGTCACGATACGAAAAAATTTCTTGTACACGTGCTACTCTATGGAATAGATTTGGTTATTGCTCAATATTTCGTCACAGTAGAATGTATTAATCAAATAGTACTTTTAAATTTTTATTTCAGTTGGTTCGAATAAAGGCAAATGTTTGACAGTACACAAATAAGCGAAAAGTTATAAAGCCTACTTGGACTCTGAATCATTTCGCAAATGATTTAATCTCTTGGTTGAAATTTGACATTCCTCTCTGAATTCGAAATGTGGGAAGTTATTTGGTTTTCGAAACCGGTAATTTCCGCCGATTTCCTAGTTGAAACAAAGATAAACTCAAGATTACAATGTCTCATACATAACGCTCGAATCCGTACTTTTATTTTACAGTATTTTACTGTATTTTCAACCCAAATACTGCGTACTGTTTTTCATCCTCAAATGTACTGTATTTTAATTTGTACTATGTTTTTACACTGAAATGTGCTGTATTTTCCCCACTTTAAATGTATACATAATTTTAAATCTTTAACGCATCGAACTTCGATTTGTAGCAGTACAAAACGTCAGAAATAACAGTAAAGTGCATGTAACCAACAATTTGGCCCTTATTACCGGTGTCACTACACGGTGAAAACCAAGTGAAGTGACTGTGACCCTTATTATGGGTATCACTTCACGGTGGAAATCAAGTGAAGTGAATGTAGGTCCTTATTACGGAAGTCGCTTCTGAGACAAAAGTAATTACTTGAATGAACTTGATGCCATTATGAACATCACGCCACCAATATATTGTGTAAACCACTTGTGCAGTTGTTTATTCGTTTTCATTAGTTTGTTTCGAAATGCGTGGACTTTCAGCAGAACAACGTCGAAAAATTGTGTACAAATGGTGCACAGAACGCGGACTGTCACTGAGAAAGATAGCAAAAATGAAAGGAGTAGGTGAAAAAGTCATGCGAAATGCAATCAGGAAGTTCGATGAGGATAACACCTTTGAGGATAAATCGAAAACGGGTCGAAAAAAAGGTCGTGCTAACCCTCAGTTGGATAAACGTATACTGAAAGCGTTCGAGCAAAAGAAGGAGGTTTCAGTTCGGGATGTGGCCAAAAAAGTGAGCACTTCGAAGTCAAATGTTCTTCGTGCTAAAGAACGTTTGTATCTTCGAACCTATAAGAAGCAGAAACAACCAAAACGTAGTCCGAAACAAGATTCTTGCTGGAAATTTGAACTGCATAATCATGGCGGACGAAACCTACGTGAAACTCGATTACAAATCCTTGCCGGGACCACAATATTATACAGTGCGAGAAGGGCAAGTGTTAAACCAGTCCGAGACATCGATTGAAGTCGAAACATTTGGTAAGAAAGTTATGGTCTGGCAAGAAATTTGTAGCTGCGGTAAGATTTCGAAACCTGTCATCACCACTGCTTCAATCAACAGCGAAATATACATCAAAGAATGTTTACAAAAACGACTTCTACTCATGATTCGAAGCCACAAGGATCCTGTTGTCTTCTGGTCAGATCTTGCTTCTTGCCACTACTCGAAATCAACGGTACAATGGTGTACTACCAAAAACGTCACTTTCGTCCCAAAAGACATGAATCCACCAAATTGCCAACAACTTCGACCAATTGAGGAATTTTGGGCATTAACGAAGGCACATCTTAGGAAACATGTCTCGGCAGCCGAAACCATTCAACAGTTCGAAAAAGATTGGAAAAAAGTCGTCTGTACGAAATTTAATGAGGAATTTCGCAAGAAGGTGCGCCAGCTAGTCTACAATGGCTAAGTAGCAAATGTTGAGAATAATATTCTGTTGTTGTAGTCTAATATTATCAGTATATCGAATAAAATTTGAATATTTAACACTTGTGAATTATTTACAGCGAAATCAAAGTGCGTCCATACTTTCTGGGACAGTCTTTATACACTAAATCAAAATCATCATCAAAAAAATCCGCTCCTCAAAAAATGATTGATGAATAAATCGAGTTTTTTTAGTTTTTGTCGAACTTAAAAATGCCACTAAAAGAAAATAAAAAACCTATTTTAATCCACCTAGTGGTGTAATGATGCCTTTCTCATATTACTTATGTTTTTAATCACTAGAAGATTCTGTCAAGATTTTCTTTTTCAAACTTGAACAAAATCGAAAAATTTCTGTGGTGTAAACTACCATCACCTTTTCAATTTGTAAACAGTTATGTCAAGTTAATATAGATTTAAATGTGGCAACCCTGAGCGCTGTACAAAATTGAACAAAGCACGCTAGGTGGGTGCGTTTTCTTCTTCTTCCGTATCAGCACGTACCGATGCGCACCAATTTTCCATCTTTTTGTATGACAGTTTGAAAGTTTTGATACTCATTGCCCTATAATTTCGGGACCGGAAGTCGGATCTAGATGAAATTGCACAGTGTCTTTAAAGACACTGAGAGCTTTAATTTGAATCATGACTTGTGAAAATCGGGTTAACCGTTGCTGAGAAATCGAAATGAGTTCCGTTTTTGGAGCTTTTCTTCACTATTACCGGTGCGTTCGGAAGCGGAAACCAGGCACTAGTAGTCCCAAAGTAGATTTATATATCCACCAACTAACAAGATCTGCCAAGTGGATGAATTTACCAGTAGATAGATTTTATAAAAATGTGCACCTCGTGTCGCCATCGCTTGTGGAAAAATACTCACGAGAGAGAAAATACCGGAACCGGAAGTCGGATCTGGATCAACTTTTCTGAGATTTTTCAAAGAATTTCAAGACCTTTAATTTGCATCTTAATTTGTAAAAATCGGTTAAGAAATTTCCGAGAAAATGAATGCGCATTTTCTCATAGATTTGCACATATTGCCTTGTAACTCCGGAACCGGAAGTCGGATCGAGATAAAATTTAACAGCGATCTATGGGATCATACAACCTTTAGTTTGAATCTGAGTTTGTAAAAATCAGCTCATCGGTTTGTAAAAATTTGCGCCGAAGTGCTATGTCTATCCTGATGTGCTGAAAGAGCAAAACAAATTGACGACATACTGGGTGCCAACAGATTGTAGTCATTTAGGGGTTTGGTACCTCATGTGTACCGTTTTGTGCACATGACTAATTTCAATTTTTATGTTTCGCGTTAGTGACTTGTAAATAGTAAATACTTTACGTCTGCTCGGCGGTTTATGTTGAACCGTTTGGTGGCGTTAGCAGTTTAACATAAACTGCTGACGCACTATGAGCTGAATGTGAATCGTAAAAATTAAAATTAGTCATGTGCACTTTAGCACGAAACGGTACACACCCCTAAATCACTATTTGCTTTTGTTTTTCACTCACTATTTCCAGAAAAATGTGTACTGTAAAATATTCTGTTGTTTCAAAGTCGATGTACTGTATTTTCTTGAATTTTACGTCAAGTGTACTGTTTTTCGCGAAAAAAAATATACGAGCGTTACCCATACACGATCTTTGAACCTAACTCATGGCTTGGGTTGCGATAAGTCAAATTCATAAATTGGAAAAGGATGTCAGAATTTGAGTAACATTCACTCAAGCCATGAGTTCTTTCGCATTTATTCATACATTAGAGTAAGCGTTGAGTTTTCAAAACATTTAAGTGATTTAAATACTTCTTGCAATTCAGTGCGTATTCATTCTCGGAATATTCTTATCGAATTTAAAAATACGTCATTTTTCATTGCCGTTTCTAGATCCGGTTTTTGTAACCATGAATCATAGATGATTTCAATAGAGATTTTGTGGTTTTAATTATGCTAACTGAGAAGGCCAACAAGGGGATATCAAAAACCATTCAATTTTCATTCCAAACCGGTCAAAAGGAAACGGGTTTCAATCACTTTTTTGAGCTTCCCATTTAAAAGAAAGAAGAATTTATTTATTTTGAGTGCAAGGAACTCAAATTTTGATTTAAATTAACTCAAATTTTGAAAAAAAAAATATTTTTTCCTTATTCTGAGTAAATTCTGATAGCTTCGTACCTTAACTCAACAAATGAGTAGATTAAGTTTAGAGTATGTGCACTTTTTATAAATTTGAGTGGTGTGACACTCAATTTTGAGTTATGTTCAATGAGGTGTACGACCCATTGAAAAATGTTGGGTGAGTAATCGTCAGTAATGAGTGGGCTCAGTAATAATTTTATTGACCCCTTGAGCGTGACTTACTCCGGCAAAATGCCATGGATCCCAATACAAGTTGGAAAGGAAGCCAACCTGTGTTTACATCCAGCACATACAGTCTGTTACATAAGAGCGTGATTATTTCTTTTTAACACAGAGAGCAGTAGTGTCCTTCATGCAATACGAGAATAAATCAGCTGACTATTGTTTAGAATTCGATCTCAGCATTTTTCCAGAATTATTTATGATCGCACCCGAAAGGTCCCAAAATGACCCAAGCTGCCGCGGCGAAATACATGCAAAAGTCGAAACGGTTTGTGAGTAAGTGGGTGAATCGTTTTGAAGAGGTGAAAAATGTCGACGACTTTCCAAATCGCGGTTCTGTCGGTGTATTGTCGGAAAAAGACGAAAATGTGATTTGTGATCTGTTTTTTGAAGAAACTGACATCAACTTTGTGCGAGGGTGCTTCAAAATTGACCAAAAAAGGTTTAAATATATCGTACGGAACTGTTCGCAGATATTTGATCGCAAATAATTTAAAAAATTTGAAGTACTTTGCAGAAACCGATGATAAATAAAAAAACATGTGCAAAAACGACTTGAATGGGCCATGGTGTCGTGACCTTGGATTGGACATCTCAGTCGCCCGATGCCAATCCAATTGAGAACGTTTGAGCTCAAATGAAGATGAAGCTTGTTCGTCGAACTAACAAAATTTTAAGGTCGTTTTCAGAAGAATACGCGCAAAATCTCGCTCAAAGTATGCCTCGAAGGTGTCAAGCTATTATTAACGCTGAAAGGGATTGGACTTGCTACCAATTTGCATGTTAGTTTTTGATCTAATAAAACAATATTCAAAAGTATTCTCGTGTTGAGTCTTTTCATTTTCTCTCAACAGTGACCCCGCTTTTATGTAATGATTTATTGCTTAAATTTACTTTAATGCTTTATGGGAGGAGACAATAAAAAACTAAACAGCAATAATTCTAAGTATTTCTTATTTTACGAATCACATGAAAATTTTTCAAATAATATTTTTACGAATTACATATTTTTTCAAAGATAAACAAGTATTGGCATATTTACAACGCATGTACTAAGCAGAGGCTTGTTGTTTTGCCTCAAAACACTGAAACTGACAGTGAACCGAGCTCGTCGACATCAACAAATTGTATTTCAAAACGATATATACATTGTTGAAAACATTCCAAACGACCTACATGCTGAACAACGATTGACCTTGACCTTGACCTTGACACCAAATGACAGCATGTGCCATTTATTGCTATGTCAAATTAAACCCAATCTATAGATAGCAGAGCACACATAAATCTGCTGATTCACTTATTCGCAAAGCTGATAGCAGATTAAACAGTTCTGTACAATAAACATCAATTGGAAATTATTCGAACTATGGCCCTTATTACCGGTGTCACTACACGGTGAAAACCAAGTGAAGTGACTGTGACCCTTATTATGGGTATCACTTCACGGTGGAAATCAAGTGAAGTGAATTTAAGTCCTTATTACGGAGTTCGCTTCAGAGACAAAAGTAATTACTTAAATGAACTTGATGTCATTATGAACATCACGCCACCAACATTTTGTTGAAAAAATTATTTTTTTCCATCACAGTGATCACTTCACTATGCGTGATACCGGTAATAGGTAAGATCAAGTGAAGTGACATGTAAGTGAAGTGAATGTGAAAGTGGAAGTAAGAACGGTAATAAGGGCCTATGTTCCTAATTTTCTTCATTCTACTAACGAAGATAATGTGAGCTTCACGGATTGGCCCAAAGTGTGACTGAAAGATGTGAGAAAGTGAGAAATCGATTTTTGACGCTATGCTCTTTCGGAAACATGCTTGACTGATGTTGATACCAATGTAACAGAAGTCCGTCTGCGTCTGGAATCAACAGTAGAAAAGGTAAAAGAAAAGAATCGACTTGCTCCAGTTTGAATGATACTTATACACGTCTTCAGTATGGAAAGCCATTAGTTATTCACGGATAGAAAGAAAGATTCGTTCGAAGAAGTCGCAGAAAATCAATGAAATACTCTAAAATATAAACACTAAAAAAGTTGGATACTTTTTAGATAATATTAAGTAAATAAATGTTTTTTCCAGTGAAAATCTTTTAAAGTGGTAATTCTTTGTTTTAGTTTTACTACGATCGCATGCAAAAATACATCAGCTCTTATTAAATATCAGGGTTAAAAAAAATATTTGCCGGATTCGGGTTAAAGATCGGTTTCGAGTTCTACAATTTGGTCGGTTTTCGGAGATTTGAACCCGAATACCCGTTTTTTCGGGATCGAGTCTGGTACGGGTATGTACGGACGGGAGTATGGTTTTAATATTTTGTCGAGTACAAGTTAGGTTCGGGTATGGAAGAAAAGTTGTTCACGGATCGAGTACGAATAAAAGTTTTTAATTTTCAATCGGATTCGAATTTAAGCCATCTCTACTCTACATTCTCATTGTGGATGACGAGACGTACGTGAACGTAGACTTCCGGTCGTTTTCGGGACTACCATTTTTAATAAGATTTTTCCCATAAATATTAGAAAGTAGAAGATGACAAAGTTTTTCTATAAATAATTGATTTGGCGAGCAATTTGCGCATCTTTTCATTCGTGACAACTGGGGCAATCAACGGGTCGGTATACAGAAAGGAATACCTTCCAAAAGCGTTCAATTCTAGCGGATTTAGTCTCGTGCCACTACTCGAAAGATGCATTAGACTGGTAGAAGGCTAACGCACCGAAACTACGGCCAACTGAGAAGCATTGGGACATCATGCAGCAGGCGCTTCAGTAACATCCAAAGAATGTAAAATCGGAGGAAGATAAAAATTAAATGGATGTCCACGCAAAACAAATGATGATCCAAACGTTGTACAAGACTTTATGGGATGTTTTAGGAGGAAGATTCGTCCATTTGGATATGGTATTAAAATTGAATAGAACGAACATGAAAAAAACAACATCATGGCATTACATTTCTTTTGTGGAATTTAGCCTTTCTGTTTCAACAGACTTCGCCATCGATTCTTGGCGTACAGAATCATTGCATGACTAGTGCTACGATCCTACTGGCACTAAGAATCCTGTCAGGTCGGAGCTTCATTCCATCCTTATGGAAAATCAAAAAGAGAAGTTTGTTGGAGATAGCTGACACCGTAAGAATTTCAAAAGGAAGTGTATTCACAATTTTGCATGATCACATGTAAATAAGTGGACGTCGCGTTTCTCACAGCTGATCAAAAACAACAACGAACCGCTAATTCGCAAGAGTGTTTGGCCAAGTAATGCAACGTAATGAATCAGAATTTTTGCGTCGATATGATACAATGGATGAAACATGGATCCATCATTGTACACCTGAATCAAATCGACAGTCAGCCGAAATTACAGACTCAAACATCGGTCGGCAAGGTTGTGGCTTCTGTATTTTGGGATGTAAATACGACTCACTATACTATGAATATCTATTGTTGTACTTAACCCAACAACATAATTTTTCCTCAATGCCATCGAAAATATAATAAGCAATTTATGATAAAATTTTCAGTAGTATCTTTGGTTTCAACGAGTATTAAAGATAAAATCTCAAATCGCGTTCCATTCGTCATTCCATTGAAATCATTTTAATTCTGAGTGTACTGCTGCAGGCGAACATGGTTTTACTCGTTTTTACTTCGTTTAATAAGACATGTTAACATAAGTATGTCGTGAACAGTTCGGTAAAATTTCAATCGAATGATATCAGATGAAAATAAAAAGTTTGGCCATTGACCGTCAGCATATCGATACAAATTCATATGACTTTTGCTGCCATTTTCAAGTGAAGCTCCCAGAATTCATCGTCAGTTGAATAATCGTACCTAGTCATTTGATGTTTTGATTGCTTTTCAAGTGCCAAGTAGTCTAACTGCTTCATTGTCCTCGCTGTTGGTAGTGAACAAGTTCGAATGAATAGAACTATAAATGGAGTAAAGTATTAAAAATGGAAACTGAAGGAGGAAACTATTAATTTATGTGTATTCTATCATTGATATTTCAGCTATCTGGTTTGTCTTTCATCTATTATTTTGAACCAACTAGAATGTTTATATGGATCTCATTTGAAAACCGCTCTCATACTATTGAAAGAGATAGTATGTTACTTCAAGAGATCAACTGACCGTGGTTCAACTGAGCTTTGATTTGAAGAGAATCGATTGAAGAACTGAATGCTACCGATTCGGCATGTCAGCGAACGTTGTGTGTGTCAGAGTGTGAAGTTTACTGCAGTAGAGAGATCGTCAGTGTTTCACATTCGGTTTCAATTGAATTGCCTGAAGTTTTACTGCATTGGTCGTGAATTCGTCGTACTTTAGTACTGCACCGTTACAATTCTGGAAGTAATAAAATACAATTCATACAAAATATCATGACGATGTTGTTCGCAGCTCCTAGAGGTAAGATACCATTCCCCTTCCTGAGCCAAAAGATAGGGGAAACAGAAATATTGAGTTAGTACACATTGCAATCTATGCACACATACATACCACCAATCATGTGAGATTTGATTAGCATATTTGATTAGTAATGTGTCATAACCAGTGTTGGGAAAAATCAACATTTTGAAAATCGCGACAGAAATTTTTCACAAGTGATTTTTAGACAAAAAAATCACTGTAAAAAAAATTCAGTGTTGATTTCTCGAGAACGGGATTCTCACTGAAACTGATTTCACATGACAAAAAATCAGTTGTGAAAAGTTCACTAGCGAACATTCTGCTCGATGATATTTAAGAAAAAAGTTCGAACATTTAATATAGCTGATATGATTCTCGAACAGAAGATTTTTGGGAACTGAATTTTCTTAGTCGTGATATCTCAACTCTTTGCAGAATACATGGTGAATAAATTCGTCGATGAATTTCAGTAAACGTTCAGTGTGCGTAGAGTGGTTAATAAGTGAATCGATACGATGGTGATGTATTTGATATTTATTCGGCACTACCGTGGTGGTGGAGTAATACTAATAAAAGCAACAAGTGCTGTAATTATCAATTGTTAGAATGATAATAAAAACAATCACAAATCATGTTGTGTAGCTGATTAAAAAATATTAGCCAATTTTGCTTGAATCACGTACGCAGAAGTAACAGGAGCGCAGACTACTGCTATGCCAATTCGAACGCGCCGTTCAAACACTGCGCCTACTGTGTGTTTTCGAGACATGATAATGCTGCGCTCCTGTTACTTCTATGAACCAAATTCATGCTAAAAAGCGTTTTATTAGGTTTAATCTGAATAGTGTAATGTAATTAGCTAGTCGGAATTAAAGCAGCCTTTCGTCGCTATAATCGCTGTTTGGAATGTTCATAACATATAACATATAATAATTAACGCCCTTATTCTGAATAACATAATATGAAATAAGAATGCACGAATCACTTCGGTGTCGAACTGAAGCGTAGTGGAAATTCTTCGTCGAAATATCATTGGAGACTCTCCTCCCTATCGATTATTTCTTAAGCGATATTTCTGTGGGTGAAAGTTCGTCGTCAAGTTTCGCTGACACTAAAAAAGCGGGTGGGTAATGTCAGAGACATAAATGGATGTCGTGAATACGAAAACAACCGACATGTTCCTTAACACTTCCGAATATCAATTAGTTGATTAATTGTATGAATTATGCAAGCATTCCCCTTTTCCATATTTTTCGCAAAAACAAAGAAGGCATCACTTGATCTTGATTACTGTGAATTTCACACAGCGAAAAGTGCACAAATCTAACCAAACTGTTCTAGATTTGCACTAAACTGAGGATATTTCCCTTCGATTTGCGAACAACAAATCCTAATAGTTCTTTAGAAAATTTTTAGAGCCATTAGAACGGCTGATTTTGTGTAATGCTCTCCACCGTTGCTTTTTCACCAATGAAATGACTGGCAGCTGTGACGTATTCGCTCTTGTCGGAAGCGAAACTAACTTTGCAAACGACACAAAATACATCTGCTCGCAGTGGCGATAGAATCCAAACTGATCCAATTTTTGTTGAGAGGTTTGTTTTTACCTGCTTTTTCACTAATGGGCGGTCCTAACGTCCTTCATTTCGAATTTGCATAATTTATTGAAAGAAACTATCAATATGCTGTAGGGATTCATTCCTGCCTTTCAGAAAGACCAAATTGTGGAACTCACTACGATATTAAACACAGTTCGGAACATTTTCTCGAACGACTTGTTGTACAGCAGCAGATATTTTGTTCTCTTTCTCAGAACGCGTTCTGATTGGCTGGTGTTGACATGGGTGAAATGAGACAGGTTTTTCAATAGTGTACTATTGAAATACTTCAATGCTTTTTCTATACACGCCTTAGTTGAAAAATTTCGATTCTATTGGTAGTTAGATTATATGAATCCTTTCACAGATCACTGAGCTATGAGCTTTAAAAATACGAGAAAGGCAAACGCAAAACGCTAAGGCAAACTTTGATACTCGTTTATACCAAACATTTCAGAAAAGTTAAATTTTGAATTATTTGAGATTATGTCACACAACTGAATATTTTATCATAAAATTGTGATCATATTTCCGATGGCATGTAGCCAGGCCCGTACCCAGGATTTCGTTTCGGGAGGGGCCCAATGATAAAAAAAATAATGTTACTGAAGATTGCTTATGTAACTAATTCTCAGTGTGCCTTTTACGGGTGTTTTTAACAGACACTTTAAACTTTTCCACTGGAACTGTTATTGTATTACATTATTGTCTGAGACCTTCTAAATAATTATATACCTGTTTTTGATTTCGGGAGGGGCCCGGGCCCCTTGGGCCCCCCCTCTGGGTACGTGACTGCATGTAGCAAAAATTATGTTGATTCGTTAGATACAACAAGAGATATTCACGATCAAAAACTTATCACTCTCTCAGAGGGTTAATTTTGAAAAGGCACCTTATAGTAAAGTAAGTCGTATTCACGACAAAACCACTTGTGAACTTCGAGGTTCAGAGTTTTGTGATTGCTTGTTTCATGAATGAAAATATCGGAAGTGATTTTTTTAGTCACTGATTTTTTTTAGAAAATCTCTCGAACTGTTTTTTTTTTACGAGAGATAGTGAAATGAACTTTTTCTGATTATGATTTTTCCAACACTGGTCATAACATCAGTGCCGGAACGGAACCGGATCGGAAAGGTTTGAAAGTTCCTTCACGGTTCATGAGATGTCAATATGTTGAACCGTTAGGTGGCGTTAGCAGTTCAACATAAACTGCTGACGCAATGATGAGCTGAAAGTGAAACGGTAAAAAAAGAAAATAGTTATGTGTACTTAGCACAAATCCGGTACCCACGTGGTACCAAACCCCTAAATAGTTTATTCTTATTTCTGATAAAAATAGTCCTACTTTTCGAATTAAATTCACCAGTTCAGGACGAATGTGACGAACTCCAACTGCATCAAGTTAATCCAAATTAGTGACCAAATTCCAGGCACAAGAATCCTTGAAACCACAGAATGACCTATTGTCTATTTTAAGCACTGTTAGCCATATCCACTCCGTGATCGATACAGAAAATATAACAATTTTCATTCAATGTAAATTTACTACCATCCTTAGTTATATGAATGAAAGTAGGTTATTCATTTAATTCCCATTAGATTTTACAACAATGGATCACGTTAAGGCTTCGATACAAACACGAGCAGAAGTAATTTCTTATAAGTTTCAAACGATATCTATACTAAATTTGTTAAATTTCACTGAGTTCTCTTGATTGCAAAACTTTATTCATAAGTTGGTTCCAGTGACTTATTTTTCATCAACAATGATATCAGATAGATATCAACATAAAACATTAGTTGATAGAAACAAAATCTATAGATTGTACTGAATTACAGGTTACAGATATTCCTAGCATCAAACTATTAATTAATAGCTGGCATTGCAGAAAAAAACAACAACCCAAATTCATTATCACGAGATGGCTATGAACACTGTACACTTAAAAGATAGTTTTCACAATTTAACTCCTCACCGTCAGTTGCGCTACGGCGGTATACACATACCTTACGGAGCGCGGCAAACGTACCGAATTCTCGTACCGTTGGGTAATTCCTACGACGTCGTTGGATTACAAAACCACAGACCGACTTCACAATTCGGCTAATGGCAATTGTGGAAGACGGTTACGGCACCTTCAACTTCACTTAACGGTCGAAGAAGAGAGAGAAAAACCACAGCCGAAGACACACCAAACTGGTACCGACGAGTCGCTCGAAACCGGGTTGGTAGTCTAACTTCCACGTACCACTTTCACTTGCCTGCCAGTGATGGCTGGTGTGGCGCACCGGAGTCAACAACGGGTTTTCGCTTCAGTTACGGAACGCGCGCGGTAACACACAAAGCCGTCGAGTCGCCGATTCGGTAATCTGTTTCTGTGCTAATAATCGTTTCAGTTCCACTTCGCTGTTTGCTATTTCTCGCTTATGTACGGAGCCTGCCTATCAATTTGCCAATGTTAAATTTTCAGGAAATCTTTGCCACTTTAGGAAGAAACAATACACAGACAAAGTGAACCGATGTTGAACCGCACAAAACGATCAGCTCAGAGGACTTCGGCCAAATACGATCCGAACGCTCGCGCAGTTTCCTGACAACTGACTGGATGACGGGGTGACTTACTGACTGTGGCTGGCTGGCTTGGTTAGCAGCTGGACACAATCAACCGTACGGTGTGACTTGCGTATATGTTCGCGTTTGGGTTGTACGTATGCATAACCAACCCTCGATCGTGGGTTTGTTTCATCATCACTACGTGTGCATGTGAGTGACCGTCCGTCCTGCGCCGGTGAATCGGCGATTCGCTTTCCTCGGTGTTTACGCCAACAAACAGGGGCGGGCTGGCGCGCGGGCGGTCTATCGCTCGGTTTTTTGGCGGGGAACGGCAGCACCATGCTATCAGCAAAACCTCAGCGGCAAACAGTGTCTCTCTGCACGAGTGTACCACGACGTCTTGTGACCTTAAAATCGGTACCCCCTAGGTGAAGTTGCAAAAAAAATGAAAAGTTCACCTGGCGCTTCGTGTCTTCTGATGACGGCTGATAAAAATTTCAGCGCCTGCTGTATCATCGGATTTATTCTTATATTAGCCCCATCATGAATTCCCCGGTTGGGCTGCTGCTGCTGCTATGTAGGGAGTGAAACTTGGCTGTGATGCACTTGATGCTGCAGTTGACCTTGTGATGATACTTCCATTGAGGGTGTGTGCTTCAAATTTACTGTCACTAGAGAGCAGTGCTATGAGATGAGTGAACTAATTTTTTTTCCTACGAATAGTTGAAAAGTTCATATTGATTATTTACATTAGCTGAAACTTCGGCAATTGTTTGAATTTATTATTTGTGTCAGGTAATTGATATAAATCAAACGTGAGTAAAACGTGTAATGGTCATTCAACCCAGCTTTTAGATGTGGCTTTTGGTTGTTATTAAGACGATAATAAACATACTTAACCAATATAGCAGTGAGTCGATTTGTTTTACATCATTCCGCAGTTGAATATTCTAGCACTGATATTCAATTACAATGAGTTCTTGTTGTGCCGCACAAAAAAAAAACGAGCAGAAAAAAATCGCGTAACTTCGGAAATCCGCGTATAAAACGCAAAAATAAAGAAAAAAATTGTTTCCAAATGTCTTCAAAAATCCATGAAACATCGAGATCTGGTGTTATCTCGACAAAAAACTGTCTTTAGGACTGAGATTTCCGAGATCGAATTTTTTTTTAAACCAAATGCATTTCTAAGACAAAACAAGAAAACCGCTTAACTTTGAAAATTTGCATAAAAAAATCGCGTAACTTCAGAAATTCTCGTAAAAACCATTTTGAGAATCTTTTGAACAAAACCCTGTTTTAATCCACTATCCACCTAACTCATGGTTTCATTATTTTTTTTTTTATATATTTATTTATTTCTTCAAGCAAATGTAGACTACATATAAATGGTTTACAATGTTTACTTAGATACTACGCATTATATCTACGACTATGCTGTAATTTCATTTCATTTTTGGACATACCAAGGTCAAGATGTTCGCAATATTGATTGTAGTGGCGCATTATACGATTGATTGGGCTATATTTCGCATAATTTGTTCTAGTGTTTCTTTCTAAAAATAATTTCCTGATTCGTAATTGACGGCTAGGTGTGTAAAAATTTAGTTGCGATAATAAAGAAGGTGATTGAATGCGTTGAGAAATAATGTCGCTGATAAAATACAGCATTGCAAGGTCGTGGCGTTCTTCAAGTGTTTGAATATTGATGAACATGCAGCGTGCTTCATATGATGGTAGAGGAAATGCTGCCCAGTTTCATTTACGAAGTGCATGTAAAAGAAATTGTTTTTGAATATTTTTGAAATTCGATGCGTTCTTCGTGAATAATATTGTATGGATTCTATACTAGGCTGCAATATTCCAAAATAGGTCTGACATATGTAGTGTATAATAATTTTAATGTGTATGGGTCCTGAAAGTTATGACTGAAGCGTTTAATAAAGCCCAGCATGCTATTTGCTTTATTGATTATGGTATTGTAGTGTTCCACAAAAGTAAGCTTGGAGTCTAAGTTTACGCCTAAATCTCGTACAATTTTACATTTTTCTACAAGTTGATTTCCTAACATAGATGTATGTTTGTGGATATAGTTTCATTTTTCCTGCTGAAAGTTATTGAGTTACATTTTTTTACATTGAGTTGGAGCAGACTTTTGCAGCACCAAATGTGGAATAGATTGATTTCGTTCTGGAATATTACAGCGTCGTTGATATTTTTAATTTCCATGAAGAGTTTCATGTCGTCTGCATATATAAGCACTTTCAGATTTTTGAGTATGAAGGAAATGTCGTTTATATGTAAAATGAAAAGGAGAGGCCCTAAGTGAGAACCCTGAGGTACGCCAGAAGTTACATTCATTGGTTCAGACAGAATATTTTGGAAGCGGACTACCTGTACACGATTCGTTAAGTATGATTTGAGCCATTCCAGAAGAGTATGTTTTATGCCATATTTTTGTAGTTTGTGTAGAAGTATGTATGTCAATACGGTCGAAGGCTTTGCTAAAGTCAATGTAAACAGTTTCTACGTAGTTGCCGGCGTCCATTGCATTCAGAGTGAATGTCATAAATTCTAAGAGATTTGTTGTAGTTGAGCGGCCTTTAAAAAAGTCATGTTGTTTGTTTGTTATTACATTTTTAAGTTGATGAAAAAGTTTTTCGTTTACAATTTTTTCAAATAATTTTTTTTAGGTCGTCAAATGGTGAGATAACTAAGTCCTCACAAGTTCCTATCTCATGCCTCCCCGAGCGTCTATGATGACATTTGGTAAACAGAACGGCGTCGACTGGGTGCTATCGCCTTCTGCGTTAGTAGCAGAATGAGAGGGTGCGAAAAGGCTTGTAGTTTGAAGCACATCCTAAAGTGCAATATTTATCATAGTATATTGAAACATGTGGTTCTGTTGTTTGTTGAATTATTTGTTATATGTTGAATTGAATTATATTACATTGTATTATATATTGTTGTTATTATTATTATAATTATTATTATTATCATTTAAAATGAAATATTATATTTTCTGCAGTACTGCGACGAAAGAAGAGCATAACTTACACTGCGACATCAACTGTTATACATTGTATCATAGCATATTATTTCATATATTATCTTCTGTTATGTTATATTATGTTGTATGGTATTATACTGCATTGCATTATATCATATTATATTGTATTATATTATATTATATTATATTATATTATATTATATTATATTATATTATGTTATAGTATATTGTTAGAATATATTGTGTAATGGTATATTATATTGTTCTATATTATATTATATTAAACTGTGTTATATTATTTTATATTATGTTATATCACAGAGAAAAGATATCCAACAGACGTGCAAAGTCGTGTGCAACGGTGATTTTTAACGGATTTTCACTTGTATGCTTTACACAGCTTTTTAAAGAAGTTTGTATTAGCTTGGATGTCTCTGTGATTATATTATATTATATCATGTTATATTGAATTAAATTATGTTATATTATATTATATTATAAAGGGTGATTTTTTAAGAGCTTGAGAACTTTTTTAAACAATAAAACGCATAAAATTTGCAAAATCTCATCGGTTCTTTATTTTAAACGTTAGATTGGTACATGACATTTACTTTTTGAAGATAATTTCATTTAAATGTTGACCGCGGCTGCGTCTTAGGTGGTCCATTCGGAAAGTCCAATTTTGGGCAACTTTTTCGAGCATTTCGGCCGGAATAGCCCGAATTTCTTCGGAAATGTTGTCCTCCAAAGCTGGAATAGTTACTGGCTTATTTCTGTAGACTTTAGACTTGACGTAGCCCCACCAAAAATAGTCTAAAGGCGTCAAATCGCATGATCTTGGTGGCCAACTTACCGGTCCATTTCTTGAGATGAATTGTTCTCCGAAGTTTTCCCTCAAAATGGCCATAGAATCGCGAGCTGTGTGGCATGTAGCGCCATCTTGTTGAAACCACATGTCAACCAAGTTCAGTTCTTCCATTTTTGGCAACAAAAAGTTTGTTAGCATCGAACGATAGCGATCGCCATTCACTGTAACGTTGCGTCCAACAGCATCTTTGAAAAAATACGGTCCAATGATTCCAACAAACCACAAACCACACCAAACAGTGCATTTTTCGGGATGCATGGGCAGTTCTTGAACGGCTTCTGGTTGCTCTTCACTCCAAATGCGGCAATTTTGCTTATTTACGTAGCCATTCAACCAGAAATGAGCCTCATCGCTGAACAAAATTTGTCGATAAAAAAGCGGATTTTCCGAATGGACCACCTAAGACGCAGCCGCGGTCAACATTTAAATGAAATTATCTTCAAAAAGTAAATGTCATGTACCAATCTAACGTTTAAAATAAAGAACCGATGAGATTTTGCAAATTTTATGCGTTTTATTGTTTAAAAAAGTTCTCAAGCTCTTAAAAAATCACCCGTTATTAACAGTTCGGCTGAAAAGTTCGTATCGTTTAATAGAAACACACATTTTTTTGCCAAAATTCGTTTTTATTATTCAACATAATTGCCATCAGAGACGATACAGCGATTATAGCGATCTTCCAACTTTTCGATACCATTTTTGTAGTACGATTTGTCCTTTGCCTCAAAATAGGCCTCAGTTTCAGCGATTACCTCTTCATTGCTTCTAAATTTTTTACCAACGAGCATTCACTTGAGGTCTGAGAACAGGAAAAAGTCACGGGGGGCCAAATCTGGAGAATACGGTGGATGAGGGAGCAATTCGAAGCCCAATTCGTTCAATTTCAGCATGGTTTTCATCGACTTGTGACACGGTGCATTGTCTTGATGAAACAAAACGTTTTTTTTAAGTTCGTCCTTCAAACGCTCTAATAATGCTATATAATAGTTACTGTTGATGGTTTTTCACTTTACAAGGTAGTCGATGAAAATTATACCATGCGAATCCCAAAATACAGACGCCATTACCTTACCGACCGATTGTTGAGTCTTTCCACGCTTTGGGTTCGGTTCATCGCGTGCAGTCCACTCAGCTGACTGTCGATTAGACTCCGGAGTGAAGTGATGGAGCCATGTTTCGTCCATTGTTATATATCGACGAAAAAATCGGTTTTATTTCGATATAACAGCTCCAAACACTGCTCAGAATTATCAATTCGTTGTTGTTTTTGATCGATTGTGAGCTCACGCGGCACCCATTTTGCACAAAGCTTTCTCATATCCAAATATTCGTGAATAATATGTCCAAAACGTTCCTTTGATATCTTTAGGGTGTCAGCTATCTCGATCAACTTCACTTTACGTTCATTGAAAATCATTTTGTGGATTTTTTTAACGTTTTCATCGGTAACAGCCTCTTTTGAACGTCCACTGCGTTCATCGTGTTCGGTGCTCATATGACCAGTACGAAATTTTGCAAACCACTTACGAATTGTTGCTTCGCCCGGTGAATCGTCTGGATAACACTCATCAAGCCATTTTTTGGTATCGGCGGCACTTTTTTTCATCAAAAAGTAGTGTTTCATCAACACACGAAATTCCTTTTTTTTCCATTTTTTTCAAAATAACAAAAGTAGCTTCACTCAAAATGCAATATCTCACAAACTAATAATCAGACAGCTGTCAAATTTATACACGTATCTTTTGAAGGTTGGTACTAACTGAAAATGGTATGGATTTAATTCTAGTGGCGCCCTCTCATAGAAACGATACGAACTTTTCAGCCGATCTGTTATGTTATATTGTGTTGTATTATATTATATTTTTCTATATTAATATTTATTATATTTTATTATATTACTTTATATTGTATTATATTGTATTATGCTCAAGTATATCGACAACGGGGAGGGACAGGGAGTGTATCAGGGTATCTTAAAAGTGAATGACTGGATGATGGAGTGGATTGCCAACCTGAGTCACGTGGGGGAAGCTTTGTGTTTTTCCCTGAAGGTCTGAAATGAGTACGAAGCACCCTTCTAACAAACAAACCATCAGGCGGGTTTAAGCTGGTACAGCGAAATTCTTTATTGTATGGCCGGATGTTCTTGCTGGAAGGCCCCGGGTCTTAAAAGCCCATTTTGGCCTTCTTAACAGCAATTATATGAAAGCTATCTGATAATCAAATTCGGATCTACTGTAAGTCTACCCGCATACACTGGTAATGCCTTGAACTGATGGTGGATTCACTCATACATACATATACATACATACATTTTTTTCAAATAATTTTGGAATGCATGAGATAATGGCTATTCCACGGTAGTTTCGAATGTTAGATTTTGCACCAGATTTAAATATTGGTACAAGAAAGGAAGATTTCCATGCTTTAGGAAAAGTACATTTATTAAGTAATAAGTTAAAATGTAGTTGTAGTGGTAGTGTAAGTTCTTCAGCAAGATTTTTTATTACTAAGGTATTCTTCAAAAAACTTTTCTTTAAATATTGAGTAAGACCAAAAAAGTTAGTTTGGGTATGTTCGCATAACCATACACTGAAGGTCTTTTTTTACGCGAGGATACGTACCGCAAAAAAACACGTTACTTCAGAAATCTGCGTAAAAAACCCGCAAACGTCGAGATCTGGTGTAATCTCAAAAAATATTTTTAAGAAAAATGAAGTGTCAGAGAGTTGACCAAAATTTTTTTTCGGGATCTCTACGTTTCATGCATTTCTATTTCAGTGTAATCTTTCATTTTTTTGCATTTTCTTTCGAAATAACGGTTTAAAATTTTAAACACATATAACTCTGTTGTTCCGGAACCGAAAGTCAGATTCGCACAAAAGTCAAACGCAGTCTATTTTTATCACATAGGCTGAAAAGTCCCGGGCCTAACACATAGATGACGCTAGTTTTGTTAGAAGACTGCTGCTAAAATTTCATGATATTCTATTCATTAGTTTGTGAGTTATTGTGCTAAGAGTGAAAACTACTTTTGTTATTTTCAGAACAATGGATCAAAACCAATTTCGTGTTTTAAATTTACAGTGCTTTTTGATGAGAAAAAATATCGTTCAAGCAAATCAATGGCTTTATAAGTGTTATGAAGACTTTGCTTCATCAGAAACAACAATAAAACATTTAGGGGTTTTTTGGTTTGTACAGAAAAACACATATTTTATTTCAGCTTTCTTCACGTTTCGCCTTCGGCTCATCAGTGCTTAAAGCAGTTCAAATTGAACTGCCATCTCCGCCTAACAGTTCAATTTGAACCGCTAAGCAGACGCAAAATTTACACTATTTGTGTAACGACTTTTTGGATTTTGCACCGAGATGCTATATCCTTTCTGATGGCTAGAACGAAAACGAGTGACGACTGACTACTGGTCGCCGCAGAGTGTGAACATTTAGGGGTTTTTTGGTTTGTACAGAAAAGCACATATTTTATTTCAGCTTTCTTCACGTTTCGCCTTCGGCTCATCAGTGCTTAAATTGAACTGTTAGGCGGAGATGGCAGTTCAATTTGAACTGCTTTAAGCACTGATGAGCCGAAGGCGAAACGTGAAGAAAGCTGAAATAAAATATGTGCTTTTCTGTACAAACCAAAAAACCCCTAAATGTTCACACTCTGCGGCGACCAGTAGTCAGTCGTCACTCGTTTTCGTTCTAGCCATCAGAAAGGATATAGCATCTCGGTGCAAAATCCAAAAAGTCGTTACACAAATAGTGTAAACTTTGCGTCTGCTTAGCGGTTCAAATTGAACTGTTAGGCGGAGATGGCAGTTCAATTTGAACTGCTTTAAGCACTGATGAGCCGAAGGCGAAACGTGAAGAAACAATAAAACGTTGGTTTGCTGACTTCAAACGTGGTCGTAGGGACATCGATGATGTAGAACGCAGTGGACGTCCAAATGAGGCTGTATGTGGCATGAGTTAGCTGACATCGTAAAGATTTCAAAGGAACGTGTTGGCTTTATATTGCATGAGCATTTGACTATGAGAGAGCTCTGTTCAAAGTGGGTGCCGTGTTTGATCACTGTTGAAAAAAAAACGAGATCGTGTTGATTCTGAGCAGTGTTTGGCCATATATAAACGTAACAAACCGGAATTTTTGCGTCGATATGTGACAATGGATGAAACATGGATTCATCACTTCTCTTCAGAATCAAAACGATCGTCACCTGAGTGGACAGCAACGGGTGAACCTCGTCCAAAGCGCCCGAAAGTCCAACAATCGGATGGCATGCGTTAGCTGACATCGTAAAGATATTAAAAGAACGTGTTGGCTTTATATTTCATGAGCATTTGACTATGAGAAATATCTGTTCATCTGTTGTGCCGCGTTTGCTCACTGTTGACCAAAAACGAGATCGTGTTGATTCTGAACAGTGTTTGGCCATGTATTATCGTAACAAACCGAAATTTTTGCGTCGATATGTGACAATGGATGAAACATGGATTCATCCCTTCACTCCAGAATCAAAACGATCGTCATCTGAGTGGACAGCAACGGGTGAACCTCGTCCAAAGCACCCGAAAGTACAACAATCGAATGGAAAGGTTATGGCCTCGGTATTTTGGGATGTGCGTGGTGTAATATTTATCGACTATCTTGAGAAAGGAAATACTATTAAGAGTGAGTATTATCTAGCGTTATTGGAGCGTTTGAGGGATGAAATTACAAATTGATTTTTCCATGTCATATATAAAAACGCGCTACTGAAAATGAAATTTCTATACCTATCACTCCGTAACTCCGGAACCGAAAGTCGTATCCGGATGAAACTCGGTAGGGTTATATGTGGTTGTAAGACCTTTCATTTGAACCTAAGCTTGTGAAAATAGGATGGACGGTCTCTGAGACAATTGAATGTACTTTTTTAGATCATTTTACACATTTTACCCTGTAACTCCCGAACTGGAAGTCGGATCCAGATGAAACTTTATAGAAGGCTATGAAACTAAACGGACTTTAATTTGAATCTATGTCGAAGAAAATTGGTTGAACGGTCTCTTAGAAAATCGTGATTTTTTTGTTTTTGGAACATTTTGCCCCGTCACTTCCGACCTGGAAACTTGACCTGGGTAAAATTCAATAGCAACCTATGGGACCATGAGACCTGAATTGATTTGAATTTGATTTGAAAATTAGTTCAGCAATATCCGAGAAAATCGAGGGCAAATTTTTGTTACATACACACATACATACGCACACATACACACACAGACATTTTGCGTACACGGCGAACTAAGTCGAATAGTTATCCACTCACCATCCGGGCCTCGGTTCAAAAGTTGGTTTTCACTATGATTGTAAAGTGGGAAAGACAAAAAGAGTGTTGGACACAATCTTTTAAGAACTCAGAAACAATTGGATACATATTTAAAAATTGCTTTATCATGTTTAAAGAGGACGGATTTTAACAATCCCTGACTTGCTGGATATAAGTATCTAAGTTTCCGAACATACTTATAACGTCAATTGTGACGTTGTCAAAAACCGAAAATTCTGACATCAAACATCATATAACTCAAAAAGTTAACTGGTTGACGAGATTTTTCATTTACGACTAGTTTGATGAAAATCAGCTCAGCCATCTCTGTGGTCAATGCCTTTTCGTTCTTTACACAGCTCGAGCGAATTCTATACTTAGGGTAACGGAGGTATTTTAGCCATTCTAATATATTTTGGTTCGGAATATATATTTCTGGATGTAATCAAAATGAAGAATATCGTGTTCCAGAATTTTAATAATTTTTCAAGATATTAGGTATGAATATTACGTGTTGAAACGTGAATGCGTGGTACCAAAAACTTTGAACGGAACTTGATTTTCTCAGGGCCTTAACCGATTTTTACAAACTTAGGTTCAAATAAAAGATCTTATGGTCCCGTAGGTTGCAATTGAATTTTATCCGGATCCGACTGCTGATTCCGGAGCTACAGGGTGTGGTGTGCTCAAAAAGCAATTTAGAGCGGTGATTCAATATTTTTTTTTAAATTCGATTCAAAATTGTTTCAATTTTTAAGTTATATTACTATTCTTTACGTTTCGTCTTCGACGCGGCAGTTCAACCTCAAACAGTTCAATTTGAACCACTAAGCAGACGGAAAGAAACCAATCCAACAGACTCATTGTCAATATTACGTCTACAGGGAGCATCAACAGAATTTTAATTTTCATTCTTGCATTGATGGATTAAAATCTGTGACGCTTGGCTATAAAGAGTGACTAAAATATGACAAATTGAAGTAATTATACCCCAGAACCTCTTTGGAAACCAAAACTACTACAAATTCGAATACCAACAGGTAAAAGTCATTGTGAAACCTTTTTCTGTCATTTTCGATTCTCAAAGCTTCGGTTGAACACCGACACTGCATACTATGTGATTTTCACTGAAAACAGCAAATGAATGAAAGGGTAAATGAAAGGAAGAACACAATTTTGGAACTACTGTTCCTCTTATGTCATTGACTGGACATGGATTTCGTTCTCATAGTTTGCAAGCGAAGCTGTGAGTGACATTAATTTCTCGTCATTTCCGTCTATTTTGAGTAAATGAAAATGACTTTTATTAGCTCTTATTAGTTACCACTGTTTGCGAAACTTTTTTTTTATATTGCGCCGAAACGCAATATCTTTCCTGACGTCCCGAAAGAAACGAATAGGCGACTGAACTGGTCGGTCTACCACAGATTTTTGTTATTTAGGGGTTTGACTAAAAGCTGTTTGTGTGCTATGGGCACATAACCGATTTCACTATTCTTTACGTTTCGTCTTCGACACATCAGTGCAAAACAGTTCAAATTGAACTGCTTAGTGCAAACATAAACAATTTTGTTTGTAAAATTATGATAGTTGCTGGCTAAACGCTACTGGATTCCCGCAACATCGGATACCGGATTTACCGGAAATAGTAATCGAAAAACCAAAAACGGAACTCACTTTATTTTATTCTCATAGACTGCTAACTCGAGACTCAAATGAAGTCTTATGGTCTCATAAGCTGCAATTGAATTTTATTTTCGGATCCAACTTCCGGTTCCTGGTCTAGTTAGTGAAGTATGTTCAAAATTTCAAACCGTCACTTATGAAGACGATGTAAAAAAACGATACGCCTAGTCGAACCGACACGGAAAGACCGAAATTAGCATTTTGGCGAAAAAATTAGTTGATTTTCTGATTTTAGTTAGTTATTTTTTGAGACAACTAAAAAAATCTTACTTTTGCTAATTTAGATTTTTTAATTCTAGTTCCCTTTTTTAGTTGAATTCACCAATTAAACGTGCTGTCATTTCTTAGCTAAGGCACACTTCATATCCATTCAACTAATTTTTCAGTTGAATTAGAGAAATAAAACGTTGTTTTCAACCAACATAAATGGTTTCGGCAATTTGCAGCTATATGGCGCTCTGTCACCGAAAAAACGTTAACATCGTAATGACTACTAGCCACTAGATGGCACACTACTACCGAAAAAAATTTCAGTCGCGGTTATCTTTTCTATATTGGCAGGTATAAATACGATGTTGTATTGGAGAAAAAGACATAAGCGAAACATAAACTTCTTTTTGAAAATTTTACTTCTAAATCGCTGTTTTCATTCGACTTCGCGAAATCGACTCTCTCACTGAAAACTTCAAGCACTCGGAAAACAAAAATCGAATACAAGTAGTTTCACAAGACTGTCCTTTTTAGCTTTTTAATGGATTGTTTTGCTTTGACACTTCTCATGAGTTTTTGGCTAATAAACTTATTTATAAAACCCATTTCATTTTTGTTTTCTTTGTGCTGTCCTTCAGTAATGACGGTGATAGATAAATAGAATCAAATTTTCTGATTTTAATAACGAAGTTAGTTTTTTTTTTTCATAAATACGTTTATTTCATAGGCAATATACATAAGTTTTTCTTCGCCGTGGCATCTACAATACATAGTACTTTAAACCTAATACATTTCGAATATCCTATTAGTATGTTGGTATTCATTAGTTAATCTAAACACTGTTTTTATCAAGCGAGTTGCTATTATAAATTACATTAAATGAAATACATTTATTTTGTACATGATCTTATAACTATTTCAGGTTTGTTTGTATCAGTTCATCACTTTTATTTAATATAAGATAGCTGGCTATTGGTTGAGCTCATGGAAGAGAAAACAATCTAACATAAAATAAAATTTAAATTGGAACTCCAATGGACTTAATGAAATAATAAAGAAGTTTCATGTAAGGAACGTCACGACAAGCAAGAATGTCGCGAACTGGGACATTGGATAGTCTACCTTGGGTACGCAAGGAATTTATTAGTTGAGATCTGACATCACGATACTCCACGCATGTCCAAACAACATGGTCAATATCGCGGTAACCTCCGCCACAAGCACAATGATTAGTCTCGGAAAGTCCAATTCGAAGGAGATGTGCATCTAACGTGTAGTGATTGGACATGAGTCTGGACATCACACGAATGAAATCTCTACTCACATCCAGTCCCCTGAACCATGCCTTTGTCGATATTTTAGGAATAATTGAGTGCATCCACCGACCCAGATCATCTTTATCCCAAGAAGCTTGCCAGCTGGCAAGTGTTCTTTGGCGAGACGCGCTATAGAATTCATTGAAAGCAATTGGTCTCTCATAAATTTCACCCTCAATAGCACCACGTTTGGCTAAAATATCGGCTCTTTCATTGCCTGGAATGGAGCAATGAGCCGGAACCCAAACTATTGTGATTTGATAATTATTATTCAATATGACGTTCAGGCACTGTTTTATTTTGCCCAAGAAAAAAGGTTCATTTTTGCCAGCAGCCTTTGAGCGAATGGCTTCAATTGCACTCAGACTATCTGTGAAAAGAAAATAATGGTTTGGAGATAATGTGACGATTATACTCAAACTATAATGAACTGCTGCTAACTCTGCTATATAAACAGATGCAGGTTCTTGAAGCCTAAAGGAGACCGAAACATTATTGTTGAACATACCAAACCCTGTCGCTTCTTCAATTCGCGATCCGTCCGTGTAAAACATTTTCTCAGAGTCGATATGCCTGAACTTACTTGTAAATATTTTTGGGATTTCCAACGAGCGTAGGTGTTCCGGAATTCCACGCACTTCGCGCTGCATGGATGTGTCGAAAAATAAAGTTGAGTCAGGGACATTTAGGAGGCTGACACGGATAGGAATATATCTTGAAGGGTTGATTTCCTGTGACATATGGTTAAAATATACAGTCATGAATCTTGTTTGAGATTGAAGCTCAACTAGCCTTTCGAAGTTATTAATAACTAGGGGATTCAGTACCTCGCATCTTATTAGCAGTCGCGACGAAAGCTCCCAAAAACGATCCTTCAATGGAAGAACTCCCGCCAGAACTTCAAGACTCATTGTATGTGTCGAATGCATGCAGCCTAAAGCAATTCGCAAACAACGATATTGAATTCGCTCTAATTTGATAATATGAGAGTTTGCAGCGGAACGAAAGCAAACGCATCCATATTCCATCACTGAAAGTATCGTTGTCTGATACAATTTTATTAGATCTTCCGGATGAGCACCCCACCAAGATCCGGTTATTGTTCGAAGAAAATTTACTCTTTGTTGGCATTTTGTTATCAGAAACCTAATGTGTCCTCCCCACGTGCATTTGGAATCAAACCACACCCCGAGGTATTTGAAAGTCAAAACCTGTTGGATCATTCTTCCCATCATATGGAGCTGAAGCTGCGCGGGATCATGCTTTCTTGAAAAGACGACTAACTCTGTTTTCTCCGCAGAGAATTCGATACCAAGATGAACAGCCCAATCGGACAAGTTATCTAAGGTATCTTGCAATGGTTTATGCAGATCAATAGCTTTGGGTCCAGTAACTGAAACTACGCCATCATCTGCCAATTGTCTTAGTGTACATGGGGTTACTAGACAGCTGTCAATGTCATTCACGTAAAAATTATAAAGGAGCGGACTGAGGCATGAGCCTTGCGGTAGACCCATGTAGCTAATTCTGAATGTTACCAAATCGCCATGTGAAAAATGCATGCGTTTCTCTGACAAAAGGTTGTGCAAATAATTATTTATAACCGCTGGGAGTCCATGTTGGTGAAGCTTGTCTGAAAGAACATCAATGGAAACTGAATCAAATGCTCCTTTAATGTCTAAAAATACAGATGCCATTTGTTGCTTTTGAGCGAAGGCAATTTGGATGTCAGACGAAAGTAATGCAAGGCAATCATTCGTCCCTTTATTTCTACGGAAGCCAAACTGAGTATCTGACAACAAACCGTTCGTCTCGACCCAAGTGTCGAGACGTCGTAGAATAATTTTTTCGAACAATTTTCTGATGCAGGACAACATCGCGATGGGTCTATATGAGTTGTGATTGGAAGCTGGTTTCCCCGGCTTTTGAATGGCGATAACTTTCACTTGCCTCCAGTCAGGTGGAACAATATTTTGCTCAAGAAGCTTGTTGAACAATTCCAACAAACGTCTTTTTGCGAGGTCGGGCAGATTCTTCACCAAGTTGAATTTAATTCTGTCCAACCCAGGAGCGTTATTGTTACAAGACATGAGTGCTATGGAAAATTCCATCATAGAAAAGGGGCTATCAATGGAACCATTATTTGAAAAAGATTCCCTAATAATGCTATGCGTAGGAACAGAATCTGGACAAACTTTCCTCGCAAAATCAAATATCCATCGGTTCGAGTATTCCTCACTCTCATTTCCTACGTTACGATTCCTCATTCGTCTGGCCGTATTCCAAAGAGTGCTCATTGAGGTTTCTCTTGACAAACCTTCGACAAAATGTCTCCAATAGCTACATTTCTTGGCCCGAAGTATGCTCTTGTACTTGGTTTCTAAAGTCAAGAATTTTTCAAAATTCTGAGGAGTTCCTCCTCCTCGTTTTAAAAACATCTTGAAGGCATTTTGTTTCGCGTGCTTAGCATCTGAGCACTCTTTGTCCCACCAAGGGTTTGGAGGCCTTCTGTTAGACGATGGACCAAGAAATCGTTTGGTTTGGGCTTGTTCTGCGGCCTCCAGAATCGAACAAACGAGGAAGTCATATTCTTCAAGTGGGGGGAGCTCTTCCATTGAAGTTAAGGCACTTGAAATATTACTTTGGTATTTAATCCAGTCAATATTTTTTGTCAAATCATATGGAATATTAACTGAATTAGCAATGCCTTTGTTACTGCTAATTGAGATGATGATTGGTAAATGATCGCTACCGTGTAAATCAGGAAATACTTTCCAGGTGCAATCTAGTCGAATTGAAGTCGAGCAAAGAGATAAATCTAATGCACTTGGACGTGCAGGAGGTCTTGGGATCCGTGTCATGCTACCCATATTTAGTACCGTCATGCTAAAATTGTCGCAAATATTATATATTAAGGATGATCTGCTATCATTGTAAACGGAACCCCACATCATTCCGTGCGAATTGAAATCTCCTAAAATCAAACGTGGAGCAGGAAGGGCTTCGACAATTTCATTAAGCTGTCGTTGTCCAACTTGAGCTCTTGGAGGAATATATACTGAAGCAATGCAAATGTCCTTTCCTTTAATGTTTATTTGACAAGCAACAACTTCTATACTAGAAGTCGAAGGAATATTTAATCTATAAAAGGAATAACATTTCTTAATTCCTAAAAGCACTCCACCATACGGAGAGTCTCTATCGAGACGTATAATGTTAAAGTCATTAAAACTTAAGGCTATGTTTGATGTAAGCCATGTTTCGCACAAAGTAAATACATCACATTTTTGACTATGCAACAAAACTTTAAATGAATCAAGTTTTGGCATGATGCTTCGACAATTCCACTGCAGGACAGTGATTGAATCATTTGCGGCGGATGATAAATTATCCATCAAATGATACAAAACCTGAAAGAACTGGCCATTGAGCTGATAACTGTTTCAAAAAAGTTCTAGCTATTGGAAGGAATGCCGTTATGATAGTCTTTAGAGGTTCAGAAATATTGAATGCTGCGAAAATCCATTCTACAATTTCCGAAAACTTAAGTAATCCTGTTGGTGAATGTGAAACGGAGCCCACTGGATTATTGTCTTTCCTTGAGCTAGTTTCTGGATTGGTTTGTGAATTTGACAAACCAGGAGGCACAGTTTTTGGTTTTAAATTTGGCTTTTTAGCTTTAACACGGGGATCTTTTTTTGAAGATGTAATTTTAGGTGTCTTTTTAGGTATTTTGTGGTTTGTTAATCTCCTCTTAACAGACCCTTGAGGAGTGACAAACGAGGTATCTTCACTATTTCCGTCGGAGTCAGATTCCTCTGGCTCCATAAGATTTGAAAAACCGTTTTCGGTTTCCAAGGGGGAGACATGTATGACCGTTTTAAGCATTTCTGCATATGTGCGCTTAGACCGTGCTTTTAAAGAAAGCTTCATTTTGTCTTTACGCAACTTAAATGCAGCGCATACTGAAAGATCATCATGAGGTCTCTCCCCACAATAAACACATTTTTCAACATTTTTATCGCAAAGATTATCCTTATGAGGCCCTTGACATTTGATACATTTGGACTTATTACTACAGTAAGTAGCTGTATGCCCGAATTTTTTACAGTTCGTGCAATTCATAACATGCGGTACGAAAAGCCGAACAGGAAGACGAATTTTATCGATATAGACATGGCTAGGCAACGCAGATCCGGCAAATGTTACACGAAACGAATCTGAGGGACGATACGACTTTTTTCCATCGACAATAGATGCTGAGTACAATTGCTTGCACTCGAGTATCTTAACTCCCTCAAGCATGGAGTTTTTAAAACGACCAACTCCATTTTTAAGTAAATCATCGGCCGTCAGACTTGCTTCAGTCACGACACCGTCAATTTCCACCTCCTTCGATGGAATGTAAACTCGATATTCAACAGAAAATAATTTACAGGTTACAATTTCGTTCGCCTGTTTCAAGTCATTGACAACAACTCGAATTTTATCTCTATTAACTTTACATATTTCTTTAACTTCAGAGAAATGTGATGTCAAATCCTTGGTAATTTGCATCAAATTTAAAATCTTTTCTTTTTTTCGAAGATAGACTATCCATGGCCCAGTGGTACCCTGTGGATAATGTTTAGCCCTCGGAGTATTTAAACTCTTACTAGTATCCGGAATCGGATTCGGATGATCTTCCATAAGATCATCCATTACATTAAATTTTTTTGTAAATTAATAATACCAAAATAAAAACTTATGTTTAGTAAAATTTCAGATATAAGAAATAAAAAATAAATTAAATTAAATCTACCTTGTAGCTGATGTCTCTGTTCCTTTATCGTGAAGAACGACGTGAAGCTCTTCCAACGATTTCCAATTGGCAGTCTTCTGCTGTTTCCAATTGGCAGTCTTCTGTCGTTTACTGCTATCTCAGTTGCTCTGCCGTCGTTGTGAACACCACTGCACTTGCTGTGCTGCCTGTACCTGACCCCAGGTACAGTGCTTTTGCTCTTGGTGGCGATCAAATGCGATGCTTGCAGTGTAGCACCTCGCGATATATGCCGTCTCTTTTGATCCTACGCAGCGTACAAATTCTGGTACCTGGTAGATCAGCACTGGGTTGCTTTAGCACCTTTGTGCCTTTGCACCCCTTCGTCTTCGCACCTTTATGCGATGGCACCTCTGTGACTCGTCACTTCTATGCTCTCGCACCTCTGTGTTTCTACACCTCTGTGCGTATGAACGGGATGGCCTTCGTTGCTAGCTTTCCAGTCGGGAAACGCCCCGAATATTACGTTTGCTATGGGCAGTTTAACTACCTGAAGCTTAGAATTGTCTCGGTATCAGCCGTTAACTCACGAGCCAGTACAATCGAAACACAACCTCTTCGCTTGAATGGTTTTTACTGAATGAACGAAGTTAGTTGTCGATGAGAATTTCGTGTTGGATTGAAATATTGCTGGTTTGTGTCCAAAATATTCGCCAACTAAACACATTCTCTAAAAATAAGAGTTTTTTTCAGCACAGTAAATTCTAAATTTTAACTAATTTTATAGTTATTTTGGAAATTTTGTTGTTAAAATCAACTTATTCAAAAACAGTAATACGAATTAGGCGCAGAGCTAATTTCGGTCGTTCCGTGGATAAACAGAATACGGTGGCCAAACCTCGCACCCGATTGTGGTACCACGAGTGATTTGTGCAGCCGAAATGCATCGCAATGGACGACGAAACGCACATTGAAACTGACGCCAAGTAGATTCCCGGTCTAGAGTTTTTTCGTCGTCAAGTCCCACCTAGATGTTTCTGAGAAATTCCATAAGCAGAAGGCTCTTAGTGAAGTAAATTCAGCAAGTCGTACATAACGAACGGTCTTACAATCCAGTTGTCGTATGTTCGAGCCCCGACCTGGAAGGATTCGCAGTGTCAGTAGGATCGTAGCGCTAGCCATGTAATGGTTCTATACGCTATGAATCGACTGCGAAGTCTGTTGAAACAGAAGATCAAATTCCTCAAAAGGAATGTAATACCAAGGTTTTTCACATAAAGAACGGTATCATAGACTAAATATAGAAAAAATGCCACTTCTCTTTCTTCTGTCCTACGAAGATGACACTTATATTGGCAAAATTTGGCATCGTGCCATTACACCAAGCGAGTGGTGGTATTGAGAAAACGATTTTGTTTTTTTTTTTAGAAAAACGAGACAAATCCGACGAACTCGTCCAAATTTCGCCCATCAAAAAATTCTTGAAAGTGTGCAAGAAAGATGGCGCAGGTGTTGCCCAGAATTTGATGAGTAGTGTTAAGTTCAAGTTGCGGGCATTTGGCCAAGGAAAGCAGGTTTCAAATTGTTTACAAACAGAGGTGCGTTAAATGAACGCAGGAAAAAAATGTTTCAGTGATGCTTTAAACTTAAATACTATTAAAGTTATGTTACATTTTTCGGTGTATGATAATTATTTCACTTGGAAAAGGTAGTTCATCGAAATCTTTCCTAGTTTGAATTGGCAATAGAATAGAAAATTATAGCAACGTATTGCCATTGAGATATGAAGATTTTTACTGAGAGAAAAAATAAACACACTGAAACCATTTAATCGATCTATAACACGCACAAGCTATTATTTGAATAGCTTGAATTGATTTGCTTTCCGATAAATATTTGGTCTAGGCATACATCATGCGATTTCAAGCCGTTCTTGGCAACGTCAAACAGCTGCACCTGAATCAAGGAGAGCCACTTCCATTCACAAGAGATAAGTAGGTCATCATTCAATGTCGAGGATATACCTTGTAGCGAATCTGGGATCGTGTCTGCATTAATTTCAACTTTGCATAGCAATGGAATTAGAATTATTATTATTGAAATTTATCACGGTAAATAAAAATGTTATGCACAGAGATCCCAAAGAGCTAGTCGCTAATCAGACGATGTAAACTCTGTTCCCAGTAGCAATCGAGTGACTTTAGACGAGTGTACTCCCAAAGTTCATCGAGAACGTCCTGTCCTAAGCAATACTGTAGTGCGAAGTGTTGTGCAAATTCGCAACGATGGGAAGCACCATCCGCACACCGCACCTTATCAGCGCATTCATCCTGGGACCAGCCGAACGGGATTATCTAGAGGTCGAATGAAGAATAAAATCAAATGCTTGAAGGTCCAATGACGCGATTCGTGCGGGTGCCACGGTAAGTTAGTGTAGTAGCTTTTGCCGTCAGCCTGAATAAATTACACCGCGGTCAAACTACGACTGTCCAATGACCGACCTGACGGCTCGATTGCGTCTTCAGAAAATAACAAACTGCTTCCATTTCCATTCCCGGCTCCGGGAGGCAAGTAGAAAAAAAGGTGATGCTATCAATAGCGCTCCTGAATGCTGCTTATCTCCATTCTCGTCACCCCGGTTGACCTGCGAACTCCCCCTTGACGAAGCACGTTTTCCGTGCCGTGCGGGCACCTACATGTTCGCCTGGAAAGGTAAAGGCTCCGGTGGAGAAGATTCGAGCAGCGTGTGGAATCATACGAGTACGCTTCCGTTACGTAATCTTCAAGGTTATTCGACCGCACGGATGGTAACTGGAAATGATAATAACTTCGCTTTTTAGTCAACAAATTAAAACGTGAAAGTGAAAAAAAACATGTGCAGTTACAGATTTGCGATGTTTGAGGCAAGTCCGTCAAAGATTGAATTACGCTAATTAAGAAGAAAGAAATCATTCAAATACAAGCATGATATCCTGCGCTTGTCTGGTTTCCTTCTGAAAACCCAAAACGAAGCAATTATAAGAGATTAGTAATGCTACACTCATTGACATAGTATCTCTTTTTTTCCCCATGTCAAGACAAGTTTGAAGGGATACCAAATGAGACAATCAAACGAAACGCCGATCATTGACGTCAATTGGGTTTTTGAAGTACGTTATATGACTATTCGTTTTGTTTTTGTTCCTCTTGATTCTCAGATCGATTTCTTGTTTGGTTTGCAAGTAAGCAGCACGGTTGTTTTACGCAAATTCAAAGTCACAACATCATCATCATCATCATCATCATCATAACCATCTTCGATCAAAAGCAAGTTCAAAATCCAACGACCGAAGTACATATTTGTAGTTGTCTAGCAAAACACACGTTCTGCTGGAAGGCTTGGGAAAAAATGCATCGGATCAGATAAAGCTTGCTTCAGATAGAATTGGAACAAAGACAATTACCTGCATTTCAGTTATTTATTATTGAATTCAAGATCTTTTTTTATACAAATGTAGCGTTTTCTTCATACTTTTAAGAAAAAATACGGATAAAATTATTCGTCACGGTTTCGAAGGAATTCCCGAATTTTTCCTGTAACACGGCTCATTAGGCGGCGCACACCTTCTTCGTCCATCGTTTTAGCTATCTTGTTCCACCAGGTCGTCATCTGATTGATGTCTTTGACAACCTTTCCCTTTGCCTTGAGTCTACTCTTCATGATTGCCCAGTATTTCTCAATAGGGCGGAACTGGGGGCAGTTGGGTGGGTTAAGGTTTTTCGGAACAAACTGGATCCCTTTCTCTGCATACCATTCTTGAATGACTTTGCTGTAATGCTGTAATTTGGCAATCTGGCCAAAACATTACTGGATGGTGGTGGGATCGAATGAACGGCAAAATTCGTTTTTGGAGACACTCTTTTTGGTATAGTTCCGATGTCATTGTCTTATGTGTAACGAAAATTTTCGTTTTTTGCCACAGCTGCAAATGCCCTGCCAAATCATACATTTTCTTGCAAATTTGTCGGCAAAAACAAATTTAAATTTGGCTGAAACATCCCCCCGAGCCGTTGTCAAGTAAAATTTTTGACCTGGGATTTGCCGAAGTCAGCCTTGACATAGGTTTCATCGTCCATCAGAAGACACCCGTCGAACATGGTCAGCATTTTGACCACACTATTCTGATTTATGGTCCGATTTGGCTGTTTGCTAGCTCGATACGACTTGATTCCTTCCCGGAGTCGAGTTCTCCTCACGGTACTATGTGCAGCACCGAATTTGTCTGGCCAAATCACGGTCCGACAGATT
The DNA here is from genome assembly GCF_030247185.1 of Malaya genurostris. NCBI lineage: Eukaryota > Metazoa > Arthropoda > Insecta > Diptera > Culicidae > Malaya > Malaya genurostris. The sequence continues at coordinate 284,722,068 of NC_080571.1, forward strand.
AGGATGCCTCTTAATCGTCTTCAAAATCTTACCACGCAGTTTCCGGTCGACAGTTCCACTCCGACGATTGGCTTGAGGCTTCCGAATTCGTCTTCAATGTTTCCTTATACCGTTTGATAACGCGCCATACGGTCTTTCTGGGCAATTTCAGCTGTTTAGCTAGCCTAGATGCAGACCACAATGGATTTTCCAAGTAACTGTGCACAATTTTTTCCCTTCTTTCGGCTTCCATGTTGATTGTTTACAAAGTACAGTCGATTGGAGGAATGTCAAAAATCATACGTGAAGCTAACAAAATTCCTGACACGTGGTGCCAAAAACTTCCAAATCCGTCCACCAGAAGCGTCACAATTTGAGCAAAAGTTTGTTCCAATTCTAAATGAAGCAAGCTTTAAGACACTACAAGAAATTATAGAGTCTACAAACTAGATCTCGTAAACTGCAAATGCACTGATGAGTCGAAGACGAAACGTAAAAATTAGTAAATGGTCAAGTGCACTCAGCACAAGCTGATAGCCACGCGGTACCAAACCCCATAAATGAAACTCCGATGTTTTGCAGAAAATTGTTCAGTCAAAAAATTTTGAATATGAATCTCACACTTCGAACTATGACATCTGTCAAGAAAAACGCATCATTACAGGTGCGTATTGGTGTTACATATTTTTTCGAAGAAAAATAAGCATGTTTTGAGTCTAATAAAGACTGTCCCAGAAAGTATGGACGCAACCAAGAACCGCTGCCATTTCGTAATGGTTCAAAATCTGTCAATTTTTATGGCTGCGTCCTATTGTCTACACTCTTTGCTAACCACTTGTGCTGTTGTTTATTCGTTTTCATTAGTTTGTTTCGAAATGCGCGGACTTTCAGCAGAACAACGTCGAAAAATTGTGCACAAATGGTGCACAGAACGCGGACTGTCACTGAGAAAGATAGCAAAAATGGAAGGAGTAAGTGAAAAAGCCGTGCGAAATGCAATCAGGAAGTTCGGTGAAGGCGTTCGAGCAAAAGAAGGAGGTTCCAGTTCGGGATGTGGCCAAAAAAGTGGGCACTTCGAAGTCAAATGTTCTTCGTACTAAAGAACGTTTGAATCTTCGAACCTATAAGAAGCAGAAACCAGTGCGGTAATTAGTCACAATCAATTGAAAAAAATTACCTGACTTTGAAGATATCTTTAGTTCATTTTCTGCTTGAGAACGTTCAGTTAAATGACTTTGTTTACGTTCTTCAAATGAAGATTTTTTAGTTCATCTTCAAATGGAAATCATCTTGTATTCATTTGACGGGTTTCCTTGTGTGGTAGTCAGTGAATGAACACGGTAATGTAGCCGATTGCTAACGCTAATTGCATATACTTTTCAAATGAAACACGTACATGTCAAAATACAAAGAGTGAACATTCACTCTCCTCTACGCATACGTACCAGGGTTACCATATTCACAGATTTTTCTATAAACGACAGATTTTTTAAAATGTTTTCAACATTTATTACATTGGTATTTACAACATTTATTTCGAAAGATCTCTTTCAAAAATCATTACTTTGATACAGAAAAGGTTATCTGCTTCACAATCCGTAAGCAGAAAACAGGTTTATGCGGTTTGCGCCACAACGAACTATACATAGTATTGTTGAAGGTTCACAATGTCTGTTTTACCTGGCAGCCCTGGTATACAGTTAAATGAACCAAGCTGATTGTGTGGTTTGATTCACGATGTAGAAATTAACTATGGTGAACACTTTATCCTTTGTCTAAATTAAGTTATGTTTTTGGCTGAAAATTTTGAAGATATGAATAACGGAACACTTGCTGTTGCTCATACCACCGTTGAATTACGTCTAGTTACAATTACTGATCATAAATTTCTATTTCATATTCATCATGTTAAAAATACTCGAACAACATATTTAATTTCGTTGGAAAATTAGTCTTTTATAAAAGGCTCGTGTAGTTACCAGTATACTCTACATCATGGGATTGACTGACGTTTGATACAGGATTGGAAACTATAATGGATAGAAATTAATGTTTTTCGGAGTTGATAGGTTTGTTCAGTTAGGATATACATGTTGGTTTGAACTGTGTTTTTTTATTTTTTTTTTTGTGTGTTTTCTAGTTACTTCGTATATGAGTCATGATTGTCCCAGTTCAGCACACAGGCAGGCTGTTTCACGGCTAGAATTCGTATCGAGCGTTTGGGATTTTTTCGCTAGCTAATGTTCCGGCAAAGTAAAATGTTACAAAGCTTACTGCCATTGAACATAAGCGAAAGCTATTTTGTGAATTTTTGTGAAAATGGACTATGACATCGCTTTGAATCTGTTTTATGTCTAAAACAATTTATCTTGATAACAGAATAAAGGAATTTTTTGGCAGACTTGCATGAAACAATAAAAAGGTTTGATTGTGAACAATAATTATATCCAAGATATATGTAAACAGTGGTAGGCTGAGCATAGGTATGTTTGTGAGAAAGAAAATTCAAATACAAGATTACAAATTATTATAAACATTACAAGTTACAAGTTGTTCAATTATGAAAAGTAAAATCTTTATGTTATTTAAGAAATTTTAACGATAGGAGTCATTGATTTTATTGAAATTGGTTATGGAGAATTTGACTTGATGTTCAAATATTAGAGGTGTATGTGTGAGGTTTTTGAGCAGCTCAAATATATTTGAAATGTTGGACAATTTGTGTTGTTATTTATTAATGATAAACAAAGAGAAAAATCGATTCAGCTATACGCTTGATTGGGAATCAGGATTCCCGGTTTCCTGAAGTGTGATGTTCAAGTTAGAAACTGTTGCAATGGTTTTCTCATATATAGTCTTATTTAATTTAACGAGCAGAATATGCTCAAGAATGTCTTCGCCTAATGTGGAACGATGTGGTGAAAGTATTAATGCTAGTGCACTGAATGACCTCTCGACAGTCGATTGGGTAGCTGGAACTGCTAAAACAACTGACGCTACTGCATATAATTCAGGATGAGTCGTTTTTCTTTTCATCCAATGGTCATACGCAGTGCATTGACGCATCTCTGCTTGGAGAGTTTTTAACTGCTGTTGGAATGTGCTTGAAGTATCATTGGTACTAAGCGATCCGCCGAATATTTCGGTGATAAAATTATCGCTTTCATTAAAAGCTTCTGTAGCGTTAGTTGTACACGTTTGTTCAATAGAGTAACGGGGATCCAAGTATTTAATTCTCGCCCAGGTTTGAATAATGAATTTCTGTGGATTGTATAATACCATAAAGTATACATTTATGAATAACAGTAAATTTTTTACCTGTATGTGTTCCTTTTCATCGCCATTGAATACGTTTGAATTGGTGTAGTTGAATCGAGGGTCTAGATAAATGGCCATTTTAAAAGCCATCGACGTACGAAGATTCTCGAGACGTGTAGATAATGCCTTCGTTAGTTCATGAGCAAAAGGATTATTCTCTTGCTTTTTAACCAGACATATGGTTATCAACCATTCCATGTAAAAATCGCTCAAAGATACATGCGATTCCTGTAACTTTTTTGTACAAACATAACATGGCTTGAAGGCTTCCAAATAGTTTTGGATGAAGTCCCAGTGAATAGCGAGGTCTGTAAATTCCATTTGTAAAAATTTGGTCAAATTAAAACATAAATGAGTTCTTTCAATGAAAATTTTACCAAGTTCAGGAAACTCTAGAGCAAGCTGAGAGAAGAACTGTTTTTGGATGGTAAAGTATTCAAACATTTTATAAATGCCTCCCCATCTTGTTTGACACCATACTGGAGGATATTTCGCATGGTGGTATTCAAAACTGGTTTTATATTTTATGTTCTTACAGCGCTTAGCGATCTCGGTAATTTGTTTAACTTTCTCGTTGCTTTTATTAACTACATCGAGGATAGCTAGTTGCAGCGTATGAACTGCACATCTAACCATATTAAGATTTTCTCTGGCTTGATCATTAAAATCATTTGTAATATTGTCGGCTACTTCTTGTGCAGTTTCATTTGCTACGTCGCTTTCTTCGATTTCATCGTATAATGAAAGAATTGGCGCTTCAAACTCATCCTTCAGTTGTCGTATACATGCAAGCATATTAGCTCCATTGTCGACTGTTATTGAAAACACTTGCAGAAGTGTAACATCATAGCGAGCTAATATTGCTAGTACCTTATCTTTAAGGAATGCAGCAGTTTGCCTTTCTTTTACCTCAATCATACCTAGTAAAAAGTACTATTAGAAAACAGAAAATTACAAACAATATTGCAATTTACCCAGCGTTCTTGCTACAACTTTATCGCCTATTGCATATTGCACTCCAACACCCAAAATGTGGTGATTCATTCGACTAGCCGAATCAATCATTAAACACAGTAATCGTGATTTCATTTCAGCTGCCATAATTGGTATCATTCTGTTAGCAATTTCGTTGATATAAGATTTTGCATTAGGTCTATTTAGAGTGAGTCCAAATGCTTCCCCCAAAGGATCAAAAATTTGTCGCAATCCTTCCCAATCGAAACACGACAGAGGCAGATTATGATACGCAATAAGTTTTATTGCTGAATCAATAATCATCTGTTTATCGATAGCCACCGCTTTTTTTGGAACATTTCGTATTTTGATTTTTACTTTTTCACTGAAAAGACCATGCAGGGTAGCCAAAGTCTTGTGACGCGTTCTAAAATGCCGGATAAAATTGCAGGCATCATACCTTGATTGAATGTATGTACACTTGTTTTCAATTCCTTCAATTTGGCAATACACCCGTTCGCCTTCGTGGCGTACAAATTTAGAAGCAATTTCGGAATAATTTTTCGATTCTTCATGCTTACGCTTTCCAGTAGTCATTTTGAGAACTTTTAGTTTACAATCGTTACAAAATAATTGATACTGAATATCACTATAACGGCGTCAAATGAATTGTTAGGCCTTCAATTGACTGGTATTCGGGTTCAAATCGAAGATGAACTTTGAATGTATTGAAGATATGTCTATTCATATGAAAAAAAGAGAAGAGGGAATGCAAAGAGCGCGTGAATGACTTATTTAGATCTGTCAAATCGTTTCATTTTCAATGAACACTAGTAGTGAAGAGAAGGCCTGTCGGATTAAACTGAGCAGTGTTGTAAAATCAAATTCAAATGAATGAAGTGAATTTTTACTGCACTGGCAGAAACAACCAAAACGTAATCCGAAACAAGAAGCATCGATCAGGCCGGGGGTTCGAAAGCTGTACAATACGATTCTTGCTGGAAATTTGAACTGCATAATCATGGACGACGAAACCTACGTGGAACTCGATTACAAATCCTTGCCGGGACCACAATATTATACGGTGCGAGAAGGGCCAGTCCGAGACATCGATTGAAGTCGAAAAATTTGGTATGAAAGCTATGATCTGGCAAGCAATTTGTAGCTGCGGTAAGATTTCGAAACCCTTCATCACCACTACTTCAATGAACAGCGAAATATACATCAAGGAATGTTTACAAAAACGACTTCGACCCATGATTCGAAACCACAAGGATCCTGTTATCTTCTGGCCAGATCTTGCTTCTTGCCACTACTCGAAATCAACGGTAGAATGGTATACTACCAAAAATGTCACTTTCGTCCCAAAAGACATGAATCCACCAAATTGTCCACAACTTCGACCAATTGAGAAATTTTGGGCATTAACGAAGGCACATCTTAGGAAACATGTCTCGGCAGCTGAAATCATTAAACAGTTCGAAAAAGGCGGGTGGGTAATGTCAGAGACATAACTGGATGTCGTGAATACGAAAACAAATGACATGTTCCTTAACACTTCCGAATATCAAATAGTTGATCAATTGTATGAATTATGCAAGCATTCCCCTTTTCCACATTTTTCGCAAAAACAAAGAAGGCTTCACTTGATCTCGATTACTGTGAATTTCACACAGCGAAAAGTGCAAGAATCTAACCAAACTGTTCTACATTTGCACTAAACTGAGGATATTTTCTTTCGATTTGCGAACAACACATCCTAATAGTTCTTCAGAAAACTTTTAGAGCCATTAGAACGGCTGATTTTTTATAATGCTTTCCAACGATGCTTATTCATCCATCGAAATGACTGGCAGCTGTGACGTAATCACTCTTATCGGAAGCGAAACTAGCTTTGCAAACGGCACAAAATACATCTGCTCGCATTGGCGATAGAATCCAAACTGATTAGATTTTTGTTAGGAGCTTTCTTTTACGTGATTTCGTTTGTAGCATTTTCACTAATGGGCGGTCCTAACGGCTATAAAAATAGTCGCATACAGAATATTAATGTCGATTATTTTATTTCGCATTTGCAAATTTATTGAAAAAAAAAACTATCAATATGCTGTAGGGATTCATTTCCAGCATTCAGAAGGGACAAATTGCGTAATTCTCTACGATATTAAACTCGGAACATTTTTCGCAAAAAAAAGCTTCACTTGATCTCGATTACTGTGAATTTCACACAGCGAAAAGTGCACAAATCTAACCAAATTGTTCTTGATTTGCACTAAACTGAGGATAATTACCTGCGGTTTGCGAAAAACAAATCCTAATAGTTCTTTAGAAAAATTTTAGAGCCATTAGAACGGCTGATTTTTTATAATGCTCTCCAACGTTGCTTTTTCATCCATCGAAATGACTGGCAGCTGTGACGTAATCGCTCTTGTCGAAAGCGAAACTAGCTGTGCAGACGACACAAAACACATCTGCTCGCAGTGGCGATAGAATCCAAACTGATTCAATTTTTGTTAAGAGATTTCCTTTTATTTGATTTCGTTTGTAGCTTTTCCACTAATGGGCGGTCCTAACGGCTATAAAAATAGCCGCATATAGAATTTCAATGTCGATTATTTCATTTCGGATTTGCATAATTTATTGAAAAAAAACTATCAATATGCTGTAGGGATTCATTTCCAGCATTCAGAAGGGACAAATTGCGTAATTCTCTACGATATTAAACTCGGAACATTTTTCGCAAAAAAAAGCTTCACTTGATCTCGATTACTGTGAATTTCACACAGCGAAAAGTGCACAAATCTAACCAAATTGTTCTTGATTTGCACTAAACTGAGGATAATTACCTGCGGTTTGCGAAAAACAAATCCTAATAGTTCTTTAGAAAAATTTTAGAGCCATTAGAACGGCTGATTTTTTATAATGCTCTCCAACGTTGCTTTTTCATCCATCGAAATGACTGGCAGCTGTGACGTAATCGCTCTTGTCGAAAGCGAAACTAGCTGTGCAGACGACACAAAACACATCTGCTCGCAGTGGCGATAGAATCCAAACTGATTCAATTTTTGTTAAGAGTTTCCTTTATGTGATTTCGTTTGTAGCTTTTTCACTAATGGGCGGTCCTAACGGCTATAAAAATAGCCGCATATAGAATTTCAATGTCGATTATTTCATTTCGGATTTGCATAATTTATTGAAAGAGACTATCAATATGCTGTAGGGATTCGTTTCTAGCATTCAGAAGGACCAAATTGAGGAACTCACTACGATATTCACCACTTTTGGAAACATTTTTCTTGAACGATTTGTTGTACAGCAGCAGCTATTTTCTTCTCTTCCTCAGAACGCGTTCTGATTGGCTGGTGTTGACATGGGTCAAATGAGATAGGTTTTTCAATAGTGTACTATTGAAATACTTCAATGCTCTTGCTATACACGTTTAAGTTGAAAAATTTCGATTCTATTGGTAGTTAGATTATATAAATCCTTCCACAGATCACTGAGCTATGAGCTTTCAAAATACGAGAAAGGCAAACGCGCCATATGAATTATCCTCTTTGATACTCGTTTATACCAAACATTTCAGAAAAGTTTAATTTTGAACTATTTGAGATTATGTCACACAACTGAAAATTTTATCATAAAATTGTGATCATATTTCCGATGGCATGTAGCAAAAATTATGTTGATTCGTTAGATACAACAAGAGATATTCACGATCAAAAACTTATCACTCTCTCAGAGGGTAAATTTTGAAAAGGCACCCCATAGTAAAGTAAGTCGTATTCACGACAAAAGATTGGAAAAAAGTGTCAAAACTTGTCCCCAAGAAGTCTGTACGGAATTTAATGAGGAACGTTCGCAAGAAGGTGCGCCAGCTGGTCTACAATGGCTAAGTAGCAAACGTTGAGAATAACATTCTGTTGTTGTAGTTGTAGAGTGCTTCCCTACAACTTCTTCCTGGACGCCATTTTTGTACGATGAACGGTTTCCAAATTACAACAAGACCCGTAAACTGTTTTAGCTGTAACTTATTCATTTTTCAAAAGGCACGGATGGGATAGCCATCAATCTGTAGGTTTTAATAACAGCTTTAAAATAAAAATTATCAAAAAAAAAATTGATACCATGCTTTTTTTATTTAAATTTTTTGGATTAATAAGAAAAAATTCAAAAATTTTTTTTAGTGTATATTCTTTTTAGAGTGCCCAATCGATTCCCTACAACTTCTTTCTGAACGCCATTTTTGTACAATTAACGGTTTCCGAGTTACGATTTGAAAAAGGCAATTTTTGTGAAATGCAAAACTACATACGCCCTTTTTAAAAATCAATCGTGAGTCGGATTGACCTCTCCATCGGCTAAAAACTTATGGTTTGCCATACTGAAGCCATGTGCAAAGTTTCATCCAAATCGGAAAAAATCGATTCTGATTTTGTTACTTTTTCGTCTACTCATTTCTGGAATTGCTCCGGAGCTACCCCAAATCCAATAGCGCTGGAGTGGATCAAAAAATTGATTTTTTTTCAGTTTTTGCAATGACTGAGCAGAAACATATATTGGAGAAGCCAAATGAAGGAAAAACTAACAGAAAAGATGAATTTTTGGAAAAAGATACGCTCAGAGACAGGACTCGAACCTGCGTTCTTATGCATTCCGTGCATACGCGCTACTATTTCGTAACTCTGAATCTTATTTTAGTCACTCTAAAACGCCAGTCAGACACAGTAGAACGTACATCGAACATGGTCTACATCCTGGCCGTCACCTGACCGATAGCTTACATCCAAACATCTTCTCTGTCCACCAAACACTAGTCTTCTCGCTTTATACCTATTTCTCCGATCAAGCATTGAGTAGCAGAGTGTACTTTTAATCGCTTGTCACCTTCTTTAATGGTGCCAGTCGCTGGCTGGACATCGTCAGCGACAGACACCTATGAAGGTTGTATTGATTGTCTGCCCTTTCCTACCAGAAGCAGATTGTTACGGAAAATCAAACCGCAATTGTTCGATGTACGTGCTACTGTGTCTGACTGGCGTTTTAGAGTGACTAAAACAAGATTCAGAGTGGTGAAATGGTAGCGCGTATGCACGGAATGCATAAGAACGCAGGTTCGAGTCATGTCTCTGAGCGTATCTTTTTCCAAAAATTCATCTTTTCTGTTAGTTTTTCTTTCATTTGGCTTCTCCAATATATGTTTCCGCTCAGTTGTTGCAAAAACTGAACTTGGTGATGGCGGCTTTACGTCAAACTAAAAATTAATAAATCGTGAAATTTTTTTATTACATTGCTTTACTTTTTCTTCCCTTTCTCTATAGAAAGGTAATAAAATTGCTGGAAAACCAACTTTTGATTGGAGCTTCGGAGACCCCTGGTAACATAAACAATTCGACTCAGCTCAACGGGATCTGAAAGTATCTGTGTGTTAGTGCTCAGCTCAGTTTTCAGCCATCTGATCTGATTTCATATGAAAAACTGGCAAATTTAGCTCCGATTTATAATTTGAAAAAAAGTATGGAAATGAGACACTAATTTGCATGTGATACGGTTGGGGCAACAGTAAAATCAAATGGTCATTTCATCAAAGGATTATTATACCGAATCAGGCTTTGAAAGAAAAAAAAAAGCGATCGAAAAATGAGACGAAACCATATTTTTTTATCACGGCAAAAAGTTCCGAAGCGGCCGGGTACAAAATATTCGGATAATATTGAATGTGGAATTCTGCCACACGCGCCATATAGTTCGTTCTTGGCGTCATCTGACTATTATCAGTTATTCGCTAAATCGGCTCCAATTTTGGAGGAGGAAACGAATGGGTAATGTCAGAGATATAGCTGGATAACGTGAATAAGAATGGAACTGGCGTGCTTCCTTCAATTAAACATACGATTTATACACCTGAAATGTATTATGCCACCAAAATTTATAGAACACGAAATGCATCGAGACGTACATTGAAGCGGACGACAAGCGAATCTCTGGCCAGAAGTTTTTGAGTCGGCAAGTGCCATCTGGTGAAATTCAGGAACAAGATAATTGATAAATTTGTCATTAAGTAATTGATGTGGCAGACGATCTGCGGGTGCGAAAAATTCAACAAGCCATACATAACGACCGGCACCATCAATGACTAATAATATAAAAAGGAATGCCACCAGAAATTCGTGCTACGCTTCCTCCGGTTCGACGAAGGTGATACACTGCTTTGGCTGGATTTGGCATCGTGCTGTTACGGAAGATCTTCAAAAAAAAAACGGCAGAGATTTGAAGAAAGAGTGGATGAAAGTGTGTACGGAAAATTTGATGTGGGCATTTAGTCTAGGAGATGAAGTTTTAAAAGTCAACTTTGCAAAATAATAATATATCATCAGTATTCATGCTAAGCCGGACACGAAGGATTCTGTTGTTTTATCGGAATCATGTAAATAGTTAGTGCCCTACAGACACAAATTTATTTACTGTCATCTACTTTCGAAACCTCAAATTGAGTGGTGACAGTGCTATGTGTTTAGATGTCCAATAAGGTATTCAATTAAGAGTAAGAATATTTTGTTTATCAATTCTAATTGTTTGAACGATAATGATTTCCGCAACTAGATCAAGATAACAAGATCCAAAACGTCATACCACGCATGGCAGTACAATTTACGATTATCATCGTACGTCGTTTCATTAAATTAACTAGTCAGCATGAGAGGAGTAGCAATCACTGCTCAGCCGAAGGCAAAGATCAACTAACTGGTTGTAAACAGCTAGTTCATTCATTACAGTGTCTTTGCCGTCGTCGACGTTATCTAGCGTCTAAAAGATATACCGACACCGTAACAATTTCCGATGCGATCACACTGAAACAGTAAAGTGGTAGACGGGCAACCACCGAATGTCCACATGGGCACAGGGATGCGATCATCTTCACACTCTTCGTGTTTACCTTTCGTGGTGGTGAAGAAATCGCCTCATCATTATCGTCATCATCATCATCATCGTCATTATCAGTGACTAGCATCAGGCCACATCTCAAGAATGGGGCACATCGTACGATATCGGGTAGAACACATACGAACAGGCCAAAATCAAACACCACTACCGATAAACCCGGCTTCGGAACCGCTGTCAGTTGTGTATGTTTTGCTTTAGAGAACGATGAAATTCGCAGCAACAATGAGAAAGTTTTATAATCAAATGCAATCGGCAAGTTCAAGGATTGATGTTCAACTAAACTACAGTTTGATGTATAAGTTTTGTTCATCAACATCTTGTTTTCGTCTAAAATTGCATCAGCAATTTATATCCAAGTTTACACGCTAATGATGCTGAAGTTGATGAGTCACCAACACGAAACTAGCCAAACTGAATTTTAGGATGTGTAAGACTAACAAATTTCACAACATCGTATTGTTTGGACGAATCGTTTTCATGTAACTTTGTTTTTTTTGTTGCCGATCTACCATCAACTAATTAATTGGTTTGTGCTGTTTGCTTGATGATGCAGAATTTATTAGATTCATTAGATGGTGTGATAAACTTCAATTGATTAATATCCTTTGTCCACCAGGTGTGTTAAGCAATAAATTCAATATATTTTATTCAAAGTCGTTGCCTTCAAAAGCTATGCATTCTGTGCCGAACGTAAGCGGTCTGACCAAGACTGACTTGGATGAGATGTAAAACGCAAATAGGCCTGACTAAAAAATATCTTTTAAATAAAAAAAAGCTATGCATTTTCCATTGTCGGCGGAACTGTTCATCCTTCGAAGTGACTCTGCCGTGGAGCCATTTTTCTATATCTGCATGAATATTAAAGTGCTGTTTAGCACATTGCGTGGAACTTCGATCTGGTGAGTATGGCGGGTGAGGCAAAAGTTCCCATCTGAGTTCAGAAACGATGTTTTTGACGCGTTGTCGTGCTACAAAATAACTTTCTTAACAGATCGGCTGAAAAGTTCGTATCGTTTCTATGAGAGGGCACCACTAGAATCAAATCCATACCATTTTCAGTTAGTACCAACCTTCAAAAGATACGATCAAAAACTACAACGAATTGATGATTCTGAGCAGTGTTTGGAGCTGTTATATCGAAATAAGACCGATTTTTTCGTCGATATATAACAATGGACGAAACATGGCTCCATAGATTCACTCCGGAGTCCAATCGACAGTCAGCTGAGTGGACTGCACGCGATGAACAGAACCCAAAGCGTGGAAAGACTCAACAATCGGCCGGTAAGGTTATGGCCAGTGGCGTCTCGTCCTCATGTGCACCTCGTGCACTGCACAACCGGTCGAATTGAAGGAATGAACTGCGTCCCCAACCCCATCCAAATGCAATTATTTTTTTGGAATCTTTATTTATTCGATGAAAGCAGGTTGGATCGCACCGAAATTGCGTGTATTTACACGCATCTCATATATATCAGACATAAAATTTCAAGTATCTGTTGTCGCTGTGTTAGTGTCTTTTCCGTGCACATGAGTTACTGCACAGGTTCAAGTAGAAAAAGAATTACTCAGCTTAGCTCTGAGATTTTTTTGTTTATTAAAAAATTCCATCTGAAAGTATATCGTTATCTCATTGTATTGAATCTCCATTCCTCAATCTTTTGTTTTTACTTACAACGAATTGTTACATCTGCTATCATACCACATAAGCAGTGCACAACTAGTCAATTTTGTCACGAGACGGCGTCTGTATTTTGGGATTCGCATGGTATAATTTTCATCGACTACCTTGAAAAGGGAAAAACCATCAACAGTGACTATTATATAGCGTTATTAGAGCGTTTGAAGGACGAAATTTCAATAAAAACGGCCTCATTTGAAGAAGAAAAAGTACAGGTGTGTAATGTCAGAGACATAACTGGATGTCGTGAATTCGAATAAAACTGACACTCTTACTTTATACTTCCGAATATAAATTAGTTGATCGATAGTGTGAATTGTGCAAGTTTTGCTCTTTTACACTACTAGAATTTGAAACGATACACCTAAACTACAGTACAGATTAGTTACATTGAACATTCTGACACACAAATATTACGAATGCTTTTTTCGCTTGCGGTAACAAGCTTTGTATTTTGCTTGGAGATTATTCGATCGCACCATAATTAACACGATGACAACGACAGCCAAATTCGAAATGAATGGCCTCTGAGTCGGCGCTATGCATTTTATATAGCAAATCTGCAGAAAGTTCACTACAAACTACAACTGGTTGAAAAATGGGCCGTATACAATATAGTGCAGTAAAATTTCGCATAATTCTTTGAGTATAAAATTATGGTTCTAAATGGCACCTTAGAGAATTTTGATGTCGATTATTTCATTTCGGATTTCAATATTTTAGTAAAAGATACTATTAAAATGCTGTACGGGATTAATTTTTGGCATCACAGAAGAGCCAAATTGTATAATTTTCTAAGATATTAAACACTGATTGGATATAAACGATTTTAAACACTGTTTTAGAACTGTGAAAATTGCAAAAAACTGATCAAATTATCTAAAATTTCCACTACACTGATAATTTTAATTTTCGATTTACAAATAAGCAATCTTTACAGTTCTTTAGGTAACATTTAGAGCCATTAGAAGAGCTGATTTTGCAGAATGTTCCACATTGTTGTCAATTTTCCATTGTATTTTGCCCCAATGCAAACGACCACCAATAGGTGGCTCTGCGACCTGAGCGTTTGAGGTTTTGTACAACGCTAAAAAGTCTGTTCTTATTACTAGCGACTGCTCCACCTGACGACCGAAGTCCAAATGAGAGCATTGACGACTGCTGCTCCCGACGATTGAAGTCCAAATGAAAGCACGACCTAAGCGTTTGAGGCCTTATAACACGCAAAAGGCCTGCTTTCATTGCCAACTGCTCCACCGGAGACTGAAGTCTAAATGAGAGTTGCGACCTGAGCGTTTGAGGTTTTTAACCACGCATAAAGTGCACTCTCCGAAGCTGCTGGTTGACAAAATCATTCCCACGACGTCCGCTTCCTTCCAACTCACAAGAAGAAATGATCGATTTTTGACCACGGTTCCCCTTTTATACGCAGTCAGTTGAAGATATGTGCCTGATTACCTCAAAAACATCGTCCTTGCGCGAAAAACCCAAGCGAAAGTGAAGAGTTTTCCATGTTGTTTTCAAATTTTCAGAAAATTTAATTTTTGAGTTGCTTGTGGTTATCTCACACTGTTCAAAATATTATCCTAAATTCCTGATCATATTAAAGTTAATCAAATTCGAGATTATTTTTGCACTAACTTTCACAGTATCACATTAGTGTATATTTCTAGGTGCATCAAGTTTACCGTGTATTACCGTGTAGCGTTTGTTATGCAGCATCAAAATCATTATGCATGTTAGAAGTATACGGTGAACATACTCTCGCTGAGTAAACATGCAAAAAAATCGTTTGGGCGGCTCTCAAATTTTGACTTAGAAGACAAGGAACGTCCCTCACAATTGAAAAAGTTCAAAGATGAATACTTGGAAACGTTGCTCGAAAAAGTCTAGTTCCAAACACTTCTGAAGTAGTCCTCATCATTTGGAGTCAAATCGAAAAATGTCGGTCAATCGGAAAATGCGCAAAGCCATGAGAATGGTTGAAAACAGTAATCGTCATCATAAAGTAATTTTGCTTGATGAAAATGCAAGACCTTAGGTTTAGAAACGTCGCTGAAATGGGAAATTCTGCCCCACTAGCAGTATGTACCGGAAATTGCTTCATCCGATTACCATTTGTTTCGATCCATGACAATAAATAGGATGGATTATTTCATCGCATCTAAAAAAAGGAACTTTTTAACTTGGTTTCCGAGCTTCACCAGAAGCTTGGCAGACAGTAGTGAATAACGATGGATAGTATCAAGTGTACAACTGCTTACAGACGTATTATTCAAAGTCTTGTCCCTCGCTAGCGACAACTTTCTCCCATTTTTCCGGGCATTTTTGGATCCCGGCTCGAAAAAAGGAGTCCTCTTTTGACGCTATCCATGAAGCAATCCATTTTTCCAACTCTTCGAAGGATTGAAAATGTTGATCTGCCAGGCCGTGTGCCATCAAACGGAATAGGTGGAAGTCAGAAGGGGCGACATCTGGGGAATACGGCGGATGGGGCAAGACTTTCCATTTCAGCGTTTGCAGGTACTTTTTGACCACTTATGCAACATGAGGCCGAGCATTGTCGTGCTGACTTTGTCATGTCGCTCTTGATATTGAGCCCGTTTTTTTAGCGCGCGACTAAGGCGCATCAGTTGCGTTCGGTAGCGATCTCCTGTGATGGTTTCACCCGGTTTTAAGAGCTCGTAGTAAATCACACCGAGCTGATCCCACCAAATACAAATCATAACCTTGGCGCCGTAAATATTCGGTTTTGCCTTTGACGAAGTAGCATGCCCGGGCTTTCCCCATGGTTATCTGCGTTTAGGATTATCGTATTGAACCCACTTTTCATCACCGGTTACGATTCGATGTAAAAACCCCTTACGATTTTGTCTTTGAAGCAGTTGCTCACATACAAATAGACGGCGCTCGATGTCCCTCGGTTTCAACTCGTACGGCACCCAGTTTCCTTCTTTCTGAATCATGCCCAGGGCCTTGAGATGTTTTGAAATGGCTTGCTGACTCATTCCCAACAATTCGGAAAGTTCTTCTTGGGTTTGGTACGAATCTTCATCAAGCAGTGCTTCTTGTTGTTCATCTTTGAAGGTTTTGTCGTGAATACGACTTACTTTACTATGGGGTGCCTTTACAAAATTTACCCTCTGAGAGAGTGATAAGTTTTTGATCGTGAATATCTCTTTTTGTATCTAACGAATCAACATAGTTTTTGCTACATGCCATCGGGAATATAATAACAATTTTATGATAAAATTTTCAGTTGTGTGACATAATCTCAAATAATTCAAAATTAAACTTTTCTGAAATGTTTGGTATAAACGAGTATCAAAGAGGATAATTCATAAGGCGCGTTTGCCTTTCTCGTATTTTGAAAGCTCATAGCTCAGTGATTTGTGAAAAGATTTATATAATCTAAGTACCAATAGAATCGAAATTTTTCAACTTAAACGTGTATAGCAACAGCACTGAAGTATTTCAATAGTACACTATTGAAAAACCTATCTAATTTGACCCATATCCACACCAGCCAATCAGAACGCGTTCTCAGAAAGAGAACAAAATATCTGCTGCTGTACAACAAATCGTTGAAGGAAAATGTTCCGAAAAGTGGTGAATATCGTAGTGAGTTCCTCAATTTGGTCCTTCTGAATGCTAGAAACGAATCCTTACAGCACATTGATAGTTTCTTTCAATAAATTATGCAAATCCGAAATGAATAATCGACATTCAAATTCTGTATGCGGCTATTTTTATAGCCGTTAGGACCGCCCATTAGTGAAAAAGCTACAAACGAAATCACATAAAAACAAAGCTCCTAGCAAAAATTGAATCAGTTTGGCTTATATCGCCACTGCGAGCAGATGTATTTTGAGTCGTTTGCAAAGCTAGTTTCGCTTCCGACAAGAGCGATTACGTCACAACTGCCAGTCATTTTCATTGGTGGAAAAACAACGGTGAAGAGCATCACACAAAATCAGCCGTTCTAATGGCTCTAAAAGTTTTCTAAAGAACTATTAGGAATTGTTTTTCTCAAGTCTAAGGTAAATATCCTCAGTTTAGTGCAAATCTAAAACAGTTTGGTTAGATTTGTGCACTTTTCGCTGTGTGAAACTCACAGTAATCGAGATCAAGTGAAGCTTTCTTTGTTTTTGCGAAAATTGTGGAACAGGGGAATGCTTGCATAATTCATACAATTGATCAACTAATTGATATTCGGATGTATTAAAAAACATGTCAGTTGTTTTCTTATTCACGACATCCACTCGCCTTTTTGTCGTGAATACGACTTACTTTACTATGGGGTGCCTTTCCAAAATTAGCCATATGGAAGAATGGGCAGAACTTAATCGTGAATATCTCGACTTGTATTAATGGTAGCAACATAATTCTTTCACCATTTCATCAAAAATATGATCAGGAATTTAGGATAATATTTTGAACAGTGTGAGATAACCACAAACAACTCAAAAATTAAGTTTTCTCAAAATTTCAAAATAATGCGGAAAACTCTTTACTTTCGCTTGGGTTTTTCGCGCAAGGACGACGATTTTGAGGTAGTCAGGCACATATCTTCAACTGAATGCGTATAAAAGGGGAACCGTGGTGAAAATCGATCATTTCTTTTCGTGCGTTCGATGGGAGCAGACTTCTGGGGATTAAACCTTCAACCAGCAGCGACGGAGAGGGCGCCTTTTGCGTGGTTAAAACCTCAAACGCTCAGGTAGCAACTTTCATTCGCTTGCTGGCCTTCAAGGCGAGCAGACTGCCATCGCGAGAGTTAAACCATCAACCAGCAGCGACGGAGAGAGCGCCTTTTGCGTGGTTAAAACCTCAAACGCTCAGGTAGCAACTTTCATTCGCTTGCTGGTCTTCAAGGCGAGCAGACTGCCATCGCGAGAGTTAAACCATCAACCAGCAGCGACGGAGAGAGCGCCTTTTGCGTGGTTAAAACCTCAAACGCTCAGGTAGCAACTTTCATTCGCTTGCTGGCCTTCAAGGCGAGCAGACTGCCATCGCGAGAGTTAAGGGCACTCCGCATTCGGCCGAGCCAACCGATCCGAGCTCTCCGGTGTTGACTTCGGCTATGGATGAGCTACCAGCGTGCGCATGTATAGGTACGCCGGACCCGACACGATTGATACAGTGCGAAAAGCTCGGTGAGGAATATCGTTGCCAAAGATATGGATTTTATGTCGGGTCCGGCGTACCTATACATGTGCACGCCGGCAGCTCAGTCATAACCGAAGAGCGAAAAAAAGATCGGCTATGGAAATGTCGGCCGAATGCGGTTTGACCCTTAAACCATCAACCAGCAGCGACGGAGAGAGCGCCTTTTGCGTGGTTAAAACCTCAAACGCTCAGGTAGCAACTTTCATTCGCTTGCTGGCCTTCAAGGCGAGCAGACTGCCATCGCGAGAGTTAAACCATCAACCAGCAGCGACGGAGAGAGCGCCTTTTGCGTGGTTAAAACCTCAAACGCTCAGGTAGCAACTTTCATTCGCTTGCTGGCCTTCAAGGCGAGCAGACTGCCATCGCGAGAGTTAAACCATCAACCAGCAGCGACGGAGAGAGCGCCTTCTGCGTGGTTAAAAGCTCAAACGCTCAGGTAGCAACTTTCATTCGCTTGCTGGGCTTCAAGGCAAGCAGACTGCCATCGCGGGAGTTAAACCATCAGCGACGGAGAGAGCACCTGCCATCATTTGGTTTTCGGTAGTCATAACGAGAAGTTCAATTTTCAGATTGTAGTTCCGCAATATAGGTTTAGAATTCAGAGCCTGCGTGCTGAAACTGGATTCTGGAACTGTATTCCGGAACTAATTTGAGTTTCGAAATTGCAATTCTAGAATTGAAACTGGATTCTGAGTCTGTTATTGGTTCTAAATTTAGTTCTTGAACTCAGGATCCAGTTCTTTATTCCAGACTCCTTCTATTCGATTCTTTTTAGAACCATAATAATACTCCTAAAGAATTATACGGAAATTTACTTTACTGTACTCTATAAAACCCATTCTGGTAGTCATGGCGAAAAATCGTCTTCATGTTTTAGAGCTTAGTTCTGGAATATGGGTTTAGAATTCAGAGTCTGCGTGCTGAACTAACTAAAATCGTCACCATTTTTTTTATTATAAAGAACTATACTGCTTATTTCATAGTATTTAAGTGCGTTTCAGAATGTTTAATGTAACTAATCTGTAATTTAGTCTAGGCGCATCGTTTAAATTTCTAGTAATGAAAGAGGGGAAAGTTGCACAACTCAAACAATCGATGAACTACCAATTCGAATTCGGAAGCATAAATAAATCGTGTCATATTCGTATTCACGACATCCAGTTATGTCTCTGACATTACACACCCGTACTTTTTTCTCTTTCACCACTATGTTTGTCTTCGACATCGAAATCATCATTTTTTTAACGTTGAAATTACTCCCGACACGTTCTTTTAATTAGAGCAGCATCACCGTAAGTTTCTGAGAGCATTCGATGTGCTTCAGCTGTATTTTTTTCCGAATTGTAACAGAAAAGTAAAACTTCCCGCAAATGGCGAGAATTGGGCACAAAGACATTTTCGAGCGTGAATAATACGAAAATAGAAACAACTGTCACTGAAACGGCGATGACAATTTGTTAGGCACTGTACACACTCACTTTAAAGGCATTATAATCTATGTATTTTGACCAGCCTCAGCCGGTACAGCCACCTATCGGAAAACGGCGGAAGCAAAGTTGCACACCTGATAATTAACGACCTGTAACGATACTACAAATTTATTCCAACACATGTTAAATTACAAGAGAGATGTCTTGAGCTGAAGTAGTAGCTGAAGTTGCACTTCTTGATTGACGAAGAGAACGAAAAGTGCACAATGAACCAATGAAATGACGCTTGCCAGTAGCTGATCATTATAACTCACTCGTTCAAAACTTTTCATTAGACGGTGAATAACGACGCCGGCCACGAACAGAGGCTGTGCTACTGAGGGAGGATAGAAAATGTATTAATATGTATCGGAAAAGCTCTAGAATATGTGTTGGTAAACAATACGATTTCAATAGTTTATTAGGGCTACCGAGAGAAAAAAAGTACGGGTGTGTAATGTCAGAGACATAACTGAATGTCGTGAATACGAATATGACACGATTTATTTATGCTTCCGAATTCGAATTGGTAGTTCATCGATTGTTTGAGTTGTGCAACTTTCCCCTCTTTCATTACTAGAAATTTAAACGATGCGCCTAGACTAAATTACAGATTAGTTACATTAAACATTCTGAAACGCACTTAAATACTATGAAATAAGCAGTATAGTTCTTTATAATAAAAAAAAAATGGTGACGGTTTTAGTTAGTTCAGCACGCAGACTCTGAATTCTAAACCCATATTCCAGAACTAAGCTCTAAAACATGAAGACGATTTTTCGCCATGACTACCAGAATGGGTTTTATAAAGTACAGTAAAGTAAATTTCCGCATAATTCTTTAGGAGTATTATTATGGTTCTAAAAAGAACCGAATAGAAGAAGTCTGGAATAAAGAACTGGATCCTGAGTTCAAGAACTAAATTTAGAACCAATAACAGACTCAGAATCCAGTTTCAATTCTAGAATTGCAATTTCGAAACTCAAATTAGTTCCGGAATACAGTTCCAGAATCCAGTTTCAGCACGCAGGCTCTGAATTCTAAACCTATATTGCGGAACTACAATCTGAAAATTGAACTTCTCGTTATGACTACCGAAAACCAAATGATGGCAGGTGCTCTCTCCGTCGCTGATGGTTTAACTCCCGCGATGGCAGTCTGCTTGCCTTGAAGCCCAGCAAGCGAATGAAAGTTGCTACCTGAGCGTTTGAGCTTTTAACCACGCAGAAGGCGCTCTCTCCGTCGCTGCTGGTTGATGGTTTAACTCTCGCGATGGCAGTCTGCTCGCCTTGAAGGCCAGCAAGCGAATGAAAGTTGCTACCTGAGCGTTTGAGGTTTTAACCACGCAAAAGGCGCTCTCTCCGTCGCTGCTGGTTGATGGTTTAACTCTCGCGATGGCAGTCTGCTCGCCTTGAAGACCAGCAAGCGAATGAAAGTTGCTACCTGAGCGTTTGAGGTTTTAACCACGCAAAAGGCGCTCTCTCCGTCGCTGCTGGTTGATGGTTTAACTCTCGCGATGGCAGTCTGCTCGCCTTGAAGGCCAGCAAGCGAATAAGAGTTGCGATCTGAGCGTTTGAGGTTTTAATCACGCAAAAGGTGCACTCTCCGTCGCTGCTGGTTGATGGTTTAACTCTCGCGATGGCAGTCTGCTCGCCTTGAAGGCCAGCAAGCGAATGAAAGTTGCTACCTGAGCGTTTGAGGTTTTAACCACGCAAAAGGCGCCCTCTCCGTCGCTGCTGGTTGAAGGTTTAACTCCCACGACGTCTGCTCCCATCGAACGCAAGAAAAGAAATGATCGATTTTCACCACGGTTCCCCTTTTATACGCATTCAGTTGAAGATATGTGCCTGACTACCTCAAAATCGTCGTCCTTGCGCGAAAAACCCAAGCGAAAGTAAAGAGTTTTCCGCATTATTTTGAAATTTTGAGAAAACTTAATTTTTGAGTTGTTTGTGGTTATCTCACACTGTTCAAAATATTATCCTAAATTCCTGATCATATTTTTGATGAAATGGTGAAAGAATTATGTTGCTACCATTAATACAAGTCGAGATATTCACGATTAAGTTCTGCCCATTCTTCCATATGGCTAATTTTGGAAAGGCACCCCATAGTAAAGTAAGTCGTATTCACGACAAAAATCATTTGATTTTATTGTAATAAATTGGAGCATGACACGTTGCAGAGCCAAAAGCCTTAATATTAGATTCCTTTTATGGAATTTGACCTTCTGTTTGTACATACTTCGCAGTCGATTTATCACGTACAGAACCTTCGCATGACGGATGATACGATTCTACTAACACTAAGAATCCTTCCAGATCGGGACTCGAACATAAGACAAATGGCTTGTAAGATCAGCGTTTTATGCATTGAACCACCAACTCAATTTTGTACTATGAGTATAATATATCATTATTTAAACAATACATAATAACATCTGTACGACTTACCGTTAAATTTGGCCTTTGAGCTATGAACTGATTCTGCAGAAAAGAAGAAAAAACGATTGAAAAATTTATTAGAAAAATCAAAATGGACTTAGTTGAACGAATTCCAGTGAAAAAACTGGCTACTGGATTAAATTTAAGCTACTAAAACTAAACATTTAGGGGTTTTTTGTTTTGTGCAAAAAAAGCACATATTTTGTTTCAAGTTTCTTTGCGTTTCGCCTTCGGCTCGTCAGTGCTTAAAGCAGTTCAAGTAGAACTGCCCTCTCCGCCTACCAGTTCAACTTGAACCGCTAAGCAGACGCAAAGTCCACACTACTTATGTGACCCTTTAAGGATATAACACTAGGTGCCATATCCTATCTGACGTCTCGGGCGTAAACGAATGACGACTGGCTACTGGTCGCCGCAGAGTTTGAACATTTAGGGGTTTTTTGTTTTGTGCAAAAAAGCACATATTTTGTTTCAAGTTTCTTTGCGTTTCGCCTTCGGCTCGTCAGTGCTTAAAGCAGTTCAAGTAGAAGGGTCACATAAGTAGTGTGGACTTTGCGTCTGCTTAGCGGTTCAAGTTGGACTGGTAGGCGGAGATGGCAGTTCTACTTGAACTGCTTTAAGCACTGACGAGCCGAAGGCGAAACGCAAAGAAACTTGATACTAAAACTAGTTCCTAACCAAATAAAATAACCAAACCCTTACTTATCTCGTCCACTAAAAGTGTTACTCAAAGTAAGATGAGCTATTGCTGTTCAATGTACTGGTTTAAAATTTATTCCTTCACTTTTCGCATAGCAATGAATGAAGTAATTAAGATCTCGGATGAAGAATGAGGCTATTGGTACATTTACCCTATAAACGAGGGACGGCTAACTGCTAACAAGTTTTTAAATGATGTCTTCCCGACGACATTTGGTCAATAGCAACACATAACTTAATAAGCCAAGTGACTAAGAAAATGTAATTTCTTCCAAGAGTAATACAATAATTCCAACGCTTCTCTAACTTCTCGAAGCAATGCTTGTAGCAATGTCGTTGGGGGCCACATCTTGAGTATACGGTGGATAAGGAAGCAATTCTAAGTGTAACTCGTTCAATTTAACTATCGTTACCATCGGATCAGTGCATTGTGTTGCTGAAACAGTGTTTTTTTCTTCGCCATATAAGGTCGTTTTTCCTTGATTTTTGCAATTAAATGATTTAACAACGATATGCAGTATTCACTATTGATTGTTCTTTTCTCAAGATAGTCGATGAAGATTATGCCATGTGCATTCCAAAATACTGAAACCAAGTGGTTGTTGTGCCTTTAGACGCTTCGGAAGTGATTTACCGACTGCAGTCCACTAGGATGGTTGTCATTTTAATTTCGGAGAGAAATGAAGGATCCATGTTTCAATCATTGGCACATATCGAAGCAAAAAATATAATTGATTACTTATTAACATACCCAAACACGACTCTAAATCATCAACACGTTGTTTTTTCGGTCCACTGTTAGTAGTTCTTTATTTCAGAGACTCGTATCGCTAAGATGCCTAAGTTCGACTCCTCTGGTAGAAGGTAAAAGTTTAGATACGAGAAGCCTTCTGCTTACTTAAATGACCCTTGTCACGTCGCCCTTTTCCGCACTTTATTATTCACATCCTTGCTCTTCCTTGAGTACTATGGCTCTATAATTTCATATTCTTTCTCTTCTTATAATCTCTAGTTAGTTTGATATCGTTCAAAACCGAAAAAAGTAAAAATTACTGACTGACCAGAAGTCATAAATAAAAAAGTAAAAAGAAAAAAGTAACTTCACATTTCCTTCTCGATGAAGAGTACCTCACTGTACTGCTCCTTGAGTGAAATATGTTTTAAGCACAAACTTAGGTTAACCCTTAAATGACCATACCCGAATCGGCCAGTATTAGTCGAAAATAACGTTTTCGTTCTACACGTCAGCAAAGACATTTAATAAGTGTTTTGCAAATAGCATTAACTTT
The DNA here is from genome assembly GCF_030247185.1 of Malaya genurostris. Classification (NCBI taxonomy): domain Eukaryota; kingdom Metazoa; phylum Arthropoda; class Insecta; order Diptera; family Culicidae; genus Malaya; species Malaya genurostris. The sequence goes on from NC_080571.1 coordinate 284,746,015, forward strand.
ACGTCTGCTTAGCGGTTCAAGTTGAACTGTTTAAGTTTAAGCAATTAGCAGTTCAATTTTAACTGCTCTGCACTGACGTAAAGATGAAATGTAAAGCAAAATAATGCTATCGTTTATGCTAGGGAAGAGATCATGTACATGCACCTTAAAAGAATTGTCCTCAACATTCACGGGTATGTTATGCTTGACATAGTCATACTAAACTTTAGCGCTACAGATTTAGCTACCCTTGTTTTGCATTTGGCAATGAACTGTAGGTTATATGTCGGTTAAAAAGTCTGACAAAGGAAAAAAAACATGTTTTCAAAATTTGAAGAGTAATTAAGTTGTTACAATGGCATCCCAATTTTTCTGCATCACTTTGAAGCCACCATTTCTCCTTAACCTCAAAATGCGTTATGTTTGTAACAATGTAGAGCAGTGATTCCCAAAGTGGTCCCTACAGCCCACCCAGTGGGCACTAACTCATTTTAAGTGGACAATGAACTCAAAATTGTCGATCGGTGAGCAATGAGCCACAAATAGTGAGCTTCGCCACAGAAAAAGATTGAGAAAGGTTAGTAGCAAATATATTCATGATAAGGTGTTGCAATCAACAAATGGTGTTGCGATCAACAAATGGTCAAATAGTTCAAATGATTAAATACGGGTATTTCGTTCGACTCCCCCATGTTTATACGGTCTCCTTGTCAGAGAACACCAGTTTGCCTTGAACTGCATCTGGCAAATTCTTGAGTTTGCACTGGACAATGCTTCGATATATTTCTATTTGTACTGCTTAAGAAAAAGAAACCGACATTTTTGGTTGATGATTCCGTTCGCGATTTAAATGTAGTAGTAAGAGATGTCTCCTCGCCACACGAGATATTTCTTTGCGAACTTCGACAGCTGAAATCTACCAGTGCCAGTAACCGTAGAAAATTCCTGTTCAGGAAACTGTTTAAAACCTGAAAGTCTTGATGCAGATTCCATCACACTGCAATTAAACTTGATTTGCTTATCGCACGATTCAGAGTCAACAAATTCTTGTAAGCCGACAAAACTGCTAGATTTTTAATTCGATAAAGGGTTGTAGACGACATTTCTTGGATGCTGAATTTGGGATTCCTCTTGTGACAGATGACTTCTTCTTCTTCTTCTGAACGTTTTTGCGACATCCGGCTATCGATTCCCTCCCAATCTTGGTTTACTAGCTATCGGAATACGATTTCCGAATACTTTTGTTACATTAGGAACGGTAAATTTGGTCACATTAATGAATTTTCACAACTTTGCGAGCGAGTAGTATGGCAACATTATGATGGATCGCTACTCTTGCTTAGATGCCATTTCTACAACCGAGAAGCAGATATCAAAATCAAACCTTAGGTGTCGAATGCGACATAGCGTACAAATTTGTACTCTAGTTTCAGAAAAATCAGCTCGCAATTGCAACGCGATCAATTTAATTACGGTAAGGGCTCCCTATTTTATCTCATTTGTAAGGACGTTACCTTAAAAACCTGATTTAGCCACCAAAATCACTACGATTTTTTCATATTTCTGCCTAATTCGCCTTGCTCCACATTGAAAATTGATTCACATTCCTTGGAAATTAAATTAGTAATTAAAAAATCAGCTAAAAACACTTCTGTTATGTTCACTATTGTCCTAATTTCATCTCAAAGGTTTTGTATTCATCCTATCGTTAGTCCTTTATTCATCACATAAATTAGCAATGGCGACAGCAATCAAAACCAAAATATTGCACTATTACACTCTCAGGTTCAAAATGTCAAAATTTTCCATAAAAAGGGCCTAATGCCAACTATGCCACAACACACGATATTAAAAAAACAGTTGGAATCATTTCGACGTTTAAAATTTTTTGGATCGGTTTTATTACCTTTCGTTTCAAAATTAAAATTTTACACTGCAGTTAATTTGGAGAACTTAAAAAAAAAACAAAAAAAGATATGTTACTATTTAGGCATTAGCCCTTCTAAAAACAAAATGTAGTACTAGAGATGCCATTCATACAGATTTATCTGTATTGTATAGATTTTTGCGTTTGCTTTCGTTAAATCAGATTACAGATTTTCTAAATTTAATACAGATTTGTAAAGGTTCATAAAAAGTGAGAAGTAAAACGCTATCAAGTGAATTAAGTGCAAATTTTTATCTCATATTTTTCATTGCTTTTATTGCTTATCAGGTAGTTTCAGAAGTCTTTAATCGTTGAATAAACAAGTGGAAAGAGAACATTACTAACTCATCCAACATTAAATAGTGGTGTAATTATGTGAAATAGTGATCATGTTGTGAAACGAATCGATTAGTAAATATTCAGAAACATGATGAATTGTAAAACTTCAGACGAAAGTGGTTCCTAAATCAAAAAGTGAGTTTATTTTAAATGAAAAAAGCGATCGTTGAAGGTTTTTCAACTATTTTTTTCAATTGGAAAGTGTGGCAAAACCTAGAATAAATGTTTTAAAACGTTCCACAGTTTTGTTCAGGTACGTTTGAAGATATGATTAATGTTCAAAGTTATGAGGTGAAGGAATGAGATGGAAATTGGAGCTGAGATGAAATAGGGAACCCTTACCCTAAGTCACAAACTTTTGAGCTTCGCATGCAAACTGTTGAAGTTTTAACGCAACACGAAGTTTACAAATTCTGCGTATTTTGCTCAACGACAGGCTAAAGATGATGATTTGCAGAAATACTTTGCTCATTTATAATTCCATCCGAAGGACTTTATCTCAAGATCGATATTTTATGAGCACCCACCGAATTCACCTGATTTCGCTCCCTGAAACTTTTTCCTAGTCGATCGACTCCAGAAACCGCTCCGTGGAACGCGTTTCAGCGCCCGAGATGAGATTATGGAAAAATCGCAGATGGCTCTCATACCGAAAACGATATATAAAAAATGTTTTGAGGATTGGATCAAGCGCTGGTATAAGTGTGTTGCAGTCGATGGGGAGTATTTTCAAGGGGACAATATCGATTTTGATGAATAATCTTGTGATGATTTGAAGGAGAAAAAATCCTTTTTTAACCCCCAAATTTATGCAAGGTGCACATATTTTCAAAATTTTCGCCAAGAAAGGGATCATCACAGAGAGCCATAACTGACGAATACGGCGGATGAATTAGAAGCTCCTTATTGGAAAATCTCGGTTCAAAGACACGCAACAACTCAGCTGACTGAATAAATCGTCAAAAATAGCTTCCAGGTGCAATTTATTATCAAGGTCGATCAACGAAGTTCTCTATTTTATCTACTACCAGTTTAGTGATTTACTCAGGCACCAGATATCGAAGAGGATTACGTTGTTTCATTGCAAAGTTAAGTAAACATTCAGTACCTAAGCGCTTACATTCATTACTGTGTGGTAAAGACTTGTGCCTCGCGTGGCAGTGTTTAGCACGTTCCAAATAAATCCATTGCTCTACCGGTACTTTGTATCCGCCTCGGAAGGAAATAAGAAAACGTATCTTAACTCTGCTTCACTAATTCAGTTATGAAACTTTTTATTTACCTACATATACCACCAACTGCCAACAATCCAGCAAAAGTAATGGCAAAAGACGATTACATCTGGGATACATTTCTCACGACTGTATTCGGCTATTCATTTTATTGTATATTTCTATACATTTGAACGGCTGATGCCATTCACACATGTAACTAAAATGAATGTTACCAAATACAAACTTAAATTTGTTATTAGGAAATCTGGGTAAAGTAGACGGTTTCTAGTATTGATCCATTGTTAAATCAAGCAACCAATGAATGAATTACCTGTTCAACATAAATTACTAGATCGTTAAAGGTACATGCTTTTCTGTTTGACTGGTCCTCCTAGCATTTAAAATAAATACAGGCAGTAAAATTCTTTACAAATATTTGTTTTGAATTTTCATTGAAGTATCATCAAACAATTTCATAATCTAACAACACAATATTAATATCATTGGCACTGTCGATCTGATCCAATATTCCGAAACCAATCTTTCTAAACTCCGCTAGGATTATGGACCATATAGCCCCAGCCTCCCATTCCCGTCATATAATAAGTACGCATTTTGTGTGCGATCAATCGGCGACTGCCAACACAGAAAAAAAAATATTTGCACTTGTATTTTGCTTCACACATTGCACAGGTTTCGATCGGTTAGCGATTGTATTCCTCCTGTTGAAATGATATGTAAATTTTAACGTTTGGTCTCCCTAACATTGCATTGCCATCGACTTTCAGAGCTTTGTTTAATTTATGCAATCCCAAAGTAACAGTAAAAACCTAGCGAAAGAAAGAAAGATCCGACGTATAGGAAAGGGATTTCTATTAAATCTATCGTTTCTGGTACGAAAACTGCTATTTCGAATATCTAGAATATCCTCAGCAATCCAAACGTACCCGATTTTCCACAGATGACTTTTGGACACCTTCACACTGTTTTCTCGTTCAAATAATCCACCAAATGACCAGGAAAACTTGAAATTTTAGCCACCACACAAAATACAATGGAACGCCCGGGTGTGACAGAGACCGCTCTGAAATGGTTGCACAGTTCGCATAGGAAGAAAAAGGCCAGAAACGGTAAGTAACTTGTCTTCGGAAAACGCACCACCACTACACGCTACGTGCGCGAAATTACGTCTTTAACACGCGAAGATAACAACCCGACTGATGAAAAACAGCAAAGTCGAAACGGTGGAGTAGCGTCAAAACGATGTGGTTAGTGAAGGATCGCTGCAAAAACAGCATTGGAAAGAGAGGAAAAGCGATAGTACGGTGTAAGCATGTCGACTTCGTTAGCACCAACCTGAGCAGGGTTGGGCGATATTATCATCAACTAGCTGACCCGTCGAACTTCGTCTCGCCAGAAGAATTGTCAAAAGACTAAGTGGTCAACGTTTCTCTCCATTATTTTTCTGATTACTTAACCTACAATTAAATTCGAATTCGACACACACTCGCTTTAGCTCAAAAAGAAGAAATAACACCAAAGATTAATGTGAAAATATGTAATACCTCCGTTTAGCGAAAACTGAACAAATACACAGATTTCCATTCTGAACAGTCCGTTTTAAGGAATTACTCATACGTAAATGTTCACCCGACAGAACAAACTTCGAAGCAGTTTTTTATACATAAAAAAAATCTATTTTTGTGTTCGGTAATAATTTTTCCGGCAACGATCTATACAATATTATTTTTACTGAAAGCTACTGAATATCGGAAAATCCTATGTAAAAGTTACGATTATTTATTGTTTACTGACACGTTCTGTGAACTCTGAAATGTCATTTCTCTTGACGAACTCAGTGAAAGTTTTACCAATATTCGGAAAATTAATAAAAAATAATGAAGAATTTCGGTAATCATCACTACACATTCAGCAGAAATAAAGATCTGTCAAATAACATAATTTTCGGACGTAAAGATGTGAAAATTTCTAGATTTGCAGAGAAAAAAAAGTGGTGCGAATTGATTTCTTCCGAAAAATAGATAATACTGATTCCTAGCGGTAATTTTTCATTTAGTGAATCTATTCAAAAAGCCTTCTACAACTTTTTATTTCAGCACTCTAAAAATATGAAGGGTGATCCCATATTCTACTAAATTTCATCCGAAAGATAATTGATCACTTTATTTGAATAAATTATTTCTGAAGAGAAAATGTAATTCAATTCATTCATCACACGCAAAAAAATAATTAATCGGATGAAAATATGTTCTGTAAACCAAATGACTTCTTCCTTTCCCAGATCTCTAATACAATTTACCAAAAAATTGTAACACTTTACGGGTCAAGACGTTTACATATTTTTAGAATTGTTATGTAAATTTCGCCGATCATCGGTATAGAATGATGAAGAAGTCATTAGAATTATGACAGATCGAAGTTCAGTGGAACTTTTACTGAACAGATTACCGAATGTCCAGCTGTTTGAAAGTCAGTAAAACTGTACCGACATCCGTAAAAATAATTCGATGTGTTCAGCTTTTAAGCAGCAAGACATTTTTCTAAGAATCTGTTCTGTACGTTCAAGTTATCAAAAAGTACCATGCGTATTTTAGAGCTCTAATAAAGTGGATATTTTCAGGTACTATGAAACTTTTGATTGCTTGGAGACGACTCTTAAATTGTAATTTGATATTGATCTTACCAGTTTGAACATTCTTCACAGAATATGCAACATGAAATAACAGTCTCAATTAATTATGGTAATCATCTTGAACATTGATATCTAATAACCACTTACCTTGTGCGCTTAGTCTAATCTAAATCATTAGAAAGAAAAATGCAAGGAAAATCTCTTAGTGTGACCTTAGCGCTTCTACAGCGCAATCTTTACATTGATTCATTAAAAAAATTCCTGATTTGTTAATCTTGTCCCCGCAATCTACTATCTACTATTCATCTGACTCCATTGAACACAATTCATCAACTGAAAAATGATATCAAAACTTCTTCTCCTGCCTACAACGATTTTCTAGAACAGTCATTGAGTCATTCATGTCGTTTTCGCTTGATGCCAAACCTAATCCAGCTTCCACTCTAACTGTTGTCAAACCGTTTGTTTGAAGTCAGTTTCGAACCTAGTTTCAATGTTGGTGAACTGAAAATCGAGTCAGCTTCGAATCTGGTTTTTAAATCAGTTTTACTCAAACCCCCGTTGCTAAGTGCGAAATCAACACAGCTTCGTAAAAAGTGTTTGTTTGATGAAACTACCTTGGGTCAGTTTCATATTTTTCAAGCGAAAACGACATTAGTAAGCAATAATTTTGATACCCATTTGAGCACGTGGTTCGAAATGACGAATCACATCCATCAAGTATGCATGTGAAATCTCGACACTAAATATCTCGTTGCGCGCCAAACAATTTTTTCAACGATCTACACTGAAATGAAAATCTTATTTATATTCATTAGATTTGTCATATGAATCATATGCAGAATATAATTCATAGAAATTATATGGAAACTTATAATCTTTATTTAATGTGTACGTCAAATCTAAATGGACGTTATCATAATGAAAGTTATAAAAATATCCCATATAATTTATATGGAAATCCGATGGAAGTCGTGAATCGTACTGCTTGAAGCTGAAGAAATAGTTGTGTCTCCGATATTCATCAACTGCTCCAGACCATTTTTTTTTTCAGGAAGTTCCGCATCTCAATGTAATTTTAAATCGCTGACAGCTCATCCAACTTCGTTCAAGGATATGCGTTAACGGACCATGAAATATATATCTGGTACATTTCATTACTCTATCTGTCTAGTAAGATTCATTTTTATTTTCAGTCTCGGGATCTCACTTCTTTTTCGCAAATATCATGAGGTGCTCCCTTACCGAACGGAATACTAGTAAAGCTTAAATCCTCAAAGAAAAGTAGTAGTTGGCGATTATCTGCTATTCGTATGAGCTCTATTGAAAGTTATATATATATATATATATATATATATATATATATATATATATATATATATATATATATATATATATATATATATATATATATATATATATATATATATATATAAGTTAACAGCCAGCGTTTCCCAAGAACGTCACCAATAGCAGACGATCGAGATTCCCACAGAATGAAGACCGCAGCATCAACAACAATCGTCGCCCCAGCATCAGTCACGTACACGGTAAACAAATCTTGTATCGCGTTACCGGCGCTAGGGAATAGTAAATCGACAGGGTTCTCACGATCGGCAGCTAGCTAGGTTAGGCTTAGAGTAAAGTTAGAACAAAAATAAAGTTTAGTTTCAGTTTAACCTCAGAAGTGAAAAGTGTTCTCTCTTTTTAAAAACCCCTTTGCGAGGGTAGATATTTTAAATGGCGCAGTCGTTCGGATTGTAGTGCGGTTTTTTTTTCAAGTGATTTCTTTCGGCACGAAGAGCCATCCCCGAATGTACATCGGTGATTAGTGAAGAGATCCAGAAGAAGCTGCACCGGACCCATCATCTAGTTAACAGCGAGAGAATATCGCAACCTAACCGTAAGTAATTTTAATCTTTTAATTAACTATTATCACATAAGTTTAACGCATTTAACATTTCTTAGCTATTGCCTAAAAGTGAGCTATTGACATTGTAGTGAAGTGAAATTAATTTTAGTTAAACAAATCAGTGAAAATGGAACAGCACATCGCTGCTCTCAATCAACAGATCGCCTCACAGGAGGACGAAATTCAACAATTAAGAATGGAGCTTCTAGGTGCGTCAGAAGCTGCCCAAGCGGCTCAAGTAGCAGCTGCCGAGGCTAGAACAAATATGCTACCTCGAGCTGCAGGAGATCCCGAGAGTATTTTAAAATCTCTCCAGACTCCCCAGATCATTCGAGACCTTCCCAGTTTCGATGGAAACCCAATAAAATTGCATTCTTTTATTAGAGCCATTGATAGTTTAATGCCAACTATCAATAGAGCTGTTGGAACAGATTGCCACCAAGTTTGGATTCAAGCAATTCGAACCAAAATAGTGGGAGAAGCAGACAATATTCTAGAATTGTACGGTACAAATTTGAATTGGACCGACATAAAGCAAAATTTAATCACACATTATAGCGACCGACGGGATGAGGTGTCTTTGACACGCGACCTCTTCGCTATTCACCAAGTGAACACTGTAGAAGAATTCTACAGCAAAATCTCGCATGTGGTGTCTCTGTTAGTGAATTTGCTAAACATCAGTGAAGAGCACACAGCTGTGAAAGCAGCGAAGAACAATTTTTATCAGCAGCTAGGACTAAAAGTATTTTTGGGAGGATTAAAGGATCCGTTAGGACCAATAATCCGGGCTCAGGCCCCAACAAATTTAAAGGATGCTCTTCGATTATGCATCGAAGAAGGCAATTACTCTCACACACGAAATAAACCATTTGGCACACCTCCACCAATTCCACAAAAGCCAAATTCATCTCCACAATGGCCCATTAAACCGTTTAACAATAGATTACAATTTCCACCATTTTCACAAAAACCCATTCAATTTCCACCACAACGACCAATTCAATTCACACAACAAAGACCTTTTCCCTTCCAACAACCACGATTCCAATTCCCGCAACAACGACCATTTTCCTTCTCACCGCAAGGACAATTTCAAAATCCCCAACAACGACCATTTCCGTTTCCTCAAAGAGTGACTCAAAACCCACAACCAAAGCCAACTCCAATGGAAGTGGATAGCTCCATTAGAAGTAGGCAGATAAATTATATGAACCGTCCACATTTTCAAATAGAGGAATTTCCAACAAATTGTGATGATTCCTATTTCTATGATCCCAATGAATATTATTATTACGATAATTATAACCAACAATATCAAACTGCGTATGAAAACACTAACGAACCTCCACCAGTCGAAACAAACCCCCAACATTTAGAATCCAATCAAGAAACCGATAGCAAGGAAGCCGAAATTGATGATCTAAATTTTCATCAAGTGGCGGCAGACTTTCATCCGACGTAAATAATTTCATCCCTTACATCGAAATAAACACTTCCAAAGGCTTACTAAAATTTCTCATAGACACAGGTGCAAACAAGAATTACATTAGTACCAAGCACGTAAACCTTCAAAAATGCAGATTTACCGAGCCAACCTCTGTTCAAAATATCAATGGTTGTCATAAAATAAATCAATTTGTTGAATTTAACCCCTTTATTCAGATTCCTGGCACACAAAAATTGAAATTTTATATCTTTGATTTTCATCCTTATTTCGATGGATTAATTGGATACGAGGCGTTACAATTGCTGAAAGCCAATATTCTTACTGCTAGTAACGAACTTCAATTTGCTTCTGGAAAAATTCAAATGCAACGAAAATATCCTCATTCTCAACGAATACAATTAAACTCTAACGAGACGAAATTCGTAAGCTTTCCTGTTAATATCAATAACGGCGATTTCCTAGTATCAGAAGATACTTTTATTTGCAACAATATACTCCTGCACTCAGGCTTGTATAGCGCAGTGAATAGTCGAGCTTGTTTAGCCATAACTAATAGTTCGAACGAGTTATCGCGAATCGATATTAGTCAACCCATGGAATTTGAATTAAATAATTTTGAAACCCAACCTTCACCAAAATTTGCCAAGCCGATAAGCCAGCGTTTATTCGATCAATTGCGATTGGATCACCTTAACTCAGACGAAAAATCGAAATTGTTGAACGTCATCAGTAGAAATCAGGGTGTATTTTTGTTAGAAGAGGAACACCTTACCTTTACTAACGCAATAAAACATAGCATCAAAACAAAAGATGATTTGCCTATTTACTCCAAATCATATCGGTACCCTTTTTGTCATAAAGAGGAAGTACAAAAACAAATTCTCAAAATGCTTGAACAGGGTATTATAAGACACTCTGTCAGCCCTTGGACTTCTCCGGTTTGGATCGTCCCGAAAAAGATGGACGCTTCCGGTCAAAAGAAATGGCGATTGGTAATCGACTATCGGAAGTTAAATGAAAAGACTATCGATGATCGATACCCAATCCCGAACATAACCGACATCCTCGATAAACTCGGGAGATGCAATTATTTTTCTACGCTAGACTTAGCATCCGGTTTCCACCAGATCGAAGTTGAAGCATCAGACATTCCCAAAACGGCTTTTAATGTCGAGAATGGACACTATGAGTTTTTGAGAATGCCCTTTGGACTAAAGAATGCCCCCTCTACGTTTCAGAGAGTAATGGACAACGTTCTAAGAGAACACATTGGCCTAAGATGTTTCATCTATATGGATGATATCATCGTTTTTTCAAGTAGTCTTCAAGAACATCTGGATAATTTGGGAAAAATTTTCGATACACTATCTAGATGCAATATGAAAGTACAATTAGATAAGTGCGAGTTTCTATGTAAAGAAGTTGCATTTTTAGGACACATCGTTACTACTGAAGGAGTTAAGCCAAACCCAGACAAAATTAATATTATCAAAAATTGGCCATTGCCAAAGAGCGAAAAAGAACTTAGAAGCTTTCTTGGAATTTTGGGTTACTATCGAAAATTTATAAAAGATTTTGCGAAAATAGCGAAACCTTTAACAAATTCACTTAGGAAAGGCGAAACCATCATTCATTCTGAAGAGTTCATTAAATCATTTCAAAAATGTAAAGCAATCCTCACTAGTAATGACATACTCCAATACCCAGATTTTGATAAACCCTTCATTTTAACTACAGACGCCTCTAATCATGCAATTGGCGCTGTTCTTTCACAAGGACCTTTGGGTAAAGACAAACCCATCGCGTTTGCTTCACGCACATTGAATAAATCTGAAGAGAATTATTCAACGATCGAAAAAGAACTCTTGGCGATCGTTTGGAGTTGTAAACATTTTCGACCGTACCTCTATGGAAGAAAATTTACGCTCTACACCGATCATAAACCGTTAACTTACAGTTTGAATTTAAAAGAACCGAATCAAAGATTGATCCACTGGCGTTTAAGCTTAGCAGAATTCGATTACGATGTTCAATACAAACCTGGAAAACAAAACGTCGTAGCAGACGGATTGTCTAGAGTTGTTCAAGAAATTAACGTTAACGAAAATGAACTATCATCAGATAACGCAACAGTACATTCCGCAGACACGGATGATTCCGAATACATTCCGTGTACAGAAAAACCTTTAAATTATTTCAGTAATCAAATAATCCTTCAAGTTGGCCCCGAAGAAGATAATATTCACGAAGAGGTTTTTCCGAGAGTTCATAGAAGAACCATTACAAAATTAATATTTGGTATCCCCCAATTGATAACAATATTTAAAGATTTTATGGACTTGAAACGCAATAATTGCATATTGTGTCCCGAAAGTTTGATAAATACGATTCAAATAGTATACAAAAATTACTTTAGTCGATGTAAGACTTTCAAAAATTTCATCACGCAGAAACTTTTGGTTGACTTAAAAACCCTCGAGGAACAAAGTGCCACCATTGAACAAACTCATGAATCAGCCCACCGAGGAGTTTGGGAAAACGAAAAACAAATATCCAATCGGTTCTACTTTCCAAAAATGAAGCATAAAATTCAACAGTTCATCAAAATTTGCGAAGTATGTAATCGAAACAAATATGACCGACACCCATACAAAATTAAACTTGGCTCAACACCGAACACGAAAAAACCATTAGAAATAATTCATATTGACATATTTTTAACTCAACCGTACATCTTTTTATCTGCAGTAGATAAGTTCTCTAGATTCGGAATATTGATCCCAATAAAATCCAGGAATATAGTCGATGTTAGAAGAGGCCTGCTGAAACTTTTCTCAACCTATGGTACACCGGAGCTTATCGTAAGTGATAACGAACCTGCATTTCGATCAGCCGACATAAGAGGTATGGTAAATAATTTGAATGTACAGATGCATTTCGTGCCTGCTAATCACAGTGAAAGTAATGGTTTGGTCGAAAGATTTCATTCAACAGTTGCAGAAATCTTTCGATGTATAAAGCCCCAGTACAATGACCTTACGCACAAAGAAATTTTCTTAATTGCTTGTACTTTGTACAACAACACGATTCATTCAGCCACCGGTTTCAAACCGAGAGAGATTTTCTTTGGGCTAAAGGACGAACACGAACGGCCTCTTGACATTCAGAAAATGATAGAAGAAAGAGACAACTTCTATGATGAGGTAATTTTGGCAAACGATAAGACACGATCAAAAAATTTATCCTTCCATAATAAAGGAAGAGAAGAAGCACCTCACATAGCAGACGAAGAAATAGTTTTCAAAAGGATTCAAGGAATCAAAAAGAAAACTAAAGAAAGATTTTCACCGACTGAAGCTATGGAGGACAAACAAAGAACGATCCTCGATAGGTCCGGCCGGGAAATTCACAAAGAAAACATAAAAAGACTTTGAAATTAATATTTGTCTTTCTTTCAGGATGGACTTTCGGATCATTGCACTCATTTCTCTCATTCCCTTTTCCTATCCTCAATTCATTCAAATACATGACATTTCGAATAATCCGGGTGCGTTAATTATGAAAGTTGGAGAAGGAAGAATTAGTTTAGGCTATGATAAGGTTTTGCACATTATAGAATTAAACCAGTTCCAGAATTCAATTACTACAATTAAAAATGTGTTGAATCGAATCGACAATAGAACAGGAGATTTTTCAAATTTAATCGAATTAAAGCTTTCAATGATAAATGATACATTCATGAGCCTTCTCCCAAGAAACAGAAAGGTAAAAAGATCAATAGAAGTGTTAGGAAGCACTATCAAACTAATCACCGGAAATTTAGACGCCCAGGATTTGAGAAATATTAATGCAGATCTATATGCACTGAAAAACAATGAAAATAGCTTATTAAATGAAAATAACAAACAAATATCTATCAATGCAAATTTTCAAGAACGAATTAATATTGTAAACAATCAGATCAAGGATCATGAGAACAGTTTAGCTAAAATTTTACTTAAAGAAGATTATATCATAACTGAATCCACTAAAATTTCAATCTTATTTCAATTAGATATGCTCTTAAACTCATTACATTCTATAGAAAATAGCTTATCACTCGTCAAGGTCAACATAATAAACAAACAAATTTTATCAAATAGTGAACTAGAGGTCATAGCAGCAAAGCTAACCAAGCAAGGATTCAAGATTGATAGTTTAGACGAAGTTTGCGTGTACCTGACAACTACAGCGTTTTATCAAGGAGATAACATCATTATCAGCATCAATATCCCTAACGTACAGCCTATTGTGTTTGACAAAATGCTTTTATTACCGCTACCTGTGAACAACAAAACAGTGAACATTGACCACAAAGTAATCTTCAAACATGTAAACGAGACGTTAGCCGTTTCTACAGGATGCCAAGAAACGCCCAAAATTACTATCTGTAAACGAGAACTATTGACAAACATCAGTGCAGATGATTGCATCGCACCATTGATTAGAGGTTTGAACGGAAAATGTCCCTTCTCAGAATTGCCACAAACCATCGAATATGAATTACCCGCACCTGGTACCATAATAGTCAAAGCGCTCACCAACAAAATTACATTGAGCAGCACGTGTGGAATTAATCAAAAAGAATTGAAAGGCATTTTTCTCGTCTCATTCCACAATTGTACCATCATTATTGGAAACAAATTATTCGAAAACTATGAAATTCAATTCCGTCACCCTATTATCGCACCTCTAAGGTCAAACCAAATCGCAGAAACACATTTGGAAAAATACGTCAACATAACCCAGTTACATGACCTACATATCGAAAACAGGAAGAACCTTCAATCTTTGGAATTGAAACAACATTTATCAATTGGTTCCTTCATATGCGCAGTTATCCTGATTACAACAATTCTAGGCATCGTTTATCATAAAACCAAAATATCTTCAACAGCATTAGTCGAACGCACGGGTCGTGCTTCTTTAAGGGATGGAGGAGTTAACAGCCAGCGTTTCCCAAGAACGTCACCAATAGCAGACGATCGAGATTCCCACAGAATGAAGACCGCAGCATCAACAACAATCGTCGCCCCAGCATCAGTCACGTACACGGTAAACAAATCTTGTATCGCGTTACCGGCGCTAGGGAATAGTAAATCGACAGGGTTCTCACGATCGGCAGCTAGCTAGGTTAGGCTTAGAGTAAAGTTAGAACAAAAATAAAGTTTAGTTTCAGTTTAACCTCAGAAGTGAAAAGTGTTCTCTCTTTTTAAAAACCCCTTTGCGAGGGTAGATATTTTAAATTATATATATATATATATATATATATATATATATATATATATATATATATATATATATATATATATATATATATATATATATATATAATTTTTTTTAAAACTAGTCATATGATATATATGAACCTATCTAAATAAAATCGATATGAATATTATATGCGCTTCATAAATTGTTCCAATGTATGTTGTGCGGATATCTAGTAATGGTTATAAGACGCGCCAATCAATTTGACTCAGACTGGAAATTTCATTCGTTATATGGAAATCCTGTAAAAATAACGTTAAGAAGAGTTTTATGTTTCATGAGATTATCTCATATATTTGACATGATGTTGAACACATCTTGTAACTATTATTGGAAATGCTAATAGTGCAAAATCATTAGAATATCATATAATGTGAAAAAGAAAATTTAGCTCAGTGATAGTATTCTTTCCTTCAACGGTCAAGCACTTATGCAAATCGTTGCGCGCCATCAATCGTAAATCTAGCAATCATTGGCGACTTTTTCAGTGGAAAATTCCATTGTCCATATAAAATAACTTTATTGGTTTTTCCCACTTTTCCGGTAAGTTTTCCTAATTTTTTTGATGTACGAACCCGGTGGGGGTAAAAACTGATCAAACAAAAAAAAAATCATCTCAATCCGCCCATCCGGTCTTACGTGATGCGATTACAAAGAATGATCTCTGCATTTTTATATATATAGATATAGGTTGGCAGAAGAAAAAAGTACGGGTGTGTAATGTCAGAGACATAAGTGGATGTCGTGAATACGAATATGACACGCTTTATTTATGCTTCCGAATTCGAATTGGTAGTTCATCGATTGTTTGAATTGTGCAACTTTCCCCTCTTTCATTACTAGAAATTTAAACGATGCGCCAAGACTAAATTACAGATTAGTTACATTAAACATTCTGAAACGCACTTAAATACTACGAAATAAGCAGTATAGTTCTTTATAATAAAAAAAATGGTGACGATTTGAGTTAGTTCAGCACGCAGACTCTGAATTCTAAACACATATTCCAGAACTAAGCTCTAAAACATGAAGACGATTTTTCGCCATGACTACCAGAATGGGTTTTATAGAGTACAGTAAAGTAAATTTCCGCATAATTCTTTAGGAGTATTATTATGGTTCTAAAAAGAACCGAATAGAAGAAGTCTGGAATAAAGAACTGGATCCTGAGTTCAAGAACTAAATTTAGAACCAATAACAGACTCAGAATCCAGTTTCAATTCTAGTATTGCAATTTTGAAACTCAAATTAGTTCCGAAATACAGTTCCAGAATCCAGTTTCAGCACGCAGGCTCTGAATTCTAAACCTATATTGCGGAACTACAATCTGAAAATTGAACTTCTCGTTATGACTACCGAAAACCAAATGATGGCAGGTGCTCTCTCCGTCGCTGATGGTTTAACTCCCGCGATGGCAGTCTGCTTGCCTTGAAGCCCAGCAAGCGAATGAAAGTTGCTACCTGAGCGTTTGAGCTTTTAACCACGCAGAAGGCGCTCTCTCCGTCGCTGCTGGTTGATGGTTTAACTCTCGCGATGGCAGTCTGCTCGCCTTGAAGGCCAGCAAGCGAATGAAAGTTGCTACCTGAGCGTTTGAGGTTTTAACCACGCAAAAGGCGCTCTCTCCGTCGCTGCTGGTTGATGGTTTAACTCTCGCG
This sequence comes from Malaya genurostris, assembly GCF_030247185.1. NCBI lineage: Eukaryota > Metazoa > Arthropoda > Insecta > Diptera > Culicidae > Malaya > Malaya genurostris. The sequence goes on from NC_080571.1 coordinate 284,762,451, forward strand.
ATGGCAGTCTGCTCGCCTTGAAGGCCAGCAAGCGAATGAAAGTTGCTACCTGAGCGTTTGAGGTTTTAACCACGCAAAAGGCGCCCTCTCCGTCGCTGCTGGTTGAAGGTTTAACTCCCACGACGTCTGCTCCCATCGAACGCACGAATAGAAATGATCGATTTTCACCACGGTTCCCCTTTTATACGCATTCAGTTGAAGATATGTGCCTGACTACCTCAAAATCGTCGTCCTTGCGCGAAAAACCCAAGCGAAACTAAAAAGTTTTCCGCATTATTTTGAAATTTTGAGAAAACTTAATTTTTGAGTTGTTTGTGGTTATCTCACACTGTTCAAAATATTATCCTAAATTCCTGATCATATTTTTGATGAAATGGTGAAAGAATTATGTTGCTACCATTAATACAAGTCGAGATATTCACGATTAAGTTCTGCCCATTCTTCCATATGGCTAATTTTGAAAAGGCACCCCATAGTAAAGTAAGTCGTATTCACGACAAAATATCTAGAATAATCACAGTCAGCAAATACAATTTATAATACGGAATACTTCGGTAAATTTTCGAGGACACGTTTGCCTAGAAAGTTTGATTTTACAAAAATCTCAATCTTAGTAATACAAAGAATTACGAAGGGTGAAACCGGCGAAACTGTCATTCCATTTGTTTATGTAAGTTTCGCCAAATACAAATAATAATACCCCTAGGTCCCATACATTCGGAGCGCCAATGTTTGGTTCATAGAATGATCATTTTAGCCTAGCCTGTTTCTTCATGACAGCTTAGAAAAGTTGAAAAATAAAATCTCTGGCAACGCTACAACATCCAAAGTATGCTAGCAATTATCCTGAAAACAATGCGTCACTATCTAAAGACGGAAAAAAAATTCTGCTCCCGCTATGTTCGCAGGATACATTAACGAATAGCGGAATTAAATTAAACTGTGGAACGCGTTATAATATCGAAAACGAGCTATATATTTCTGGTCTTCAAACCCCACATGGCATACAATTCTCAATAATACATGAAAACTTAATTTGGTTACCAATTACCATACAAATTTGATTGTTCATTTAAAATGGATAGACCAATGATTTCCAAACTGATCCTTTCAACCCACCAGTGCGCGGCAACACATGGTAAGGCGAAAGACGTTTCGTTGCGACAAAAAGGTTGCTTTTTGAAGAAAACATCTATCATTCCCAATACGCAAACGCAGCTCAATCAAATTTTAACTTCGTTGGTTTTGAACATAATAGAGACCATCACAAGGAAGCACAACAGAGACGGTTTCGAAATCGATTTTCGATTTATCAGGTCAATTTTGTAACGTGATCAGTCTTCTTCTTGGACGTTTTCATAAAACCTAGAAACTGCAACTCTGCAACAGCTGCGCGGCCCTATAAAAATGCACCATGTTAAGCAATAAAAAAATATTTGTTTAATTTAAATCATACCGTATCTTGGGATCCACTTGGCGTTCTTGTTCATCTATGTTACATCCGTCTAGAACAGTTCGAAATGCCTGCAGTCAGTCAAAAAGATTGACCATCCTACCGCACTCGAGGTGCAGTTTATATGCAACAGAAAGATCCGGAAGAATAGAGATAAGGCTGCAGTCATCAGTAAGTTCGCAACATTCGCACTGTTAATAGTAGCAGACCCTGTCGGCTTGGAGCGATCTCAATCTTCAGTTCAGCAACGCCATCGCACGGCGTCTCATTCAACATGTCATGTCAATTGTATGGGTGCACAGCCCTGCTATTTTGGCGCGCACGAATTTGACATTTCTCTCCTCTACTTCTATGTATGAGATTCGATGCGGACTCACCTGAGGGCGACATGCTCGCAAAAAAGGATGTTGCCAATGATTTGTTCGGAAAATGTGAGAGCTATATATCTTGTTAATATGATGTCTTTGATAGTAGTAAGGATTGTTGAGTGCAGTAGCGCGAGGGACACTCACAATATGCCTCTGAATAGCGTAGCAATTCGTTTTAAATCGTTATTCATGAGTTCCAACGGCTCAACCTCGAAAAAAAGTTTGCCCTCGTATGCTGAACTCATCGTTATATTCAACGTATTTATCGATTATTTCCACGGAATGTTATATTCTATCAGAAAAAAATGCTTTTAATTACTAAATTACTAAGAATATTAAACGCTTTTCAACTTACTTGTAAAGTCCCAGGAGCAAAATATTTCTGATTTAACCTCAGGGATCAGAATAATACAGTAACTATGGTGAGTTGAATTGTACCCTTCAGCGTTGCTAGTTGTATGGAAAATTTGATAAAGTAAATTGTCACTCTGAAAATGTACCCTAACAGTGTACCACAAAGCGCAAAATGTGTCCTCGAACATTGTTCGGAATATTCCGTATTATAATTTGTATTTGGTTTCGCCCTCCGTGTTCCATGCCAATAAGCAGGTCGATACTTCAATTGTTAGAAAGAAAGGGTGAAACTATTTTCCTGTCGTCATTTTAGATGGTTTTCGAACGTATCACTACTGGAAAAAATAAATGAGACAATAAAATTACCTACAGATTTGCCTTATTAGCGAAAAACACCCAGTTTCACAAAAAATGCACGAGAGCTTCATTATTCACACAGGAGGTATAAGTAAACAAATCGAAAAAGGGTGAAACTATGTTGATTTATTCAGTTGACATAGAAGGAAAGCTTAAAAATTTACATACCTTATAAAGATAAACCAACAATTCATCGACTCGTTAAAAATTGATTTCAGAATATGCGGTAATTTCTAAATAGGAATTGTAACCAAATGAAAAGTATTAAGCAAAGTCAACGAAAGATGGCTGATCGTCTGAATAGTACTTAAAACTGTTTGATGGTACGTATTTCGTGATGAAAACAAACAAATTTAAAAATGGTGTAGTGTATTTTTGGTTGTAAATGAGCTGTCAGAAAGGTCAGTGTGGTACACTGTCAGAGTGACAGTGTACTTTAATGGATTTTTTTTTATCAAACCGGTATCACTGAATATTCAAATTTTCCTTCATCCTAGTTACTGATTATTTTTTGGATAACAACTTTGCTTCGCTGGCAGGAATTTATTTCCCATCTGATATTTTGACCGCGAGAGTATTGATAGTCGGAACGTAAAATAGATTGTCCCGGGTTGACGGTTGAATGCATAGGGTGCAGGTCTTATTAACCAGTTGTCGTATGTTCGAGTCCCGACCTGAGAGGATTCTTAGTCGCAATAGGATCGTAGTACTAGCCATGCAAAGGTTATGTACGCTAAGAATCTGCTGCGAAGTCTGTTGAAACAGTGAAGCCAAGTTCCCCAAAATGAATGTAATACCAGGACTTTGCTTTTTAACCAAGACCTGTTCTTCAGTGAAGAACGAGCAACTAAAGGGAAACCAGAATATATGGTAAAAGATTCGAATTAAGTTTCAATGAGTTGTCTAAAATCTAGGAACTCTTTGGGTACCTAGTTATAAACGCTTCAATTAACACTCAAACGCTCGGGTTGGGATTTTCATCGATTTTTTTTCAAAAATTTGTAACTACTGAATAAATTGACCGATCTTGATGCATTTGGTGTCAGAAAAACTGGGTATTCTTTAATTTAATTCTGCCTTAAACGGTGTTGATATGGTCCAAAAACACCGGTGTTATTCCAGATCGCCTTAGGGTAAGTCGGTTTTGCCATTTGGGGTATTCTATCTTAAAAACTAAAAATGTGTATGGAAACAATTCTAGAACAATCTGAAATGTGCAAGATTTACTATAACGCATCAATTTGAATAAACTAATCATTTGGCCAACCATCCCAGAGTAGATATTTTTCTACACCCCAACGTTTCTGTTTGATTATGTTAAATTTTTGGGACAGTCAAGGTTAAAGTCAAAACTACGATTTTTCACGAAAAAATCCGCTATTTTGTAGCTGTTAATGCTGTTAAAATCTAACATTTTCAAAAAATATATATTTTCGTTTGTATTTTGTTATAATGAAACATTTCAAGAATCCTTTTTCAAGTTTTCGAAGCAGGAATCTTGGGCCTGTGCGCAGAGCACTTACTTCTTCGCAGTATGGACAAGCAAAGATAAAGGCCCACAACTTGCTGAGTTTTGTTCCGATAGGCTTGAAAATTTCACAGAATTTTCTCGAAATGTTTAACTATAAGAGGATACAAAGAAAAAAATAAATGATTTTTCAAAGTATTAGACCCTTCCCGCCTCTTAAGGTAGTGTATCGCCGTGGTCAGGTGATGTTCGCTGCCTATCCTGGGGTTTCAAGCACATCACCCAAAATTGCAAGAAAACGGGTAAGAAAACGGAAATTCCAAGAACATACGATTCTAGACAATTAGTTTCTCTATCGATTCGTATATAAATTGTGTCTAATAAACGTTTTTATCGGAAGATTTCGTGCGAGTTGTAAAAATAAATGAGTTTTTCCTTATTCTTTCGCTCACTCACAATGTCATCACACAAGAAAACATAATGTTTAACAAACCTCGCACGAAATCTCGCGAAAGAAATGCTTTCTAACTGATATTTTTCGCCAGATGCATAGTAAAATCATTTATCTACAATCGTATGTCTTTGATTTTTCGTGAATCGAGTTAGTATTTTAGAAATTAGCAATTTAGGGTGAAATTTCGGGGACAAAGCAAGAAGCATTGAGTTGTCTCTCTTCGACCTGACCTCGGCGAAGCGCTACCTTAAATCATCGACAGTTTTGAATTATAAATTATTTGACGCAGAACTATTTTTATCGGCTGTTCGGAAGCGACGCATTGCTTTCACGATAATTACTATTTTGATGTCGTAGCGTTGCCAGAAATTTTTTTCTAGCATTTCTAAGTTGTCACGATGAAACAGTAAAATAGGCTTGATTAAATTGATCTTGCTGTGAACCGAACATTGGCGCTCCAAACACAGACTAACAGACATGACAGTATGAGTAAATTCTTATAAAAATCATTTTTCGTGATGCATTAGTTCCACCTATATTGTACTGCGCGAACTATTTACTATCGGTACACCCCTTGTGTTACGTAAAAGTTTTTTACTAGTTGGTTTCCCCTCGTTTGTCAATACCGATCAGCTGCTTGCAGGGTTGCCTGATTTCATCATAATATTTGATAATGAATCGTCACAATAAGTTATTGGATTACGTTGATAATATATTTAACTTTTTTAGCGATGTTGGAAGGTAAACTTTTATTTTGCTCAACGTTGTTCATCTAGAATATTTTGAATTGTGTTCGTAAATTTCACCCGAAATTAAGTGACGGCAGACCAGAAGCAAGTAAATATTGTAACAAAACGGGTTCGATTTTGTATTGCGTTGTAGGATGAGAAGTAGGCACAATTCTATATATAGTTTTGGCAATATGTAATTAATCTGTATCCTGCATGAAATTAACATGGAGATATACAAATCAATATATTACAGGTAATTCTGTATGAATGGCAACTCGGTTGGTAAATGAAAAAAATAAACACAGTCTAGATGACAGACAGGATGTATTTGATAGGGTAACGTGGCGCTATCATGACATATGCGAGTACTGTCCCAACTAAAGGAATATTCGAAATGACCGTTTATATGGTTAAAGAATCTAATTTGAGTGTCCTGTCTGTTAGTCTGTGCTCCAAATGTGTGGAACCTAAAGGTATTATTATTTGTGGTCTGTCTTAAGAATTTTCATAAATAAGCGGCCCTTACACGATCATTAAAAGTGTTATTACTAAAAAGGTATTTTTTAATGAACATGTAAGGGCAGTAGTGATGAATTCTCCATACAAACATGGAATTTCATCACCTGAGTAATCATTAAAAATGACAATAATATTTCTCGTGTAAGGGCCGCTGTAGATTAAGTAATTATTGAGTTTTTTTAGTTACAGTGTAAATAAGATACACAGCTCTATGTGATTTTGATTGGAACACGAAAACGGTGTAGTCGACATCCGCATTGTTTTGTTTTATTTTCTACGCGGCTTTTTCATGTCTCCAGTATCACATTCGCACATGTACACAACGATTATAAACAAGTTTGAATCGTAATCTCTATTTAAAACGATTAGGTTGAAGTAGGTGTTGATATTAATGTGATTATACCTGTAAGTGCAGCTTTGGTACTGATCGGTAAAGGTAAATTTTCATTTTGATCGTGTTATTAAATTTCTTCATTGTGTACGATTTTCATGTTCTAACCACATGTCTAAACAATAAACAGGACATATTGTTTGTTCAGAAATGGATATTAATATGGATGGCTTCGTGGTGCCAAATATACAGGCTTGGTTTCGGCAAAACAGCTTCATGTGTACACCGGATAATGGATTACTTTATCTCTCACGGGTTGATATTAACTACATTGCCCCGCTTGCCAGCGGTCAGCTCCCGAAGTTTCGCATTGTCAACGCCAAAACGATGTAAGTTTTGTTATGCCGCTAGTTACCGTAATAATGTATGGATTTTGTGTTCGAAGGATCAAATCGTTGGCTTGCTCTCCGGACTGGACCGAGCGCCGAGAATTTGCAACCTACGACGAACAACATACGGTTCAGGTTTGGGATCTTGACAAAGGAGAATCGATAAAAGGTCACAAAGGCCATCAGCAATGGATACCATCGCGTCCGGAGAAAAACAACGAAGTCAGTTCTGCCATATGCTATGTCCACGAGCAGAAAATAATTTCGGTCGAACATTCGATTTTGATCGTCTACTGCTTACTTACCAATAGCTATAAAGCGTATCCGGATTTTTTCTTTCAAAACAACATAATTGTTGCTCTTTCACCGTGTCCTTACGACCGTGATATCTTTGCTGCCGGACTGAAGAATGGCTTAGTGAAGATTGTTTCGCTCAAGAATATGTCAGTGCTGCACAATCTGCGCGGTCACGATAGAGAGATCGTATCGATCGAATGGATGAGGGTTCCGGTGCGATCGCAACCTCCGGTGGACAACTGGAGAGGCGAGGAGCGGCCGAAGAAAGAAGCTCGTAAGAAAAAGGACAAGAAAGTCGAGGGTGAGTTTGGCTGATATTGCAGTGAGATGGTGAAGTTTTAATATTTTCATTTTATTTGTTTTTAAGAAACACCAAAGAAACCCGACTCGAACTCTACACCCGCAGTGGACACATCGGATATATTCGATATTTATGATTACAACGAGCAGGAAGAAGAGTTTGGAACAATCGTGGACCACGTTACGTCGAGCTATGATAAGCAGGATCGTTTTCGGGATAAAGTTCATACAACGGAGGGTTTCAATTTTCTGGAGGCGTGTCAAAATTTGAAAGAAGATATTATTAAAGCGAAACTGGAAGACGAGGCGGACGAAGACCACAGTCAACGCGATGTTGACGAGACGGAGGGAGCGCACACGTTGAATTCGGATGAAGAAAATGAGTTGGAATATGCGGATAAACTGAAAGATTTTATCATTATTGACGGTGAAGGAAAGGAGGAACCGAAAAGTGACTCCGAGGACGAATCGGAGGACGAACAAAAGGAGACAGGAACACCGCGGATAGTGCTGGCAACTACGAGTCGGGAGAATGTCATTCATTTTTGGAACTTCGACAGTGGAGTGGCCATCGATAGGGTAACTCTGCCGAACAATCAAGTGAGTCGACGCCTTTGCCCGGGAACATTTATTACCGCGGTTTGGCTGGATGACTCGAGAATAGTAGCAAATAGTATTACCGGAAACGTGTTTGAGTGGAAAGTTTCATTCTACTTTCGGGGACCCTCCATCAAGTGAGATTTGTTGGCTTTAGAATTTATAGCAGACAGTTTTAAATAACAATTTTCCAATTTCAGAATGGTGGCAAAACGAAGTTCCAAGTTGTTTCCGGTAGATGCCACCGTTTTCGTTATTCGCTCTTTGGGTCCCATTGCTGATTATGATCCAAAAATGACTTACATTTGGTGTCAGTCGCTCAATCGGAAGTTAGTGGCTGTTTCCACTTCGGAAAAACCGGAAATCGTGGCCGATCTGACCTGTCTGGCCATCGGGAATACATGTGTCATTGAAAACCCAATGGAATCGACCGTGTAAGTTTGTTTGATTTCGATGTGGTTGCCCGGGCAGTTGAATTTTAATTTTATCTTTTTCCCTTCAAGGCTGGCCATCGGTTGTCCTGACAGAAGACTGGTTACCATGAACCTGGCAAGCATGGCCTATAACGAGGTTATCTGTGTGCCTTTCATGAACAAAATTTGCTGCAAAGTAACCGCACTGGATTGGCATCCGGAGCGGGAAAACATAATTGCGTTCGGAACGTCCGAGGGAAGAATCGGTATGCTGGATACAAACAATCAGATTAACGTACCGGTCCTGCTGCCGTCGTTCCTTTCGACCGATGTGTACAGCCTTAGATGGAGTGAAATTACCGATGAGATGCGGGTGCGGCAGACGGTGCTGTTTGCGACCGGTAAAAGCAAGATGGCGTACTACAAGATGAAACCCGGAAAGCACGGTACGTATATTCTTAAAGTAAATTTTCCCCAATCTATCTGATCAAACCACTCTTCCAGAGCTCGTCGAGATACATCAGTTTGGTATGGTTTCGGGTGTATCGGCTTCGGAGCAGTACCTGTTCGTGGGCACCCAGGATGGGTTTGTTTACGTTAGTGATCTCCACAAGAATCTTACGCAGTTGTACCGTCGAAGCATCACGCGTCGCTACATCACTTCAATGCAATTCAAGGACAACGTTTTGGCGGTGGCATCGAATGAAAACAGTATTCGGTTGATTGATTTCAGCAGTGCGATTGATGGTGGGATATTGTCCGCGGTTTCACGGGGTCCAGTTCAGTCACAGTAATTTGTTTTCGTTGCAGATAAAGTTGATGATAATATTCGACTGTTGGAAGGCCACAGCAAAGGAGTTTGCTGTGTGCGCTGGGGTTACGGCGATAGCAAACTGCTGGTGTCCGGTGGATTCGACTGCACTTTTCGAGTGTGGGAAACGACTAGTTCCAGCTGTTTGGCGATATACAACAGTGTGGATGCAGTGTTTTGCGCCATTTTTTCGCCGGTGAACGAAGATGTTATTATTTTCACCGGAAAAGGAACAACATTGGCTTTCGTCGACTACACCAAGCTTCCCTCGATAGCCGAACCTACGGTTAAAAGTGAGTGGTTTCATTTTCCCTGTTAAATCATCAATTTTATTTTGTTTGGGTTTTTTAGAATCAAAGCAGTTGAAAACATGGGGGGTTAATTCCGAGGCCGGTCAAATTAAAAAGAAAGGCAGAGAAAGAATACGCGTTGCTAAATGCACTGAACAACTTGATTCACTTCGACTTTCAGGCGACAATCCGACTGAGAAGGTGGAGACGACCTCCGGTTATGAAGAAAGTAAAGAACCGCCTAAACCGGTGACATCCGTTGCTCAGGTGGACGAACTAGCAGATCAGTTGAAGGAGATTAAGTTCAAAGAGATCAAATCAACTCAACTGAAGACCAACGTTCCAACGACGTTCCATTTGGCCACTCGGGAGTTCAATAAGCCTACCAAGGTGCTTGAGTGCATCATCAGAGTGGCTAATTTCAAAGAACCAACCGACGAAGACGGCGATCAGGACGAAGACGATGGCGTAGTTCAAACAAAAGCAGACGATAAGTCTGACGAACCGCTGTATTTCAACGAGAAACTGTTCACAACAGAGGAACAT